>NC_056663.1:168458793-169193793 GCF_018350195.1 Panthera tigris | reverse complement strand
CTTCGGGGACACAATGTAGCCAGGCAGTGCTCTGTGGGCCCGGTCTTTCTTGGCATTCCCTCAAAGGGGTGCTTCATGCTGGAATAGTGCCCCCGTGTCCGGAAAAGTGAGCCAGCACGTGCATTCGTATTGGTTCTCTGCAGTTTGACCCCTCCCCAGGTAACTTGCCTCCTACACTCTTCACGCTTTCCTAGCCATCCACCTCTTTGACCATCTCCCATCTTTTAATTTAAAGTCTTTACTTGTGCAGTCAGTGCCCAGTTGTAACCGTGGCCTCACCTCTTGAGACTGAGAGTTTTCGCACGTGGGAGCATCAACAGTTGGAGGAATTGGCTTTGAGTTTCAGCTTCACACATTCTCACCATGGATAGAGAAGAGGAAGAAATCTCTTATGTGACACCCTGATTTAATTTGACTGGTTTCCAATCTGTGCCTCAGTCCTTTTTACAACTCACCAGGCATGCTGGCGTGCAGCAAAGGTTAAAAATATCTGCTCATCGGGGTGCCTGGCTGGCTCAGTCCTTGGAGCTGGCGTGTGACTCTTGATCTTGGGGTGGTGAGTTCAAGCCCCACATTGGGTGTGGAGCCTACTTAAAAAAAAATAGAATAAAAACCTCTGCCCGCACCTTAAACTTACACAGTGTTATATGTCAATTATATCTCAATAAAGCTGGAAGAAGAAGAAAAAGAACCTCTGCTCTATGCTGATGCATTGACAGTGTACTTGGGGTATATGAAGCCACAAGGCCAGGACCAGGAGGGTGGGAAGGCCAGTGGTGAATCATCTGACTTGGGCTCTCACTTTGTTATATTCTTCAAAAAAAAAAAAAAAAAAAAAAAAACAACCCAAACCCTCTTTATGGTCCCATTCATGTTTATTGTGAATAGTGTCTAGGAGCATGCACTAAAAGAGGAGAAAAGATGTGTGAGCTCAAATCCAGGCTCTGACATTTCAGTTTTGTGACCTCGGAGAAATCATTTTATTTCTCCTGGACCTCAGATTTTCGAAATCCAGCAATGGGAAGATGGTGATCTCTACCGCACAAGATTGTTGGAGAATCAAGTTATAATAATAACAGCTGACATTCATTGTCTCTGTCCCTGGAGCTCAACAACCTCCGAGTACTTTGTGTGAACTATCTCATTTATGTCTTCCAAGATCCCATCTGAAGAAAGTCTTCTGAGGAGACAGTGCATTGTAAAGTGCTTTGTAATTGGAAAAGCTTTATGAATATATGGTACGATTATGTTGCACATGGTAGAAATACATATACGTCTGATTTGACTTTGTTTCTTCCTTATGCCCTAAATTATTAGCCATTCACAGTTTTCCAAAACTCTCTTACATACATATTTCCCAAGGCTACGTAACTGGAAAGTAGAGATACTAGAATTTGCATTTGACTCTTTTAACACTGAGATCATTGATCTTTCTGTTGTTATACCTGACTAGCTCCTGGTAAATTGCAAAGCATCTCATGCTTGAAACCAACTGTCCCTCAATTGCTTGTTACACAAAGTGTGATCCCTGGATTTGCAGCTAGGATCTAAAATCCAGAGAAGTTTCAAAGTTTACAATGTTTTATTTCATTCTGTCACTAACTATGGTTTCTATATTCTGGCAGTGGTGCACATCTATTCTAAGTCTAAATACCAATTTGGGGTATATGAAACAGGACCATTTATCTGAATGTGAAGTCCTTCAGGCTCGCCCAATTGGGTAGCAGTAATTCTGAATTTAGAGACGTATTTTCTTAACCAAGAAGCTGAGAGTTGTTCTGCTTTTACAGGTACTCATTCTCTCACCACATTTTATTTTTTATTTTATTTTTTTAAATTTTTTCGTAATGTTTATCTTTGACAGAGACAGAGACAGAGACAGGGGCAGAATGCGAGTGGGTTAGTGGCAGAGAGAGAGGGAGACACAGAAGCAGAAGCAGGCTCCAGGCTCTGAGCTGTCAGCACAGAGCCCAACGCGGGGCTCGAACTCATGAGCCGTGAGATCATGACCTGAGCCGAAGTCGGACGCTCAACCGACTGAGCCACCCAGGCGCCCCTCTCTTACCACATTTTAGAGGAGGCAGGAGATGGCACCTAGATGGCTCAGTTGGTTAAGTATCTGTCTTTGACTCAGGTCATGATCTCACAGTTTGTGGGTTTGAGCCCTGTATCAGGCCCTCTGCTGTCAGGGCAGAGGATTTTCTGTCTTCCTCACTCTCTGCCCCTCCCGACTCGTGTGTGTGTGTGTGTGTGTGTGTGTGTGTGTGTGCGCACATTCTCTCTCTCAAAAATAAACATTTAAAAAAAAACCCTCTTGGTTATTATGTATGTACTGTGTACTTAAAGCCTTAGTTGTCCCACTAATTATCACTAGTTTTCTTGCACTTAAATCCTGTTCTGTACAGTGAATTCCACCTTGGTCCATTTCACTTCCTGGGGTACACTGGCCCCACATGTATCTGCCTGGTGTTAAGGCTGGATTATGACTGATACTTCCTCTTGCTTTCTCCTGTCTCTTGATCCATCTATCAAAGACGAGGAACAAGGACCAGGATTGCTATGTGGTTGTAGCCCTGGTAAAAGATTTATTGAAACTGAAACAAATTTAAAAGGAGATTTCTTTTTAAATTACGAATTGTATTTGTTCTTATTTCTGTCCTTGGTTTTAATGAACGGACTGCCCCCTGGTGGACAAGAACAGTTAGCTCACTTGAAAACTAGTGCTTTTGCTATTTCAGATGTCTGAATTATTTTCCTTCAGTTAATATGAATTATGTTCACATAAAGTGGGAATTGAATTCATAATATGTCAAATGCAATAAAATACAGAATTCTAAGATTCGTCTAGGTAGTCTTGGAACATCCTCGAGTATAAGGATGGGATCTTAATCTTTCTATGGTAAATTTCCATTTTTCTGGAGTGACTGGGGAGTTGTGAATTCTAATTAGCAGGTTATCTCACAGCCCCTGTTATAGCTTTCATAGATTAACCATTTGCAAAAGCTTGGTACATAGTATGTTGTGGAATACATGGACTGCTAAATGACAATTTCAGTCGTGTTGCATGATGATACTTTGATAACTTAAACCAAGGGCTGTAGGTAAGCTCCTTTCCTATGGGACAGGTATGTGTGTTATCTCTTCCGTGCAAGTGAAGAAATGGAGCTACCACATGGCCAGGAAGTGACAGAGATGGAGTTTAAACCCTGGTAATTGGGCTCCAGAGAACATGCTCTTAAACCTGTGCCGAACGGCCTTGCTAACGAGTCACGGCACACTGCAAGGTGCCACAGGATCTCTCTTCTGAGCATTGTCGCTCATCAGACTGTGCTGTCACTGCAGACATTGTAGGAGATTAAAATCAGCCTGTGGAAGACCCATCCCTTTTCCCTTCCTGCACTTTCTACCACCTTCACCCCTGTGACACCTCTCAAAGCATCGTACACACTAAGGGGTGCAATAAATATCTCTTATCAGTGAGCTTAGATGATTCAAAGTCTTCTTTCAAAATTCTCAGCTCTTGGTTTATTTGTCACTCGTTTCTCTTTCACACAATCCTGGTGGATCCTATATAAACAAAACCTGGTCATTTGGCTGTCCAGTTCAGGATAACATATTAAATTCTTCATACATACTCGCGTCACATACAGCACATCCAGACCAAAACAGGCCTCATCTTAATTTGGCCAGGAAGTTTCATCCTTTCAAGGCAATTACTCTTGTTCAAGTCAGTTGAACAGATCTGCATTTTTTTTTTTAAGTTTTATTTATTTTTGGGACAGAGAGAGACAGAGCATGAATAGGGGAGGGTCAGAGAGAGAAGGAGACCCAGAATCGGAAACAGGCTCCAGGCTCCGAGCTGTCAGCACAGAGCCCGACGCGGGGCTCGAACTCACGGACCGCGAGATCATGACCTGAGCCGAAGTCGGCCGCTCAACCGACCGAGCCACCCAGGCGCCCCCAGATCTGCATTTTTATACATAATACCTCAAAAGGGATCTTTGATACATTTATTTATTGAAAATTACTGAATTCCCGTATGAGATCCGTACAACCAACTTTAGTATCCTGTGGGCTAAGCACCCTTCCAAGTGTTTCAGGCCTGAAGCACTCCTTTTCCATGTGAGCCATGTTATTCCTGTTGAAATACTTGCTTCTGGCTTTGGGCTCTTACGGACTTGCTTGCCCACCTAGAGCATGGTGGCTGGGGCTACAGCTCTTTATCTCTTCCATTGATGGTTTCATGGCCTTGATCTTTCAAGAAGTGTGATGCCCCTTTTGTTGGTAGCAAGTGCCACTTCCTATTCAGAGAACTGAAAACATGTCCCCTGGCCCAGAAATGTGGACTTTTCCAATGCCACACTGTTTAATCACTGTCACGTCTGTCATACTGACACCACTCAGTATGCAACAGGCATTGCTAAAGGATGTTGGCTGTTGCACATACCTGGGAGTACTCCACAAACCAATTGTGTTTCTACACAACCATTCTCCCCGGAATCAATGAGGCTCTTGGAAACTGCTTTAGGACCCTGTATATAATCATATTACTTGAAAGATACTTTCAAAGAAAGGAGGAGAAGAAGGCTACCTCAGTGGCCTAAGAAGAATAAGATGGTTTCAAAACATGGTCTATTGTATCTACTAACACAGGCATGTTACTTTGTCTTTAAACTAAGTATTAAAGGAGCCAGAAAACTTCCTGCTTATCCCTGCTCCTGATAAAGCTTATTCTACATGGTATTTGGTTGGTTTGTAGTAAATCTAGAAAGAGAAAACATTCCAGTAGGCAGTAAAACTTTTAAAGATTACATTTAATGCACATACAAAAAAAAAGAAATTCTAATAACTGCCGAGCTTGAAGTATTGATATAATTAATATAGACTTTAATTTTCTTTTTTTCCCCCCAAAGAAAAAAAAAACTTATCATCTGCATTCACCCAGAAGCACATTAGTGGTTGAAATCAGACTGTCTGGGTGTTTTGGACACAAAAGAAACCTTTGAAAACTCTGATTGGGGCATATGAGTGTTAAGAGCCTCCACAACAGAGCCAATCCAAAACGTGCCACAGTCTTTCCATTCAGAGGGCATCAATGTGCCTCTTTAATGGTTTTTCAGAATCCCAGGAAATTGTGATTACATGGCATTAGCTTTTCATTTTCTAAAGAATAGATGAAAAGCATGAAAGTCCTCTTAACAATGTGAAGAAAAGTATTTTTGGTTCTGGTAAACTTCTGCTGTTCTCCGATAAAAACTACGCAGAAAATGCCTTTAAGATACCACACAATTATGCGTACAATTGTAGCCCAGTGGTGTGGGTGCCGGAGAGACTACAACCTTATTCAGCCTGAAAAACACCCCCAAATGGCTATTGTTCTCCCTCCACAGTTCCTTAGTCAAGGATGGTATTCATCCCGGCGGTATCATGCATTTATTTTCCCTTCTCTGTTAGATGCTCTTATTTTTCCATGGATTTGGGGGAGGAAATAGTGCCAAGTAAATCATAGGTTTTGGTGGAAATTGACTTCATCTAGCTGACTCTGTATTTGCTATAAAGAGTAGGAAATTACACGGTACTCCATTATGTGTACAGATTGTGGAAATAACATTGACCTGGCTATATTTTATATGTACCTGTAGTACTTACTGAATATCAAGAAAAAATACTTGGAATAGGACCAGATTGTCATTGGAGTCTAATGACATTTCCAGAAACTCCAATATTCCTTCAAGACCTAGGTAAGAAACCAACGTCAAAATCACAGACTATTTTAGGGCAAGATAAGGATTGGGGCTACCATCACTCACATCGTTATCAATTCATTGTATATTGTGAGATCATCAGATGATACAAAGTCTTTTCAATGACCTCAAAGGTTCTACGCTTGTGCTGCTTGAATTTTAATGTGAGTAACAATTTCCTGGGTGACATTCAGATGCTCAGGCCCCCCACAAAGATCATGACTCATTGTATCCGGGGTGGACCCCGGGAGCCAGCATTTGAGCCAACATCCGAGATGATTCCTCAGGTAGACTTAAAGAATTAGTATTTAACCCTTTTTTAGTCCACTTTTAATAGTCACCTAACCTGAACCTGCAGATTGTCCCCACCTGTTGAAGTGCTTTTACTCATCTTGTTATTAATTTGTCTCAAGGTTTAGATAAATATATTTTTTTTATTTTCTTCCCACATAGTAATATAGTCATAAATGGCCACTCCACTGTCATCTGGTGGGGGAGGCTAAGAGGAAACACCGAAATTCAACCACAGCCACACGTGCCTCAAAGCAATTCAAGTCAGAGTGGGTTTTCCTAGGCCTAGACGTCTGTTTAGATCAAGGAAAAAGATATATGCATCCCCCCCACACCCTTCATCCATGTTGTATATCCTTGCTACTGAAAGCGTGGTCCAGGGACGTGCAGCATTGATTGGCGTCCCCTGGGAGTTAGGATCTTGTGTCCCATCCAGACCTGTGGAATTAAATTCTGCCTTTGATCAAGATCCTCGGTGACCCCCGTGCACGTGACAAGTGCCTATGATGAACACCCAGTTTTGGAAATGAATACACGGGTGGGTATGGATTTCATGGCAGCAAAATTAAGCATGCTCCAGAAAATGCCTTATCAGGATGACTAAGTAAGTTCTATGCACCAGGTGGACATTTTGCTTCTTCTTCCAGGATCACTTACTTGACATTATCGCAAACGGTCAACCTGACCTCCACCTCCCAACAGACTTTTATCACTGTGGCGGGATTTTACCACACTGAGCTACTCTGCCTCGCTAGCCTCCCCGCAAAGCCCTCCAGAGGCTAGAAGGCACTTCAACGGACTCCACCAGCCTCTCCTATAAGCAAAGCCCTGGGAGAGGGGCTGGGCAGAGGCGAATGCAAAGGAGAACCCGGAAAGCCTCTGCCTCTAGAAGACTTGTGAGTATTAACACAGTCTCCACACCACCCCGAGGAGTGTGTGGGAAGTCACTCGCCAAGTGCTGCACAACTAGGAAGACCACGCAGCTGGGAGGGGACTGAGGGCTGACTACGCAGACTGCGCCCTGAACTTCCGCGCAAAGGAAAAGGCAACAGAGCTGAGAGGCGATTGCTGAGGAAATGAGGGGACACTGAGCTCCAGCAACACCCCCATCTTCGTAATGAAGTTGACAAAGTCTCCGTCTCATGTGAAGTGTAAAGCAGATACTGTTCCAGCCTCCAAGCCCCCACCCCTGCTCTGACCTCTGCACTAACTCCTCCCGGAAGGAGGTTCCGGGGTTTCCACGGACCACCGGGTGCATTTACAAGCCAAAAAGTACGAGGCGGGCAAGTGCCACAGAAGGTAAAAGCAGAGTACTGTGGGGGCCTGGGGAGCCAAGAGAGTAGCAGTGCCTGTGAGGCAGTTGGGGACAAACGAATCTCCTTTGCGAAGTAATTTCCAGGCTTCTTGGAGGAAGCAGCCCTTGAGGCAGGCCGTGTGGGTCCTACCGATCGCTGAGGGGCAGAAGGCCTTCCGGGCAGTGGGCACAGCACGAGGAGGCAAGGGACTGGCCATTCTACGTCCCAGCTGAGGTGATGGCTTGTGCTTAGCTGCTTGGAGGGTCAAGGGCAGGGACCAGTTACCCTCTCAGGCTCCTTTTGCTGTGCCATGTAATAAAGAGAGCAAATGTCTCCAGCCCATTCCTAGCTCGGGTGCTTGTTTCCCTAGGGCGGTAAGTCAGTTTTCAGTTTAGCCAGGGAGGGAGATATTTACCACCACACAGAAACCCCCTTCCTTGGTTGGAGGCCTCTCCTACATTTTGAGGAGGCAGCTACCCTGGAAACTGAAAATGTCAGTTACTCACTTTTGCAGCCTCTCTCACAGCTAGGCCGGGCATGCCATGGCCTGTCACTCCAGAAGCTGGTACCGAAAGCAGCAGAACCTGGGGAGAATCCTACAGAAGGTGTCACAGCACAAATGGCAGATACCCGGGGCAGGGGGAGAAGAGCCGTGGTGTCTGCTTTTAGCACAAGTGTTCCGTGTTCTGTGTGGGAGGTGGGGGTGGTTCAAGGTTGTGGTATCTGGGCCCAGTATGGCAGCAGCGGTGGCTTCATGGGACCAGTTCCAGGACATGATCTGGGGCATTGTTCTAGCCGTGTGACCTCCAAGGCTTGTTCTTCAGGTGAACTGTTCAGTATTCTTTAATCAATTTCTTTTCTCCTTAAAAGAGCCACATTTGATTTCTCTTTCTCGCAGCTAAGAATCCTGACACTTCTGGTATGTTGGATGAAGAAGGGCATGACTCAAGAATTTCAGAACCGATGGGGCCCCTGGCTGGCTCAGAGGAGCATGTGACTCTTGATCTCAGAGTCATGAGGTCGAGCCCCACACTGGGAGTAGAGATTACTAAAAAAAATAAATAGATTTGCAAAAAAAAAGAATTTCAGAACTGAGTCTTTCCCTTTACGTAAAGACCAAGTAATCTTGCGTAGACTGAAAATTTAGTTATTATGTTGATTTCCCAAGTCATTTGATGACAATGTTTGTAGATTGAAGGGAGGGCATAGGGACCAAAGTTTGGGAGCCTATGATAACAGCAGTAAGAAGAAATATGCAGAAAATGAGGGGATCCCTGTATGAAATGACTGAAATCCAAGGTGTTTTCTCCCACGGCCTTTGATGGAACTGTATAAGGTAGACAAAGGGCCCAGACGCTTTTGTTCAGTTAAGGGAAAATTGATTGTTGAATTTATATATACATTTAGTACTTTTTTAAGCTCAAAATTTCTTTACATCAGCAGAATGGTATGGACTGGTGGGAACGAAAGAGGCACAAAACAAAAAGTATGTGTTTACATTTGCTGGAGGTGGGAAGAACTTCAGTGTGACAACAAAGAATTCTCAAGAACATCCATGACTGTTTCTTTTAAGTTAAGCTGCCAATTGAACCACACTGGCAGGAAATACCACCCTGTTATTGCCATCATGATTCCAGAAGGGACAGACTCCAAAATATGGCTATAGATTTACAAACTGGATGGTACCATCGAATTCGCTTCCTCATGTGATGCAATTCATAACTTCAGTTGCAAAGGTGAAGTCTTCAAGCAACTTGATAGAACATATCTTAGAGCAACATATATTTACTTCTGTCCCCTCTACTGTAACACAAGCTCCATGAAAGTAAGGTCTTTGAATTGTTTCAAAGCACGTGTTCCCAGCACATGGTAGACACGAGATCAAATTGTCCAGCAAGAAGAAAAGATCATACCCCGTTAGAATTTGTGAAGAAGAGGGGCACCTGGGTGGCTCAGTCGGTTAAGTGTCCGACTTTGGCTCAGGTCATGATCGCAGAGTTTGTGAGGTCGAGCCCTGCATCGGGCTGTGTGCTGACAGCTCAGAGCCTAGAGCCTGCTTCAGATTCTGTGTCTCCCTTTCTCTCTGCCCCTCCCCTGCTCATGCTCTGTCTCTCTCTGTCTCAAAAATAAATAAAAACACTTAAAAAATTAAAAAAAAAAATTGTGAAGAAGAGAGACCATATGTGTATATTACATATCATTTATTACATTAACCATACCTTTGCAACATATTCTTGTTAATGAATACTTTTAGGGGATGAGGCTTTTTTTTTAAGTTTATTTATTTTGAGAGAGAGAGAGAGAGAGAGAGAGCACATGCAAGCAGAGGGGCAGAGAAAGAGGGAGAGAGAGAAATTCTGAAGTAGGCTCCGCACTGTTAGCTCAGAGCCCGATGTGGGGCTCAAACCCATGAACCACGAGATCATGACCTGAGTCAAAGTCAAGAGCCAGAGGTCCAAACAGCTGAGCACAGAAGTGCCCTGAGGATGAAGCATGTTACATTATAGTCTCCGTTCCCTTCCATTTCCTGGTAAATGAGTGCTCACCAATAAGTCATACCTCAGTTAGGTATTCCTTACTCTGTACATCACTTCTCCTTTTAGGACTTCCTGTTTTCGGTATTTTGTAATTTTTTTTTTTTTTTTAAGTAATCTCTACACCCAACGCGGAGCTCGAATTTCCAACCCTGAGATCGAGAGTTGCCTGCTCCACCGACCGAGCCAGCCAGGTGTCCCCTGCCTGTTTTCAGTATTGAACAGAGAGGTTATTTGTACACAAAAGAACTTGACTTGGGCATTCTTGGATTTTCATAAACATCAGTAGAGGGCATATTCTATTTTATGATGTGACAGGATGTGAAGAAATGTTTTAACTTCAAAAATGATTCTGGGGGCGACTGGGTGGCTTGGTCGGTTAAGCGTCTGACTTCAGCTCAGGTCATGATCTCACGGTCCGTGAGTTCGGGCCCCGCGTTGGGCTCTGTGCTGACAGCTCAGAGCCTGGAGCCTGTTTCAGATTCTGTGTCTCCCTCTCTGTCTGCTCCTCCCCTGTTCATGCTCTGTCTCTCTCTGTCTCAAAAATAAATAAACGTTAAAAAAGAAAATTAAAAAAAAAAGGATTCTGGTAAAGTATAAGGTCTTAGAAACCTCCATGAGTCTCCAATATTCTCCCAGCGTTTGAAGCACGTGGTACTTCAAAGAAATCTCTTAGACTTTTCAGAGTGAGTGGTTTCCATCTAAACTGGCAACTCATTTGTGAGTCTGCAACCCTCCCCCTACTCCACATAATTAATATTGTAAACAATGTTCATAACCTTCTTTGATATTGGAGTTGGGAATTAAATTTCATTTTAAATGTCTTAAATGAAAACAAAAATTTCATTTTAAATGTTTTCTGCGAATAATTTGATAGTTGATTCTGTAAATGTCATTTTTAATGTATGAATAGCTGTTTCCCCAACAACTGCTCTGGCAATAAGCCACTCCATGCAGCAAATATTCTCTTCATTTTCTTGGATTAAATAAAACAACGTATTTACTTTCTTCTTGGTTTGGTTTTTGCTCGCTGTGATGCACTTTGCTCGCTCTGAATTTTAAAAAGGAAGCATAAATTCTGGTCACCTCCTGTTTTCTCACCGTATCTGAAAAAGAAAAAAAAAAGGATAAATACAAACTTAAAATAAGAAAATAAACTGCCTCTAACTAGTCTGTTACAATTGCAGAAGACAGACCATTGTATTCATATTGCAGGGCTTTCGTAACAAAGTATTTCAAACGAGGTGGCTTAAAACGAGGGGCATTTACTGCCTCATACTTCTGGAAGCCAGTCTGAAATCCAGGCCAGACTATGCTTCCTCTAAATAGAATACTTCTTCACCTCTTCCTAGCATCTAGCAGTTTGGCAGATCTTTGGTGTCCCTTGGCTTATAGATGCATTTTTCCAATCTTCTGTCTTTACGTGGCATTCTCCCTATGTTTGTGTTTTTTGCATTGTCATTTTCTTATAAGCCCAGTCGTATTGGATTAGGGGTCATCCCATTCAGTATGACCTTAGCTAACTAATTACATCTGCACCAACCCTCTTTCTAAATAAGGTCACATTCTGAAATACTGGGGGGTTAGGACTTCAATGTCTCTTTTTTGGGGTGGGGAACATAATCCAATCTATAATACTAAGTACTTTGCTATTAAAAATTCATGGATATTTGTATAGCTTTGTTAATGCCAATTTATTATTAAAAATATTTCTTAGAAGAAAATTTTGGTCTAGCAATTTGAGAGGAAAGCTTGCATATGGTTAAGCAAAATCCCAAGAAAAGTCGGTATCCTGTTAGTCAAAATATATCAAGAAGAGTGAGGTTTAGGGAACAGGTGGATATAGTTCTCTCTTCTCTGTTCATGACCATGCCATCAGTTACAAATATTTGGAAGAAAGAAAAATCTGGTACGTGTGAGTTTCCTGATTGCTACAGGCTGAATTTTGTCCTGCCCCAAAATTCATTAAGTTGAACCCTACCCACCCTGTGATAGTATTTTGAGATGGGGCCTTTGGGAGGTACTTAGGTTTAGATGAGATCCTGAGACCTCTTAATCACTCTATGTTACCGTATAGAAAAGTTCCATATTCAAGAATCAAACCACTAATCTCTAAGCAACAATGCTTTTCCTCAGTAACACGGTTCTTTTTGGTAGTGGTATAAACACACTCAATGTTGTAGCTAATAAATAAAAATACAAATAAAAAGAATGTGTCCGCCTTACAGAGTCAGGGAGCACCGATGGCTTGGAAGGACTTTCTGGACAATGAGCTGTAAGATTACTGTCACATCACATTGTGAGACTGAAAGCTTGACTCACCCTACTTCTCTTGTCCATAGTTGTCCCAGTTGTAAAAGGAAAGGGATTATGCTAGATGATGTTTGAGGACTCTTTTGTCTCTAGCATCCTGTGAATTTAAAAACTTTTTAAAAATTTATTTATTCTTGAGAGATAGAGAGAGACAGAGCACAAGCAGGGGAGGGGGAGAGAGAGAGAGGGAGACACAGAATCCGAAGCAGGCTCCAGGCTCTGAGCTGTCAGCACAGAGCCCCACGCAGGGCTCAAACTCATGAACCGCGAGATCATGACCTGAGCCAAAGTCGGACACTCAACCGACTGAGCCACCCAGGCGCCCTATCTAGCATCCTGTGAATTTTAAACATTATTAACTATTGATGCTTTTCATGAGAGCAAGTGGTTGAATCCTAGCTCATTTTCTTTTTTTCTGTGTTGGGTTGTTTCAACCCTCTGAGATTTTGTAATAGACCAGAAATATATTGGACTGTTTTTCCTGACATGAAGGAGGGCAGCTGGTGGAGTAGTTTGTGTCCCTGCCGGGGACGTATATCAAGTATTTCACATTGTTGGGCTGCTTCTGAAGACATTAGGCATCTGAAAGAGATAGTACTAAAATCACTGCTAGGTCAAGACCAGACCGAGAGAAATTTCTTTCGAATCTGCAAATAAAACACATAATGTTTTAACACTTAAGATTTTTTTATTTTAAAGAGAGAGAGCACAAGGAAGGGAGAGGCGCAGAGGGAAAGGAGAGAATCTCAAGCACCCCAAGTGTGGAGCCCGATGTGGGGCTTGATCCCATGATCCTGGGATCAGGACCTGAGCTGAAATCAAGAGTCAGATGCTCAACTGAGTGACCCCTGAGCCCCTTCTGAAAGGTATTGAACCTACACTTCACAAAGAAGGATCTCTAGTTCTAAGCATCTGTCTAGCTACTAATCGGTCTGTTTCTATGAGAATAAACAGGTTAGGGGTTCCTGGGTGGCTCAGTCAGTTAGGTGTCTGACTTCGGTTCAGGTCATGATCTCACAATTCGTGGGTTTGAACTCCGTATCAGGCTCTGTGCTGACAGCTCAGAGCCTGGAGCCTGCTTCGGATTCTGTGTCTCCCTCTCTCTCTCCCCTCCCCCACTCGTGCTCTGTCTCTCAAAAATAAGCAAACGAAAAAAATTTTTTTAAAAAGAACAAACAGGTTGGATAGGATAGACATGTGCTATCTCATTTAGTAGTCACTATTATATGCAGCTGGTGAACAATTAAAATGTGACTAATACAAACTAAGCTGTGCTCTAGTATACATCGGAGTTTGAAGATTTATATGAAAAAAAGAATGTAAAATATCTGGTTAAAATTTTGTAATATTGATTACACAATGAAATGATAGTGTTTTGGATATATTGGTTAGATAAATATGCTAAAATTAACTTCATGTGTTACATTTCACTTTAGTAGAAAATTTTAAATTCCATATACAGCTTGCATGTCTGTTGGACAACTCTGATTTATAACCTACTGTAAGGCACTTCAGTAAAAACAATATGATTACATTATGTGCTTGGTTTTTTTTTTGTTTGTTTGTTTTTGTTTTTGTTTTTTTTACATTATGTGCTTGTTTGTTTTCTAAAGATTTCATTTTTAAGTAATCCCAACATGGGGCTTGAACTTACAATCCCGAGATCAAGAGTCACATGCTCTCTTGATTGGGGCAGCCAGGCGCCCCACATTATGTGTTCGTTGGGTTTTTTTTAAGTTTTTAATGTTTATTTATTTTTGAGAAAGAGAGAGAGCATGAGCCGGGAAGGGGCAGAGAGCAAAGGGGACAGAAGATCTGAAGCAGGCTCTGCACTGACAGCCTGATATGGAGCTTGAACTCACAAACTGTGAGACCTTGACCTGAGCCAAAGTCAGATGCTTAACCCACTGTGCCACCCAGGCACCCCGTGTTTGTTAGCTTTAATTTCACCCTACAAATGGATATTTGAAAGCCAATATTCTGCAGATGTATCTTAAAAATATTCCAAATATCTTTCCCTCTAATCAACCTGAGAGGGCTTATGAGTTAGACAGTATTATTATTCCAAATATGTACAGACATACTGTTTAATGGATGCAGAGTTTCATTTTGGGAAGGTGAAAAATTCCTAGAGATAGATGGTTACAGGACGATGTAAACGTACTTAATGTCACTGAACCATACACTTAGAAATGGTTAAAATGGTAAATTTTATGTTACGTGTTTTTTGCCACAATACAAAAAAGTTTGACTGGACAGAATGGTGGAGACATAGGGCCTTGGATCTAAACTCTCTGATTCACACCCCTCACCTTCAGGCAGAGTATAATAAAAATTATACTTTTAATTGAAGTGTAATTAACATACAACAGTTTAGTAGTTTCAGGTGTACATCATAGTGACTTACTATTTTTTTACATAAGAAAATGCTAAGTCTAGTTACCACCTCAGGTAGAGTACATCTGAGCAATTCTTAAAAACAAGGATTTATCAGGTTCATGAAAATTTGCTAGAAGTACCTCTGTTGACTTTGCTAACCCAAGACATTCTTTCACAGAGCTAACTTAAATTCTTTCTAAATAGTTTTCTCTTCACTTTTCCTTTTCCTTCCTTTGCAAAAAAGTATTTCCTGAGGAACTCTACTGTGTGTGGCACTATTTAGGAGATATCATGGAGGAAAAAATGGCAGTATATATAGTAATTAAACATAAACACTTGATGTAAATGCCAATTTTGGCCCCTATTGTCTATGGGCGCATTAATTAACCTCTCTGTACCCTCAGTTTCCACACCTGCAACATGGGCACAGCAATACTACTCATTTTATACTATTCGTACTGAAGATTTTGTTTGTTCCTCCAGATCCACTGCTCTGCTCTGCTCTGTTCCCGGCTCTGGGAATCTGAGCTTTACCGACTGCATCGATAAACTTCCTTGCTCTTCGGCTTCCATTTGGATTTTGCCAGTGGGGATCCCTGGAGATTAGATCGGGGAGAAGATCCAAGGTAGGTAGGAAAAGAGAGTTTGGTTGTTTTGTTTTTGTTTTTGTTTTAATCCCCAGCTTCCTCCTCCTGTGGGTGCTGCAGAATGGCTGCTTCCCACAGCAAGCTGCCCTCTCCACAGGACTTCCTTTTTCTGAGAGACCACAAATATCCCTCCCTTTATAACAACAAGCCTAGGTGTTGTCACAGTCACATTAACCAGCTACCACTGAAGACATGAGCACCAAGAGAGGGGCAGTGCCTTTTGAATAACCCAGCACACGGTTCTGATTCTTCAACATTAGCAGACAGAGCCCAGGAAACATTTTATAGCATGCAAAAGAATTTGAAGATGATTGGGGCGCCTGGATGGCTCAGTCGGTTAAGTGTCCGACTTCGGCTTAGGTCATGATCTCACAGCCTGTGAGTTCAAGCCCTACATCGGGCTCTGTGCTGACAGCTCGGAGCTTGGAGCCTGCTTCAGATTCTGTGTCTCCCTTTCTCTCTGCCCTTCCTCTGCTTGCTCTCAGTCTCTCTCTCTCTTTCTCTCTCCCTATCCCCCCCCCCCCGCCTCTTTCAAATATAAATAAACATTAAAAGAAAAAAAAGAATTTGAAGATGATCCAGTCAGCCCCAGAATGAACGCTATAAAGTATTTCTTATTAACTGTCCTCTCTCCAATGTCTAGTATCTAGTTAGTGCTCCTTCAATATTTAATGAATAAATGAACAAATACTGAAAAAACAGCTCTGAATAAAACCAAAGAGAATAGTGCTTAACACTGACTTCCATTTTATTTTTGTATTATATGCTCGCTGTCTACTTTTAGAAGTTGTTCTTACTAAGCTTGTGGTTAGTGATCAAAATGTTTATTGCTATATACTATGGATAGCAATGATTTTGATGGAAAGGAAAATTTCTGATTGCCTTTAAAACTAGCTGGACTTCTTGTGATCTGTATTGAGTTTTATGGGTTTTTTTTAAGCTTCTACTGGAGAAATTTAAAGAATCTGAATTCTGTATTTTGATGTTGTTAATATAACTACTGAATTTTGTTCTTAATAAACTTATATAAATTGCTTAATTAACAAGAAGCAGTAATAAAAAATTGAATAAATAAATTTGAAGCTACCATAAAAGACAAACCTTATCATAGACATAAAGATAAGAAATATGCAAATGTCACTTAAACTACAGAATATCAAGCTGGTGAAAAATTATGTAGCCAAAAAATTATGTAACAATGACATAGGAATTGCTGATTATATTGAGTGAAAAGACAATATAAACATTTTATGTATGAAAGATTATTACAATGTAAGAAAAAAATCCAACAAAAACTTAGGCAGTAATAAAAGCCAATAGCAATCTGGATGGTTGTGTTGTGAATAACTTTTTTTCTTATTTTTAAAGTGTTTTTCCAGGGGCGCCTGTGTGGCTTGGTCGATTGAATGTCCGACTCTTGGTTTCAGCTCATGTAATGATCTCACAGCTTCATGAGTTTGGGCCCCAAGTGAGGCTCTGTGCCGTCTGCATGGAGCCTGCTTGGGATTTCACTCTCTCTGCCCCTCCCCTTCTCATGCACACAGAATCTCTCTTGCTTTCTCTTTCTCTCAAAAAATAAATAAACATTAAAAAAATAAAATAATAAAATGTTTTTCCAAATTTTCTAATATAAGCATATATTATTTTTATAATGAAGAACATTAAAGTGTAGGAAATCTACCCTTTAAAATACAAATAATTTTGAAAGCTTATGAAAAAATTGAAGACACAAAAATATGGAAAAAGATTCCATGTTCCTGGATGGGAAGAACAAATATTGTTAAAATGTCAATACTACCCAAAGCAATCTACATATTCAATGCAATCCCTATCAAAATAACACCAGCATTCTTCACAGAGCTAGAACACATAATCCTAAAATGTGTATGGAACCAGAAAAGACCCTGAACAGCCAAAGCAATCTTGAAAAAGAAAACCAAAGCAGGAGGCATCACAATCCCAGACTTCAAGCTATACTACAAAGCTGTAATCATCAAGACAGTATGGTACTGGCACAAAAACAGACACTCGGATCAATGGAACAGAATAGAGAACCCAGAAATGGACCTACAAACGTATGGCCAACTAATCTTTGACAAAGCAGAAAAGAATATCCAATGGAATAAAGACAGTCTCTTCAGCAAGTGGTGCTGGGAAAACTGGACAGCAACGTGCAGAAGAATGAACCTGGGCCACTTTCTTACACCAGACACAAAAATAAATTCAAAATGGATGAAAGACCTCAATGTAAGACAGGAAACCATCAAAATCCTTGAGGAGATAGCAGGCAAAAACCTCTTTGATCTTGGCCACAGCAACTTCTTACTCAACACATCTCCAGAGGCAAGGGAAACAAAAGCAAAAATGAACTACTGGGACCTCATCAAAATAAAAAGCTTCTTCACAGCAAAGGAAACAATCAGCAAAACTACAAGGCAACTGACAGAATGGAAGAAGATATTTGCAAATGACATATCAGATAAAGGGTTAGTATACAAAATCTATAAAGAATTTATCAAACTCAACACCCAAAAAACAAATAATCCAGTGAAGAAATGGGCAAAAGACATGAATAGACACTTCTCCAAAGAAGACATCCAGATGGCCAATCGACACATGAAAAAATGCTCAACATCACTCATCATTAGGGAAATACAAATCAAAACCACAATGAGATACCACCTTACACCTGTCAGAATTGCTAACATTAACAACTCAGGCAACAACAGATGTTGGCAAGGATGCGGAGAAAGAGGATCTTTTTCATTGTGGGTGGGAATGCAAGCTGGTGCAGCCACTCTGCAAAATAGTATGGAGGTTCCTCAAAAAACTAAAAATAGAACTTCCCTATGATCCAGCAATTGCACTACTAGGCATTTATCCTAGGGATACAGGTGTGCAGTTTTGAAGGGACACATGCACCCCCATGTTTATGGCAGCATTATCAATAACAGCCAAAGTATGGAAAGAGCCCAAATGTCCATCGAGGATGAATGGATAAAGAAGATGTGGTGTGTATATATATATATATATATATATATATATATATATATATATATATATAATGGAGTATTACTCAGAAATCAAAAAGAATGAAATCTTGCCATTTGCAACTACGTGGATGGAACTGGAGGGTATTATGCTAAGTGAAATTAGTCAGAGAAAGACAAAAATCATTTGACTTCACTCATATGAGGACATTAAGAGACAAAACAGATGAACATAAGGGAAGGGAAACAAAAATAATATAAAAACAGGGAGGGGGACAAAACAGAAGAGACTCATAAATATGGAGAACACCCTGAGGGTTACTGGAGGGGTTGTGGGAGGGGGGATGGGCTAAATGGGTAAGGGGTACAAAGGAATCTACTCCTGAAATCGTTGTTGCACTATATGCTAATTGATTTGGATATAAATTTAAAAAAATAAAAACAATTAAATTTTTAAAAATATATAAAATATAAATAATTTTGGGGTGCTTTGCGGCTCAGTGAGTTAAACGTCCAACTTTGGCCTAGGTCATGATCTCACGGTTCTTGTGAGTTCGAGTCCCACATTGGGCTCTGTGTTGACAGCTCAGAGCCTAGAGCCTGCTTCAGATTCTGTGTCTCCCTCTCTCTCTGCCCCTCCTCTGCTCATGCTCTGTCTCTGTCCCTCTCTCTCTCTCAAAAATAAACATTAAAAAATTTTTAAAAATAAAATAAAATACAAATAATTTTCTTCACAAAAGGAAAAAAATATGTAGGCCACAGACAAATAAATGTAAAATTACTCTTTAGGACTTTGATCAAAAGGATAAATATAGGGATGCCTGGGTGTCTCAGTCAGTTAAGTGTCAGATTCTTGGTTCAGCTCAGATCATGATCTCACAGTTTGTGAATTCAAGCCCTGAGTCAAGCTCTGAGCTAACAGCATGGAGCCTGCTTGGGATTCTCTCTCTCTCTCTCTCTCTCTCTCTCTCTCTCTCTCTCTATCTCTTGCCCACTTGCACACACGTGTGCACTCTCTCTCTCTCAAAATAAATAAATAAACTTAAAAAAAAAAAAAGGATAAATATAGCACCCAAAACTGACTTTTTCAGGCTTCTACTGAGCTTACAAATCCCATTACATGAAAAATCCACAGTTAATGTTGTCCTCAGTGGGGAAAACCTGAAAACTTTTCCTCTACAGTCAGGAACAAGACAGGGATGTCCACTCTCACCACTGTTCATCATAGTGCTGGAAATCCTGGCCTCAGTAATCAGGCAACAAAAAGAAATAAAAGGTATTCAAACTGGCAAGGAAGTAGTCAAACTTTCACTATTTGCAGAGGACAGGATACTCTCTATATAGAAAACCCAAAACATTCTGGGGCGCCTGGGTGGCTCAGTCGGTTAAGCATTTGCCTTCGTCTCAGGTCATGATCTCATGGCTCATGAGTTTGAGCCCCCCTGTTTCCCTCTCTCTGCCTTCCCCCCAGTAACACATGAACTCTCATTCTCTCTCTCTTGAAAATAAATAAACATTAAAAAAAGAGAGAGAGAGAGAAAGAAAACCCAAAAGACTCCACCAAAAAACTGCTAGAACTGATACACAAAATAAGTAAAGTCAGAGAGTACAAAATCAATATACAGAAATCTATTGCATTTCTATACACCGATAATGAAGAAACAGAAGGAGAAATCAAGGAATCAATCCCATTCATAATTACACCAAACACATTAGATATCTACGAATAAACCTAACCAAAGAGGTAAAAGATCTGTACTCTAAAAAGTATAGAGCACGGATGAAAGAAATTGAAGAGGACACCAAAAAAAATGGAAAAACATTCCAGGCTTATGGATTAGAAGAAGAAATATTGTTAAAATGTCTATATTACCCAATGCAATCCCTACCAAATCCCATTATTTATTTTATTATTATTCACATTTTTATTTTACTGAAATTTTATTATATTTAAAGCATAGCTGGATAGCACAATTTTGATCTATAGAGTTAGTGGCCAGCTACTCTGTGATGAAATAGCAAATGAAAAGGATTTGGATTTGTAATAAGGAAGCTTCTTGTCTTCTCTCTCTCTGTTTCTTCTAGACTACTGGAAATGTTGACCTTCTGGATTCAATAGGTAGGGTAACAAGTTTACCGGAAGCTGTTCTGTCAGAGCTGGTTGAGTGCTCCAAGGGAAAGGAAACAGAGCCAGGGTGGTTGCTGTATCAGACCAGAATACTCCAACTTCCCTGTGAAGATGAACCAGATGCTTTACGCTTTTAAGCAAAAATGCTTAACATTTTCACTTCATCTCGCAAAATCACTATTTGTGGGTCAATGACTGGAGGTAGGGGTTAGTTCATTGTTAACTTTCCTTTTAATTTTTACTTTTTAAAAAAATTTTTAATGTTTTTATTATTTATTTATTTTGAGAAAGAGAGTGGGGGGAGGGCCAGAGAGAGAGGGAGAGAGAGAATCCTAAGCTGAGAGAGAGGGAGAGAGAGAATCCATGCTGTCAGCGCAGAGCCAGACTCCGGGCTTGATCTCAAGAACTGTGAGATTATGACCTGAGCCGAAATCAAGAGTTGGACGATCAACTGACTGAGCCACCCAGAAGCCCCAGCTTTCTTTTTAAAAAGTAGATTGTAAAATTTCTGAAGTCCAGGTAGAGTAATGAACAGATAGATGATCTTAGACAATTCCCTTGAATGGACTAGGATTCAAACTTGAGTTTCAAATGTCAGAAGGAAGTAACCTGATCTCTGACTTTCAACCGGTAGCTGTTGGAGTCCCAGCCAAGTCTATCTCCTGATCACGTTGAAATCTATAAGAAGATGGAAGAGATTGAGGTATACCATCATTTCCTGAAGCCCTACGATGTATCTCTAGTGTATACATTTCTATTTTTTCAATCTCTAGTACCTAAGCCTCTGATAAATTTTCAAAATAAGGTACAATCATGACCTATAAATATTTATAAGCTAATAATTTATTTCATATGATGTATAAGATAAACACATGTCGAAGATTTTATGTAGCTCATTAAATAATGAGAGAACTGGGAAATCTGTTAAAATTGGTTCAAAGGTGAAGTCAAAGATCTACAACTTCCTATAGAGTAAAGGAATGTTGAAATGGAAGGAAAAGTGGATTTTGCTACAGGAGTGGGTGGGTAGAGATGTCAAAGCAATCTCCATTTGGCAGAATTTATTTGCATGTCTATAGATGGTGGAAGGCAGAATAATGCCTACTTCCCCCACCTCCAAAATGTCCCAGCCTAATCCTCAGAACCTGTCAATATGTTTGGGAGTGAAGGGGAATTGAGTTGATACAGAGGGAATTAAGATTGCTAATCAGATGACCTAATTGTAGAGATTATCTTGGATTATCCAGATGTGTTCAATTGAATCACAAGGGTCTTTAAACGTGGAAGAGGGTAAGCAGGAGAGAGTCAGAGGGAGCTGTGACTATGGAAGGATGGTCAGAAAGATGCAACATTGCTGATTTAGAAGATAGAGAAAGGGATCCAAGAGCTCAGGAATGGGGTGGCCTTTAAAAGCTAGAAAAGGCAAGCAAATATAATTCTCCCTACAGCCTCCAGAAAGTAATGGAGCTCTGCAGTTACCTTGATCTTAGCCCAGGGAAACCTGTGTGGGACTTCTAGTTTCCAGAACTGTAAGAAAGTAAATTTGTGTTGCTTTAAGATGCCAAATTCATGGCAGTTTTTAGAAACAGCAATAGAGGGGCACCTGGGTGGCTCAGTTGGTAGAGCATACAACTCTTGATCTCAGGGTCATAAGTTCAAGCCCCACATTGGGCATGGAGCCTACTTAAAAAAAATAATAAAAAAGGAAAAGAAAAGCAGCAATAGAAAACTAACAAAATAGACAAAAACTAGTTGCCTTGCTATCAGTTATCTACGATTTATGGAGTATAAAAACAGCTCAGTCAAAAACAAAGGAAAACACGCTTACATATACATTCATGCATAGTTAAGATCTCATAGTCATGCTATATCTGCAGAGCTTCTGGGGCTTACTTTTCAGGCAGCAAATGAAGGTAGGAATGTATTCTTAATGAGATGAATGACTCAGCACTTAGCAATTGCAAAGATGCCCTATCCAACCTCAGGATCATTAATCACTGATGGAAGCAGAAATGAGCAAATTGATGACTTGATGGTTCAGTAGAACCCCCCACCCCCGAAAACTGGGGAGAGCCAAATCATCAATAACTCCGGAATCAATTCTTGCTCCATCAGCCAATTTCTATCCAAAAGGAGTAATGGCCTTTTAGTAGCCAACTGCTTCAGCTTTGGGGGTGTGTTACAGCAAAATTTTCTTCCTTCAATTAAAATAAGCTGGATAACGGGAATTGATGTCCACCCTGAGGTAACTCTTATCAAGTCAAAATTGATTGACAGACATTGGGGGAGGGGGAGAAGCAAAAATATAAAAAGCATTGGATAAAAAAGGATGATTGAAATGGAACTATATTGTTTTTGCTTTCCTGGCATCCATACATTGTTCTTTTCATAGCAACAGGCATAGAGTTTCAGATGAGGCTGATCCCATACATCCTCCCCTTACTACTCCGTTCAGACAAGAGTGGGTGAATGACCTAAGCCTGGATCATCTATCTTAACAATAGGTTAAGAATTTATGAGACCAGGGGGCCTGGCTAGATCAACTGGGAGAGCATATGACTCTTGATCTCGGGGTCCTGAGGTCAAGCCCCACACTGGGGGTAGAGCTTACTTTAAAAATAAAATAGGGGCGCCTGGGTGGCTCAGTCAGTTAAGCGTCTGACTTCGGCTCAGGTCATGATCTTACGGTTTGTGGGTTTGAGCTCTGCATCAGGCTCTGTGCTGACAGCTCAGAGCCTGGAGCCTGCTTCGGATTCTGTCTCCCTCTCTCTCTGCCCCTCCCCCATTCATGCTCTGTCTTTCTCACTCTCAAAAATGAATAAATGTTTAAAAAAGTTTTTTTAAAATAAAAATAAATAAATAAATTAGGAGCGCCTGGGTGATTCAGTCACTTAGGCATCCCACTCTTGGATTTCAGCTCAGGTCATGATCTCACAGTTCATGGGATCAAGCCTTGCATCAGGCTCTGTCCTGATAGTGCAGAACCTGCTTAGGATTCTCCCTCTCTCTCTCTCTCTCTCTCTCTCTCTCCCTCTCTCTGCCCCACCCCCACTTGCATGCACATGCATTCTCTCTCTCTCTCTCCTTCTCTCTCTCAAAATAAATAAACAAACATTAAAATAAAATAAAATAAAAAACCCTTCACATTCAAGCACGCTCTTTAAACAAAAAAAGAGGGAGCACCTGACTGGCTTAGTTGGTAGAGCATGTGATTCTTGATCTCTGGGGTTGCATAGAACTTACTTAAAAAATAAATTTAAAAAAATAAGTGAATAAATAAAAAATAATTTAGGGGACCAGACTGAACCCACTGAGAATCAAGCTTGGATTATTACGGTCCCTCTGGTCTTTTCAAATTAGTTAATTACTTTGGCCCCATTTCCCCATAAGTCTGTTTGGGATTAATTTCTGTTACAGTCAAGAGAGTCCTTACTAAGACAAACATGTATATTTGGTAAGTTATTCACTATTATTAAAGATAAAACTAAGGCACATTAAAAATGTTAAGATCTTATTTGAGCAAAAATCAATTCGAATCAGGCAGTGCCAACCAAGCCAGAAGTGGTAACAAGTGCTCCACGATAGGAGCTAGGAGAAAGACTTTTATGGAGTAAAGGCAGAAGCAAAGCAAGGAAATTATTTTGATTGGCTATAGCTTAAATATTTGCCTTATTTGGAAAGTCAAGTTGGCTCTTTGCGATTGATTATCCTTAGATTTTGTTTTCTTAACCTTGAGGCATTTACAGGGTTCGGTTTTGGATTGCTCACTTAATTCTGATAAGGTACTAGAATCACCTTCAGTCTAGTGACCTCCTTGATTTAACACTAGCAAACACACTGATCAAGGAAGAAAGTAAAGATATACACCAGCGGGGAAAATTCCAATTGTTAAACAAAAAGAAAAGGAAGGGGTGTTAAATGTCATCCGTATATAACGTAAAACATAAAATGTCCAAAGAAAACTAAAATACTAAGTCAAAAAGATATATGCACCCCTATGCTCACTGCAGGATTATTTAGAATAGCCACAATACAAAAGCAACATAAGTGTCCATGAATGGATGAATGGATAAAGAGGAAGTCTCTCTCTGTCTCTCTCTGTCTCTGTCTCTGTCTATCTGTCTCTCTCTCTCTCTCTCTCTCTCTCTCTCACACACACACACACACACACACACAGGAATACTATTCAGCCATTAAAAAAAGGAAATCTTGCCATTTGCATCAACATGGATGGACCTTGTGGGTATTTTGCTAAATGGAATCTAAAACAAAAACAAAACAAAACAAAAGAGGCAAATGAACAAACAAAACAAAACTCACAAAGAAAACAGATTGGTGGTTGCCAAAGGGGAGGTGGTATGGGGGTAAGCAAAATGAGCGACGGGGATCAAGAAATATAAACTTCCAGATATAAAATAAATATGCAATGGGCATGTAATGTACAGCAATGGTGACTATAGTCAATAAACTGGTATTGTATACTTGAAAGTTGCCAAGAGTAAATCTTAAAAGTTCTCATCATAAGAAAAACAAATTTGTAAATTTGTATGGTGACAGACAACTAGACTTATGGTGGTGATTATTGCCCAATGTATAGAAGTATCAAATCAATGTTGTATACCTGAAAGTAATAGAGCGTCATATGTGAATAATAATAATAATAATAATAATAATAGACTATTCAAAAAAACATAAAATGGTTTATGATACCTTACAAAGGAGAAAATGATAGATGTCACTGCATTCAATAGTCAACACTAACCACTGGAAGCTCATATATCTTGGCACAGTAGCTTCAGCTTCTTCCACTATGACTTCAGTATATTTAACACTGTCCCTAAGTTGCCTGAAACACTGTCCTGGAATCCACTTCAGGATCTATAGTTTCATTTGAAGCCCAAGAGAATAGCACAGGAGTGGAGAAAATATAGTCTTTGTGATGCTTCTGCTCTAGGGAGAAACAGCAGTAGAAGAAAATCTAGCAGTTACTAAAAGTGAGCATCATTTGTAAAAATAATCATAGTACAATCTGATAAGTTGTTACCTCCTTATTTTCATCCATTCAAAATAAATGATTTCTTCTTGGTAACATTTCTAGAACCTCCATTGTGTTCCATTTTCGTCTATCTTCAGCCTGTCTGAGAATGCACAAGAAGCAAAAAGCATGTAATGAAAGGAACTCGATTATTAGAATAAAACGATTATGTTGGTTCAGTCAGCAAAATGAAGTCAACCTACTAAAAAGAGTTTTAATGGGGAGTATCATCCTTCATAAATCAGGCAAGCAAACCATGAGCCATTTGGAAAGGAACTTGGTTTGTGCCCTTTTCATTTATCTTAATTTGATAGCTTCATGGAGCCATGGCCAGGCAGTCTCTGGTTAAGCTTGGGGCCTAATGTTGTGGGACAGATCCTTCCTCCATATATTCACTTACTATTTTTATTTAGGTTTCAAAGGCAAAGGAAAAAATTTCAACACTATCAAAGGACTAGTATCAAAACATAATTTTAACATCTTAACATACTTTTTGAAAAACTCTAACAAGGGCTCCTGAGTGGCTCAGTCATTAAAATCTGACTTCAGCTCAGGTCATGATCTCATGGTTCCTGAGTTCAAGTCGCACATTGGGTGAGCTTGGGCCCCACTTCAGGTGAACCCTGCTTGTCTCTCTCTCTTTCTGCCCCTTGCTCACTTGCGTCCTCTTTCCTCTCCAACAAAAATAAAAATAAATAAATAATTAAAAACTCTAACAAACTAATAATAGCAGATGGTATCAGAGACAAACAATCCAGTAGAAAAAGGCAACTGAAGAAAAAACCTGAATGGCCAATAAAATTGCGAAAGAGTGCTCAAACTCACTGCTACTAAGGAAAATGTACATTAGAACAAATATGATATACCATTTTCATACACATAAGATTTGGTGGGAACTAAAAATAACAAATGTTGGCAGGGATTAAGGATATTCTCATACTCTAAGTGCAACCACTAGAAGTAAATTTGCAACTATTTTAATATGCAAAGTTGAAGATATTCTGGCCTAACTATTCCACATCTATTTTTATTTTTGTTTGTGCTCCCAGAATTGATTTTAAAGGTAAAAGACTAAATGTTCATGAAGATGCCAAATAAATTCATTTTGGTAATTCATAAATAGGATACCATAAGATAGCTAGAATAAATGAACTAAACCCAGGTGTAGTACCATGGTTACATCCTAAACACACTGTTGACTGAAAAAGTAGATTCTAAGAGCATACATGAAGTATGGTACCATCTGTGAAAAATATAAAAGGATAGAAAACTATACTGTATATTGCTTATTGCGCATGTACAGAGGTAATATAAATCTATGTAACAAAAGTATAAAAACATGAACAGTAAGAATACAGTGATTTCAGTGAAAAGGTAGCTCTGGATAGTTAGGATAATGGAATGGGGATGGGTTTCAACTGTATGTACTGTTTGATAAAACAGAAAAATCTGAAGTAAATATGGCAAAAAATTAACTTCTGTGATACATGTACCCCTGGAAGTACAAAAAAGATTTTCTTTCTTTTTTTTTTTTTAAAGATTTTACTTTTAAGTAATCTCTACACCCAACATGGGGCTCAAATGTACAACCCTGAGATTAAGAGTCACGTGCTATACCGACTGAGCCAGCCAGGTGCCCCACAAGAAAGATTTTCTGAAAGATGTACTGGCTTTAATATTTTTAATGAGATGAAACAGAGCAAAACTTCCATGTATCTGTTTTCCTAAAAAGTTATCTTTTTGGGAACTTGTCACACTGGTTCTCTCCACATTTTGAAAGGCATCCCTTGCAATCTTCTAAACCTTAATAGCTGTTGATTTTTCCAGGGCACCAAACAAAGGAACAATTTGAAATACCAGGTTAGATGTTGAGAAAAAATTACTCTCTGTAACAAATACTTTTGCAATTCATCTGACGTTTGTAGAGGAGGAAAAATTTCTTTTTTCCCTTTACCCATCTTAAGTTCATTGGCTGGTGCCCATGAAAATTAGACTGACAAAAGACAGATTAACAAGAGAAAAAGAAACAGCTTATTAACATGTGAATGAAGCATACACAATGGGAATACCCAGAAAGGAGTAACTCAAAGAGATGGTTAGCACTTGGGCTTATGGAGTATCTTCCCAAAAGAACAGTAAATTTTTAGAGAAGTGACCAAACGAAGAGGACTTTGAGTTTATAGGGTGACAAATTGGGGGAAGGTGAATGTATGGGAGATCTAATGAAAGATAAGGGCTAGTTAGCAAAGTATGTTATGTAGATTCCTTGTTGCCATCTCTGGGCTGATTAAGATAACTTTTGTCCTTTCCAGTAGAGAGAGGAGGGGGAACAACTTCATAAATTTATGTCCTATTTTAGGCAATAGGAGTAATGCAGAGAGCTTTCCTTTTTATCTGCTTCTTCTCAGAGGCCTTCAGCTTAAAATAATCCTTATACCAGGGGTGCCTGGGTGGTTCAGTCGTTTAAGTGTCCGACTTTAGCTCAGGTTACAATCTCACAGTTTGTGGGTTCAAGCCCCACATTGGGCTCTGTGCTGACAGCTCAGAGCCTGGAGCCTGCTTTGGATTCTGTGTCTCCCTCTCTCCCTGCCCCTCCCCTGCTTGTGTTCTGTCTCTCTCTTTCTCAAAAATAAATAAACATTAAAAAATGTAAAAAAGAATAATCTTTATATCAAAGTGCCATATTTTGCTCCCACTGATTTTTTCATTGTTTCTAAAAATATTGGAGGACCAAATTGAATTTCCAATTGATCATTAAATATAATTTTAGGTAATAAGCCAAAAATCATATAGTAATTTATTAAAACTCAGAAGGTATTACATTGTTATAACAAAATTCCCTACATTCTTTTCTTAACATTTTAATATGGAAAATTTTAACACAGAGATGAGATCAGAGAATAATAAACATTCATATGTCTTTCATCTAGATTAAATAATTATTGATATTTTGCTACATTTGCTTTTATGATCTCTATTGGTCCATCACCTAGATACACTGCTCTTTCACTGAAACTTTTGAATGTAATTTGCAGACACCCTGGAACTTTACTTGTAAATCCCATACCTCTCAAAAAATTAACAATAACCATGTAATGTCATCTAATATCCATCTCATAATCGAATGTTTATATGTCCCTCAGATTTCTTTTATTACACCTTTTCAATCTAGAATCTACACAAACTAACATTTGGTTGTTTTAACTTTGTACATTCTTTTAATTTGAAATAGCTCTCCCATCTTTTATAATGATACTCATTTTTTTTTAAGTTTATTTATTTTGAGAAAGAGAGAGAGTGCACGTGGGATAGGGGCAGAGAGAAAAGGAGGGAAAATTCCAAGCAAGCTCCACACTGTCAGCACAGAGCCCGATGCAGGGCTCTAATTCGTGAATTGTGAGATCATGACCTAAGCTGAAATCAAGAGTTGAAATGAAGAGTTGGATGCTTAACCAACTGAACCACCCAGGGGCCCCAATACTCACTTTTTGAAGAGGCCAAGCCAGTTGTTTTGTAGAAGGTCTCACATTTTATTTTTGTCTTACAATGTTGTTTAACGTGTTATTCTGTCTCGTTGAATTTCCTATAAAGTGAAAGTTAGGTCTAGAAGGGCTTGATTAGATTCAGAGTAAATATTCTGCCAAGAATTTCTTATAGGGAATGTTGTGAATATTGTATTGTATCATATCAAGAGACAGTGTAAGGATAACCCACTATATTTGTGATGCTAGATTTGATCTCCTAGCTTAGGTTTTAACTGCCAGGTTGCTCCTTGGGAAAGATTCATCTTTCCTCTTGTAATTGGTTAAAAAAAATCTCTAGTATAATGCTTTGGAAATGTGTCCCCTGTCAACATTTTACCCAATGGGTTCAGCATCCACTGATCAGTCTTACTATTGTTAGTATTATTTCCTGACCAGTTATTAATGTTTTCATTTTAAAAATGAATAGTTGTATACTATATTTTAGTTAAGAATATTTTTAAGACTATTGGGGTCCCTGAGTCAGTAGAGCATGAGACTCTTGATCTCAGGGCTGTAAGTTTGAGCCCCACACTGGGTGTAGAGATTACTTAAAAATAAAATCTTAAAAAAAAAAAAGGCTATTAACCAAAAGTCCTCAACCTTGTTCTATTCCTCATTGTTAAGTTTATCACGTCTGCTTTCTTGAAACTTACGTCCTTTCAGAATGTAAAGTCATTGAATTATAAGAGAAGATTAAATAAATTCTCTAATAGAATAGGAATATATTTAGGGGTTTCAATGAGGGAATTTTCTGATGGGAAAAGGAGAGACTGGTGACAGTGGCACTGGGCAGTATGATTGAGTAGAATTGGAGTAGGCACATAGTGGTATGCTGGACCCAGCACATATTGGCTTGCAAGAGCTGATTGTTAAATTTTTCAGAATTTCGTGAGCTGGTTGTTATGCACAGCCATTATTAAAAGTTAAAGTGTATAAATTTACAGTGAGTTATATTAAAAATAGATAACAGGGGCACATGGGTGGCTTAGTCAGTAGAGCATGCAACTCTGGATCTCATAGTCGTGAGTTCAAGTTCCACTTTGGGAGTAGAGATTACTTTTTTAAAAAGGTAATAGGTGCGCCTCCAGGGGGGCTCAGTCGGTTAAGGGTCGACTTCGGGCTCGGCTGGGGTCATGATCTTGCAGTTTGTGAATTTGAGCCCCGTGCATCAGGCTCTGTGCTGACAGCTCAGAGCCTGGAGCCTGCTTCAGATTCTGTGCCTGCCTCTCTCTCTGCCCCTCCCTGCTCAGGCTCTGTCTATCTCTCAAAAATAAATAAATGTTAAAAAATATTAAAAAAAATTTTTTTTTTTTTTTTTTTTTGGGACAGAGAGAGACAGAGCATGAACGGGGGAGGGACAGAGAGAGAGGGAGACACAGAATCTGAAACAGGCTCCAGGCTCCGAGCCATCAGCCCAGAGCCTGACGCGGGGCTCGAACTCACAGACCGCGAGATCGTGACCTGGCTGAAGTCGGACGCTTAACCGACTGCGCCACCCAGGCGCCCCCCAAAAAAATTTTTTTTTAATGTTTACTTATTTTTGAGACAGAGAGAGACAGAGCATGAACGGGAGAGGGTCAGAGAGAGAGAGGGAGACACAGAATCCGAAACAGGCTCCAGGCTCTGAGCTGTCAGCACAGAGCCCAACGCAGGGCTTGAACTCACGAACAGCGAGATCATGACCTGAGCCGAAGTCCGACGCTCAACCGACTGAGCCACCCAGGCGCCCCAAAAAATATTTTTAAGAAAGGTAATAAACATTCAAAACTCGTAATTATTTTTACTACACTTTCCCATTATCTATGCCCTTGAGGTTATTTATGTCTATTGTATCTGCATTATGGAAATGTTATATGATAATGAGCTGTGCACATCTCTTTCCAGTTTCATGTTCAGTGACATTAGGCTAATAGTTTCAAATAGGTCATGGAGGCAGCATTTACAACATGGAAACACCAGCAAGCATGACAAATCAAGGCTATTTATTATTTTGTTGATTGTCTAGACTTAAAAGTTATGGTCAAGAATGGGGTGCCTATGTGGCTCAGTCTGTTAAGAATCCGACTCTTGGTTTCAGCTCAGCTCATGATCTTGTGGTTTGTGTGAGCAAGTCCTTGAATTGGGCTCTGTGCTGACAGTGCATGGAGCCTGCTTGGGATTCTCTCTGTCCCTCTCTCCCTGACCCTCCCCGTGCATATGTGTGTTCTCTCTCTCTCTCTCTCAAAATAAATAAACTTTAAACAAAGTTATGAAGAGCTTGTAAATACGGATGAAACTTAAAAGTGTGTTATGTCTGTAGCTGTTAACATTGTAAACAGCAGTAAAAATTGAGTAAATATTCTTTCAGTATTCAAAAACCATTATTCACTGCAGAAAAGAAGTTGATCACATTATTGTTGAAAGAGTGAAGTTTCAATATGTGTTAGTTGTTTCACTTTGATTTTATTCCTTAACAAAAATATCAAACAACATTCACAGAATTATGTTGGTTCATCAATAGCGACAACATGTTGCTCTGGATACAAAAGTTCAGTAAAAATCAACAAAAGTGCTTTGTGAGAATCAATTGTTATATGCAATTTAAGCAGAGAACATTTGAGGTTAATATTTTTTTCATAAGAGCATTTCTTTTAAGTAGGTTCCATGACCAATGTGGGGCGTGAACTCATGACCCCAAGCCCTGATACTGAGAGTCATATGCTCTACCCCATGAGCCAGCCAGGAGCCTCATAAGAGGAGTTTTTAAATCAATAAAACATATATTCATATATATATGTTTTATATATGTTTATATATATGTATATACATATGTGCATATACATATATATGTATATATGTTACATAAATATGCTTATAAATAATATGTTTATTTATATATAATGTTTATATATAATATATAATAATATAATATATATTTAATGTTTATATAATATATGTTTATTTATATATATGTTTATATATGTTTTATACGTTTATATACGTATATACATATGTGTATATACATATATATGTATATATATATGTATATATGTTACATACATATGCTTATAAATAATATATATATATAATGTTTATTTTGAGGGAGAGGGAGAGAGAGAAAGGGATGGACGCTTGACCGACTAAGCCACCCAGGTGCTCCCAAACATATATATTGCTATGGACTAAAATTCATGTGTTGAACCTTAACCCCAATATGACTAGATTTGGAGATAACACCTTTAGTAGGTAATTAAGTGTAAATGAGGTATAAGGGTGTGGCCCTAACAATAAAACTGGGTGGCCTTATTAAAAACGGAAGCGAAATAAGTCAGTCAGAGAAAAACAGATATCATATGATTTCATTCATATGTTGAATTTAAGAAACTTGACAGATGAGAAAAATAAGATAAAAACTGAGAGGGAGGCAAACCATAAGAGACCCTTAAATATAGAGAACAAACTGAAGGTTGATGGGGGTGGGGAATGGGCTAAATGGGTGATGGGTATTAAGAGGGGCACTTGTTGGGATGAGCACTGGGTGTTGCATGTAAGTGATGAATCACTGAGTTCTACTGAAGACACTACACTGTATGTTAACTACCTTGAGAATTAGATAAATAAATAACTAAGGGGAAGCAAGAGTTCTCTCCTTTCCCTCTCCTTACCAGGGAAAGGCCATGTGAGCACACAATGAAATGGCAGCCACTTACAAGTCAAGAAAAAAGGCTTCAGAATGAAACCTTCCTGCCAGCACCTTGGTCCTGGACTTTCCAGCCTCCAGAACTGTGAGAAATAAATTTCTTTTCTGTAAGCGTACGGTATTTTGTTATGGCAGCCCAAGCTTAGACACACACACACACACACACACACACACACACACACACACACACTCCTGATAGGTACCTAAGTATTTGTAAGCACTGTTAGGGAATGATAAGTGCTATAAAAATATGGAGTAAATGATATATGAAGAGTGCAGTGAAGGCGGTGCTTTAGATAACCCAGGCTGTAGATCATGAGAACCTGAACTTGGGAAGTGACCTTAGAAAAACAGAAGTTTAGGGGCCTGGGTGACTCAGCTGGTTAAGTGTCCTACTCTTGGTTTTGGTTCAGGTCATGGTCTCATAGCTTCAAGGATTCGAGCCCCACATCTGTCTCTGTGCTGGCAGCGAAGAGCCTGCTTGGGATATTCTCTCTCTCTCTCTCTCTCTCTCTCTCCCTCCCTCCCTCTGTCTCCCTCTCTCTCTGCCCCTTTTCCACTTGCACTGTCTGTCTCTCTCAAATAAATAAATAAACTTAAAAAAAAAGAAAAACAAGTTTACATGGCTTCAATAGGGCACCATTTGACTTGTCAGCTAACTGCCTAGCACCTGGACTGCCCATGGATATTGGATATTTCTCCTGTAAGTATGTGAAACATTCCAACTAATCCCCTGAGTTTTAGTTTGCTCCTCTGATCATCCTCTATCCTATTGCCAGAGTGATGGTTCAAATCTTTTACAATCCACCTCTCCCTGTCCCACCCCTCCCCCAACACACACATCCGTTCATTGTGGTCATACTGAACTAGTTCCTTGACTCTGTCCTGTTGCTTCATGAACTTTCTGTTGCTCTATCTGGAATTCCCTCCCCTGTTTAGCCAACTTCTCCTTGTCCTTCAAAATTTAGGGCCAGAATTACCTTTTCCAGGAAACCTTCCCAGACCCTTTCTGATTTAGGTACCCTCTGTCCATATTACACAAGCACTATGCTGTGATTTCGGTTTGTCTTTCCCACAATCTGTGTCATATTCATTTTTTTACCCTCCATGCCAAGCATTGGGGCCTGTCACATAGCAGGCCTCGTTAAGTACTTGTTGAAAATTTTTATAATTAGGACCACAGGGCTTAGCGAGCCTGCGGAGGAAAACAGCAAAGAAGACATTTCTACGGCTTCTGCATAAAAGAGCAGAGACATTTTGGGGTTCGGACAGGGACAGAGAGGACCGTCTGGGAGTTGGAGAAGCGGGAAAAGTTGCTTCGCCACCCTCCCTTGTTAGCTTCCACAGCTAGAGTACAGGACAGGCGAAACTGAAATAAGAAAAACTACATTTCCCGTCATGCCTCAAGACACCGCTATCGGTTTCACCTCTTTGTCACCGCCTTTTCCCCGCGGAAGTAAAAGGAGCACTTCCAGGTTCGGCAAGAACCTGGAGCCGGGGCTGTTAGATCGGCGCCGTTGGGTCTTGCTCCGAAGCTCCGCCTTCTCTCCGGTTTTTCTAGAAGCCCGGCTTTGCTCTTGGCAGTGTCGTACAGGTATTTTCCGGCCCCTTCGGGTGCTCCCAAGGCAGTTCGCTACACCGGAGCGGGCGAAACTTTTCTTCTGTTGAGGTTCGGAGTTCCCTTAGGGCGCGGCGGGCTCGTTGCACGGTGCAGGGAAACCGGTTATCGGAGTCGTGGCCCCGTGCTTACATCCCTTTTCTTCCCTTACCGATTGCAGCGTCCGAGGCGCGTGTGCGAATCTCCCCATGGCAGAAACGGCCCCGAACGGCCCCCAAGGGGCGGGCGCAGTGGTAAGTGAGCGAGCAGGGTCTTCTGGGTTGGTTTATAGGAGTTAGAACGGAGCAGGAAGTGTTGCTCAGTTCCGAGGCGTTTCAGCTCATCGCTTAAAGGGCCTGGGCTTAGTGAGTGAGGTGGGGGTAGCGTAGAGAGAAGAGATCTTGAGCGAAGATGTGGAGGAAGCTACAGGTTTTCTGTTGGTAGCGACAGTGGGCTGGCCTGGAGCAGGTGACCCTCACCTGTATGCCAAGGAAATTGGGCCGCCTTGCCTCTTCCCCCCTCTCGGTCTCTAATTGTCCTAGGTTCCAAGGTTGAAGATGCCACCTGAGGTGGTGCCGTGACACAGGCCTCATTCTGCACAGGCGTGCTGGGAGAGAACGTCTCTCTGCCCGTTTTATGCCATTATATGGAAATTACGCAGTGAGGGGGGAGGGGTCTTTTTTTTTTTTCTTTTCGTCATTTTATCCGTACCTTTTTTTTTTTTTTTTAACGAAGAGAGATCTTAGGCTTCTGTAAATGTTTTATTCTTAGCATGCAGATCTGCTTAATAGTTATTTGTATTGCTCTCTAATTTTAAACACTATGAATGTGTGAATTGAGCTTGTCTCTTTTTCCTTTTTAAACATTTTGCAACATTTCCACTTATATACACAAATTTTCTTTTTTCTTGATTTTGCTGAGCCGTTTAAGAATTAGTTGCATACACAATGATGGCCAATTCATACATACTTAAGTATTCTTTTACATGACCACGGTGCAGCCGTTGTGGCAATATTTGCAGTTAAATTTGAGAAATTTAACACTGATCCATGTTGTTACCTTATTTAAAATCCATATTCAGATTTCCTCAGTTGTGTGTTAAAGTGTTTTCCTCCTCATCCAGGATTCAATCTAAAAGCATGCATTGCTTTTACTGGCCTTTAGTCACTTTTAGCCCAGAATAGTTCCCTTGCCTTCTTCCTCTTGCCATTTTTGACTTTCAAGAGTCCAGACTTGTTCTGCAGAATGCTTCTCAAATTGAAGTTGGTTGGTTTTTTTCCCCCGGTCACTAGATTCAAGTTGAACATTCTGGCACGATTGTTGTTACATAAGTGATAGTCTGCCTTTTTCAGTGCACTATATATATCAAAAAGCATTTTATGTTGATTTATTCCGTCATTGCAGATACTAATTGATTATTTGGTTCAAGTGGTATCCACCAGATTCTCCACTGTAAAAATACTTTTTTTTCTTTTGTAGTTGAAAACTATTCTGTGGCATGATACTTTGAGACTGTGTGAATAGTTTTTCCACCTAAGTAGATTTGTTGACTATAACATGGTTAGATTGTTGCCTCTTAAAGTATAAACCAATACTTTTTTAAACCTTTTTTATTGTGTACTAAAATAGAGATATATAAAGTATTCAAAATGAAACACAGAGACCAGTGATTTATTACAGAATAAACACCCTAAACAGTTTTGTTTTTTTTTAAAGATTTTATTTTATTTATTTTTAATTTTTTTTCTTTTAATGTTTATTTATTTTTGAGACAGAGAGAGACAGAGCATGAACAGGGGAGGGTCAGAGAGAGAGGGAGACACAGAATCGGAAGCAGGCCCCAGGCTCCAAGCTGTCAGCACAGAGCCCGACGCGGGGCCCGAACTCACGGACCGTGAGATCATGACCTGAGCCGAAGTCGGACGCTCAACCAACTGAGCCACCCAGGCGCCCCTAAAGATTTTATTTTTAAGCAATCTCTATACTCAACAAGGGGCTTGAATCCACAACCTGGAGATCAAGAGCCGCATGCCCCATTGACTGAGCCAGGTGCCCCTAAACAAATAGATTTTATTTTTTTATTAAAAAATTTTTTTTGTTAATGTTTGTTTATTTTTGAGAGAGACAGGGACAGAGGTAGGCTGTAGAATCCGAGGTAGGCTCCAGACTCTGAGCTGTCAGCACAGAGCCTGATGCGGGGCTTGAACTCATGAACTGTGAGGTCATGACCTGAGCCGAAGTTGGACACCCAACCGACTGAGCCACCCAGGCGCCCCTAGATTTTATTTTATTATTTTTTTAAGGGTTTTTTTTTTTTTTTAATTTTTGAGACAGAGAGAGACAGAGCATGAACGGGGGAGGGTCAGAGAGAGGGAGACACAGAATCTGAAACAGGCTCCAGGCTCTGAGCTGTCAGCACAGAGCCCGACGCGGGGCTTGAACTCACGGACCACGAGATCATGACCTGAGCCGAAGTCGGCCGCTTAACCGACTGAGCCACCCAGGTGCCCCATGCCCCTAGATTTTAAAGAACATGTTGTAAAATTAAGTTTCAGTCTGAATATTTGTGGAGAAACTGAGTACAGTAAGCTAGATTCGTTCTTCCACTTGGCTACTTGTGATCATTTAAATTTAGAGGAGTCACAATGTAGTAGGTTTGGTTAGAATAAAACAGACAGCTTTCTTTTCTTCTTTATTTCTTTCCATCTCTCCCTCTTTTTCTGTCTTCCCTCTTTCTTTCGTAGGCTCCACACTCAACGTGGGGCTGGAACTCATGACCCTGAGATCAAGAGTCAGACACTACCGACTGAGCCAGCCAGGTGCCCCAAAACAGGGATTTTTCTGAAATTACCTGCATATTGTTATAAAGACATGCAGTAAAACATCTTTGGATTTTAAAATGTACTTGCATTTTTTTCAAAAGCTTTTTATATAGTATTTCAAAAGATAATTAAGTTAGATTGCTTAGAGTAGTGTTTTTAGACTCCACATTAAGATTCGTAAATGAATTGTGAAATCAGCATAGTGGAAACACTAAGTATTTCTTAAACATTAAATAGAATACAAAATACCAAAAGCCGTCACACATAGGAAGGTTGATGTTTTGTGAAGCTTCTGTTTACTTGTATATCTGTGTATGTTTGTGTCGAACCTTGATGTAAAAATTAACATAGATTCTATCAAAAAATGTAAAAGCCACTTAAGAATTTGAATACAAGACACATTTTTAATGAGAAATCAGATTTTAAGTTATCCCATTAGTGATAATGGATACATCTTTGGCAAATGCAGCAAGGGCAAAGAAAGATGGAGAAAAAATGGAGAATAAAGTGGTATATGGGAGTTTAATCTAGGGCCATTGAAACTAGGGTAAGATGTATGGGGCGGTTTCCAGGGGATGAAGAAAGTCATAAAATTGGAGAGGCAGGTGCTATTTAACATTTGACAGCCACATTTTGGACAGAGTGTCTCAGGCCCTTCTTTATACATAAGCAAATTATCCACAGGCCAGTAAGTTCAGTAGTGAGTGACTATTACCATGGTTTTGCATTTCTCCTTTTGCAAGGTTCATTTAATTCAAAGTGGCTTTATGTAATGCCTTTTTACTCAAATCTTAAACCTACCTATTTGAATTTGAGGTTTTTCTAAGAACAGATACTATGGTTCTCTTGAGAGCAATTAGTTCTTATTTAGCATTCTTTTAAAAGATGAAGCCAGTATTACAAGTGTTGAAGGAATACAGACAATTGTAGTTAAATTTCAGTTCAAAGGTTTCTTAACTAGTCTGTATTTTTTAAAAATATCAATTTTTTTTTTTTTCTATTTAAGTACTTTGGTGCTTTCTGCATCAAAGCCATAAGGTGTTTGGATGTGTTACTGAGCGTATATGTGAAATAGCTGCCTTAAGAGTTTTCGTTTTGATTTTAAATAATTGCTACAGGGCTGTTAAGACATTTTGAATAGGAGTAAAACTGTGTAATCTTCATTCTTAGATAATTTGCAGGTTTAGTTCACTACAATATTTTTCTTTTTAAATTTAGCAATTCATGATGACCAATAAACTGGACACGGCCATGTGGCTTTCTCGATTGTTCACAGTTTACTGCTCTGCCTTGTTTGTTCTGCCACTTCTTGGGTATGTATTACACAGATTTCTGCCTTTGATACTCAGTTCAGTCGGTTTTTATGGACTACCTTTTATGTGGAAGACTTGTTAAACTGCAAGAGTTTCAAGGACAAATAAAATGCAGGTCTCCTTTAGGCACCGATAACCCAGTAGTAGTACCAACTGAAGGAATATTTTATATCGTGTGCTTTGTGAAAGTTGACATCAAGTTGAAAATCAGAAAGAAAATGGATGTGTGGGGATGAGAGGAGTTCATATTTTTTGCCTATTTGACACTTAATAGGAGGAACGCCTGCTGTATAAAATTCAGTTGGGTATGTATATGAAGTGATGCTTCTGAGAAGGTATAGTAGGTTCAAGTAATTTTTTTCTATTGACATGGAAGAGATTTAGGTGTTGTGCAATGATGATGCAATCCACAAAGGAGGAAGAGACATGGTAGTTGTTAAGTCTCATGATAACCTCTCCTCTGGTAATTTGCAGGTTGCACGAAGCTGCAAGCTTTTACCAGCGTGCTTTACTGGCAAATGCTCTTACTAGTGCCCTGAGACTGCACCAGAGATTACCGCATTTCCAGTTAAGCAGAGCATTCCTGGCCCAGGCTTTATTGGAAGACAGCTGCCACTACCTGCTGTACTCACTCATCTTTGTCAATTCCTACCCGGTTACAAGTATCCTTTTTGTGCTTTTTTGATGAGGAAATCGCGTATGAAGCATATAGACGATTCTGATTATTTTTTGCAGTAGGGAAGGTTCGGCAGTAAGGGGTTCCATGAAGCCTGGGTTGGTTGGTTTGTTGGCACTTAATTTGAATGAAGATACATTTAGTGTAAGAATATCTGACTCTAAAATGTAAAGTCTAAATTTGAAGAGCTGGTGTGGGGATTTTAAATTTTGTGTCTTTGTTCCTGCCTCTTGTAAGCCTCTCTGTTGACAATGGATATTGTGAAGTTCAGATTAAAAGCATAGGACTGTGGAGGACTTATTTTAATATTTAAGGTTTTTTTATTTGATTCAATCTTCTTTGGGAAAGTGCCCATATATCTTGCCATAAAAAAGAATCCTCGGCTCTTTCAATTCCATGTGAGCTAGAAACAAATGGAAATTCATTAAGAAATAACTTATTTAAGAGAGAATTGGATAATTAATAAATACAATAAAAATACTAGTATTTACTGTGGATAGAGGAGAAAATAAGGACACATGGATAATATTTGGAGCTAATGAGGATTACAGAACTCATTTGGAATTGTATGTTTATACATTTCAAAAGTGTGTTGGGTGACAAGTGGTTTTCTAAAAACATGGGGGAGGGTTGGGGAGGAGGACTTTAGTTTAGTATGTTTGAGAAGCACTGGATCAAACGGCCTTCAGTAGGTTTCTTTACCATAGGACCTTTGATCTACTAATGTTCATTGTGAGGTGAAAGAGTTGGGGGAAGGGCAGAGAGGGGGAGAGAGAGAGAGAGCGAGAGAGAGGGAGGGAGAGAGAGAATCCTAAGTACACTCCATGCTGTTACCACGGAGTCCAGTGCAGGACTTGGACACATGAACTGTGAGATCATGAACTAAGCTGAAATTGAGTCAGATGCTTAACTTACTGAGCCATCCAGGTGCCCCAATTCTAATCTGAATTTAAAAAAAAAATTTTTTTTCAATGTTTATTTATTTTTAAGAGACAGAGGTGAGTAGGGGAGGGGCAGAGAAAGAGGGAGACAAAGAATCCGAAGCAGGCTCCAGGCTCTGAGCTGTCAGCACAGATAGCTCCTGAACCCCGAGATCATGGCCTGAGCTGAAGTCAGACGTTTAACCGACTGAGCCACCCAGGCACCCCAATACTAATCTGATTCTTAAAAGTAGTTGGGTATTATGTTAGTAAATAAAGATGAGCCCAAAGTCATATTACAAAGTTGTGTTCTGATCTTTGCATTTACATGGGTGATGCTGTCCTTGATGTCTAGCCATGATAGGTACTTAGGGTTTAACTTGTAGACTTTTCACCCTTTTTATTTTCTGAATAGTTTAAAAGTTACATTGAAAGCTAAGATTATGAATCTCTTCTAAGGATTTGTGAATTATAGAATGTTAGAAGTAAAAACTTGTTAGAAATATGTAGCTTTGAGGCACCTGGGTGGCTCGGTTGAGCATCTGACTCTTGATTTTGGCTCAAGTCATGATCCCAGGGTTGTGGGACGGAGCCCGTGTTGGGCTCTGCACTGGGCGTGGAGTCTGCTTAAGATTCTCTCTCTCCCCCTGACCCCTGCCCCGCTCACATGCACTGCCTGTTTCTCTCTTAAAATAAAAAATAAAATCTGTAGCTTTGATGACACTTGACCTAGGAAATGAAGTTAGTGTCAGAGCCATGATTAAAACCCACATGTCTTGACTCTCTTCAGGGTTCTGTTTTCATTACTTGCATTGCTTCTGCAGAATCAGGCTTTAAGTTAGGATATGTGTCAGAGTTTAAATTTAAGAAGCAACAAGATTTTGCAATGGCCTTAGAGAAGAGAGTTGTAGCTTTCATCAGTTCCAAAATGATCTATGATTGATTAAAAAGTATAAAGCTATATTGGGGCGCCTGGGTGGCTCAGTCCGTTAAGCCTCCGACTTTAGCTCAGGTCACGATCTCGCGGTCCGTGAGTTTGAGTCCCCCATCAGGCTCTGGGCTGATGGCTCAGAGCCTGGAGCCTGCTTCCGATTCTGTGTCTCCCTCTCCTTCTGCCCCTCCCCCGTTCATGCTCTGTCTCTCTCTGTCTCAAAAATAAATAAACGTTAAAAAAAAAAAATTAAAAAAAAAAGTATAAAGCTATATATACATGATCTCTACTGAGGAAATTGGCATTTTACTTAATTCTTGTGTGTGTTGGGGAAGAATTGGTTAGGATGTTAATTTGGAGAACTACTAGATGAGAGGTAGGATTTTTGTAAACCTTGGGTATATCACTGTCATCTTTGCCAGTTGGAAATTAGGGACCTTTGGATCTAATGAGTTACAGTTATAATGAATGAATTTGGTACTCTTTGTGTTACAGTAATCACAATTTCCCATCACACCAAGCTTTCAGTTAATGTAGAAAAATATAATGGTTCATTTCCTAGAAACTGGAAATAATTTTTTTAAATAAGGGTAATTTAAAAATTTTTTTGATTTTTTTTTTTTTTTTTTTAAAGTAAACTACCCCCAACGTGGGACTTGAACTCATGACCCTGAGATCAAGTCACATGCTGTACTGACTAAGCCAGTCAGGCATCCCAGAAACTGCAGATACTTTTAGGCTGAGTGTTTTTGCCCTTCATGATGGATGAACAGTCTCTGTCATTTTAGGAAAATACTTGACAGTGTTTTTGCTCTCGTTTTTCTTGACCTGGCAGAAATTGGGTAATAAATAGGATCTTTTGAGCGATTTTCATTTTTCAAAAAGCTGAATGAAAGTTGTATATTTATCCATGACATAAAGCCAAACAATTGAATTCAAATATGTTTGTAATTAAGCTGATGAGACTTTGAACTAACTGTACACAACCCCAAATACACACTTTTTATTCAGTACAGGTTGAGAACACATGGCTGTACAAGCTTCATAGGTACGGTATCTTGAAATAATAGGGATCTTGTAGGAAAGAGATAATGGGGATCTTATAGGAAAGAGATAATGCAGGATCTTTAGTTGAGGAAAATTGGTAAGTCCTTTTTTAAAGTTTTATTTTTCATTTTTATTTTACGTGAATTCTACCCCCAACCTGGGGTTCAAACTTAGCACCCCGAGATCAAGTTGCATGTTGTACAGACTGAGCCAGCCAGGCACCCCTGTGGAAGTACAATTTAAACTGTTCCCCACACTCTTTCCTAAGCAGTTGTGATGAGGAAAGCAGTACAAAGACTGTCTTCGAATTTGAAGGCAAATTCTTTTGTCCAGGATGGCCTTTGTGGAGTTAAAAGCTGTCATATTTAAGGCTTTGAGGTGGCCTAGATTTCAATTTAATTGTTTACAATATTTTATTATCTAATAGAAAAGGAAACTTTTATCACTTTAAGTTTTTTCATAAAAAAACTGAGCTTTAGAAACTGAAATTGTTTGCAGATTAAAAGCTTCATTTGGTTGCAAAGTGTATCAGTAAAACAAAAGCCACCACTGAAGTCATTTTTGCAGATGCCATTTCAGATCTATATTGGGCATAATACCAAAGTACTTAATAAACATTAAATTTTTTCCTTAATTGTTTTCTTCAGTGAGTATTTTTCCTGTGTTGCTATTCTCCTTGCTTCATGCTGCCACATATACGAAAAAGGTCCTTGATGTAAGTACAGCTGTGGTGTTTTTTTGACTTCTGGATTGCAGACTGTTGGTTGGCATGAATTTGAGTTCTAAGACATTTTGGCATTTGTCATAAAAGTTTCCTCCATTCCCTACAAACTTGTAAATTATTAGTGATTTGAAAGTTTTAAGTTTGAAATTTTGTATTTAAGTTTCACAAAATGCATTTTGTAGATAAAGGATTGTATTGCAGATTACCCCCTAGCTTCCAGAGGAATTTCTGAAGTTTGAAATAGACCTTTTTGTTTAAAAAAAAAAAAAAAAAAAAAATCTATCTTTTAGGTTTGGTAAGTTGTCAGAGATCTCCTCCTCTGTCATTGTTTAATTTTAACATACCAGGTAAGTAGAGTGTATTGAATTTCTTTTATGTTAATATTCAGAACTAAAATATTCCTAAAATATTTTCTTATTCCTGGATTGGAACATTAAGCCCAAGTTAAGTGTGCCAGGCAGATTGACTGCATATGCACTGACATTTGAATTAAAATATACAAATGTTTGCCCTGTGTTGACAGTTTTCTTTTTTTTCTTTTAAAAAATTTTTTTTAATGTTTTTTATTTGTTATTTTTGAGAGAGAGAGAGACAGTGTGAGGGGCAGAAAAAGAGGGAGACACGGGATCTGAACCAGGCTCCAGGCTCTGAGCTGTCAGCACAGAGCCCGACGTGGGGCTTGATGAATTGTGAGATCATGACCTGAGCCGAAGTCGGACACTTAACTGACTGAGCCACTCCAGGCGTCCCAGCTGTCTTCTTTATTCCTGTAGTTCTTTGGTCATAGTGTTAATTGGGCTCTGTAATTTCTACCTTTATTTAGCTAAGGAGTCACAAATACCTTAACTGTATTACTAAGCAGTCAGATTTTGTTAGACTGGTTAGATAGAAATAACCACCATTTTTGTGTGTGTGCAATAATCTAGTCTTTTTTACAAAAAATAAGGCATGAAAATGACTTACTACTAAAGTTGTCTTTGTAATTTTTCAAATACACAAAATACAGCAATGCAGGAAAATACACTAACTTTTACCTTATTTTGCAAACTTTCATATTACCATTTCCAAAATAATTTTCTTTTAGTTGTTTTGCCTGTTGGCTATACTGTTTATCTGAAGAAAGAAAATAACTGAATAATCAAAAATGCTGTGAGGGGTGCATGGGTGACTAGGCTGGTTGAGCATCCGACTTCGGCTCAGGTTATGATCTTGCGGTTTGTGGGTTTGAGTCTCGCATCGGGTTCTGTTCTGACAGCTCAGAAGCTGTGAGCCTGCTTCAGATTCTGGGTATCCTCTCTTTCTCTGCCCTTCCCCTGCTCACGCTCTGTGTGTGTGTCTCTCTCTCTCTCAAAAATAAACATTAAAAAAATTTTTTTTACATAAAAAAATGCTTCATTATTTCTAATGTTTGTTTTCTTATGTTTTAGGCGAAGGGTTCAAATAGTTTACCTTTGCTGAGATCTATCTTGGATAAACTAAGCGCTAATCAACAGAATATTCTGAAATTCATTGCTTGTAATGAAATATTCTTGATGCCTGCTACAGTTTTTATGCTTTTTAGGTAAGAATAAAAATACATTGGTTTTGGGAGGCAGATGACTAAGTGATCATAATAAATATAATAACTCAAATTTTATCCTTAAATCTGTTCAAGATTAATATTAGCAGCCATTTTTCTCATTTTATTATAGAGAATCTGAGACATGGTAAACTTAGGAACTTGTCTTCTCGTTCCTTGTGATTTACCACTTAACACTTTGAAAATGAATTTAAGAACCACTGTCTTTGAAAGAGTCTTGGGAAGCCTAGATTAGTGCATTCTGCCATTATTTAGATGATTTTTCTTCTAGAAAGATTGCAGAAAAATTAGTCTGGTAGTAATAGTAGCCTAATGTCACTTCCGTGTTTTGTTTGTATTTTAATTATACAAGTAATGCATGAATAAAGTAAGTTGTCCTGTTAAAAATTAGAAGATCAGACTGATATTGACCCTTCCTATCAAGATTCTTGCATTTAAGTTTTAAAACTACATTTCTGGGGAGATGGGTGGGGGAATGGGTAAAGTAGATGGGAATTGAGGAGTGCACTTGTGATGAGCACTGGCTAATCACAATAATAAATAAATAATGAATGAATGAATGAATGAATGAATGGGAGGATAAGTTTGGATGACATAAACTTTGGTTACCAAGTCAAAAGTTTTTCTCTGTCTCTGTTATGTGTTTTTCTTTGTTGTGGAAAAAAGTGACTAGTTTCAAAGCCAAATTGGGAAAAAAAAATAATTTGAATTAGGGAAAAAATGAAACTACATTTCTGCCTGGATTGTTGCTTTTTCAATTTTTAGTTTCTCTAGTAGCAGGACATTATAGATAAATGCTAAAATATCATTTGACTATGAATCCTTGTTGCAGTTCTGTACTCTCCTTCTGGTATGTGTATATGCATGTAGTACTTTTAAATGTTTCTACAGATACATAGAAAATGCATATTATGGGTGTGGGGTTTAGTTTTTATTTTACACCAGAAGTGCCATAATGCCTCATTTGTCTGCATCTTGCTTTTTTCGTGACCTATTTATGTTGATGGATACAGTTCTGGTTTGTTCCATTTAATGGCTTTGTAGTGTTTGGTCATATTAATAAACTGCATTTTATTACCTGTTTCCCCTATTAATGGGGAAACATTTGTTTCCAAATACTTGCTTTTCCAGATATTGATGCAGTAAACTTACTTTTTTTTTTTTTAATTTTTATTTATTTAAGTAATCTCTACCCCCAACATGGGGCTCAAATTGATGATGCTGAGATCAAGAGTCACATGCTCCTACAACTGAGACAGCCAGGCGCCTCTCTTTTTTACTGTTCTACTTATACTTTTGTGCCAGTGTTTTCTCTAAACCAGAAATGATTTTGTTGAGGCTGCACTAAGTGCATTTTATATTTATTAGACCATGCCAGATTGTCATCTAAGATGTCTGTATTATGTTTTCCATAATCTTACTAATTTGAAAAAACTTACTTTTGTTTATGAGATACTTCATTTTAGTGTTCATTGCCTTTAACTAACTAGTGAGATTTTTGCATGTCTGTTTTTTTTAGCAATCTATAAGCTAGAAACAAAGTTTTACAGGTTTCTTCATAAATACATCTGTTCTTTTAAGTAATGTTTTTCTCTGGAAACTCCAGGATCCCACATGTTGCTCAGGTTATAGGGTCACAAGCTAGGATAATATAATCTAAGTAAAGTCTGGAATAGCACAGGGGAAGACTTCTTATTCATTGTTGGGGATTTGGACTCTAATTGATATAATCATTAACTTAGCCTTTGAGCATTGATTTTGCACATATAAAAAACTTAAATTTTAGGGGTGCCTGGGTGGCTCAGTCAGTTAAGTTTGTGACTCTTGATTTCGGCTCGGGTCATCATGATCTCATGGTTTGTGAGATCAAGCCCAGTGTCAGCACAGAGCATGCTTGGGATTCTCTCTGTTCTTCTCTCTGTCTGCCCTGCCTCGTGCTTGCACATGTGCATGCCCTTTCTGTCTCTCAAAATAAATAAATAAAGTTGGGGCGCCTGGGTGGCTCAGTCAGTTAAGCATCTGACTTCAGTTCAGGTCATGATCTCGTGGTCCATGGGTTCGAGCCCCGCGTCGGGCTCTGTGCTGAGAGCTCAGAGCCTGGAACCTGCTTAGGATTCTGCATCTCCTTCTCTCTCTGCCCCTCCTCCATTTGCACTGTCTCTCTCTCTTTCTCAAAAGTAAATAAACATTAAAAAAAAATTTTTTTTAAATAAACTTAAATTTTTAACAACACTTAAATTTTAAAACAAAATGATTTTAATTTTTAAGATTGTTGTAAAAGAGATGAGAATTTACGAGAAATATTAGAGGAATCACTTTGTTTTTCTTAAAAATTAAAGTAGGTTATACGGTTTTATTCAGTCACTAGTAGGGAAAGCTAGTGATGCTCTAAGTATGTCACTTGCATTTAACACAAACTATAAAATTAAAAATAATTTAAAATCATTATTCCTTAGATGACCCCTTCATGATATAAGCACAATCTAAATATTAGAAGGCTTCATTAAGTTGCTTTTTTCACAGTATTGCTTCAAACTTTGTATTTAAAAATGAATGTAAAAAGTCTGTGAGTTTACCTCATGTACACAAATATGCGTGTAAAGAAAGATAAAAGGAAGGTCCTTGTAGCTTTATTTATTTGTTAGTAGAGAGTTTGTTACATTGTAGTAATGCGTAAGATGAACTGCTTGAATCTGTAAAAAGAATGAGGTAAATTTATGTGTTATGAAAGGGGATGGTCTCCAAGATATAATAAGTTAAAAGTTTGTTAAGAATTGTGTAGGGTGTCCCCCTTTTTATATTTTGGGGTGTGTGTATTTAAGGGCATATGTATGTTTTTTTCTGCTTCACTTTCTTCATCTTTAAAATGGGAATGATAATGTCACTTCCATATTACAGTAAAGTGGATTCAGTGAATTGTAAACTGAGCACTGTATTAGTGTTGGCATTATACACACTTGTGCATGGAAATTTCTGGAAGGATGTTTTAGAGACTGAGCTGTAACTGAGGAAGAAGCTAACTTGGATGATGGAACATTTGTTTTTCATTGAATTTTCTGTATTTTTTATAGTATGTGTTTATTTCAATTTGAAGAGTTAAAGATTTGTCACGGGATTTATTGGGGAAAATGGACGTAACACATTTAGTTTAGTGCTTAGTTTGTAATCACGTAAATTTGTACTATGAAAGTAATATCACAATTTAGAAGAAAAGACAAAAATTAACTTTAAAAAGCCACATTTAGCATCTTTAATGTATTTCCTCAAAAAAAGTTTTAAAATACCATTGTAATAATACGTATAGTTTTATACTCTGCAGTCTTCAAAGTTGCTGTATTGTTCTCGTAATCAAGATTTTAGGTAGTTGCATCCTAACTCCATCAAGTAAAGATGATATACTTAGCTTTGCTACCTAACTACCCACATTAGGTTGTTGATACATTTAATTTGTAGTTATTTGCAGTGAATGTCTTAATTCAGATAGTTTTTCCTGGGAAAAAAATTCTTGATTTAGAATTTCATAAATAAGTATATGGCTCTTGGGTATTGTAATTGTGCTTTTTAACCAAGAAAAATAGTTAGAATAGGCTATGTAAATTTACTAGAGACCTGTGTAATCACAGGTTTTTTTGTTTTGTTTTGTTTGTATAAAATGAACCACTTTTCATTTACTATGTTATAAAGTTTCACACTTTGATGATCAATTATTAGTGGTAATTATGGAAGCATACATTTTCTGGTTTAATAGCTTTTAAATTTTTTAAGAGTAATACATAAATACATGTTTGTAAAAATTTAAACAATAACATTTTATTTTTTACCAATCATTTACATTCTTGTATTTCCTTTTTTTTTTTTTTTTTTTTTTTTTTTTTTTTTTTTTTTAAAGTAAGCTCTGTGCCCAACCTGGGGCTTGAACTCACACCTTCAAGATCAAGAGTTGTATCCTCTACTGACTGAGCTAGCCAGGCGCCATTCTTTTATTTCCTTTTTAAGAATAACTTTGATTTAGACATGATAGATATTATCTTGACCATTTAATGAATGAAGACACATTCCTCAATTAAATTGCCTTTAAGTTTTGAAAGTATATATATGAACTGATAATGTATATTTCTTACCCTTGTATTTGTTTATTTCAGTGGTCAAGGGAGTTTGCTCCAGCCTTTTATCTACTATAGATTTCTTACTCTTCGGTATTCCTCTCGAAGAAATCCATATTGTCGGTAAGCTGGTGATTAGTTTAAATGTTTTATTTGTTGAGAGTACTGTGAAATATAGTATGTATAACTTTTAAGAGTTATTTAGCTTTTATGTTTAGAAGCAAGTGTTATTTTGGTAAATTTAAGTTCCAGGCCTTAGTAGGGTTGGTAAGTAGACCGGATTTACCTTGACCTCCACTAAAATAGTATTCAAGTTTAAAGGAATTTGAAGATGTTTAAGACATGAGTCCCAGTCTCAAGGAACTTTCCTAATTGAAGAAGCAAAAGCATGCATCAGATAATAAGGAAACGATAGTTCAGGATACAGTGTTCACAAACCATTATGATGAATTGTTACGCTTGCTTTGTCATATCAATAGTATAGTCCAAGGTAAGGAGAAATCAATGAGCCAGAAGATAAAACAGCCCATCAAAGTTTCACAAAACAGAGATTTTAATGTGTTAAAGAAGAATTAAAACCTTTGAATAGTCATAATAGGTAAACGCATTTTAGGTAGGAAGAGAGTAAGAGCACAAGTTCAGAGACAAGAAAGAACAAGCCATGTTTAAGGGGCATTGAATAGAACTGTTGGACTATAATGGAGATTCTGAATGGTGAGTGGTTGCAGCTAAGATTAAAAAGGTATAAAAAAAAAAAAGGGGGGGGAGGGGTGCCCAGGTGGCTCGGTTGGGTGAGCGTCCGACTTCGGCTCAGGTCATGATTTGCAGCTCATGGGTTCGAGCCCCGCATCGGGCTCTGTGCTGACAGCTCAGAGCCTGGAGCCTGCCTCGGATTCTGTGTCTCCCTCTCTCTCTTCCCCTAACCCACTCACATTCTGTCTCTGTCTCTCTCAAAAATAAACAAACATTAAAAAAAAAAAAAGGTATATTGGAGCTATGTCATAAAACTTCTTGGATTTCAGGATAACAAGTTTGGAATTTATCTTTTAGATGTATGGGAATGATGGTTTGGGCATGATCGTATTCTTCTGATAGATTTGTGCAAAATAGTTTAGAGAGGAAAAATTGAGGAAGCGGGGAAATATTTTAATGAATCACTGTAATGTTCAGGAATGGAGACTTAAATGATACAGTAAGTTATGCATGACGATCTCAGAAATTAGAGTAAATCTGAAATGAATAGCTGTCTTCAGTAGTTTGTTAGATCTGTTAGAGACTAATGTTAACATAGTTTTTGTTTTTAAATTTAAAGTAAATTTATTGTGTGGAGTGCCTGGGTGGCTCAGTCAGTTAAGCCTCCAACTTTGGCTCAGGGCGTGATCTCACAGTTTGTGGGTTTGAGCCCCACGTCGGGCTCTGTGCTGACAGCTCAGAGCGTGGAGCCTGCTTCTGATTCTGTGTCTCCTTCTCTCTCTGTCCCTCCCCACTCACACTCTGGCTCTCTCTCTCTTTCCTCTCTCTCTCAAAGATAACATTAAAAAATAAAATCATTGTGTAGTAGAATTCATCAGAAATACAATGAGTGTATTAGCACAATCCCTATTGTATTTTCACAAGCGAAGTAAAAAGAACTGAAATTGAATGCTGGTCTCCATCATTCTCCAGGTGTGTAACTTTAGGCAAGTTGTTTAAATTTTAATTTCTTCATTGGTAGAGAAGAACAGCTCCTGGGGGTGAAATGAAGTAATGTTTTAAAAGAGCTTAGATTCTGTTACATATATTTTTTTAATTGTTTAATTTTATTTAAATCCAAGCTAGGTAACATATAGTGTAGTAATGGTTTCAGGAAGATTGTTATGTTCTTAATACATAGTTTATTTTCCTTTTTCTGTGATTCTGATAGTCCTTTGAGGGGCTTTTATGCTCTGTTAGACAATGTCTTACAGTACTTCCTAAAACAGAGCTTACTTCAGACACAGATTCTTTTTTTTTTTTTTTTTTAAGTTTATTTCTTTATTTTGAGAGAGAGAGAGATAGGGCATGAGTTGGGGAAGGGTGGATAGAGAGAGGGAGACAGACCATCCCAAGCAGGCTCAGTGCTCAGTGTGGAGCCCAGTGTGGAGATTGATCTTACAAGTGCGAGATCACAACTGCAAGATCACGACCTGAGCAGGTATCAGGAGTCGGATGCTTAACCGACTGAGCCACCCAGGTGCCCACAGACATAGATTCTTAATGAGTCCCTAGTCACCAGTAAACCTTCAGTTTTACTTGATTCCATGAGTGTTTGTCCTTTTTCTTTCTGGTTCATGTGTTCATTTCAGATATTATCTTCGAGTTCCCTGCCCTAATATCCACTTTTCATGAGCAGATTTTTCTCTGCTTCTTTATACCCTCTTCATCTCCCATTTTCTCCGCATAGCCTTAAATTGGATTAACACACAGATTTAGAAGTGTCCCGTGGGATAAAAAAGGAACGGATAGCAGAGGATCCAGGTAACGCAAATATGTGTTAGTAAACATTTTCAGAGATCTCCCATAAGCACGTAAAACAAATCAAAACAGTAGAAAGGTAATGGGAAATATTTGAGCTTATAAACATTGATAAACATCCTATAAAACTATATTTTCTATGCTACACTTTTTTTTGTTAGGGATTTTGAGACTATATTTGCCAGTTGTACCGTATTCACTTAACGATATTCATTCTCAAGTTAGTGGTTTCAGTCCTTTGTAGATTGGCCAGCCACCAGCCACATCTGACTGTATGAATACAAATTAATTAAAACCCATAAAATGTATAACTCTGTTCCTGAGTCATATTAACCAGTTTCACGTGCTTGAAAGCCAGTGTGGCTGATGGTCACTGTATTGGACAGCACAGATGGACATTTCATCATCGCTGACACTTCTGTTGTCAGTGCTGCTCCAAAGGAGCTCTGTGACTTGGTATAGATTATGCCAGAGATAGAGCCAGGAGTGAAAGAACTTGCCTTGTGACTAGAACAAGCCATGACCTCTTTAGGCCTCATCTGTAATCTGAGAGGTTTGACTAGAGTATTTTCAAGGTGCCTTCTAGTTTTATTTGAGTCATTTATTCAGAAGACAGTGATTGTGTGTTGGTGATAACAACTTTATGTAGGATTAAAGTACCTGCTTTGTAGAGACTTGGAGCTGAGTGAATTACACAGCTGAGTAGGTCAATGTGATGATGACGGCTCTGTGAAAGCTCAGAAAACTGAGGGAGGCAGTTGAGAATTCACTGAAGAGGTGGTAATAGAAGTCAGGTCTTTTGAAGTCTGGTACGTGGGTGCCTGAGAGGGCATGTTGCTTGAATTAAGAAGTGTATAGGGGAGTCATGAAGATCTGTGCCTAGAAGGGTAAGACAGGGACTAGAGCATGAAAGGGTTTGGATTTTATTTCAAGAGAGGAAGAGCATTTGAAGTTCATATTGTGGAGAGTTTGGGAACATGATACAATCTGATTTAGAAATATTCCAGAAGATGTATTACAGGCTCCCCAAGAAGACAAAAGGACTGATTTGGAGACTGATTAGTCCAGAGCCTGAACTAATTCCATGGTAAAATAAAAAGGGGATACATTTGAAAGATATTTAGGAGGTAGGAAGTTAGGGGTTAGGGAAGAAGACCAAGATAAGGAAGCCCTCAAGTTTCTGGCCCGGGAACCTAGGAGAGTTGTGTGTAATGGGTCTGTCCCAAAGATAGACACAAGAAGGACAGGTGTTTGGATAAATGTGCGTCTTTCCAAATTTTCTTCCTGCTTTTGTGTAAGAGCATGTTATATCCTATTTTAAAACAATTTTTACTTTTTCCTAACCAGCAAAATAACCCTGAAGATACAGAAAGGTAGAACACAATTGTCTTTATGTAGAATGAGTCAGCACATAAGTGAAAATTCAAAAATGAATAGTCAAGAATTACTTGTGATGATTCAAAATCTCTTAAAAATTACGGTTCAGCCAACATACATGATTTTGTGTCTGCTAGCGTGTACAATACATGTGTGATGTGTCCAGTATGTGATAAGGGGTCCTTTGGAGGCAGCAAGCACAGTTTAAAGTCCACAGCCTCTTTGGAAATAAATGTACAACATAACTGGGATATAGGAGTCATGGCAGAGAGTGGGAGGAGACGAAGCAGAAATTTCAATTAAGACCAGGAGGGCGGGGGTACCTGAGTGGCTTAGTTGGGTAAGCGTCCAACTTCAGCTCAGGTCATGATGTCATAGTTTGCGGGTTCAAGTGCCGCATTGGGCTCTGTGCTGACAGCCCGGAACTTGGAGTCTGCTTCAGATTCTGTGTCTCCCTCTCTCTCTGCCCCTCCCCTGCTTGCACGTGCGCTCTCTCTCTCTGTCTCTCTCAAAAATAAACAAACATTAAGACTAGGAGGGCATTAGATATTAAGGAGTTGGACTTCAATCTGAAGGTAAATAAGCTGGTTTGATGAGTGGAGTGATCCAACTGGGAAATGGCCTTCATTGAACATCTTCTGTGTTGTCTCATTTAAATCACACCATGACTGACTTCAGCAAGTACATATTCCTATTTTATAGATGGGAAAGCTCTGAGAGGCATTACGTGTAAGGCAGTAGTTTAAGGAAAATGGTAGGTGGGATTGCCCATGGTATATAATTTTCACTTCCTTGCTCTCTTTTTTTAGAACTAGTTGAGTTTACCTAAGGTAATATGAAGATGATGTGACTCTACTATTAAGAAGATATAAATCACTCCTAATCCCAGCCCTCAGAGATAACCATTTATTAGGTGCTTTTGTTAAATGAACTCCCTCAACCCCCCTCCCCCATACACACAAACAAGACACAAATGTTGATTTTCAGAATTTTATTTTGTGTATTTCCTACACATTGTAGTTAATTCTTTTACCTCAGATTTTTTTTTTTTTTAATGTTTTATTTATTTTTGAGACAGAGACAGAGCTCGAATGGGGGAGGGTCAGAGAGGGAGACACAGAATCTAAAGCAGGCTCCAGGCTCCGAGCTGTCAGCACAGAGCCTGAGGCGGGGCTGGAACTCACAGACCACCACGAGATCATGACCTGAGCCTGAGCCACCCAGGTGCCCCTACCTCAGATTCTTTAATGGCTGTGGGAAATGCCTTCATCAGCATTTGCTTTGTATTCTTTTTCCTTTGGTTTCTGAAAGAAAACTATTTTATCTTGCAGGACCTTGTTCAATGAACTGAGGATTGTTGTTGAACATGTGATAATGAAACCTGCTTGCCCACTGTTTGTGAGAAGACTTTGTCTCCAGAGTATTGCTTTTATAAGCAGACTGGCACCAACAGTTGCGTAGTCTAACATCCAGCTAAGTTATATATAATATAAATAAGCATTATTAGCAGTTGGTACTTCTGCTAGGGGTTGTTAATTCCAGGTGTAAAACTGACCTCAGTCCAATTTACATAATTTACATAAATGCATATCAATGGAAAAGTAATCATTTTTCTGGCATGTTAAATCAAGCCTTTGAAAAAAATTCCCTGAGAAAATTTTACTCTTCTGTGTTAATGATTAAGGAAGTTTCTATCGTGTGATAAATGTATCAAAAATTTTTTTAAATGCTGCTGTGCCTTTATCATGAAGTACATTTATTTCTCTTGTAAAAGTAGCTTTAAAATTTCTTTCAACCTAATGGGTACCCTGAATTTATATCTGGCATGATTTCATCATGGTAATATTAACATACATGAATTCATTATATTTTGAGACAGTATTCTTTTGCCATTCAGTAATTTTGGTTGATGATTTTAAAAGAAGCATTTACCACTGTATTTAATTTCAAATTGTTACTAATTGATTTTGTGCTGCTTTGTTAGGGTTTATTTTGGATGTACCATTATGAGAGAAATTCTGCATGCATCTTATGCTCTGACCTTCCAGAATTTTATTTCCATAATTACTTAATGTGGCTTTGAATATTTTTTAGAAAGGCTGAACTGTTAAGCTTATTAGCCAACTGGGTAAATATCTGGGGTCACAACTGTTTTACATTGGAAAGCAGTAGTTCCACAGCTTTCCTTGCAGAGATCCGTAAAGTCACCTTTCTCAAATAGGAAACACTTTTACAAATGTGGACATGTAGAATATTAGCATCGATATAGTTTCTAGAATTACCTAGATGAGACTCTTGACTGCCAGTTCTCTCGGTTTCTTAGGCTTGAATTTAACAGGCAGTGGCAGCAGTTCAGATGTGTTTTGAAAGGAATGTAACTGGAGATTGAACATATGCCTGTGCCTGGTGTCTGTTCTGAAATAATAATGAAGATTATCCTGTAGACTACATACTTACCCATGAAATCTGATTTAAAAGGTTAGATGGAGAGATTTATAGGTAAGATAATTGGTGGGGGATGGGGCTGGAGAGGACTTGGGGGGCGGGGGAGGGAATAGTGTGTATTTTAATTTCATAACGCATAGGTAAAATTGGGAGTATAATATGTTAAATCCTGTTTGTTGAGCTGCCGTCAACTTCTTTATAAAATTCATTCTGATCTTTATTACTGTTGCATGATTGGGAATGTTTAAAACACTGCAAAAATTTTAGTACACAGTAATGTAATGGTTTTTGTAACCAGTTTTCTTCTGTCTGCACGTAATTGGATTTCTCAGATAAATTCATTAGTAACTTGTCAGTAACAGTTTTCAGTTTATTCAGCTTTCCTATCTCTGGAAATGTGAGATCTACTTGATAGCTCAACTGTAGCCAACTTTTTTTGTATTTTTGTAATATTTATCTACTAAGTTAGAAAAGCAGCCTCATGAAATACAGTTGATTGAGTGGATGGGTGGGTGGGTGTGTGGCTAGCCTCATTATCATTATATATATATAATCTGATGGTTTTAAGAACTAATTTTCTAGAGCAATAAAGTGGCTATAAAATGTTAAGTAAACAGTATATTATGATTTCTAATGACGTCTTTAAAAATTAAGTCTTGAATTATATCAAGAAATTTTGGCAGCTGAAGGTATATTTATTTTTAAGTTACTAGTTTTTTGTCTACAATTTTTTTTTAATCTGGAGATAATTTTAGATTTATAGAAGAGTTAAAAAAATAGTACAGAGAGTTCTTGTCTACCTTTCACTCAGCTTCCCCTTATCCTAAATCTTACAATATTTATCAGAACTAAGAAATTAGCCTTCGAGCAATACCATTAAAGTATAGAACTCATCAGATTTCACTATTTTTTCCATTTATTAATTTTCTTTTAATGAGCTGTTTTTACTCTGATTGTCTTTTACTTTTAATGACCAATAAGTATGCCTTTGAGTTTTTGCTCTTCAGTTTGGAAATTACTGTTGGTGAAAAAGATTTCTCTAAAGGAAATGATTTCATGTTGGTCTTAACAAAAAGAATTTTAACAGTAAAACTTACAATTTAGAATATTCTGTGCTTTAAAAGGTGAGCCTTTTAATCACATAACAGGATTCTATTTCTGATATGCTCATATTGGACTGTTCTTTAAAGGAAGGCTTGATTTTTAAATAAAAAACTCATGAAAAAGTAAATTTTACAATTTGAGCATTACTAGATGTTTAGTTTGCATGAGCTTGTAGCTAGGAATTCTGCAATATGAATATGTAGAACCAACTGATTTGGCATCTGAAATTACAGCATAATATGTACACCTATCAAATTAAAATTAAGGAAATAAAGTAGCAGTATATGGAATGAATGAAGTAGGAGAAACTGTAGCATAGGTGAACCTATTTTTACTTCCAGGTTTGAAAAAGTTGCATTAACATCCAGAATACCTAATTCTTTAGGAAGTGGTGTGGTGCTGTTGTCCTTCTAGCACTTTTTGAATTGAACCCTCTTGGACAGGTGGAAGCCTAACACAAAACCTACTTTTGTTAGAACAAGAATTCTGTGTTCCTTTTGTATATTTAATTCCTCATGAATTTAAACTCTGTTTCGTAATCAGTCCAAAGAGAAATTTCTTAAATCATAGTTTGTATTTAAATTTTCTTGCAATACAGTTCACCAAAGTAGATGCTCCTGGAAGGAAGTAAGTAATTAAATTTAGATATTTAGAAACTTCCCTTACAGGGAAAATCAAGGCATGCTGATGCTATACCAGAAGTTAGGAAAGACTTAGGAGGTCTATTTTATACTCTGAATTGTAAAGCTATCTGAATACTCTTTCTAAAAATCACGATGAAAAATTCTGAGTAGGCTTGTATGTTTAGTATATGAATATTAATCATTTTGGAAAGGAAAATGAGTGTATATGTGGTTAAGATAAGTGGAACCGGGAGACTTAGTTTTTTTTTTAAGTTTGAGATCAGAGTGAATGAAATTAGTTTTGAGGGATTGTGGTTAAAGACTCCTATTTAATCCTGAGGAATTTATTTTGATTAATATAGTGATTCTGAAACACTTCTCCCACTCATGCCCACCCAAATCCCCCTAGGATCTGCTAGCCTCAAAGCTACCCAAATTTAGACTAATTTTGATTCTTAATTCTGTAATGAAAACCTCAAAGGAGAAAGTAACCACCGACAGTTATGTATATATATGATCAGTAGGTGGCACTCTTTCTTCAAGTAGCCCCGCCCCCACAGTTGTTTCACAGCCCCTGGTGGAAGGTTAAATGCCACCCAAAGTGGCCTGTAAAACTAAGGACCCGAATTCCATGGCCCTTTTTAATACGTAATTACTCAGAACTCAACAAATATTTTCCAAATATGAGTACATTTAAAAAATAATTGAGATGTTGAAAAGCTGGAAGTAGTACCCTGTTAATGTTTGCTTTCTGGCTAAATGATAATATAGGCCACAATTGGGAGTGGCCTTATTCAGGTCTTGGGCTCTGTTTTGTTTTTTTCTTTACAAAGAGTGCCTAAATCAACCTAAATACACCAGTTATAAAATTGTTCTTTTTGTTCGTTCACCTTCATTGTCAGGTGTGTAGAAGAATGGTACTTAAAATTTTTCCGTGGTCATTTTGTAGGCATACAAGGTATATCCAGTTCAGCTTCTTAAAATTTAGAGTTTTCACAGTAATATAAAAGCATATTGAGAATTTGGGTTATCGTATCAACAGTGGTACCTAGATTTGTAAATTGAGTTGCAGAGACAACTGGTTTCTCTGTAAACCTTATTGGAATTTCTCTAGGATTAGGAGAAATCTGCACAGGCTAAATGACAGTGTAGTTCAGTAGATAGTATACCAAAGGCATGTGTTTATAAATCCAGGAGGTCCTTTCCAGGGTTTGTTTTAATGAGCAGTCCTCTTCTAATATTCAGAGAGGAAAGTTGTTATTGGGTCTGGTATTAAGGATAAGAAAGGAACTGCTAAAAGTTTGGAAGGATTCTTGGTAGTAATTATTCTAGGACATGTGTATCTTCTAAGGTGGTATTCAGGTGGATTCTTAGAAGGAACCCCGTTTTTCCTGTGTGAGGGATCAGCTCTGGAGTGCTCTTTCTCTGGTGCAGTGCAAATAGGACAACTGACTGCATTGAGTTTGAGCTGATGTGACAGGAGATAAAGTACAGTATTTTTAAAATCTGAAGGAGATTGTTTCTTAGAAAAGTGATAAGAAGAAAATTGAAAGATACTTCTGCTGGAATCTAAAAATTAACTCCTGTTAGAGGAGAAGAAAAGGCTCAAGAGTTGGTTCACATTTTCCTTTATAGACTTCTTAAAGCCAACTTTTTGATAGGCTCAGTCCTTTTAAACTAACTCTTTGTTTTTCTTGGTTCATGACAGTTGGATTCCAAATTTTCTTTTGTACCTTTAAAATAGAACAATTGCTTTTGACAGGAATTTTTGCTTACATATAAGTTTGTAAGTTGAGACCAAATGGGCAAAGTGTTGGGCAGGTAACATTTGTAATGTGTTTATATTGGAACAAATGTAAAAGGGTCACAAAGATTAGAAAGAGTCATAAAGAACTGCTTGATTTATAAATGCAGTAGTTCTGGTGCTTCATATAATGGGATATATTGAACTAAAACATTTGTATATATAGTATGTCAGCATTTCTTAGTTACTTCTCTTGAATCCATTTTTAATATCTGATACTGTACAGGTTGGGGAGTTCTACTCTTCAGGCCAATACTATCCAGACTGTGTAAATTTATAAAATAAATTGAAAAATTCATCATTCTCCTATATTCAAGACCAGCGCACATAAATGCTAATGTAGGGCTCAGAGGGGAAATATATTTCTCCTGAATATTTGAGAAAATGTGAAGTCCTTTCAAGAAAATCTAATAAACATAATAATCATAGCCTGCTGACACTAAGGAAAAAGGACCTCATTTGCTCTTTCTTTTATGCAGCGATTTACTGGTCCCTACTGATTTCCAAATTGGATCACTGTAGTAAATTATCTATGCTGGTACCTGTGAAAGTAAGCCCTGGGATCCATATTTGTTTTGTGTTCTGCTTAAATCAGCAAGAATGATAAATTTGATGGTGTGAAATTGGAAGTGTCAAGGGCTTTCTTTGGTGATTGAGCAAAACGATGTCTCCACTTTAATTTATTGTGACCCTTTTTCACTCTATGTGCTTTGTATATCTAATATTTATTTCAATACAAATTAAATTCTTGTTCCTTCATCTGTATTGTTATATATCTAAGATTTTATTGATGTAAAAAATCAAATTGTGTAATAAAAATCTCTCTGGATTTAAGCAGATTTGAAAATGTTATGTTGCAAAAAAACATTTACAGTTAGAATTCAGCTTTCCGTTGTGCTTCATTGCCTTATTGTTAGAGTAAGGTGAATTTGAACATTTCTTTTGTCCTCAGCTCATCACAAATAATAGAAATGCTGTAATTTTGTGGTCTAAGGTAAAACTGGAAAAAAAAAAAAGAAAAATTGTAGTGGATCTCTCAACTGTTTGCTTGTTTCTGTACTTTTTTGTGTAGTGAAATTTATAGCCTAGTGGGTAAATTATTTATATAATCCTAACATTATATACAATATACAACATAGCCAAAGTTCTAAATCAACACATGATAACATAGAAGAATGTATTTTCCTTCTAAAGGTGTGTAGAATTGGCAGGTATTTTTTGTGGCAATTTAAACTACTTATACTAAGCAAAACACTGTACAAGTCAGTAGTTTATGGAATTTTTTTGGTTGAATTCTTCAAATTTGGTTCTCTACAACCATTACAACCAAGAGTTTCAAGAGTAATAGGCCATTTCATTTAAATACCAAACCAAAAACCCTCAAGACAAAGAATTGAAACTTGCAGTGAACTGGAATAAAATAGATGTATTTTTTCATCATTAACTCATAAAAGATAACAGTTGTATATGCAGATTTCTCTGATCTGAAAAAATAGTCCTTGATGCTGTGAACTACCAGATTCATGTTTTACAGTTCACTTTAGTAATATCCAAAAGCATATAGTTCATCTTCTGAAGTGTGTAGAAATTATCCTTTTTTATTCCCTTATCTAAAAAGCTAACTTTCCTTTTGGGGCTTATAGTACTTTGGGCTTATTTTGAATTAATATTTCGTATGTGAATTTCATATTCCTCTTTCCCAAGGACAGTCCTCAATTTAAAAAAGCAGAAGAACATTTCTTAATCAATATTGGAACAGGGTGCCTGGCTGGCTCATTTGGTAGAGAGTGTGACTCTTGATCTTGGGGTTGCATGTTTGAGCCCCACATTGGGTACAGAGATTATTTTTTAAAAAAGTAAAGTTTTTAGAAAAATTGGGGACAGCTTTTAGAAAAATATTTTAATTTTATATGGGTATATTGCTGGGAATAAAATATTTTTGGGGAGTAATTAAACATTTACTGTAATAATTAGAACCTACCGGAGGGTTTGTTTGTTTATGCCCTTTAATATTGTAAAGTCAAAGGATCTGTAAGCCTTATTACTATTTGGGTTTTTAGGTTCATTGTGGTTGCTCTAAAATGGTTTTGTGGCTATACTTAGATATAGATATATTTATATAGCACTAAAATACTTTCAGTAACATCAGTATTTTTTAACCCTTTGACATTAAAATGCTCAAGTAACTTTGAAGCAGGTTAATAAAATCATTTTTATTCTGTCATCTGTATACTGGGAGTTACCAGATTCTCAAATTTTAAAACATTAGAATTTTATTTTGATTACATGCAAACTGCCCCCTAGTGGCAAATTTTCTGAAAAACTGTAATGGCTCTCATTTTGCATGTAATAAAAATCATGGTGGGGGGAGGCATAGCTTGACTCCTGATTTTATTTCCAGTTGGTTTTGACATTAAACACTATTTAAGGTTACGAAGAGATTCTTACTCATGATTTTAACCTTTCAATCCTATAAAGAGTTTGTGGACCAGTATCATTGGTTAATAATTACTATTTCAAGATGTCTAAGTGAGCTAATGAATTTTTTCACTGTATTTATGAGACAGTAGAGACACTACTGTTTGTCTCTGTTTTAAGACTGAGAAACTAAACTGGTAGTTTATTCCTCACTGGTAATTTGTGAAGGAAATCATTAGAATACAACCTCATTTGAGACCACGCTCTCTGAATGTACATTTTTATAGTCTAAGTGTATAGTCTAAGGAAACACAGCCCATGGCTGTTCTTTGTGATACCATTATAATTGGGGTATTCATATAATTCTGTTTTTCAAAGTTTGTGGAATAAACCATTCAATTCTTAGGAGATACTTCCATGCATTTGCTATTTGCCCCACCTCAGAAGGTCATTGTAGACACTTGTCACATGTCTTCAAAGTTTTGAGCAAGGATAACAGGAGATATACTCCTAGTGAATGAACATTTTTTTTGTTTATCAGTAATGATGCTCTTACAAATGGATCTCCTCCCATGCCAAGAAAAAAGAAAGCATTACATGACATGACCATCTACACCAGATACTCGTTTTGGTTTTTTTCCTTGAAATGTCATCACTCCCAGACATCAGTAGAACTTAGCACTGGTTAAGTATTTTACTGTCATTTTTTGTATAATCTTATTGATAAGATTGTTTAGCCCATCCCCTGTATTGTCACATTCTGTTATCACTCACCATTATGTGGAATTTACAAAAAGCCCTTTGAAAATACAAAAGCAAGTTTGGGTTGTAATTAACCACTTAGTAAATCTGATTATAAATTATGGTGCAAAGTCACATAGAATGTTTTGAAGATTTTTTTTCCTGAATGTTGAACAAGGCTCTTAAAAAGAAACAAATGTTCAGGATCCCAGGTTTTCATCGAAGTGTTTACTATTACCCACAGAAAATAAACTGAAAGGATAATGCGACGTGTGCCAACATACATAGGAGTTCTGACAAGAGTAGATGAAGTCGATGAAGGACTGCTGGGAGCAATGGGAAGACTAAACTGAGCAGGAAGGCACATGAACGCCTCTCAAGGCGTTCAAATTAAAAAAATTTAACACTCCCAGTCTCACACTGTGGGCCCAGTTCAGCCTGTGGTCTTCCTGGCCAGTACATACTTTAATAGTGAAAGACTCTGTCCCAAACCTTCTTTGACTTCCTGCCTTGGGAAATAGGGCCAGATTACATTAATGCCAAGAACTCATTTCTTTTGCTGAGATCCTTTCCCATCTCTTTCCCTGTGCTGCATCCTTGTTATAGACCTTGTCCCTGACCCACATCCCTTTTGGTAGAGAAAATACTGAAGTTTGAGCCATGCAAGTCTTCAATCTTATTCATACTCCCTTGCCAACAATTTTCAATTTTGACCAGAGATAGGAAGGGAAAGGAGACTGGGCATCTCTCAAGTAGGGGGAGAACCTCAGGCCCCTGTGGCCTAAGGCTTAGTTCCTTTCCCCATTTGTCTGAGGTACAGAAAGACAAACCAGGAGAAGGAACTTCTCTCTGAGGCCTAGAGCTCAGCTTACGTGAAAATCCCCCAGCACCTTTGGAAGGCATATGGATAAACCATCATTCCACAGATGCCTCTATATTTTCCTTTATTCTGAACTTAGTCTTTATTTCCCTTTTTCTCTAAGTACCTTGGGACATCTCATGAACCTTTCTTTTGGTAGTGTCCTTAGTACTTGCTCCATTGTTCCATTACATTTACCCTGCAAAACCTCAACCTCCAAAAGTAACCCCTCCCCCACTTCTCTCTCATAGCGTTCTCTATTTTGCCTTTCCACGTATACTGTTACATCTTTTAAACTCTTATTCCCTTCTCTCAAATAAATTTAAAAAAAAAAAAGGGGGGGGGGATGGGAAACTAATGGGATGCAGGGGGCAGGAAAAGATCGGGGAGAAGGGATGGTTAGAGAGAAGGAGATGGTGGAGAGGTGAGGAGCCTTAGAAATGGGACTGCTGTCTATCCAAGGTGGACTCTGTGATAACGATCTGATAAGAGATGCCATGGGAAAAATAAATAAATGCTGTGCCATATCCTCTTAGCTCTTTTCAAAACCTCTCCAGTTTTCTTTTTGGTTGATGGATTCAACCAACTTACCAGCACAGTGTTAAAGCATGATCAAGCATGTGCAAATATATACATCAGGCATAAGGTCAGAAAGTCCACAAATGGTAGTTACAGTCTTGAGATATTCTCTTAGTTTCCCGGGGCCTCAATTTCCCCATTTGTAGAATGTGGCCAATAGAGAATTATTTTAAGGATTGAAGCGAGCATATTTGTACACTGTAGCAGTTTGGGCAAATAGCTACGTTGTATATGCTTCTCATTTTACTTTAGGAGATTCTGGGACTCTTGGAATTTAAAAAACTTCCTTCCAGTTAGTGTTCAGTTAAATCTTGCCTTATCCTGTTTTTTTAAGTCAACACCTTTCTGGGCAAAAAAGAAAGTGGACTTGTTAAGAGAATCCTCCACCCCATTAAAATACAAAGTCTTATGTTGACATTTAGATTTTTTTTTTTTTTTTTTTTTACTCTCACAATTCCAGGGATATAAAGATTCATGCAAGGGACAGAAAGTAAAAATGCTATGACCATAGCAAATCAGCTTCTGGAATTGTGAGAGCTCTCTCCACAAGTACATCTTCAAAATCAGTAAATGATTAAAAGTTCTCTCTAAAACATGCGCCTTGTAAACTATCCCAAATGAATGCATGAGAAGGATGCAAAATACCTAAGAAATGCTCAAAACTAAGTTTATCTGTAACATGTGGAGAATGAGGCCCAGAATTACAGTTCTTTCTTCTTTAGGGAATCTGCCAGAAATTGGGAGTGACTTCATTTATCCCAAGGGTGACACCTCGAAGTTGTGGAGATGAGACCATTATCATTGGAAAAGGCAGTAGAGCATGGCCAAGCTCTGGGCCTCTGGAAGCCTGACAGACTGGGTTGCAGTCAATTCTCAGCCCTGTGATTGGTTTCTCCTATAAAATGGGGTTACTGGGGCACCTGGGTGGCTCAGTCGGTTGAGTGTCTGACTTTGGCTCAGGTATTGATCTCACAGTCCATGGGTTTGAGCCCCACGTTGGGCCCTGTGCTGACAGCTCAGAATCTGGAGCTTGCTTCTGATTCTGTGTTTCCCTCTCTCTCTCTGCCCCTTCTCCCCTCATACACTCTCTCTCTCTCTCTTAAAAGTAAACGTTAAAAAAAAATTTTTTTTAATGGGGTTACTAAGACCCCACGCATTGCAAGACAATAAAATGAGCTCCAGCAGTGTTTAGCACAGTGCTTCACACACAAGGGCTTAAAACATTTTTGCCGTCGTGATCATCGTCATCTAGAATTTAGAAGAGTTCTGTGGAGTGCTTTATTGAATAACTTGAGTAGTTAACATAATTCCCATTTAACTATATCCCAAGCAGAAAATAGCTATTATTACTTTCCAGGTAGTGTTTAGTAATCATTGATGTTTGTATCAGTGGCCACCTCCCATTTTCTCCCCTACCCAGGTTCTATAAAATTTTCAGTTGTCAAGAGGTTACATGAATTGTGACATAATAGTAAGAGCACAGAATCAGATTTCGGTAGTAACTACTTCATACAGATCTGTGACCTTGGGTAATGTATTTAACCACGCTTCACATCTTTTCTCTTTTGAAAAGTAGGTAGTAATACAGGATCAAAATCATTATGTATGATGGGACAGAGTTTTCTTCTCTGCCACTCCCTCCCATTTTCTAGAATGTTTATTTTAATTTTTTAAATGTTTGTTTTTGAGAGAGAGACAGTGTGACCCATGAGAGGCACAGAGAGAAGGAGACACAGGTTCCAGGCTCTGAGCTGTCAGCACAGAGCCCGATGCGGGGCTGGAACTCATGAACTGAGAGATCATGACCTGAGCCAAAGTTGGACGCCTAACTGACTGATCCACCCAGTCGCCCCTAGAATGTTGTATTTTAAGGCTACATTATTAGAAGGGTGTTTTAAAAATAATGTTACCTAACATAGTGAAGGAGAAAAAGTAACAATGTATTGAGGAAAGATCTAATTGCATTCAATATTTTATCTGGGAGTTAAACTCCCATAAGGTCTTGCCCCTTCTTCATGCATACTCAAGTTCTGGAATCTGCCCACAACAATAATAGAAGTAGTTGGAGCAGAAAAAGACAGCATCCTTTGGAGGCAAGACCCGAGAAAAACCAGCTGAGATTCTAAGGAAAGAGTGAGTATATCAAAAAAACTAGGAGGGACGCCTGGGTGGTCCATCCAGTTAAGCGGCTCTTGATCTCAGCTCAGGTCTTAATCTCAGGGTAATGAGTTCAAGCCCTGTATTGGGCTCCATGCTGGGTGTGGTGCCTTCTTTAAAAAAAAAATAAATAAAAAGGACTAAGGGACTGTATGGAGAAGCAATAGAAAGACAATGCAAAGTACAAATGCAAGCCATGTATGTAATTTTAAATTATCTAGCAGCACATTAAAAACAGTAAAAAGAAATGTGAAATTAATTTTTGTAATGTTTTATTTAACCCCCTATATCCAAAATAATATTCAGCTGTTAATAATTATTAATATATTTTACATTCTTTTTTTCATATTAAGTCTTTGAAATCCAGTGTATTTTTTATTCTTATAGCACATCTCAATTCAGAGTAGCCATATATCAAATACTTACTCTCTGTATATGACTAGTGGCTACTTGATTGGACAATGCAGGTATTGAAGGTATGAAGGAGATTGTAAGAGATTCACTAGTGAACGTGGCATTGGCACATGTTGCTCCCCCAGAGTCTAGGAGTATGACTCCATGGCTGTGAATGGAGTTGAGGGGCCTGAATAGGGTATAAAACGACTAATCTCTGCTGGCTTGTGGACTTTGTGTGGTTTAGATTACATGGCCTGAAAGTGAAGTTGGGATTGAACGTTCTTTGGGGTTTTGTGTGTATGTTAAATTGGCCAACATTAAGACTGTTCTAGATTAAACCACCCTTCTTTTCCATAATAGGGTGTATTAATCTACTCAGGCTGCCAAAACAAAATACCATTGACTGGATGGCTTAAACAACACAATTTCTCAGATTTCTCAGGCTGGGAAGGCCAAGGTCAAGGTGCCAGCAAGGTAGATTTCATTCTGAGGCCTTTTCTCTTGGCTTGTAGATAGCCACCATCTCACTGTATGTTCAGGTGTGTGTACGTGTAGAAAATGAAATATCTTTGTCTTCCTCTTATAAGCCCACCGGTCCTATGGGCTTAGGGCTTGCCTTTATGATTTAACCTTAATTACCTCCTAACACAGTCACATTGGGGGTTAGGACTGCAACATAAGAATTTGTGGAGTGAGGGGGCGGGGGAAACAATTCTGTCCACAGCATATGGACTTAGCGTTTAAGATACAGATGTAGATAATAGTTCACGACTAAGAAATAAAAGTGAAACCTGGGAGATGGTAGAATGCCACCTTGTAGTGTAGCTGTGGTACAGCACTTTCATCTGTGAGTTAAAGGATCTGGGGCCATGTTCAAGGCTGGCTCTCCAGGAGCTGACCCGAGGCAAGTCACTTATGTTTCTAGATTTCAGTTTCCATATCTGTAAAACAGGGAATTACCGTTCTCTTGAAGTGGTTGTGAGTTTAAATAATGGTTGTTAGAGTGCTTTGTAAACTCTAGTGCTATGTGAATTTTTGGTGATGTTATCAAATTACCATGTCCTACACATAGTAAGTACTGAAAAAAAATTTTTTAAGGTTTTTAAGTAATCTCTACACCCAACGTGGGCCTCGAACTTGCAACCCTGAGATCAAGAATCGCTTTCTCTACCCGACTGAGTCAGCCAGGCGCCCCCACTGAAAACATGGTTTAAATGACTTCAACACAGTAATGATGACATACATCATTACATCTGTCAGATAGTGTTAATGCTAAAGCTCTGTATTAATGCAAGAGGGTTTCTACTACCACCACTGTTGAGAATACATATATTTCTGCCTTTTGATTCTTAGAAAACACATTATGTTACATATGCAAATTCTATATGTCAGAAGCATTAAGTCATCAGAATGTCCGCAAACCAACCTGTCAATAAATGGTGTCAGTTATACCTTCAAAATATATCCAGAATCGGACTGTTTCTCTTCACCCGCCTCCGTTACCACCATGAACCAAACCATCTTCATCTGTCACCTCGTTTGTGACAGTAGGTTCCTCATTTTTCTCTTGTTTTCTGCTTTTACCGGTTTCCTTCCCATATGTCTGTTTTCAATGCAGCAAACAATCTTACGTGTCTCCTCTGCTGAAAACCTTCAATGTTCCCACTCTCAAAAGCCCCTGCAGTAACCTGCCAGCACCTATTGGATCACTCTCCTCTTGGTCCTCAGCTGCTACTACTTTTCCCCGTGTTCAGTGTTCCAGCCACACTGGTTTCCTTGCTCTTCCTGGAACGTGCCAAGTACACTCCTGCTCACGGGCACAAGTACTCTTTGTGTCCCTTCTACTTAGAATGCGGACCTAGATACCCATTTGATTCCTTCCTTTATATCCTTCAGATCTTTATTCAAATGTCATCTTGGTCAGAGCTTTCCTGACTGCCCTATTTAAATGTGCTACACCTCACCCCTGGCATTTCTCCTCCTTACCTGCTTTACTTTTCTCTATGGCACTTCTTGTCTTGTGATGCTTATCATATGGTATATAGCATTATCATATATTTATTTTATCATCTGTCTCCCCTACCAGAGTGTGAGTTTTATTAGGATAAGAATCTGTTCCTGTTTTATTGCATTGCTAAAAGCCAGTTCCTAGAACATAGATTGCACTCAATAAATACACGGTGAATGTTTGAAACAAAATCTACCCTAGTTGAACAGAAAAGGATCCTTTTTCAAAGGAAAAAATCTGGAAGTAGAGAATCAAGCTTGGAAGCTATAGAACCAGGAATGATGTAGTTTCCATCGGAGACAGTCATCACTATTGTGGGGTTACGCGCCAGAACTTCTGTCCCCACTACCTGTGAAAGCTGCATATATCTTGGCCTCACACCTTTTCCCTTGCACAAAATGTATTCCATGAGATGCCTTGCTTTTCCCATCACTTTTTTCAAATGGATGTCTCTGTCACATCTGTGGGCCCTAGCTGCAAGGGGGCCTGGAAAAGCACGTTCCAGCTTTCTATCCTGGGGAGGTGGACCCACAAGGTCGGAAATTCCCCCAGATACTGGAATTACATCAAAGATATGCTGGGTAGACAGAAAGCACAATAAATGTCCTTTACTGGTACTGAACTCTACCTACCATTAAAAAGTTCCAGGGGCACCTGGCTGTCTGAAGAGAGTTTATGACTCTTGATCTTGGGGTCATGGGTTTGAGCCTCACAGTGGGTGTAGAGATTACTTAAAAACAAACAAACAAAAAAAAAAAACCTTAAAAAAATTGCAAAAGAATTTAATAAAAAAAATTCCATGTCAAGAGAACTGAATTTAGATAGAAACTTTATTTTTAATCTAGAATTTTTTTTTCTTTTCTTTTTTTTTTTTTTTTAATTAGAAGCAATTCCTAAAACTGCCCCAACATGGCAAGTAACTGTTCCATACAAACACACGCATATGCTTGGAAGGAGCAACCCCGCAAAGAGGTGTGCTCTAGCAAGGAAGGTCAGGGCCACTGTTGGCAGCCCCTCCACAGCCAGCCCAGGGTCCTGTGGGCAGAGCAGGCCAGTGGGCATGAGGAATCCTGGGGGTGGGGGTACTCAGCCAATGCTTTGGGGTGGCTGGAATTTGTTTCTAACAGCAACTGCTAAATGATCTGTTTTCAAATTTATTTTTCTTCCTTCCTGATTCTGTCTCTAAGCTTTATCAGTTGCATATTTTCTTTCTCATTTCACATCCTGATAAGTAACAGCCAAAACCCCTTGCCTGGAGTATGGTTCCCTTCATGAACTTGTACTTCTTGGCCAGAGGGTGGAGTGAGTAAACAATGTGATGCTTTACTTATGGAAAAGGAATGGTGTGAGCCCATCATCAGAAAAAGCAGTGAGGGCATAAAATCCCAGGCTGCCTCAGAGCTTTTCCTCTGTCACCAGAACTACTGTACTCAGCCACGAGGTCAGTGAGTGGCCTGCTGCCCAGCCCAGTTCAAATATATTAGATTCTAGGACTCGTCTTGATTCCATTTAACCACTTTTCCTCACACCACTTTATTTATTTTTTTTTTTTGCAATATGGGAAAGGAATGACTCTCTCGAATTATTAGATATTTAAGTGTAGAATTCACTGTCCTTAGCACACACTTCAGTTGGTGAAGTAACATGTAGCAGAGGCTACCCTGCAAGTTAATGAATAATTATGTTTTGTATTATGTTTTGTATTCTGGCCTCTGATTGCAAGTCATTTGTCCCAGCCACCTGGGGCTTGGTAATTATTTCTTTGACACTTTCTAAAATGTTTTTAGCTTTAAAAAAAATTTTTTTGCTGCTTATTTTTTACTTCCTTTGTTTAGTTCTTTTCTATTTATTAAATTCTTCCATTTGCTTCAATTCTTTAGAATGTCTCCTGGCTCTTTATGATCTATTTCTGTTTAAGTATGTAGAAGAATGTGGAAGAATTATTCCTTACTGTGAAGAAGCCAAAGCCACAGTCAAGCTTGTTTACCATCTTACGGGCACAGTTTAGGCTTCAGCTTTCAAGGGCATATTTTTGGCTTGTTACAAAGCATGCTTTGGCTGCCCTTCTCCAAAGTCTGCTCCTCCCTAACCAGAAAACAGGGCAGGGAGCAGATTCTTTTCTTCCTTTTTCAGTTTCTCTGTAGCTGCTTATGCCCTGATATGGCATAGCCAAAATACCAGAATTGACTCAATTTGACTCCTTTTTTTAGGGCTAAAAAAAGGTAAAGATCTGGATTTTTAGAAAGGACAAATAATGTAAAATTTCATACAAATCTGATACACACACACACACACACACAGATTGATGTCAGACAAAAGTACTTTTGGCAAGCTATCCAAAGACAAGAAAAGAAATGTTGGAGGTATCAGGAGAAAGTGTAGGATTGCTGGGGAGAACAAAGAAGCTGTAATGAAGCATGTCTATGCTACGGAAATGTTTGGTGGAAGATGGTTTCACAAGAGGCTAAGAATAAAAAAGAACAAGATTCTGGCCCTGTTTATCTTTTCACCTTTCTGTCCCCACTTGTATAGATATTTGAGGCAAGAGATAGGAAATATTGTCTCCCATTCCTCTCTCCCTGATTCCCCAAAGTGATGCTGAAGTGGGAAAGTGGCTTGAGACATGGACAGAGCTGGTACATGGTAAGGCCAGAGTTAGGAGGGTATTTATGGAGAAATGGGAGGGGATGGTGGCAGAGGAAATGGAGTGGAGTGCTGGGGACAGAACGTGTAGATTCCTAAAAGAAAGGGAAGGGTCTCTAGAGCCTGTGAGAGCCTTTCGGTAATGTAGATCAAAGTCACATAACATTTAAGGGGAAAAACGTACTTTTCCTAGAGGAATTATGTATATGTTCATTGAGAGAGGAGGAGAGCTGATTAGAAAAAGAAGTAAAAGTGGACTGAAAGTTCTCTCTTTGGGGTGGAAATTGTAGAGATTTTACAGAAATAACCTTAATTCCTAATCTCTCTGAAGGAGCCTGTGGACTAAAGGAGAATGAAGTTACGTAGTTCTTACAGTTTGGATGCATTCACTCACTTACCCACAGACATTATATGTCCCATACACTATATTGTACACTAGACACCAAAGCTTGAAAGGTGAGTAAGAAACAATCCCTGTCTAAAGATACTAGGGGAGACAAAACTGTATAACCAGTTTGAGAATCTCAACTCAAGAGGCATGTCCCTGAAAGTTTCATATTTTCTATTCTTGGTACTTTGCTGAACTTCATTGTTTTGGGATAGCAGCCTCCCTGTTTATTAGACTCTTAATTCCAGGTACTGAGATTTAGTCCTACTCATTTAAAACCTCAATCTCATAATTTAAAAATACTCACGCCCCTCCAGGGTAGACTAGACCTGTCGTTCCAGCTCTCTTTACACACACCTCTTCCTGTGCTTCCTCCTCTGGTGGTGTGGTCAGGAGCTCAACAAGGAAAACAGGTAATGTCTTAAGTGCATGAGTGTGGTAAGGTTGCTGTCCCCTTTCTGTAGGTCCCTGTGGCTTATCTAGTTCCTTGTCAGTGAGTGCACATGGGGATTCCCAACAGGCCCCATTGAGAAATTCAATCCCAAACAGCTCCCTATGTTTTGATAGCTCTTTATAAGACTTGCTGTATCCATCAGCTGACTCGTAGCCAGCAGTGGTGAAGTACATTCATCTGATGTACACCTATCTGTTGCCCCGTGTTCTATGACAAGTCTACAGGTGTCAATCTCATTTACTGTCTGTGATCCCAACTTGAGGTCTATAGGATCAGATGGGATCCAAGTCTATATATTGGAATTCTCTCTGCTCCATGTACCATCTGCCCCCACCCCCACCCCATGCTCAAAATTACCTCCAAATTTATAGCGCTGGGATAGATCACCAAGCTTGGTGGTTAAGCAAACATCCAAATGGGGATGGAGATATCCCTTTCTTTGTCTTGAAGACACTACAAAACTTTACTACAAGTACCACAGCATAAGTAAAAATTTCTAAAATAGAACACAAAAGATATTAACTATTAGTGAAATAAATTGATAAAAATTGATAATTTAACATGAAGACCTTCCTTTCTCCAGAGACACCACTAAAAAATGATAAGACAACTCACAGAGTGGAAGATGGTATATGTAATACACATATCCAACAAGGGACTTGTTTCAAGAATATAAATATCAAGAGCTCATACAAATCAATAAGAAAAACACAGACAACCTAAAATAAAGGTGGGCAATAATCATCTTGACTAGGATATGAAAAGGATATCTAACTAGCCAATATACATTTGAAATTGTATCCAGCTTCATTTATCATCAAGGAAATGCAAATTAAAACTACAATGTTATATCACTCCATACCTCCCATGAGGTTAAAAAAGAAAAAAAAAAAAAAAAAGGATAGTAACAAATGGTGGTACAGTCATGAGCAAACAGAACTTCCCCATACTGTTATTGGGGGTGTCTATTGGTAATCGGTACAACTACTTTTGCAAACTGTTAGCAACTGCTAAAGCTGGAAGTCTGCATACCATACCATACTGCCCAGTAATTTTAGTCCCAGGAATATGTCCATCAGAAATGCATACACAGGTCATTGATAATTTGTAATAGTCTTGAACTAAAACTACCCAAATGCTAATCTGCAGTAAAATGGGTACATTGTGGGATATTCACACAATACAATCCTATATAGCAGTGAGAATGAACATAACAATATGAATCCCACAAACATAATGTTTGAGGTAAAGAAACTAGACTCTTTCATATGTAGTATGAAAGAACATAGTGTACAACATAGAAAGTCTCAAACGGGAAATTAATCTCTGTTGTTAGGATTCGTACTACCTTCAGGGGTGGGAGGGTAGTGACTAGAAGAGAAGCTTCTGGGAAGCGGGTAATGCTGTGTGCTGATAACACAGTTTTGTTCCCTAGTTAAAATCCTTAGAGCCGTGCCCATAGGATTTGTGCTTTCTTCCGTGTATTATACTTAAATAAAAAGTTAAAATTTTAAGAGCCTGACGAGAATTTCTTTTGGTGCCCCCACCTGTGGCTTTGGGGAAGAAGTTTAACTCTCTCCACCAATGCTGCCCTCCCCCAAAGTACCAAATCTACATGCTCTCAGTCCCCAGCTTATTTTTCTCAAGGATAAAGATTATCAAACATTTCAGTCTCCTCTGTCCCCAGGAGTATTTAGTAATTTGATTTTCCCAGCTAGAATACCTGTAATCCCCTGATCACTAACGTCTGAGGAAAGGAGCCAGGAGTGTATGGAGAAAGATAAGAGCTAAGAAGGTAAGAGTTAGGACCCAGGAATATGGTCAACATTGGAGAAATTCTTCTTATTCCTGGATGGAAGTGGTAAAGGGTGAACCTACTGAGTGCAAGTGGAGTATTATATGGTTATTTCACATAATAATTGCGATTAAAAAACAAGTTAATTCACAGAATAACGTAGGGGAGAAAACCTATCAGAACAACCAACCTCTGCCTCTCCCCACTGCACCCTATGGTCACACACGTACGGATTTGTAGTTAGAGGACTGGAGTCTGATTCCATGTTCTAGCTCATCCTTGCTGAGTGATCTTGGGAAAATCACTCAACACCTCTGAAAAATGGAGAGGGGGATTAGCAGCCTGGTCAGAAACATATCAACTTCACATTTCACTTTCTCTACTTATGCAGACGTTTGCTATACATGCAAAATATGTGCAGACCCACATTGCTTCTGACCATGCTTGTACAGCAGGGAATGATACCTTTGGGTGTGGCCAGTCTTCCTTTTATCCACATGTAAAACATTTTCTTTTTCAAGTGTTTAGGTGGGCAAGCTCCCTCCTCCTCCAATCCTGCAGGCCAAAAGCAACACGATGCCAACACATATATATATTCAAAATTAAATTTGTGTTCTTAGTATGCCTCATGATAGAACCACTCACTTTATCTTCTAATGGATTATCTAAGTCAATTTTCCACATAAACGGTCAAGTTTGTTTCGAATCACTGTTTTCCCAAAGCTATAGACAAGATGAAACCAAGGAACAGTCAGCTTAATTACAGCCAATTTCTGAAAGATGTGGGAACTCCTTCAGAATTAATGGAAAACTTTGCAGGTGTTGTGTATGGTAATAATCAAATGACACTTCTTTCCTACATCTATTTCCATCCATCTGACTTAATAGTTACCAAATTTAGGCATCTATTTATATCTCAGATCCTCATGAAACCAATTTTTTTAAAAAAAAATGTTTATTTTTGAGAGAGTGTGAGTGAGGGAGGGGCACAGAGAGAGGGAGACAGAGGATCTGAAGTGGGATCTGTGCTGACAGCAGAAAGCCTGATGCAGGGCTCAAACTCACAAGCCATGAGATCGTGACCTGAGCTGAAGTTGGACACTCAACCGACTGAGCTACCTACCCAGGCGCCCCAAAATTCAGTTTATTTTTTTGAAACTTAATATCATGTTGATCATACATAAAAAAACATGGGGAAATGCTCTCTTGACCTATATTTCAGAAAACAAGATATCATTCAAATCTTTTTTTAAGTTAAAAAAAAATTTTTTTTTAATGTTTATTTATTTTTGAGAGAGACAGAGACAGAGTGTGAACAGGGGAGGGGCAGATAGAGGGAGACACAGAATCCGAAACAGCCCAGATCCCGATGCGGGGCTCGAACTCACAGGCCATGAGATCATGACCTCCTGAGCCAAAGTCAGACGCTTAACCGACTGAGCCACCCAGGCACCCCTAAGTTTATTTATTTTTGACAGAGACAGAGTGCGAGCATGAGCTGGGGAGGTGCAGAGAGAGAGAGGGAGACAGAATGCGAAGCAGGCTCCAGGCTGCCAGCACAGAGCCTGACGCTGGGCTTGAACTCACAAACTGTGAGATCATGACCTAGGCCAAAGTCAGACGCTTAACTGACCGAGCCACCCAGGCGCCCCTGTTGTCATTCAAATCTTGAAAGACCATTTTCTTCCAAAGGATAAAACCGTTTGACTTAGAAAGTAAAGTGTGGTGGTTAACAGCAAGATCTCTGCCTTAGTTTCCTCATCTATAACTTACTTAGGTGTTATGAATAAGATAATGCACACAGAGGGTGTGGCAATTACCATATGATTGATATTTTACCGCTACTAATTTTTAAAAAATAAACCCAACGTGAGGTTTGAACTCAACCCCAAGATCATGAGTCGCATGCTGTACCAACTCAGCCAGTCAGTCAGGCATCTCTAATACCACTATTTGAAATTATATGTCTATTTAAAAAGTTTGTCTCCTCACATAGAAAAATAAACTCCATGATGTTGGATTCTTACCTGTTTAGTACATATAGGCAGCTGCTGAATGTGTCTGAGGTGCAGCAGTAAGGCAAAGTCTCTTGGTAGACCTTGGTACTTTGCTTTACTGCTGCAAAGTCTGTAAAGGATGGGATTTCTCCAAGAATTTAGGGCCAAGGGAAATTCTACTAAGGAACTCTAAAACTGACATTTCCTTAATTTTCAGCACTTGGGGAAATTTTGAAGACTGCCCAGCAGGACAAGTATGCTATGAAAACACATCATTATATCTAACATCAAGGTGTAAACACCAAGACAGCTGCAGAAGTATTTTATTTGTTAAGTTTATTTACTTTGAGAGAGCGAGAGAGCGAGTGAGAGGGTACGCGGACATGCTTGAGCAGGGAGGGGCAGCCCAAGCTGTCAGCAAAGTGCCCCCCTTGATCTCATGAACTGAGTGCTCAATCTCATGAACCGAGTGGAAATCAAGAACTGGACGCCCAACTGACTGAGCCCCTCAGGGACCCCTGGGTAAGTATTTTAATCTAAGTCCATGAAGACCTTATTATGTGATCCAGCATTGTGAGGGTTTAAACAAGGTAACACAGCAAGATCTGCTTTATTCTTCAAACTTATTTGGCAAGTCAAGGCTTCTGGAGGTTTATCAAAATTAATACAGTATCCACTATAAGAAACTAGGGGCTACTTTAAGAAATCCAAAGCAGGTTAGAATTATGGCAAAGATTAATGGATATTTACATCCAATGACTATAAAGTTAGAGTTAAGCCTTTCTGTATTTTATATCATGGAGTTGAATTTCTGTTAAAATCTATCCACAAAGAAGAGACAAGAACTTTCTGGTAATATTCTGTTTTATAATCTTGAGGTTATGAATATTTAACCTTAATGTATTAAACTATGTTTGTCATAGAAGTTAAATTTGCTTACCATTCTTGTGATAATTTATTCACTGTGACCCCACTAAGCTGGTTATACTTATCTTACATAAAAGGCTGTAGATTCTCTCAAAATTAGGAACAACAAACTAATTTACTTCCCTTTGAAAGAGCTATTCTGTAGGTACATAAGTTAAGCTACTCAGATTGATTTCAAGAAATCAAACGACAATGCATTCCACTCTATTTGCTGTGCTGGCGGTTGTTTTACCCCCTCGGAAACAGCAATGTACAAAACCCAAGATTCCGTGATGCTTATTTTCTATTCTGAGCAAAACAAACAAACAAACAAACAAACAAACAAACAAAAAACCTACATAGATACTTTCAAATAGTGATAAGCGTTTTGAAGAAAAGTATACAAGGCAACCGGGTAGAGACTAACCAGCCCTTGTCCAGCCAGCGTAGTCAAGGAAAGCGTCTCTTGAGTTTGAGCTAAGATCTGAATGAGCATGTCAGAGGTCAACACCGTGGTGAGTATTGTTCCGATCTTTCTAGAACCAGACTGACTCCTGTTCCGATGTCTGCACATCTCCGCTTAACCCACCTCGAACACATTAAAGTCTTACTTTATTACATTACACACGGGAATCCGAGGTTCAGAGGTAAATAAGGCAAGTACCTGCCTTCGCGTACTCTGGCTACACACTGGTGTGTTAGAGGAGAACGACGTACTGGGGCAGAGTTTGGAGAGTACTGAGTTCGGCACGTTAGCCGCTGCTTGGGCTCATCCAAGAAGGCTCCGGAGAGAGAGGTTAAGTAGGCCACCATCCTTCCTTCCCACCTCTCTTCCCATTTCCAACAGCATGGCCCACGTTTCGAGCTCAGAAATAGAAGCAGGCAGACGCCCGAAAAGGCCCTGTCACTTCTCCCACGGTTTTCCTAGCTGTTAGGATGCAAACCACTCAGGCGATGACTTCCAACTAACGCGAAAAGGTACAGACGCAGAAAAAGTGAAGAGGACACCAAAACCCAGCAGCATCCCCGCCCTGCGCACGCCGTGGCGTCACGGTCTGCAGAGGCAAGGCCTCTTGATTCGTGCTCCGAGACTACGTCACTTCCGCTGCCTGCGCGCTCTGCGGCGCTAAATGTTGTTACTATTTCCGGGTCATCCAGGCCGCCTGTGGCGGCGCAGGCGTGAGTATTAGCAGGTGTCCGGTCTATGGAGTCAGTTGTTGCCGGCGGCGTCGCGGAGGCAGGAGGTTGTGTCCGCATAGGGGCCTTTGCCCCGCCAGGATGTTACCGGGCTTGGCCGCCGCCGCTGCGGCCCACAGATGTAGCTGGTCCTCCCTGTGCCGGCTCCGTCTGCGCTGCAGGGCGGCGGCCCACGGCTCCAGCGAGCGCCAGGGTGAGTGTACCGGCCCGGCCGCTGACTCCGCGGCAGGTGACCTGGAGGACCAGGCCGGTCTCGGCGCTTCGCCTCGGGCAGTTCGCCCGCTTGCCCTTCCCCAACCCCCCTAACCTTCCTTCCGGGTCTCCGCCTTTGCAGTTCGGCCCGCCCAGCCCGCGGGGTTTCTGCAGAGGTCTCCCAGAGTCTGGTTTCGCCTCTGGCCCTAAAACGACCCCCGCGGAAACTTGCGGGTAGCTCTCGGGCCTGGTCGCATGCATGAAGCCAACCACTTTGTACCAAATGAAACGCCACGTTTGCATCGCAGTGTCCCCGGTGACAATCTCTTTCCTTTTGGACAGTGAGAAATTGCTGACTCCCCAGAGTGCCTGGGTGTTTCGAGCTCACCAGTTACCTTTCTTTGAGCGCTTTTGGCCGAGCAGGTTTTCTTGCCCTGCCCCTTTTCCCATATCTCCAACTTTTGTCTTAAATTTCCCGAAAGTAGGGAGGATTGTGGGGGGGAGTACTTATTATTTACGAATCATTCTTGAGTATGAGCGTATGACCGTGCCACAGTCATTGAATGTACCCAGTTTGGGACTGAAAAGCAAGAGAACTCTTCGGTTCCGTTGAACAATCTTATTGGTGAAAACGTGTGTTCTGGAACTGTCACTCAGAAAAATGTGGTTGACGCGAATTTTTATCCCTCTCCTTCAGCATTCTTTTCTGACTCAAATTTAAGTTGTCCCACAGTTTCCAAGATAGCAAGGAACTTTTCAGTTTTAGTAAGGCTTGTGTCTGTTTTTGCCATGGCTTGACATGCTGTAGCTTGATTCTCCAGAACTGATAGGAGCGAAGAGGGAAAAACAGAACCGTATCCACCCCTAGTCTAACTCCTCAGATTCTTGAGTATGCAGAGTATTTACAGAAACATTTCCCAAAAGTTCATGTTTGAAAAACTTTGTAGCATGTTTGTGACCTCAGAGTAGAAGTTAGAACTTGTAGTCACGTCATTCAAGTTGATAAGTAATATAAATTAAAGTAATGCCTAAGCTGTGCAGATAAAATTGGAATACATCAGTGTCTTTTATTTGCAATGAATGTATAAACTGCCTCTTAACATTTCAGAGGAGTTAATTTTAACGCCACTGTTCTTGGGGCTTTTTGGTGGTGATAGAAAAGTTGAGTTTTTCTATATATTGGCAATATAGAAAATTGTTCCCAATGAACAATTGTTCATTGTTCCCTAATGAACAAAATGAATCATCTGATTATACCATACTCCAAAATCCCCAAGTAAACCTTCTAGCAGACTTGATTCTTATTGCCAAGCAATTTTGGCATTTTACACTTAAATTAGGTATATTGGCTGTTGAATTTAGTGTAAACTGCCCTTTAAGTGTTAGTTGAAAGGATTTGAAATAGTGTAATTTGTACTCCCTAGTCTCTGTAACTGTCATCGTGTCTAAAATTATGTACTCTTTGTCTCATCCATCTGTGAACCACAGATAATAATACCTATTTCATCAGTCAGAATGACTTTGCAAAGTTCTTTGGAATGTTTATCACCAGGAAATTGAAATGTGTTTTCACACTTAAAAAAACATGTAGTAGGTTTTAAAAATAGCCTTCTTTGTGAAAATTTAGTTCCACAAATACCGAAACAATTTTTAAAAGGACAACAGTTACGGTAAAATTTTAAAAAGCATTTAGAAAAAGGGTACTATTTAAGTTGGATGCATGTAAGAAGAAAAGGATATTTGAAGAACTTCTGGGGAAAAATTCCAAAAACATATTTTTCTTTGTCAAGAAAAAGTTTGTGCTTCTAAATTCCTGTGTGGTGGAGGAAAAACTTACCAAGAATAAGGAGAGAAGGAAGCCTTAAGGGAAACATTTGCCTTATTTGCATACTTAGAAATGAGAAATGCCTGTACACTGAAAGCTCAGTTTCAAGGGGATAAGGAAAACAACATTGTAGAGCAGCACTGTCCAAAAGAAAGATAATTGAGCCATGTATGTAATCTTGAGTTGTCTGATGGCCAAATGTGAAACAGTAAAAAACAGATAGTGTTAATTTTAATATATTTTAGTTCTTGGGTTTTTTTTTAAATATTTATTTTTGAGAGAGAACATGCGCTAGTGGGGGAAGGGCAGAGAGGGGAACAGGATCTGAAGTGGCCTCTGATAATAGAGAACCCGATGCGGGGCTCAAACCACAAACTACGAGATCATGACTTGAGCTGAAGTCGGACGCTTAGCCAGCTGAGCTACTCAGGTGCCCCAATTTTAATATATTTTATCCAGTATTTTCAAAATATTTCAATATGCAATCAAGATAAAAATTAAGATATTGTACATTGTTTTTTGTACTAAATCTTTGAAGTCCAGTGTCCATTTTATGTTTAGCACATCTTAATTCAGAATAGCCACATTTCAGGTGCTCAATGGACAGTGACTACTGTATTGAACAGTGTAGTTATAAAGTTAGTATCCCTAATTTATAAAGAATTTTTACAAACCAGTGTATCTTGCAGTAAAAAAATGGGCAAAATAAATAAATGAAGAGTTCATTAAAGGAGTTCAAGTGGCCAATAAAAATCTACCATACGTGCCAGTAGGCATGGAAATATTAGTTTAAGGATTTGCTACTCATTGCCTTAGCATATTGGCTAAGTTTTCCATAATGATGCTTCATACGGAGGGTACAGGAAAGCAGGAACTTTCTTACTATTCATTGGGACATACAGTTGAACAGTGTTTTGGAGGTCAGTTATTCTTTATATAAAAAGAATACAAAGGGGTCACCTGGGTGGCTCAGTTGTTTAAGCATCCGAAAGGTCTTAGGTCATGATCTCATGGTTCGTGAGTTCTAGCTCCACATCAGGCTCTCTAGTGTCAGCACAGAGTCCACTTCAGATCCTCTGTCTCCCTCTCTCTCTGCCTTTCCCCTGCTCATGCTCTCTCTCAAAAATAAACACTAAAAAAGAAAGAAAAAAAAAGAACTAGGGGCACCTGTGTGGCTCAGTCCAGTAAGTGTCCAACTTCAGCCTCGGTCATGATCTCGCACTTCCTGAGTTCGAGCCCCTCGTTGGGCTCTGTGCTGACAGCTTGGAGCCTGGAGCCTGCTTCAGATTCTGTGTCTCCCTCTCTGCCCCTCCCCTGCTCACGCTCTGTCTCTCTCAAAAATAAATGAACATTAAAGGACAAAAAGAATTTTAGAGGTGCTTGGGTGGCTCAGTTGGTTGAGGTCATGATCTTAGGCTTCGTGAGATCCAGCCCCATGTCTTGGGATTCTCTCTCTCCCTCTCTCTGCCCCTCTGCTTGTGCTGTCTCTCAAAATAAACATTAAAAAAAAAAAAAAAAAAAAAACTTTAAAAGTTTATACTTTCTGACCCAATGATTCTATTTAAAATAATTTACTTTAAAGAAATAAGCAGAGAGGTATTACAATGTGTGCACATGTTCATTATTCATTATAATAAATTGATAACATTTTTAGTTATGGAGAGTTGGAAACTGAAATATATTATGACAAATAGAATAGAATAGACAAATAGAATCTCAAGCAGGCCCTGTGCTCTTCACTGGGCTCCATATGGGGCTTCATCTCACGAACCATGAGATCGTGGCCTGAGCTGAAATCAAGAGTTGAACGCTCAACCAGCTGAACCACCTGGGCACCCCGAACATAATCCTTTTAAAGAATAAACATGTGACTTAGTTTCTGTAGTTAATATTTCCTTTTTTAAAAAAGTTCCTCTGACTTTGCATGGGGCACTTATTTTATTTTTTCATATATTTATGCCTCACCTCATTTGACAAAAATTTGAGATGGGAGGATGCTCCTTTAAGTACTGCATATCAAATTAACAGATACGTGCTTTTGCTTAAATCTGAGGTTTAACAGAAGTGTAGTTTTAAATAAGAAACTAAATTTTTGTATTTTATTCCTGTCTCTAATCTGGTAGTATTTATTACCCTAAGGAAAATAGAGTGGAAGTTTCCACTTTTGTTGTGCCTCCTCCCCCCACCCCACTTTGGATAAGTTATAGGAACATTGCCAGCTATAAAAGACCATTTTGGCAGGCTGACAGCATAGTTCTATATAGTTCAAATTTATGATAGGATGTGTTAACTGAAAGATGATGCTAACCATACTGTGTGCCTCATAGGTTTTTGTGAGTTGAGGTTCAGTTCAGCAAAGGGTGCCAGGCATTGTAGTTAGTGCTGAACAAGACAGACCTTCATTGGGCAGACACTAAGAATGAGAAAACATGTCTAAGTGCTGCAAAAGATGATGGGCTAAAAAGTAGCTAGCAGAGGCCATTTCATTTAGATCTGCTAAGGAGGTGGTGACTGAGTCATGGCATGAAAAATGAAAATGAACTAGCCACATGAAGATCTAGGGTGAAGAGCAGTCCAGGTAGAGCAAATAGGAACCCTAAAGACCATATAGTAGCATTCAGGAGCAGAGAAGAAAACTGCTGTGGCTCGGGGAAGTGGGGATAGAGTATGAAATGAAGTTTGAGAAGCATCGGTGCCTTTTAGGCTTTTAGGTTTTAAAAAAGGGCAATATTTACAAAATATCAGTCAGACTACTGTGTGGAGAATGGATTGAAAAGGGGAGAGTGAATAAGGACATCATTTGGGAACTATGATAGTTATCTAGGCAGGCAAGGCTGTGGCTAGGCCATGGTGGTTAGCAGTGGAGATGGAGAGAAATAGATGACTTTGAGGTATGTTTTGGAATATAAATTAGAAAATATGATGATGCAGGGAAAGCATTTAAGACAATGGCGCTTGGTAAACCCTAAATATATTAGATACTGTTGTTTTTACTTTTCTAAGCATATATTAACAAGAATTAAGGGCAGTAGAGATGTATACCAATAGGCAGTGTAGGAAGTTGCCAGCATCTCATATTTACTTAAAAAAACAATATTCTTCCCTGTTGCTTACTGTGTTCTGGAGAGAAATCACATCCGTTATCATTCTCTAGGCTGAGCTACCTGATCTGGGTCACACTTTTGCTTGCCAGATGATTAGTCACAAAAGGTTTTCCTGTGTTTCTGGCTAGCTGAAAGCGTAAGAGCAAACTAGATAGTGTCAGTATTAGTAGTAATAATATTAGAAGTAATTTGGCAACGAATGTATTTCTTAGTTTTTTAAATTTTTGGCATTTTTTGGGAAAATACAGAAAATTATAACTTATGAAGTAAAAACTATACATAATCTAGATATTTCACCAGTCACATTTTTTTTTTTTTTTTTTAAGTAGGCTCTACACTCAGTGTGGGGCTTGAACTCAAAACCACAAGATCAAGGGTCACATGCTTTACTGACTGAGCCAGTCAGGTGCCCCCACAAGTCACTTTTGTTGTTGTTGTTGTTGTTCAAGTTTTTATTTATATTGTAGTTAGTTAACATGTAGTGTAATACTGGTTTTAGGAGTAGAATTTAGTGATCCATCACTTACATATGACATCCAGTGCTCATGACAACAAGTGCCCTCTTTAATATCCGTCACCCATCTAGCCCATCCCCTCACCCACTTTCCCTCCAGCAACCTTCACTTCGTTCTCTATCGTTAAGAGTCTCGTGTCATTTGCCTTTCTTTTTTTTCTCCTTCCCCTATGTTCATCTGTTTTGTTTCTTAAATTCCACATGTGAGTGAAATCATGTGGTATTTGTCTTTCTCTGATTAACTTGTTTTCCTTGGCATAATATACCATAGCTCCATCCACATCGTTGCAAATGGTAAGATTTCATTCTTTTTGATGGCTTAGTAATATTCCATTGTATATGTATATACCACATCTTCCTTATCCACTCATCAGTTGGTGGACATTTGGGCTCTTTGCATAATTTGGCTATTGCTGATAATGCTGCTATAAACCCTGTGGTGCACATGTCCCTTCAAATGAGTATTTTTGTATCCTTTGGGTAAATTCCTAATAGTGCAATTGCTGGGTTGTAGGATAGTTCTATTTTAACTTTTTGAGGAGTCTCCACACTGCTTTCCAGAGTCACTGCATGAGTTTGCATTCCCATCAACAGTATAAGAGGGTCCCCTTTTTCCACATCCTTGCCAACATCTGTTGTTTCCTGTGTTGTTAATCATAGCTATTCCGGCAGGTGTAAGGTGATATCTCATTATAGTTTTGATTTGTATTTCCCTGATGATGAGTAATGTTGAGCATCTTTTCATGTGTCTATTAACCATCTGTATGTCTTTGGAAGAATTTCTATTCATGTCTTCTGCTCATTTCTTCACTGGATTATTTGTTTTTTGGGTGTTAAGTTTGGTAAGTTCTTTATAGATTTTGGATACTAACCCTTTATCCAATATGTCATTTGCAAATATCTTCTCCCATTCCATAGTTTGCCTTTTAGTTTTATTGATTGTGTCCTTCAGTGTGCAGAAGCTTTTTATCTTGATGAAGTTCCAAAAGTTCATTTTTGCTTTTATTTCCCTTGCCTCCAGACATGTGTCTAGTAAAAAGTTGCTCCGACCAGTGTTAGAGAGGTTGCCTGTTTTCTCCCATGGCATTTTGATGTTTTCCTGTCATCCACTTTGAATTTATTTTTGTGTGTGGTGTAAGAAAGTGGTCCAGTTTCATTCTTCTGTCTGTCGCTGTCCAGTTTTCCCAACACCATTTGAAAAGACTTTTTTCCATTGGAAATTCATTCTTTTCTGCATTGTCGAAGATGAGTTGATCATACAGTTATGGGTCCATATCTGGGTTTTCTATTCCATTTCATTGATGTACGTGTCTGCTTTTGTGCCAGTGCCATAGTGTCTTGATGACTACAACTTTGTGATATAGCTTGAATTCTGGAATGGTGATACTTCCTGCCTTGCTTTTCTTTTTCAGTATTGCTTTGGCTTATTTGGGGTCTTTTTTGGTTCCATATAAATTTTTGGGTTTTTTGTTCTAGCTCTTTGAAAAATACTGGTGGCATTTTGATAGGAATAGCATTAGATGTGTAGATTGCTTTGGGTAATATAGACATTTTAACAATATTTGTTCTTCCAATCCATGAACATGGAATGTTTTTCCATATCTTTGTGTCCTCTCCAATTTCTTTCATAAGTGTTCTGTAGTTTTCAGAGTATAGATCTTTTACCTCTTTGGTTAGGGTGATTCCTAGGTTATCTTACGGTTTTTGGTGTAACTGTAAATGGGATTGATTCCTTGAGTTCTTTTTCTGCTGCTTCATTATTGGTGTAAAGAAATGCAACGGATTTCCGTACATTGATTTTGTATCCTGTGACTTTGCTGAATTTGAGTATCAGTTCTAGCAATTTTTTGGTGGAGTCTTTTGGGTTTTCTACATAGAATATCATATCATCTGTGAATTGTGAACATTTGACTTCTTCCTTGCTGATTTGGATGCCTTTTATTTCTTTTTCTTGTCTGATTGCTGAGGCTAGGACTTCTAGTACTGTATTATGTTAAATAACGGTGAGAGTGGACATCCCTGTCTTGTTCCTGACTGTAGAGGAAAAGCTCTCAGGTTTTCTCCATTGAGGATGATATTAGCTGTGGGTCTTTCAGATATCGCCTTTGTGATTTTCAGGTATGGTCTCTCTATCACTACTTTGTTAAGGGTTTTTACCAAAAATTGATGCTGCATTTTGTCAAATGCCTTTTCTGCATCTGTGGAGAGTCTCATATGGTTCTTATCCTTTTTTTTATTAATGTGCTGTATCACATCGATTTGTGAATATTGAACCACGCTTGCAGGCCAGGAATGTATCCCATTTGATTGTGATGATTGTGGAGAATAATTCTTTTAATGGGCTGTTGGATTTGATTTGCTAGTAGCTTTTTTAGAATTTTGGATCCATGTTCATCAGGGACATTGGCCTGTAATTCTCCTTTATAGTAGTTTGATTTTGGAATCAAGGTATTGCTGGCTTCATAGAATGAGTTTGGAAGTTTTGCTGCTACTGCTATTTTTGGACCAGTTTGAGAAGAATAGGTATTAACTCTTCTTTAAATATTAGGTAGGATTCCTGGGGCACCTGGGTGGTTCAGTTGGTTAAGTGTCCAGTTTCGACTCAGGTCATGATCTCGTGGTTCGTGAGTTCACGCCACGCATTGGGCTCTGTGCTGGCACCTTAAGAGCCTGGAGCTTGTTCCAGATTCTATGTCTCCCTCACTCTCTCTGCCCCTCCCCTGCTCATGCTCTGTCTCTCTCTCTCTCTCTCTCTCTCTCTTTCTCTCTCTCAAAAATAAATAAACATTAAAAAAAAAATGTTTGCTAGGATTCCCCAAGGATGCCATCTGACCCTTGACTTTTGTTTGTTGAAAGATTTTTAATTACTGATTCAGTTTCTTTGTTGGTTATGAGTCTGTTCAGACTTTCAGTTTTGGCCGTTTATATGTTTCTAGGAATTTATCCATTTCTTCCCCATTGCCCAATTTGTTGGCATATAATTTTTCATAATATTCTCTTTTTAAAAATTAATTTTCATTTAAATTTAAAGTATTCCACATACAGTGTAGTATATTGGTTTCAAGATTGGAACCCAGTGATTCATCACTTCCATATAACACCGTATGCTCATCCCAGTAAGTGCCCTCCTTTAATGACCATCATCCATTCAGCCCATTCCCCCACCCACCTCCCCCCCTTCAGTGACCCTCAGTTTGTTTCTGTATTGAAAAGTCTCTTATGGTTTGCCTCCCTCTCTTTTTATCCTTCCCATCTCCTGTGTTTATCATTTTGTTTCTTAAATTCCACATATGAATGAAATCATGACATTTTTTTCTCTGACTTATTTTGCTTAGCAATGCTCCCTAGTTCCATCCATGTTGTTGCAAATGGCAAGATTTCATTCTTTTTGATCACCAAGTAATATTCCATTCATCTTTTTTCCCCATTCATCAGTTGATGGACATTTGGACTCTTTCCATAATTTGGCTATTGTTGCTATGCTGCTATTAACATTGAGGTGTGTGTGCCCTTCAAATCAACATTTTTATATCCTTTGGATAAATACCTAGTAGTGCAATTGCTGGGTCATAGGGTAGGTCTATTTTTAATTTTTTCAGGGTAGTTCTATTTTTAATTTTTTCAGACAAAAATAAAAGGCATACAAATTTGGCAAGGAAGAAGTCAAGCTTTCACTTTGCATAGATGACATGATACTCTACATGGAAAACCCAAATGATCCACCAAAAAACTGCTAGAACTGATCTGTGAATTTAGCAGAGTCACAGGATATAAAATCAGCATACAGAAATCAGTTGCATTTTTTTAATTAAAAGCTTTTAATTAAAATTTTTTAACGTATAATCATTTTTGATAGAGACAGAGTGTGAGTGGGACAGGGGCAGAGAGAAAGAATCTCTGCAGAATCTGAAGCAGGCTCCAGGCTCTGGGCTGTCAGCACAGGGCCTGACATGGTGCCTGAACCAATGGACTGTGAGATCATGACCCGAGCCAAAGTCAGACGCTCAACCAACTGAGCCACCCAGGCACCCCTCAGTTGAATTTCTATACACCAATAATGAAGCAGTAGAAGGAGAAATCAGGGAATTGTTCCCATTTACAGTTACCATTTATGGTATATAAATGATATATAAACCATTTATCTTATGGTTTATACCAAAAACCATAAGATACCTAGGAATCAACCTAACCAAAGAGATAAATGATCTGTATGCTGAAAACTATAGAAAGTTTATGTAAGAAATTGAAGAAGACACAAAGAAGTGGAAAAACATTCCATGTTCGTGGGTTGGGAGAAAAAATGTTGTTAAAGTGTCTATACTACCTAAAGCAGTCTACACATTCAGTGCAATCCCTATCAAAATAACACCAGCATTCTTCACAGAGCTAGAACAAGCAACCCTAAAATTTGTACGAAACCACAAAATACCCCAAATAGCCAAAACAATCCTGAAAAAGAAAAGCGAAGCTGAAAGCATCACAATTCCAGACTTCAAGCTGTATTACAAAGCTGTAATCATCAAGACAGTATGGTACTGGCACAAGAACAGACACCATAGATCAGTGGAACAGAATAGAGAACCCAGAAATGGACTCTCAGATGTACGGCCAACTAATCTTTGACAAAGCAAGAAAGAGTATCCAATTGAAAAAGGACTGTCTCTTCAGGAAATGGTACTGGGAAAACTGGACAGTGACATGCAGAAGAATGAAACTGGATCACTTTTTTTAAAAATTATTTTTAATGTTTATTTATTTTGGGGGGAGGGAGGAGGGGCAGAGAGAGAGAGAGGGAGACACAGAATCTGAAGCAGGCCTCAGGCCCTGAGCTGTCAGCATAGAGTCCAATGCGGGGCTCGAAATCATGAACTGTGAGATCATGACCTGAGCTGAAGTCAGACAACTAACTGAGCCACCCGGACACCCCAAAACTGGACCACTTTCTTACACCATACACCAAAATAAATTCAAAATGGATGAAACACCTAAATGTGAGAGAGGAGTACATTAAAATCCCACAGGAGAAACAGGCAGCAACTTCTTTGATTTTGGCCACAGTACCTTCTTACTAGACATGTCTCTGAAAGCAAGGGAACCCAAAGCAAAAATGAACTTTTGGGACCTCATCAAGATAAAAGTCTTCTGCATAGTGAAGGAAACAATCAACAAAACTAAAAGGCAAACTATGGAATGGGAGAAGATATTTTCAAATGACATATTGGATAAAGGGTTAGTATCCAAAATCTATAAAGAACTTATGAAACTCAACACCCAAAAAACAAATAATCCAGTGAAGGAATGAGCAGAAGACATGAATAGACATTCTTTCAAAGAAGACATCCAGATGACTAATAGACACACGAAAAGATGCTCAACATCATTCATCATTAGAGAAATACAAATCAAAACCACAGTGAGTTACCACCTCACACCTGTCAGAATGGTTAAAATTAACAACACAGGAAACAGCAGATGTTGGTGAAGATGTGGAGAAAGGGGAACACTTTTGCACTGTTGGTGGGAATGCATACTGGTGCAGTGACTCTGGAAAACAGTATCAAGGTTCCTCAAAAAATTGAAAATAACATAATATTCTCTTTTAATTGTATTTCTGTGATATGGTTGTAATCTCTCCTCTTTCATTCGTGATTTTATTTGGGTCCTTCCTCTTTTCTTTTTGGTAAATCTGGCTCAGGGTATACCAGTTTTACTCATTCTTTCAAAGAACCAGCTTCTAGTTTCATTGATCTGCTCTACTGGGTTTTTTGTTTGTTTCTGTATCATTTATTTCTGCACTAATCTTTATTATTTCTCTTCTGCTGGCTTTAGGCTTTATTTGTTGTTCCTTTTCTAGCTCTGACAGGTGAAGGTTAGGTTGTATATTTGAGACTTTTCTTGCTTCTTGAGGTAGACCTGTATTACTGAATGCTTCCTTCTTAGGACTGATTTTTCTGCATCCCAAATGTTTTGGACTGCTGTGTTCTCATTTTCATTTGCTTCCAGATATATTTTAATTTCTTTAATTTCCTGGTTAACCCATTCATTTTTTAGTAGGATGATCTTAACCTCCATATATTTGTGGTCTTTTCCAATTTTTTTTTTATTTATTTTTTATTTTTTTTATTGTGGTTGACTTCAAGTTTCATAGCATTGTGGTCTGAAAACATGCCTGGTATGATCTCAGTTTTTATACTTGTTGAAGCCTGATTTGCGACCCAGTATGTGATCTACTCTGGAGAATGTCTCATGCGCACTGGAAAAGAATGTGTATTCTGCTGCTTTAGGATGCAGTGGTCTGAATATATCTGTTAAGTCCATCTGGTCCAGTGTGTCATTCAGAGCCTTTGTTTTCTTGTTGAGTTTCTGCTTAGATGATCTGTCCATTGTTGTAAGTAGTGTGTTTAAGTCCCTACTATTATTGTGTTGTTATCAATGAGTTTCTTTATGTTTGTCATTAATTGATTTATGTATTTGGTTACTCCCAAATACATATTATTGGGGGCATAAATATTTACAGTTGTTAGAATTTCTTGTTGGATGGATCTCTTTATTATCATAGAGTGCCTTTTTTCATCTCTTGTTACAGTCTTTGGTTTAAAATCTAGTTTGTCTGATATAAAAGTATGGCTACTCCAGCTTTCTTTTGACATCCATTAGCATAATAAATGGTTCTCCATTCCTTCACTTTCCAGCTGGAGGTGTCTTTAGGTCTAAAATAAGTCTCTTGTAGGCAGCATATAGATAGGTCTCTTTTTTTTTTTTTTTTTTTTTTTTTAATCCATTCTGATACCCTGTGTCTTTTGATTGGAGCAGTTAGCCCATTTACATTCAGAGTGATTATTGATATGAATTTAGTGCCTGTAAATACAATATGAATTGTATTACCTGTAACATCAGGAGATTTTCTGGAGATTTTCTCTGCTCCTTTCTAGTCTTTGTTGCTTTTGATCTGTCCTTCCCACTCAGAGAGTCCCCTTACTAGTTCCTGCAGGACTGGTTTAGTGGTCACGAACTCCTTTAGTTTTCGTTCAGAAACTCTTTATCTCTCCTATTCTGAATGATACCCTTGCTGGATAAGGTATTCTTGGCTGCATATTGAACATACCATGCCACTCCTTTCTGGTCTGCCAAGTTTCTGTGGGGAGATCTGCTACTAACCTTATTTGTCTTATAGGTCAGGGATATCTTTTCCCTTGGTGCTTTCAGGATTCTTTCCTTATCTTTGTATTTTGTAAATTTTATTATGATAATATCTTGGTGTTGGTCTGCTTTTGTTGATTTTGATGGGAGTTCTCTGTGCCTCTTGGATTTGGATGTCTGTTTCCTTTCCCAGATTAGGGAAGTTTTTAGCTATTATTTGCTGAAATAAACCTGCCCCTTTTTCCTTCTTATTCTGGAACTCCTATGATATGAATGCTACGCTTTATGGAGCCGCTGTGTTCCCTACATCTACATTTGTGATCCAATATTTTTCTTTCCCTCTTCTTTTCAGCTTCATTATTCTCCATCATTTTATCTTCTATATTACTTATTCCTTTGCTTCTTTCATCTTTGTCATTACATCCAGTTTTTGCATCTCAGTTATAGCATTTTTGAATTTCAGCCTGACTAGCTTTAAGGTTTTTTATCTCTGTGGTAAGGGACTTCCTGGTGTCTTCTATGCTTTTCTCATGCCCAGCTAGTGTCCATATGATTGTTGTTTTAAATTCTGGTTCAGTCATATTACTTATATGTGTTTTGATTAAATCCCTGTCTGTGATCTCTTGTTCTTTCTTTCAGGATGAATTCCTCCGTCTTGGCATTTTCTGTAGGGCTCTGTCTTCTGTGTGTTATAAAAGCCTGTTATGTTTCCTGCTCTTGAGAGTATTGGCTATATTAAGAAGTCATACTGTCTAGGGCCTGCCGCTTCAGGAGTTGTTTCTGGTATATGCTTTGTGTACTCGACTGTTGTGTTTTGGCTGTTTCTTCCCTTAGGTCAGTCCTCTGCAGAGTTTCTCTGTGCTGCAGTGGGGAGTGTTTTGACGTTGTCCACTGTGTGGCAAGTTTTAACTCAGTATGTTTTGGTCGGCTAATCGTTAAAAGAGGCTGGATCCTATTTTTCCTAGAACTGAAGCTTTGTAGCACTCTATGATCAGTAGATTTGTTGCATGTGGGTGGTGAGAGGTTGTGCTGGTCTTCTGGGGGAGTGGCCCACTGCTGCTCTCTCAGGCACACTTGCCCTTGTTCAGAAGCACCTGCAGAGCACAGAGGGAAGGGCTTAGTGAAAGTGGCTCAAGCTTCCACTCTGGGTGCTTTGCTGCTCACTGAAGTCCTTCTGTGCTGATGGGCCAGGAAAACATGGCATCAGCTGGCTCTCTAGTCCCCAGAGAGGGGAGTTCATGCCCTCCGCTGTTCAGGAAACCCTCACAGAAGAGCGAACATTCTCCCCTCATGTGTCCCAGGCTTCCCTCGGATCTCTGCCTTCACCCTGTGTCTGGGCTCTCTGCCCACCCAGTGCAGTGCTCCTATTTTTTATATCAGGTGCGCTGACTGGGTTTCAAAACTCCAAATTTTAGGGACCCAGCCGGGCATGGACCTACACTGATCCTCTGGGGAAGGGTCTCACTGTGCTGTGGCTGGTGCCAGTTTGTCCCAGCAGGGCAGTTGCATGAATGCTCAGAGGCTTGGAGTTTATGGTAAAGTGCAGCAGAAAGCCAGTGTCCAGCGTAGCTGCCCTGAGCAGCTGCCTCTGCTCCTAGGCTAATGAACAGGGCAGCTCAGGGCATCTGTTGGCTTTTTTGTCCCTGGAGAGCCAGTGCCACCTCTCCCAAATGCACTGTAAGAAGGGGTGCGGTCTCTCTCAGTGCAACCCAAGGGATCCTCAGAGCACGCTATCTGCACCCACGTCTGTTCTCCTTCTGCACAGGAGCACCTCTGTGACTCCCAGGCCCCACCCCAGCAACAGCGTGGACTTCTAAACCTTCAGACTTTGAGCTCTGCTGCTTGTAAAAACTTGAGATTATCAGCCCCTGTCATTTTCCCTGTCAGTGGTTTTGGGGAAGTGGTGTTCTTGTGCAATGCTTTGCACCCTGCTTGCTGTCCCTTGCATGTACATGCGCTTGCTACCTCTCTCTCTCCCCCCCCCCCCTCTCTCTCTCCCCCTCTCTCTCTCTCTCTCTCTCTCCCTCCCTCTCTATCCCCCCCATCTCTTTCTCTCCTTTCTTCCCTCTCCCTAATCAGGGCTCCCTCCCCTCCTCAGCACAGCTGATTCTTTTCTCCCCCAAATCCCATCCCTTCCTCTTCTACCTTCTACAGTTTGGCTTCTTTTCTCCCTCTAGTTGCAGTTTGTTCTTAGTTCTCAGATTTCCTGGATGTTCACAATGACTTAGTATTTATCTATTGGTATTTGAGGGACAAGGCAAACATAAGGTCCTACTACTATACTACTCTGCCATCTTAACTCTTCCCCAACTAATCACATTTTTATTTTTGTTTATTATTTTTTTTAAAGTAGGCTTCATGCCCAGTGTGGATCCCAATACAGGGCTTGGACTCAAAACCCTGAGATCAAAACCTGAGTTGCTATTAAGAGTCAGACACTTAACTGACTGAGACACCCAGGTGCCCGCTACTAGTCACATTTTTTTTTTTAAAGTTTATTTATTTTGAGAGAGTGAGCGAGAGCAGGATAAGGGCAGAGAGAGAGGGAGAGAGAGAATTCCAAGCAGGCTTTGCACTGTCAGCTTGGAGCCTGACATGGGGCTTGAACTTGAGAACTGTGAGATCCTGACCTGAGCCGAAATCAAGAGTGGGACGCTTCACTGACTGAGCCACCCCGGTACCCCAGTCACATTTTTTAATAGTTGAAATCCTATGTTATTTTGTCTTTTGCTTTTTTATGTAATATTCTCAATATTTTTCCACATTAATAGTTTTTAATGTATACACAATGAAAATATAGGGATATCATAATTTTTATTTTTCTATTAGGAAACATTTAAGTTTCCAGTTTTTGCCATGATAAATATTACCATGAAGAACATTTTCACAGTCTGTATTATTGTGTATTTTATGGGCCCAGAAAGCTTCTGCTGTTGTGTATTTTAAGTTCACACTAACCTCTTTAGAATAAAGTGTAACAATTACTTAGTTTTGGATACATCAGTCCTTTAGGAATTTGGGGGAGAAACTACTGAAATAGTCTCTTAAGAGACTGACCTCTGGAAATCTTAGTCCTTAAATTAGCCAGTAAGAAAACATTACAAACTGCAAGAAATCTTTTTGTTTGTGTTTAGTTATGGTTGTTGCAGAAGCAACATACACAGTAGGCAGAAATGTCAGTTTGCATGAGATAGAGTTTCTTGTGTTGTGTGTTGTAGTCTGAAAAAGGTAGCCAGATTTCCTCTGAAAGCCAGAGTGAGTGGTGGGTGACAAATCACATTGGAGAGAGAGGACTAGTGGTTATCAGCAGTGGTTGTTAAAAGCTACAGAGGCAATAACAGTAAAATAAAAGCCGAGAAGACTGAATGTTGTGACTAGACTGACAAGATAGTGGTAGCTTTGCAGTTTTGGTGAAGAAATAGCTCTTATCTAGACAGCAATGAGAAGGTCCTTGTCCAATCCATAGAACAGTGAGCACCAGGCTCTCAAAGATTAATCTTCTGTATGCAGCTTTTTTTAGATGTCACCTTTAAGAAAGGGTACTAATGGTGGGTAATATTTTTTACTATCTTTCTGCCTCTTAGAATTAATTAATTAATTCAATAATTTATTAAAAAGTGGGTGTGTTTATTTTTATTTTTTATGTTTATTTATTTTTGAGAAAGACAGAGGTTAGTGGGAGAGGGGCAGAGAGAGAGGGACACATAGAATCCGAAGCAGCTTTCAAGGCTCTGAGTTGTCAGCATAGAGCCCGACGTGGGGCTTGAACTCACAAACCGTGATATCATGACCTGAGCTGAAGTCGGACACTTAATTGACTGAGCCACCCAGGTGCCCCTATGTATTTTTAAATGGCTGTGTTGCTATTGCTGTGTGTTAGATAATATTTTTTTTCCTGAATCAAATGTGGTCCTGTATATTTTTTAGAGTATAAAATGTTAAAGGTGGTAATGTATTCTGCAAATTTTGTTCAGCTTTTGATCTTGTGTTAATGCCAAATGTGTACTTTTAACGTTGCTGATACCTGAAATTCTTCTAAAGTTAAAAATTAAGGATTTTTCAAGAACAGCTAGCAAGGAAGCTATTAAAGATTATTACTAGAATAGTTTCAGAAGGATGCAAGAATCAATTTGAAGAGACCCCTACTTGTCAGAAATGGGACAGTTTAACTATTAATCAGAGTGACTGAAATGGATTGAAATATATCAAATAACTCTTAATCTATGAAATAATAATATATACGCAAATTAATGTGTCACTACTTCAGGATGGTAGGTAGTGAACTCTTTATTATGAGAACTGGTAAATAAGGAGAGAATTAAGTATTTAGCCTGATTTTCCTATGTGAAGTACATTGGTGAATAACCAAATAAATGAACAGGATTTTCTTTTTGTAGAAGTGTTCTAACAATTGAAGAATTGATACATTTGAATATCTCCATTTGTAACCACCTAATGGATAAAGGGTTATGGGCATTGAACAACAGCAGACACTACACAAATAGTCGACCAAATTTTATGTGGCTCCTGATGAAAGAACTCATCACTGCATAATAAGTGGTAGCATCCTAACAAAAAGAATCAGAATTTAGATAAAGCCTTTACATCCTTTGATTCGTAGAACATATAGAAGAACAGGTTAAAGAACACCATGAGAATTAAGTCTGCAAAATTCAGACTGGAAAACTACCAGGACAGAAATTTAGGACAAAACTTGGTTTCTTCACCTTAGAAATTGCTCTTAGGGGTGCCTGGGTGGCTCAGTCAGGTGTGTGGCCGCCTCTTGATTTTGGCTCAGGTTATGATCTCACAGTTTGTGAGATGGAACCCTGAGTAGGGCTTCATGATGATGGTGCAGAGCCTGCTTGGGATTCTCTCCCTCCCTCCCTCTCTCTCTGCCCCTTTGCCGCTTGGGCTCACGTTCTCTGTCTCTCAAAATAAATAAACTTCAAGAAACACATAAAGTTAAAAAAAAAAAAAAGACATCTTGTAGCTTAAAAGAGGCTTAAAAGACATCTGCATCAACCATAGTATGTGGATCTTATTAGGATCTGTTCACACACACAAAAGTTGTAAAACTTTCAACAGTTGGAAATTGAGGATATTTGATGATATCCTCAATTGTTTATTATTTTTTTGTAATGGTGGTTTATCTGTGTTTTTAAAAAGCTCTTGTCTCTTAGAATACATACAGAAGTACTTATGAATGAAATTATTTTGTCTGAGATTTTCATCAAATTAACATGGAGGTGAAGAGATATTGGTGCAGGTAGAGATAAGACAAGGTTGACTGAGTTGATAATTGCTGACGGTGGGCAATGAATATGTGGACATTTATTGTACTTTTTTTTTTCTACCTTTGCATGTGTTTGAAATTTTCTTTAATGTTTGAAAAACTAAGGAGAACCTTGAAAAACATCTAGGATCAGTCATGGAAACATTGTCAGCTTCTGAGGAAGGATTTTTAGACTGTGGAATATTCCCTTTTTAAACATTTTAGTACAGTCTCTACAAAAGCATTTGATCACTGGGTGAAAAAAAAAAAGTATTTGTGGCATATTGTCTTTGTTAGGTAATAATCACAAAAGATAATTTGAATCAGACCGTGAAGTCAGAATACCAGTGACCAGTGCTTTCCTGGAGGGTGAGTTTCTTAGGTGCATTTGCTTTAGCCCTTGCTTCACTAATTTTGCTAGTAGGCTACATATTTTATTTTTAAATTATTTTTAAATTTTATTTCTTTAAAAAAATTTTTATTTTTTTAAATGTATTCTTTAAAAAAATTAAAAAAAAATTTTTTTTTAACGTTTATTTATTTTTGAGACAGAGAGAGACAGGGCATGAATGGGGGAGGGGCAGAGAGAGAGGGAGACACAGAATCGGAAGCAGGCTCCAGGCTCTGAGCCATCAGCCCAGAGCCCGACGTGGGGCTCGAACTCATGGACCGTGAGATCGTGACCTGAGCTGAAGTCGGACGCTTAACCGACTGAGCCACCCAGGCGCCCCTAAAAAATATTTTAAGTTTATTTATTTTGAGAGTGTGTGAGGGGGAGGGGCAAAGAGAGGGGGAGAGAGAGAATCCCGAGCAGGCTCCATACTGCCAGCGCAGAGCCTGATGCAGGGTTCGATGCCACAAACTGTGAGATCATGACTGGGGCCAAAAGAGACTGACCTTAACCGACTGAGCCATCCAGGTGCCCCTGATTTTTATTTTAGAGAGTGAGAGCACAAGACAGGGGAGAGGGACAGAGAATCTTAAGCAGGCTCCATGCCTGGAGTCTGATGTGGGGCTCAATGCCACGACCTGGGGATCATGACCTGAGCTGAAATCAAGAGTCAGAACCAACTGAGCCATCCAAGCTCCCTGATAGTAGGCTACATATTTTAATGTGCAAGAAGATACATCGTTATATTTGCTTTACTCAGCCTTTAAGAAATACCAAATGACCAAAATCATACTGGGCCTTCAACAATTCTTTACCAAATAAATGAACAATTAAGTTGACACCAAGAAATTTTTCAAAAAAAAAAAAAATTCCAAGCCTGATACTTGGGTGGATACTTATGCTGCTTTATGTTTCTCATGCTTTTCAGATTATCTTGAACATTCACAAAATTTATGTTCCTGATGAATTTTCTGAGCCATAAAGAAAAGGTTTATTCTTCCTGATTTCAGAAGGTATACATCTGTACATGCACATACATGAATTACCATTTTTGGAAAACATTATTAAACAATTAGAAAAGTTTCAGTACTTGGAATGTCTGGCTGGCTCAGTTGGTAGAACGTGTGACTCTTGATTTCATGGTTATGAGTTCAAGCCCCACATTGGGTATAGAGATTACTTTAAAAAAAAAAAAAAAAAGAGGAAAGTTTCAACCCTTAAAAGTTTAACTCTCCACTAGAGAAACTTGACTATCTCTAATGGTATAACTTTATTATTTCATCTGATGCTTTAGAAGAGATGTAAATTATTCACAAGATTTTCAAGGTCTGAGTACTCATAGTAAAAAAGAGAAAGAGGGTCACATGAGAGTAGAGACAGACATATTTAGTTTTCTACCACTTCAGTGCAAGTGTGGAATATATTTTTCTTCTGTATTTCAGCCCTCTAAAGCCCACAGTCATCCAGATGCAGCAGCTGAAGTGCTTTGTAATTAGTCTTCTATTCTTCCCTCAATTAGAATTCCTGTATACTGAGGAATCTTACCAAATGTTGATCTAATTATCTGATTAAAAAAAAAATCAGTGACACTCTGAATGACTGATTAGTGTAATTCACTTATTGATTGTGAAGTGAAAGAGGAATAAATCTCTAGCTAGCAAAAGGAGGACACAGGGTAATTTTGAATAGGAAGCCATCTTGACCTCCCCCCACCCCCTCCCCCTTAGAGTTCTCTATTGTGAAAAGTATGTTATGCCAACATTTTTTAGCATGCAACCAGCATATAAAAGTATTCCAGAGACCTTTCAGAACAGGTGAATAATCAATAATCAGAATGTCTTATCTAATTTTATATATTTTAAAAGTTTACATATGAATAAATTTACAAATTAGAGAAAATAGGAATATTATTGTTATTTTTTCTTTACAAAATGTGGTCCCCATACACCTAGGGGTCAATGAAACACCTCTGTGGAGAGGGTGGGTTGGCATTGTGCATTTGGATATTTTGCAGAATGAAAGTTTTATTGTTATTCTGTAAAATTACCCTTCTAATACTAGTAAGTATGTTTTATTGGGTATAAAATCCTTGTGAGTTTGAAATTAATTTTTTTTTCTTGTAGAATGGCAGAATTTAGTGACATTGGGAAGCTTTTCAAACGTGGTTCCCTGTAGTCACCCATTCATTTGTACACTGAATCAAGTGAAGTTGTACTCTACAAATGTTCAGAAAGGACAGGGATCACAAAGTCTCAGCGTGGATAAAGTGCCATCATTTGATGAAACAGGTATGTATAAATCTTTTAAAATCATTTTTTTTCAGGACGCCTGAGTGGCTCAATCGGTTAAGCATCTGACTTCAGCTCAGGTCATGATCTTGTGGTCCATGAGTTCGAGCCCCACGTCGGGCTCTGTGTTGACAGCTCAGAGCCGGGAGCCTGCTTCAGATTCTGTGTCTCCCCCTCTCTTTCTCTCTGCTCCTCCCCCACTCATGCTCTTTCTCTGTCTCTCTGAAATGAATAAATGTTAAAAAAAAAAAAATCATTTTGTCTAGACCAAAATAGCTTGAATAAGATTATTTGTCCCTTGCATGTTCCATAGAACTTTTGTACAAAACTTTCTGAATTAGTGTTTACTTTGTGGAAAGCTATTAGACTGCTGATTTACTTTCATTTAGTTTTTCTGTTTCTTTTTGATTCAGTTTTGGTAAGTTCTATTTTTTTCTGGGAGCTTATTGAATTAAACTAAAATTTTAATTTATTGGATCAAGTTCAATATACTCTGTATATTCTGAGCAGCATTTATAGTTATATCCCTTTTTTTCATTCCTAATGGTGTTTGTCATTTTCTTGATTATTCTTGCCAGAACTCTGTCCATTTTATTATGTTCCCAAGTAATAATTTTTTTCTTTGAATCCTTATATTGTATGTTTATTTCCTATTTTATTAATTTTTACTTTTACCTTAATTAAATCTTCCTGCTTTCTTTGTATTTATTCTGTCATTCATTTTTAAATTATCTTGTAGTGGGGTGCCTGGGTGGCTCAGTTGGGTGAATGTCCAACTTCATCTCAGGTCATGATCTCACTGTTCATGGGTTCGAGCCTGTATCTGGCTCGCTGCTGTCAGTGCAGGGCCCGCATCGGATCCTCTATCCGCCCCGGCTGTGTCCCTCCCCCACTTGTACTCTCTTTCAAAAATAAATAAACATTAAAAAAAGATTTTAAATTAAAAAAAATAAAATAAAAATAAATTATCAGGTAGCTATTTTGATTATTAATTCTGAACTTTCCTTCTTTTCTAAAGTAGGCATTTAAGGGGCGCCTGGGTGGCTCAGTCGGTTAAGCGGCCGACTTCGGCCCAGGTCACGATCTCGCACTCTGTGAGTTCGAGCCCCGCGTCGGGCCCTGTGCTGACAGCTCAGAGCCTGGAGCCTGTTTCAGATTCTGTGTCTCCCTCTCTCTCTGACCCTCCCCCGTTCATGCTCTGTCTCTCCCTGTCTCAAAAATAAATAAACGTTAAAAAAATAAATAAAAAAAAAAAATAAAGTAGGCATTTAAGCCATGATGGCTCTGATGGTAGATTTGACAGTTTTTTCTTTAATAGTTCTCCCTAAAATTTTGCTTTATATATTTCAAGGCTATGTTACTAGATACATAGACATTTAGCATATAACACTAATGAATTACATTCATTATTTTTATGTAACAACTTTTTTTTTTTAGTGACATCTCCACCAGATTTTATTAGTATTTGCTCAGTATAAATTTTCCCATCCTTTGACTATAACCTTTTTTTGTCCTGATTTGATCATCTTTGTCTTTTAATTGGAAATTTAGTCTGTTTACATTTACTGTTATTACTGATATGTTTACAGGATATATTTCTGCCAATGTATCATGAGCTTCCTTGTGTTTTTTATCTTCTATTTCTTTTTCGCCTTTTAAATTTTTTCTTTTTTTCTCATTGCATTGTCCCCTCTTTCCCAGACACACACACATACATGTACTCATTTGGGAGTTATATACTCTATGTACTTCAGCATCTAAAGGTAATTGAAAAGTTTACATTTTTTCTGAAAAATCTGAAGAACTTAGAATGCTTTAATTCTGGTCACTTTCTCCCAACTTACATGCTATTTATTGGCTGTAGTTTGTGTTTGTTCTGCTCTTTCCCTTCTATACAATATACATTGTTATTTGTTTAAATTTTTCTAGAATCTTTGTTAACTACCTTTTCTTATTTCTCTGATCTTTCTGTCTGATGTGGATCCTATAGAAGTTTCTTGAGGTGAGGATCTATCTATGGTAAAGGCACATTTAAGATGTTATTACAGTGCCTTTTGGCTTCCACTGTTGTTGAGAAGTCACATATCATGCTTTTGTTCTCATGTCTTTTCTATTTTATTGCTTTTTACATTTGATTACCTTTGTTTTCAAAGTCTTTACTTTGGTGTAAACTGCAGTTTTACTGTGTATATTTCTGCGTACTAGGTATGTATTACTATGTATACTGCAGTTTTACTGTGTATATTACTGCGTACTAGGTATGTATTACTTTGTGTGAGATTTGTTGGGCTTCCAGGATCTGAGAATTGGTTTTACTCTATAGTTTTGTCACTCTCCCTTCAAGTATTACCTTTTCTCAATTCTCTGTCTCTCTTTTTATTTAAAGTTTATTTACTTATTTATTTTTAAGTAATCTCTTTACCCAACGTGGGACTCCCAACTGTCAACCCTGAGATCACGAGTCACATGCTCCACCAACTGAGCCAGCCAGCCACCTCGCTTTCAGTTCTCTTTTACTCCTTTTGGAACTCTAACTAGAATTATGTTAGACTTTCTTTCTTTATTTTCCATGCCTCTAAGCCTCTTTGTCATATTGTATTTCTTCATTTTTCTGGCCTGAATTCTGGATTATTTTCATAAGTCTACTTGGTCTACTAATTCCCTTGTTTGTTGCCTCTCATCTGCTGGTTGATATGTATGTTGGGTTTTTAATTTCAATGATTATATTTTTCATTTCTAGAAATTATTTATTTTTCATCTTGCTTGTTTGGTCTCTTGTTCCTTATGTTTTCATTAGTCCAAACTTCTCTTTTATTCTCTTTTAGTACCGTATTAAACATGTCTTATATTCTGTGACTGAAAATTCTTCTGTCTGAAATTTTTGGTTCTAACTATCTTTTTTCCTCTGTTCATGCACTTATTCATGATGCCATATCTGTTTTTTAACTGAGAGTTGTTCATTTTCCATGCAGTTTTATATTTTGGAACTCTGAAATCTTTCTGGATTGAAGATGCATTCCTGCATAGAGTTTGCTTCTGCCTCTGTTAGCGGCTGGGAATATAGCTTGGGACCAAATTAAATTAAATTCTTTGCCCTAGATTATTTAGACCACTTTGGTAGCATGAATTTAGACTGCAGACTTGAGTGAGAGCTGACTTATCCTTAGGATTTTCAGGGTTTTTTTTTTTTCATCCTCACTATTTAACAGCGAAGTAAAGGCTGACATGCTTTCTTGCTGTTCCCTTCTGTGTGTGTTTTTTTTTTTTTTTTCAGTTCAGAGTTACACGTTGTGTTGCTTTTTTTCTGGGTGTCTCCTGTTAGACTCCTCATCCTAAACAGAATGTAGTTCTTATTCTCTGGTTTCTTACTTCCCTAGCAGATATGGAAGTAGAAGCTCAAGGACTATAAGCTTTAACAGAAATCTCAGGGGAAAAGTTGGCTTTGGTGTTCTTACTTATTCTGTAGAGGTCCTGCTTTTCTTTCGTTTTTGCCCTCTTCAGATAATTTTTTTGTGAGCTTAGTAATGTGTTTGAAAACAATTTGTTCAGGATACCTAGTTTGCTGTGCAGCATAAAAATGAAGTCCTTTATTTGTCCATTAATTTATTCAAGAAGTATTTATTGAACACTTTTTATACGGCAGCAGATGAGAATGACTGAGTTTATTACTAAAACAGAAAATTGCTGAAACAAAGTTAAGTAAACAAATGTAATACTGTAGAGTAAGTACCATGATAGAGGAAATAGTGTTTACTGCAGGAGCACTTGGGAGGGGTACCTAACTGAGTGTTGAGTGGTTGAGAAAGTTTTCCATGAGGGGAAATGTTATCTAATTAGGGACCTAAAAGAAAGTTAGGTATTGGTGTACTGAATGGTAGAGAAAGAAGATAAACCTACAACTACCTTAGTGTGATTAGTTAGTAGAGGACCTGATGGTGGGGTTGGTAGTTTTGAGAGCACAAGGGATGAATATCAGGAGATCAAGGTTTTGTTGAGGAGTTTGTACTTGGTTTTGTAGGCAGTGGGAATCTATTAGAGCATTTTAAGTAGAGGAAGTACTTGATCAGATTTAAAATTTTAGAAAGATAATTAGCTGAAAACTGGAAAACCTATTGCAAAAGAAGGTGACTGAGAGCAGTAATACAAATTAAGGCCCAGATTAGGTTAATGGCAATGCTTTTTTTTTAAAGGAGTAGATGAACTCGAGATTTAGGAGCTAAGTAATTAAGATTGGGTGGTTGAATTTGGGGAAGAGAGGAGAGGGTCAAGTAAAGCACAGTGCCTATTTTGGATTAGGTGATTGTGTAGATGATTTCATTGACTTCTAAAATTGGGAATGCCAAAGCTAGAGTATATTTTCATAAGAAGGTGGTGATTTAGTTTTGGACAGCTGAATTGTAGGTGCCTCTATGACATTTTAACAGATGGACTAATGGGCAGTTGGGTATATACTGTTTTTCTTTTCTTTTTTAGAATTATGCTAGCCTTTTAAAAACAAAAAAGTTTATTTGAGAGAGAGCACGCGAGCTTGCACAAGTGGGCGAGGGGCAGAGAGAGGGAGAAAGAGAATCCCAAGCAGTCTCTGCACTGTCAGCATGGGGCACAACTCAGGGCTTAACCTCACCCAACCGTGAGATCATGACCTGAGCTGAAATCAAGAGTTGTACACTTACCCAACTGAGCTGCTCACGTATCCTGGGTATACTACTTTTCTGTTGTGAGACATCATCATCTCTTGACTGGATTACTGCAGCAGTCTTCCTGGGCTCTGTGCTTACATTCTCTTTCTTGCTCATTATATTTCAGCCCAACTAGTCTCCTTTTGGCTCTTAGGAAATACAAACCTTGTTCTTGATTAGGGCCTTTGCTCTAGTTGCTTTCTCTTTCCAAGGTGCCCTTCTACACATGGCTGACCCCTTCTGGTCATTTACATCTTAGTTGAAATGTCAACTCTGCACAAAGTCACTCTTTAATCACTTCATCTAAAGTAGCCATATCAACCTAATTTTAACTCTGTGTGGGCAGCACTTAATACTGATTGATATTTACAATATTTATTTCTCCCACTTGTTTCCAGGTCCCATGATAGCAGGACTCAGTGCCTAGAGCAGTGGTTTGCACATAGTAGTTGTTTAGTAAATATTTGTAAATTAATGAATGCCAAGTTCCTACTTGGGGAGAGACTTAGGAGTAGTTATTAGCTCTACCTAAGAGATTACTGAAGTCATGACTATGTTTGAGACAGTATAGGAAGGGAGTTTAACTATCTTTTCTTTAGTTGGGTGTCTTTCACATGGGAATATTTTATAGATTCCTTGAGAAACCTGTATTTATGTTTGCAGTGCCTGTTTTTCATGCTTTTCCCTAAGCCCCATCCTCCTTTTGGGCTTACTATGCAGTTTTAGCCAATTTCTTCTTTTTCTTGTGATGATGGAGAACTGCAGGGAGAAATATTGAGAGTTTGATATTAGAAGATGAAGGGATGGAGATTATGATGAGTCCCTGAGTTCCAGAATATTTATTGGAACGTAGAAATGGAAGAAGAATGATGCCTGCATGGCTCACTCGGTTAAGTGGCCTACTCTTGATGTTGGCTCAGGTCCTGATCTTGGCGGTTGTGAGATCGAACCCCGTGTAGGGCTCCACACTCAGCACAGAGCCTGCTTGGGATTCTCACTGTCTCCCTCTCTATCTCTGCCCCTCTCCTGCTCGTGTGTGTGCACGTGCGTTCTTTCTCTCTTTCAAAATAAATAAACATTAAAAAAAGAAAAGAAATGGGAGAAGAAATAAGTGATGAAATAATATAAAAGTAAAATATGTTATAATACTCTTCTGAGGTGAACATAGACTCAGGCAAAGATATTTAATGTTTCTGCTCTACAAAAGGTTTGAAACTGAAATCCACGACAAGGTTTCCTTTTTCGTCTGCTGACAAATAAAAATACAAGTTTATTTTCTTATATTAGAAATACATTTGTTTATTGATAGTTTTATTTTGGGCTCAATTTTTCAGAATTTGCTTAGGCCAAATTAGACGTTGTTAGCCATCAGATAGACAGCAAGTAATTGCTTGATTGAAAGATAATTTGTATATTTAAGGATTTAAGATTGACTTTTGAATAATTCAAATCACGTGGTAAAGTCAGAAACAGCTCATTAAGAGGCAGAGACTTGCTAAGGAATCCTTAAGTTTTTAAGGAGCATTCAGATGTTTTAAATTTTAGTAAAATTAGTTTTAATTTTGCTAATGGCAGCAGATGTGTGGCAAACAGCCAGGGGTTGAGCTTTAAACAGGCATCTAGAAATATTCATGGATAGAATGTCTAGTTATTTATTGAAATCATAAAGATTCTACTCCAGTGATACAGTACAAGCTTATTAAGGTGTTGGTGTGCAACGTAAGTATTCATACATGTCTTTGAGGCATTTACTAGCATTTCTTGCTTATGATTCTTAGCACTATATGATTAGTAACTATAGACAGTTTGTAGTGAGAAAAATATCCAGAAATATCACCCTTAGAGCAATTCATCTTAGTGATTTTGTTGAACAACTTTGATCATTGTGGAAAAGAGGGTTGTCTCTGAAACTTTTGACAGTAAAAGATTTTAGTTGTTCAGATGCTAGGTGAATGTTGAAAGCTTTTCTTTCACTTTTGTCTGCCCTACTCTCTGTTCCCCAAAACAAAATTTTAAGAAATTGAGAAATAGATTTTATGGGTAAAGATGCTTCAGAATTTGCTTGCTGTATAGTTTAGACAAAAATAAAATCATGTTATTTAACTGTCCAGTGTCAATTGTTACAACCTATAGTTATTATACAGGAGTGTTTTTTTTTTTTTTTTTAGTTTAAGTAATCTTTACACCCAATGTGGGGCTTGAATTCACAGCCCCAAGATCAACTGTTACATGCTCTACAGACTGAGCCAGCCAGGCGCCTCTAAATAGGAGGGTTTTTAAGCCTACCTTTAATTTACCAATATGTTTAATAACCTACTTAGGATTTGATGAATAGTTAAAACTAAAGTCTTTTGGATTTTTTGTACATGTTTAGTTATCAAACCATAATATACCATGTTAAGTCATTTGCCCAGTGGCTTTCACTAAAAACAAAAACAAAAAAACCCCTACGAATATACTAAAAATTATGTGTAAGATGTTTGCCTTTCTTTCAGAGAGGGTTCTGCCTTTGTGAGTACCTAGTCTGTTGGCATTTAATCTGTCCTTAAAAGCCTTGAACAACGTAAATTAGTAGCTAGGCAGAAATTCTGACCAAGACGGCATTGTGAATAGATGCTTTGAAGTATCTGTTTTACTTCTCCTTGGAGTGATAGATAAAACATGGAAAAAGAAAACTGAAGAAACAACAGCCCTCAAAGAAGATTCGCTATGTCCAAGGAGTGGACTTACTCTGGGTGTGTGAGCAAGCACTGGCAACCAGGAGTTTGGTTTGGTTTGGTTTGGTTGTGGTAAGGGATCGGTAGGTGCTACATGCATAGCCTGGTGTTGGAGTCAGACTCACTGTTTGAACTCACCCACCCACTCTCCAAAGTAGGCGGAACTAGGCTCTTCCATTTGTTATGTGAGGCTATACCTTGTAGGAGGCTGTAGGGTAGGGAGGCAAGAAGAACAGAAACTAGAACCTACTGTTTGCTGACTTAGAGACTGGATTGAGTGGTAGGAATTTCAAACTGGCAGTAGGAGATCTGGTTCAGGACAGATGGATCAGATTGAGTTTGAGCACTAGAACATGAGGAGAGTGAAGGGATATATCCTACTTATAATAAGATTGTAAATTCTGAAATTTAAAAGTACATGAATGATCATATTGCAATATATAAATTTCAGATCACATTGTACCCCTTAAACTTAGGAAACGTTATGTCTCTTACATCAATGAAGAATAAAAATACGTGAAAAATCCTAATTGTAAGAAAGCCAACAAAATCAAATGTGTATTAACTCTAGATGATATTAAAATAACGGCCTGAATTGCTTTAAAAGAAGTTTAATATCTTCAAAAGAATAAATGAAGTATTCACATATTTTGAAATACAAACTGTCAGAATAAAACCAGAACAAATAAATCTGGAAAAGAGCCAACTAGAAATCTTAGAAATGAAAGTTAGTTACTAAAATAAAAATTTAATAGATTAAATAGTCCTCATCAAGTAGAGGATTAGTAAATTGAAATTCACCCTCAATGCACATAGGAAAGCAAAAGGATTTTCTTTTTTTTTTTTTTTATTATTTTTTTTTCAACGTTTTTTATTTATTTTTGGGACAGAGAGAGACAGAGCATGAACGGGGGAGGGGCAGAGAGAGAGGGAGACACAGAATCGGAAACAGGCTCCAGGCTCCGAGCCATCAGCCCAGAGCCTGACGCGGGGCTCGAACTCACGGACCGCGAGATCGTGACCTGGCTGAAGTCGGACGCTTAACCGACTGCGCCACCCAGGCGCCCCGCAAAAGGATTTTCAAGAAAAGTGAGAAGGCATTTAAGAGGCATGAAGCTGTAGCCTACATTTAATAGGCCATTTCAGAGCGAAGACAGAAATGGTGAAATATGCAAAGAGATGATAAGAATCTTTCAGATTTTGATGAAACAAGAGTCTTCAGATCAAAAGTACCCTTTGAATACTAAGCAGGATAAGTAAAAAGAAATCCACAGGTTTAAAAACAAAAACAAAAACAAGAAATAGCCCAACTTAAAAGCATCCAAAGAGAAAAGTGAAAATGCTGTATCAGCCCAGTTGTTGCTCTTTTGAGGTGGACTTTTTATCTTTCACAGTATGCAGAAGACACAGGGGTGAGTGATTCATAGTAATAGCTGTGCAAGGGGAAAAGGAAAGGTGAATGAATATTACTCTAGAATTTCACACTGGTCTAAGTAAACAGTCTAGAGTGAAAGCAAAATAAAAATACTTCACGTATAGAAAGATGAATGTCATGTACCATTAACTCACCCACGTTAAAGAAGGAAACTTAATTAAATTATATATTTGTATAAGATATTTGTATAAGAGTAGACTCAGAGGGAAAAAAGCATTGGGATATAGGCGAGACTGTGAAGAGCAAGAAATGGATAAAACATGTTGGGAAAATTAAGTATTGATAATACAAACAATAACCTTTTGAAATACTAAATGCTAAAATTTAATTTAATTTAATTTTTTTATTTTGTTTTATTATTTTCTAAGTTTATTAATTTTGAGAGAATATCCTCAGAAGGGGATTCCCCTTAAATGCTAAAGTCATAGTCAAGAGTAGTAAGATTGTGGTGGCTTAGTCTGTTGAACCCAGGCTCTTGATTTCCGGTTAAGGTTATGACCGCAGGATTTCCTGAATTTGAGTCCTGTGTCTGGCTCTGCGCTGACAGTGTGGAGCCTCCTCGGGATTCTCTCCCTCTCTGACCCTCCCCTGCACTCACTCACTCTCTCTCTCTCTCTCTCTCTCTCTCTCTCAAAATAAATCGATACACTTAAAAAAATGCATAATAAGATCAAAGAAGTTTTCAGTAATTAAAGGTTTCTTTCCTGTTTAGAGGAAAGCTGAGATGCTGAATAACTTTGCAGATGATTAGAAAGATTCACAGAAAACTATGTATGTTAAATTTTTAAGTGGAATCATTTAAACAAAGAAATGTAACCTTACAAATTTCAAACCATCTTAAGGGATGGGGCGGGAAGAAAATACAGAAAACTCTATCAGTCTAACAGATGGCAAGAAAGGCAAAACAAAAATAAGAGCAAAGCAAAAGGATGGTAAAATGAAAACAGACAGTAAGGGGGCAGAAGTCCAGATGTACCACTACTCAGGTAGTGAGCCAGATTTCATGGTGCTGCGTATCATTTCAGTAACTGACATTCTATAAATATGTGGAAACAGTTTCTATTTTTTTAATATGTTTAGAGAGACATGTGTTCTGGGTCCTCTGCTATCAGCTGCTCAAGTTCTTTGCTCTTGAGACTGTCCTCTTGATGTATGAAACCAACAGTTTCTTCCTCATCATTCTCATCTCTATATAAAAGATGTAGAAAAAAAATCAGTCTTTCCTTGATTCCATTCTCCTTTCTAGCTCCTGCTGAAAGTCCAGATACTGCTTTTACTGTTTCATTTCCCATTCTCACTTCAAGCTGTTGCTTCTGTCCTCATTCTTCCTGCTGAAACTGCTATTGTCAACAGGCTACCAGTAACCTCCATGTTGCTAATCCAGTTTTTACATCTGTCCTTTTCTTCCCTGCCATGAAAAATACACGAATACCTACTCATACATCAAATAATGTTTTACACGTAGAGATAATGTAGGAAGTTGGTTCAGAGCATAGACTAATCAAAATGATGTGTGTTTCAATCCTGACTGTGCCTTCATGTTTAAAATACCAGCTGTGTGGTTTTGGGGGAAGTTGCAAACTTCTCTGTGCCTCAGTTTCCTCATCTTTACGATGAAGATAATAATAGTACTTACCTCAGCAGTTTTGTTAAGATCAAATGAAATAATGCACATAAAACACATACTACAGTATGTGGCACATATTAAATGCTTAGTAAATGTTAGCTCTGTCATTAGTAAATATTTTATTGAGTGAGGATATAAATTTATAAGGGGCATTTTTTTAAGGGTGAGATTTTTTTTTCTCTCTCTCTGCCCCTCCCCTGCTCATGCTCTCTCTCTCTCAAAAATAAATAAACTTAAAAAAATTAAGTTCTGTCAGTTTAAAAAAAGGAATAGAATTAGACATTTATATGTATATATCTTTAATTGTTTAGCTGTTTTTACACTTTATTGTGTGATAACTTATTGTGTGTATGCTTGTGATTTACTGTTTTCATTAGATTTTGCTAAGATTTATCTTAACAGTATATGTGTCTAGCTTATAAATTATATGTATCTAGTTCATTAATTTTCATGGAGATAATTAGAGCACATACTTTTGATGGTTGTGTGAATTAAATGATACATGTAAAGTACTTAAAATAGTGCTTGGCACATAGTAAAGGCTCAAAGAAAGATAGCCACTATTATGTTTATTATTGTTCACTACTGTATGAAATGTGGTATGAATGTAACATGGTATGTTTAGCTATTCCAATTCTTATGGGCATTTGGGTTCTTTCCAATTTGAAGCAACAGAACACAGTGCTGCTCTGAACATTCATATACCTTTTTCCTTGTACCCTTGTGCAAGTTTCTATTAGGGCAAATATATTGGCCTAGAAGAATTTGCTAGGTCATAAGTTATGCTTATGTGCAGCTATATCAGGTAATGCCAACTTGTTTAGCCAGGTAATTGTGCCATTTATATTTCCACCAGCAGTGTATGAGTTCCCATTGCTCCATAGCCCTTGCCAACATTAGATGTTGATACATTTTTTCATTTTTCCTGATCTGATTGTTGTAAAATGGATTCTTGTGGTTTCTTTTGGGTTCTGTCCATAATGAGGCAGCCATCTCTTTGTATGTTTATTGGTGATTTGTATTTCCTTTCCTTCTTGTTCTTGTCTTCTCTGTTTTTCTAATGATCTTTTTCTTGTTAATTTGGAGAAATTCCTAAATATTGGTACTTATCCTTTGTTGATGCTATTTGTTAGAAATATCTTCTCCCAGTTTGAGGCTTTCTTTTCTTTTCTTTTCTTTTCTTTTCTTTTCTTTTCTTTTCTTTTCTTTTCTTTTCTTTTCTTTTCTTTTCTTTCTGGGTTTTATTTTTAAGTAATCTCCACACCCAACATGGGACTCAAACTCACAACCCCAAGATCAAGAGTCAAATGCTTTCCTGACTGAGCCAACCAGGCACCCATCTTTTGTTTTGTTTTGTTTTGTTTTAAGTGGGATCTTTTGATGGACAGAGGTTTTGAATTTTAGTTTAGTAGAATATGTCCATTTTTTCTTGTTTAAGAAATCTGTCTCTACCATAAAAATATTCTCTGTTGTCTCTTAGGCATGTAAATGCCTTCACACTTAAGTTCTTAATTTACCTGGAGTTGGCTGTTTATGGGATGAAGTATATTTAATTTTTAATTTTTAGTGAATTTTGGGGGGTGTTGTACATTCTTCCCAGTACCACTCAATAGTCATCCTTTCCTCATTAATATCTCTAGAATAATTTTGAGTGGAAGAATTTATAGTGTGTGTCCTTGTTTTGTACCTTATAAAGAAATGCACCTAATTTTTTGTCAATGAATATGTTTGTTATAGGTTTGCTTTATTTTCTAAGGAAATTCGTTTTTGTCCTAATTTTTAAAAAAGGTTTGAAACTTGCGTTGGTGTTGAATTTTAGTAAATGCTTTTTCTTTAGCTCTTGAAATGATTCTATAGCTTTTTTTCTTCAGTCAGTTAATGAGGGGAATTAATAGTTTTTCTAATGTTCAACTATTCTTGTATTCCTAGGATATTGGCCTATCATATATTATATTTTTTATATATTGCCAGATTGTTAGCTAACATTAAGTTTTTAATTTTGTTTGAAAGCAACTACTTAATGTAACTTTTTAAAATTAACTTTCTAGCAGAAAATATAGGTGCTGAACTCAAAGCTCCACTCATTAAGCAAGAACCTCTCCAAGTAAGAGGTAAATATATTTTATTCTTTTTTTTATTGTAATGGTGTTTTGAATTAAATATACGAAATTAGTTTATATAGAGCTCTTTATAATTACATTATTCTGAGTGTACAGTCCCTTTTTTTCTTTAAACATACTGACCATAAGGATTTATTCTCCTCTTTATAAACTAATTTTCTACCGAAATTCACTTTGCATTTTGGTCACAAATTTTGTGGTAATTGTTTTTTCAAAGCCCAAAGAAAGGAGTAATGGCAAATAAAAGTGATCAATTGCTTTATCATTTTTAGAAAAGTAATGTGATTAAAAAGCAGGAGACCCAAAACCTTTCAGTTACACCACGTTCAAATCCAGATAGAGTTTGGACATTCTTTTTTGACTTTGTTTTCTGGGAATAACTGAGTGACGAGGGAATTCTTGTTTGCAGCTCTGCTCTTTGTACGAGCTGTGGCTCTCATTTCCAAAGCAGCGTGTTTTACAGGGCAGTAACTGTGATTAGAAGCACCACGGCTTTGGCATCAGGCAAAAGTGGATTCAGTTTGTGGCTCCAGCATGTACTAGCTGTATAGCCTTGGGCATTTTCCTTGAGCCGTATTTTTCACCCCTATGAGATTTTGCTAAATGCAATTTCTTTTTTCTAGGGTAACGGGGAAGATGGTCCATAGTATACAGTTACAGTTAGGAATAATTAATATGATTGCAGCAGCATCATCCACAGTCTGGGCCAGGGCAGGCCAAGAGGGATTTCTGTATACTTTAAAGAAATCTTTAAAAAAACACTGATCTTTTAAAAGAAAGAAGTAATTCTTCTCTTTGCTCCAGAGTAGCTTATCTGGATTTAGAATTTTAGGATTATTAGAGCAAGGCAGTTTAGAGACGTGAAACTCATGCAAGAAGAAACCTGAACTACCTTATATGTATTTTTTTCAAATAAAGTTTTGATTTTTTATACTGCACTTTGTTGGAAGTGTTATTAAATATTATTTGTGCATTTGATTTTAATAGTTAATGTGTTATTTTAAGAGTCCTTTCTAGCTACTGTAGTGACAGGTAATTTTAGTCTTAATATACTCTTTCCACTTCAAAGTACAATGGGAAACTCATTAATAGATCTGAGAATAGAATATGAAGTAACTGGGTGACAGTTTGAAACGGAACACGTGACTTGTGTTGTTTTGTCCTGCTCTTCAGATATTTGCTCATGTTATTTACCTACGTTATGTGACCAGAAGTCTCATTTTGCAATGATTTATAAACATAGACCTATGTTGAGTGTAATTTTTAATTCACAGACTATAATTGATGCCAAATTGGTATTTTGTTATTGATCTCTGGTTTTTTAATGAACAATTTGACGCTTGGTAATGGGGAAATAATTTAGTAGAACACAGTATTTTACCTATTACCCATAATAAACCTTCTATAATTTTGTTAAACTTCCTATAATTTTTAACTGATAAAAATATTCCTTACGTTTACTTTAGCTTTCTTACATTATTTGAAATAGTCCAGTGGCTTTCAGGCCTTTTTTGACTACACCTCACGTAAGAAATATGAATGAAAACAAAAGTTTTCACAAAGAGTACTTATTCATTGTATGTAGTACTCTTTGATTACTTTGTTTTCATTTTTTATAAAAAATGTTTGAAAAACATTGAACCAGTATGGAATTTTTTTATTGAAACTTCATTTTCATTTAGACCCTAGACAATTTAAATTGTATTAGTACAATTTAAACGGACCAGTAATACCTATACAAGATGTCCATTAGACAAAGGATTAGCATTTTGGCATCAGTTATAGCTGAACTATGGAGATAAAATCTACATTTAGGCAACAAATGGGATTCTGTCCTATTCTGCACTTGGAGAATTTCCTTTTCTGATGCCGTTCAGTGCATCAGGAAAAACATCAATTTTCTATGAAATTCATTAGTGAACGCACTTAAACATCAGCAAATGTTTATCTTCTAATATCGTTTCCAATTTGCATATTTATTATTTTTTTTTAATTATTATTTTTGGTTTTAGTCAAAGCAGTCCTTAAGAAGAGGGAATATGGACCAAAGTACACTCAGAATAATTTCATCACTGGAGTCAGAGCAATAAATGAGTTCTGTCTGAAATCCAGGTATAGTAGGTTTTTCTTTTTCTTTTTCTTTTTTAATGTGATAGTTCTATCTAATCTAAATAGCCATTTAGGGGCGCCTGGGTGGCTCAGTCGGTTAAGCGTCCGACTTCAGCTCAGGTCACGATCTCGCGGTCCGTGAGTTCGAGCCCCGCGTCGGGCTCTGGGCTGATGGCTCAGAGCCTGGAGCCTGCTTCCGATTCTGTGTCTCCCTCTCTCTCTGCCCCTCCCCCGTTCATGCTCTGTCTCTCTCTGTCTCAAAAATAAATGTTAAAAAAATAAATAAATAAATAAATAAATAGCCATTTATTTCTTAGAACATGTTACTTGCTACCATCCATGTGGAAATTTTCCCATGACAGCTTCCTAAATTGAAGATCTATTTTGTTCAGTTAAAAAATGTTAAGATTGTTAGCTTACTAAACTGAATTCTGCTTCAACATGAGCAACTCCAGTCTTTTGTGATATCTTAAAAAAGTTCAAAAAGGTAGGTTCTTAGGGTGTCTGGGTGGCTCAGTTGGTGGGGTATCTGGCTCTTGATCTTGGCTCATGTTATGATCTAACAGTTCACGGGATTGAGCCCCGTGTAGGGCTCCAGCACTGACAGCATGGAGCCTGCTTGGGATTCTCTCTCCCATTCTCTCTCTGCTACTCTCCCACTCATACTTTCTCTCTCAAAATAAATAAACTTTAAAAAAAAAAAAAGGTTCTTCAAAACCTCTGTATCCCACAAGAACCTTAGGAGTTTTATTATTGTGTTAATATGTAACTTATTATTAATAAGATATTTGTGTATTTGTTTAACTTTTTAAAGTTTTGGGTTTATTTGGCTAGCAGAGTTGAGTAATTTAGTTACATTTATGTTTATACTCCAGCTATGGTTTCTGTTGAGCATAAATTATTTTTCTGGTATCTTTTTGTTACTAATTTTGTTGTAATCTTAGATATTTATTGAGATATTTGTCACAAATTTAGAACCCCCCCCCCTTTTGTGTGTTTACCTAAGGAAGCCATATTACATTGAAGATTTCTTGGCAATTTAGACATCAGATTTAGCTTTTTTTCCCCTCTCCCTCCTGGTCACATCCTCTGTATTATAGTATCAAGAAATAAGAATTCCTGTCATCAGTTTTGTAACTTACTTAACTATTAAAAACAACATTGTAACATTGTAAAAACAGTTGTAACAGTGATGTAAAAGAATGTTCTGTTTCACACTGAGTACTTCATTTAGTTCTCACAAAAATTTTGTCAATTAAGTGGATTAGGTGTTGCCGTCTCCGCATTGTAGGCCAAGAAACATAGTAAAGAGGTCAGTGGCAACCTGGCTCACTTAGTGAGTCAGCATCAGGGAACTAGGATACATATCTTTGATAGGTAAACATTTTTTTACTAATATGTGATGGTTGGTTGTGTTGACTTGTTTTATTTATGTATTTATTTGTTTATTTATTTTTAAAGATTTTATGTTAAACAATCTCCACACTCAAGTTGGGGCTCGAACCCACAACCCCAAGGTCAAGAGTCGCACACTCCACTGACTGAGCCAGCCAGGTGCCAGGGTTGTTGACTTATGTTAAACTCCAAAATAATTTCTTGGGGTTTAATATATTCCATAGTAACCAGATTTTTACTTATAGGTCTTTCCATTGCTCTTGTAGAATTTCCTTAGAAAGACCAATAATCAAATTTAGAATGACTATTTAGCCGTGACTTGATGAATACATAAACCCTTCAGAATTTAAGAGAATGGAAAATAAATAACACAGAATTGACATATACACTTTATGACTTGATACCTATAAATAGTATTACCACTTAGTATCATCAATTAGTATTAATCTGGATATAAACAAGTATGACTATAAGTTTTAAATTTAAATTCTTAAATAGAGGATGATATCCTAACCCATGTTTTTTCTACTTTTCACTTTTTCCTCATACATCAGACATTGCAGTGGAGTGTCCATAACAGATAAAAAACAAACACTGATGAATTAGTTGAATCTCCACATATTATGTTATGTTATCTATAGTGAGCATCAAGAATAATTTTTTTTTCTCTGTCTCTAGAGCAATTTTTGTATGCAAAAATGCCTTCTTTAAACTGGTCTTTAAAGCCTTTAACTGATCTGTATAGCCTTTAAAGATCAGGATCAAGGTAGTGGCTTTTATCTGCCCCTAATAATCCTTCTGAGTACCTCAACTATATGAACCTTGTCTGAATAAATTCAGCATGTTTCTTTCTCCAGTGATCTGGAACAACTTCGAAAAATCAGACGACGAAGTCCTCATGAAGATACCGAGTCCTTTACCGTATACTTGAGATCGGATGTGGAGGCAAAGTAAGAATATAGTTCTTTTAGAATAAATGTACAAGCCAAATTTGGGATTAATAAAAACCCATCTTAAATAGACCCAGAAGTTTTTAAAGGATATATTTAAAAAGCAGAGTATTTTCATATTTGCAAACTTGTCTATCTGTGAGTTACTAGTATATACTAGTTAATTAAAAGTATATCAAAATTTATAAGAAAATTTGCTGTTGAAGTTACTCTTACTGTTTAGATTTAATTTAGAAAAGCTTCTTCAGTGTTTTATATTTTTTCTAAAGGACCTTATGCTTTGTTGTAAGATTCTCATATAGTTATAATTCGTCTAGATTTAAATATGATTACAATAAAGTCGTTAAAATTGTCCATTGTCAATGGCCCATGTGTGTATGTGCAGATCTTTGGAAGTTTGGGGAAGCCCTGAAGCTCTTGCCAGAGAGAAAAAACTGCGTAAGGAAGCAGAAATAGAATACAGAGAAAGTAAGTATATTCAATTTAAAGTGGAGTTAATTAAAACATAACATGTAGGTGAAACTGGGGCCTTTAATGAATAACTACTTCCTAGCAGTTGCAGATCTCTTGACTTTGGGTCTGTTGGTTCTAGCAAATACCAGTTTCCACTTTATAAAACAGTACCTTTTTTTTTTTTTCCCTCCTATATGGCTCTTTAAAGATGATGAGAGGTAACAAAGCTAGATGGTTGTTTCTATAAGATATGTCAATATTATAATTTATAGTCTGATTTGAAGATTATATTTGTGTATGTATATATATCTATATATAGATATACATATGTCTATATATAGGTATATATATAGATATATATATATTTATATATATATAAAGAATAAAAAGCCTCCTTTCATTTCCTGTAGTTACTATTTCATTTTCCTGACTATAGATAACTGTTGTTGGCAATTTGGTGTATATCTATCCAGAATATTTCTGATGAATTTTCAAATTTCTGTACACATTTTTTCACTTAAACATAATTGGGTGACACTATGCATATTGTTTGGCGTCTTGTCCTTTATGTTTACTAGTGTGACTGTAAACATCTTTCCATGTCTATAGAACTCTACCTCACTCCCATTCTTTTTTAACAGCTACAGAGTATTCCATTATATGGACATAACAAGCTTTATGTTCTCCAATTTTTTACCATTACAAAGAACCATTAGTGAATGTCATATTTTAAAATATATAATATATACTGTTATTAAAAATACATGGTATAAAATGTTAGTAGAATTTTAGGGTTGAAGGACATGGGCATTTTAAGATTTGATAGAATGATTAGTTCTGAATAATTATTCTCCAAAGGCATATTGTGTCAATTTATACTTACAGTGTATGAGGGTGACTATTTCCTCATATCCTTGACAGTGCTGGATGTTACCATTGTTTTAACTTTCTTATGTATTTGGTGGACAACAGATGGTACCTTTAATTTTTAGTTTTTCTGATTACCACTGAGGTTGGTTATCTTTTAATATATTTGTTTTTCTTAGTTTTCTGTGATAATTTTTATATCCTTTACTCTTCTGCTAGATTGTGTATCGTTTAAAATAGATTTTCATGAGTTTTTGGTGTATTTTTAACCCTTAACTTTGTATGTTCTGAATATTTTCTTTTGCTCCTTCTTCATATTTTGTTTTATCCACCCCCCGTTAGTGGGAGATTTCAGGCATAGGAGTACAGAGAAAGGTGTAACAACTCCTCGAGAATCCCATCACTCAGCTTTACAGTTATCAACATGTGGCCAACCTTGTTTTATCTGTATTTCCTTTACTAATCCTCACTCTACTGAGGGTTAGTAATTCACTCTGCTGAATTATTTTGAAACCAGTCCCAGCTATTCTATTATTCCATCTATAAATATTTCAGTATATGTCTCTAAAAAACAGGTATTTGTTTTAGTTAGTTCATATGATGGTGATGGTTAAACTGCTTTAGAAAAGCTCACTAACCACTGCCCTCAATAATCTGTCAGTAGGTCTTAATATCCTCTCAGTTGCCCTTTAGTTGAAGATCTAGGATGTTTTTGTATAGTTTTAATTTTGGCAAAGAAAATGAGTGACCTGCTGATTATTTCTTTTCTTGACAAAGTTGAAAAAACATTTTGTCTCTTTCCAGCTAATCTAGTCAGGAGGAATAAGGACTATATTTGAGGTTCTTGTAGGCCTGGAATATATGACATTCAGATATCTGTATGTTGAGCAAGTGTAGATTGTTTTGCACAATCCAAGTCCTTTAAATCATAGTTCAGCATTTTGAAAAGTAATAAGGAGAATCAGTGAATCCTAGGATCTGTGCAGTTTTTGCCTCTTAGAAGAAGCAAACATTTGTTGACTGTATATTCACAGATATGCTAAAGAGAGCTGCACCTAAATCCACAGGGGTGAAATATTTCAGTAAAACAAATATATACTGGGATCAGGGAACCTCAGAATTTTGGTATCACTATCAAAGACTTACATTGGGTATCTTTTCAGTAATACAGATGCTAATACTGGATATGATCAAATGTCGTTCCAGTAGGGCAGATTGCATTGGGGAATTAGATGCTGGCACTGCAGTTACAGATCTGTTCTATTACTTTGGGGAACTGATAGAATGTGGCAGGATTAAAATATAGATAGGGGTGCTAGTATCTGAGAAAAATATACACTTAACTTTTCTTTGACAGGCTTTATTTAGGAGAATCTGAATTCTTCAACTGTATTTCTAAATTCTGTACAGGACCAAAGCTTAAAGGTGACAATATTACCTTCCCCTGATGAGTTGGTGAAATTTCTAAATGGAAATATGGTCAGTAATATAGATAGAAAAGGGATAGAGAGAGCTTCTTGAGAGTGTGGGAGTTCAGTATAAAGAGGGGGAGCAGTGAGATAGGAAGGAGATCAAGGAGAAGTGAAACCAGCTGAAGGAAGATATGCAAGGAAGGAAAAACCAAGTAGGGCAAAGTAGTGGTACTCAAATTGTCCCATTTTTGGCCAGTGGAAGCACCTCAAGTTGGTTCCAAAGTCTTTTTTGGTCATAACCCTAATGTTGTAGCCTCCTTGCTTTTAGGTACAGTAAGATGTTTCAGGTTTATCTTCTATATTTCCTGCCCCGGACTGGGCATTACGCATCTCTGGAAGGAACTACATTTCTTCCTAGTAGGAAATAAAATTGAGAGAGTCTACTTTGGGCATCAGGGATATTCATTTGTAGTAGGTTGTCATATGTTTAAGGTCTTGCCATGGACAGAGGTAGGAAATGCTTTTTCTTCCTTAAGAGAGAAGATATGTAGGCTGTTTTGAAAAACTGAATGTTTCTTTTTCTTTGTTGTGTTTTGTATCTCTTTTACACTGAAAATTTTATTTTTTAGTCCGTTGATATAATTAATTACATTTTTTATTTACACATATAGAAAGAGTATAGTGTAGTTTCTAATAGTAATACCAATATTATTGCCATCAGGATGATTTAAGTTTTACTTTTTTTTTTTTTTTTGGTCTTTAGTATATATCCCACTAGGGATATATAGTTATATTTCTGTGTTTTAAATTCACTTGAAATTTCTGTCTGTATGGATAAACCACAAAATAGATGTAAAATTTGGTTCATTTGTTTCATTTTGCTTATGATTTTTAGAAATAATTTTGATTTATTTTTATTTTATAATTTTGTAAAACATTTACATGATTATCTACAATCACATCTACCAGATAAAAATACTTCAGAGAAACTTAGCTTCTACTCCTATCCTCTCCACCCTGTTCTCCCTCTTGTATCAGTAACCATTTAAAAAATTAGTTTTGAGGTTATTTATTCCATTAAAAAAATATATTATGAAATAGCATATAGGGGCGCCTGAGTGCCTCAGTCGGTTAAGTGCCCAACTCTTTTTTTTAATTTTTTTTTTAATCTTTATTTATTTTTGAGAGAGAGACAGAGTGTGAGTGAGCAGGGGAGGAGCAGAAAGAGAAGGAGACACAGAATCTGAAGCAGGCTCCAGGCCCTGAGCTGTCAGCACAGAGCCCGACACAGGGCTCAAACTCACGAACTATGAGATCGTGACCTGAGCTGATGTCGGATGCTCAACCAACTGAGTCATCCAGGCACCCCAAGTGTCCAACTCTTGATTTTGGTTCAGGCCATGCGTGATCTCATGGTTTATGAGATTGAGCCCCGTGGAGCCTGCTTGGAATTCTCTGTCTCTGTCTCTGTCTCTCTCTCTCTCTCCCTCCCTCTCTCCCTCCCTCCCTCCCTCCCTCCCTCCCTCTCTCTCTCTCTCTCTCTCTCTCTCTCTCTCTCTCTCTGTCTCTCTGCCCCTCATATACACTGTCTCCCTCAAAATAAATAGATGAACTTAAATAAAAAAAAGTTCTAAAACACAAATAGTACAATACTATTAAAAGAGAAATAGAAATAGCATATACACTGGTATTACCCCCTCAGACCCCTTTTGCTAAATAAGGTATATTTTCTGTTCTTGGCTTTTTTGTTTGACACTATGTCCTAAGGACCATTCTATAGTAGTAAATAGAGACATTTTTTTCATTCCTTTTATAATACTCCCATTTTGGGGGGTATACCATAGTTTATTCAGTTATTTCCCCATAGGTCATTTTTAGTCTTTTGCTTTTAAAATAATGATACCATAAGTAGCTTGTACATACATTAAAGGAAATATATAAAGTTCACAATTTGAGAAAAGATAGTAATAGAAGTTTGTTCTTGTGTTTTTAAACGTTGGGCTAAGAAATGAGGAATTGGTTCTTCTATCAAGCTTAAGTAACTCATTTTCAGGTAATATTGAGAACAGAATCTTTTTTTTTTTTTAATTTTTTTTTTTTTTTAACGTTTATTTTTGAGACAGAGAGAGACAGAGCATGAACAGGGGAGGGGCAGAGAGAGAGGGAGACACAGAATCCGAAACAGACTCCAGGCTCTGAGCTGTCAGCACAGAGCCTGACGCGGGGCTCGAACTCACGGACCGCGAGATCGTGACCTGAGCTGAAGTCGGACGCTTAACCGACCAAGCCACCCAGGCGCCCCGAGAACAGAATCTTAATATCAAAGTGCCTTTCTCTCATTGTAAAGCCAGATTTCTTCCCACAAAAAACACAACAAAATTTATCATTTTAACAGAGTGTTAAGTATCTTTGCATTGTTCTGAAACAAATCTCTAGAAATTATTTCCCAGAACTTTTTCATCATGTAAAACTAGAACTATACCTGTTAAGCAATGGCCCTTTCTTCGTACCTGTAGCCCTTGGTAACCACTATTCTACTTTGTGGTTCTATGAATTTGACTACTGTAGATATCTCAGGTAAATAGAATCATACAATATTTGTATTTTTGACTGAATTATTTCACTTAGCATACTGTCTCAGTGTTCGTCCATGTGACAGGATGTCCTTCCTTTTTAAGCGTGAATAATATTTCATTGTATGTATATGCCACCTTTTGTTTATCCATTCATCTGTCCATTGACATTTTGGTTGCTTTCACTTCTTGGCTATTCTGAGTAGTGATGCTCTGAATATGGGTATGTAAATATCTCTTTGAGACCTGCTTTTTTATTTATTTTTTGGGTGTATACCCAGAAGTGGGATTGCTAGATCATATGGTAGTTTTTAATTTTTTTGAGGAACCCTCCATATTGTTTTCCATGGTGGTTACACCATATTACAGTCCTACCAGCATGCACAAGGTTTTCAGTTTCTCCATATCCTCGCCAACACTTGTTTTTGGGTTTTGTTTCATTTTGCTTTTAGATAATGGCCATTCTGATGGCTGTGAGGTGATACCTCATTGTGGTCTTAATTTGCATTTTTCTGATAATTAGTGTGATATGTTGGCCATTTAATGTGCTTGTTGGCCATTTGTATATCTTCTTTGGAGAAAGAAGAGTCCTCTGCCCATTTTGTATTTGGCCGTTAGCCTGTGGAATATATTTAACATAGTCTTAAAGAGAATAATTGTGCTAACCTAAAATATGACTGATAAGAATATGTATGAGCTAAATGTATTTTGTGATTCTTTTCTTTTAAAGGGCTATTTAGAAACCAAAAAATATTAAGAGAATATAGAGACTTCCTGGGAAACACTAAGGTAAGGTTATCTTTCTGCTATTATGTGTATATATTTTGCACGGTGAAGTGTTAGTGTCAGTCTTTTGTGAAAATCTAGCATATCTGATCATAATTCAAGATTTTCCTGAGCACATTGTAACTTACTGAAATAGTCTGTTTGCTTCTGTGTGGTTTTTTTAAAATTAAAAAGACTGGGAGGGGGGCGCCTAGGTGGCTCAGTCAGTTAGGTGTCTGACATCGGCTCCAGTCATTATCTCGGGTTTATGAGTTCAAGTCCTGCTGCGGGTTCTGTGCTGACAGCTCAAAGCCTGGAGCCTGCCTCAGATTCTGTGTCTCCCTCTGTCTCTCTGCCCCTCCCCCTCTCTCACGTGCTCTCTATCAAAAATAAACATTAAAAAAAATTTAAAAACTTGGGACATATGTTCTTTTTAAATTCATAATAGTGTTATAAACCATAAGTGTATAGATTGTAGGTGACGGAGAAGACTGTTTTCTTAGGTTTTTAGCAAAGTTTAACTCTCACGTACACCTTTAATTTTCTTTATCCTCTCTCTTACTCCTAACCCTGATTAAATATTCAAACTGCCACTTCTCTGCTTGTACCCAAAATGTTCAGCCCTTGGAGGAGAACATTTCACAGCCACTGATTGTTCTTTCTTATTATATGTATATATAAAATCAGTGGGGGCACCTGGGTGGCTCAGTCGGTTAAGCGTCCGACTTCGGCTCAGGTCATGATCTCGCGGTCCGTGGGTTCGAGCCCCGTGTTGGGCTCTGTGCTGACAGCTCAGAGCCTGGAGCCTGTTTCAGATTCTGTGTCTCCCTCTTTCTCTGACCCTCCCCTGTTTCATGCTCTCTCTGTCTCAAAAATAAATAAATGTTAAAAAAAAAATTAAAAAAATTAATAAAAATAAAATCAGTGGATATATTGACAGTTTTACTAAACTTGCAGAGGACATTCATTGTCTTTACTCTGTGAGATAGCTATTCCATACTTTTCCTCTCTTCCCAAACTTCCTATAGCCTTACTCTTCAGCTGATGTCCTTGCTTCATATTTCATTGAAAAAAATAGATGTGGGGCGCCTGGGTGGCTCAGTCGGTTGAGCGTCCGACTTCAGCTCAGGTCATGATCTCATACTCTGTGAGTTCGAGCCCCGCGTCTGGCTCTGTGCTGACAGCTCAGAGCCTGGAGCCTGCTTCCGATTCTGTCTCTCTCTCTCTCTCTGCCCCTCCCCTGCTCATGCTCTGTCTCTCTCTGTCTCAAAAATAAATAAAAACATTTTAAAAAATTTAAAAAAAAAAAAAAAAAGAAAAGGATGTAATCGGATAAAAGTACCTCACTTTCCATCACCAGATTTACTGACTTACCTACTTGTGTGCCAGAATACTTCCTACTAGAAGGATTACTATTGGGACCAGTATAGAAAGTTTACCTTTATTATCCTACCTCTTATTCTCTTCTGAATTCTCTTCATTTGGGCTTTGATTCCCACCACTCCACTGAAATGGCTCTTAGCAAAGTCCCCACAACCTCCGAAATACCAGGTAGTCATGTCCAGAGTCAGCTTTGCATTTAAACCTAATTGGGAGGTATCTCCCGTGAAGAAGTCAGTGTCCTATCTGGAGAAAAGACCCGCCATGTAAACTGTCTCCTTTTTTCTGAGTTACATTTGAGACATTGCTCCCTTTTGGCAAAATTTAAGTTGGCAGTGATGAAGACTCTAGTCATATTTTACTTGATATTCTTTTCTTTTCCATTCATTATATCCAAAACTCTTTAATTTCCATTTCCCCTTTGAGTTTTGTGCTTCTGGCATCCCAGTGATAGAGCCTTGGTATGCCTTATGAGCCAGCCTTTTCACTTCCGTGCTGTGGTAGCTGCTGCCACTGCCCATTCCTGTGAGGCTGGTGAGACCTGCTCCCTGGGAAGGTCTGTTCCTACTGTTGTATCTGTTTCACATGGAGGGTCATTGTCACCAGATTTTTGAATAGTAGCTATTGACTTCTGAAATCTGTGTCACTAGAGGCCTTTGAAGATTAATAGTCGTCAACCCTGAAATGTTCCAGGATTTGAATAGAATTTCTTTCTGTTACACCCCTTTTTGTAGTAATAGGATAACACCTTAGTATTTAATTTCCCTTTACTGTTCCATATTCCTGTAAGGAACATTCACTCTCCTACTGAAGATGGTTGCTTTCCTTCTCCGAAATATATGGGGCTAGTCCTATTTGCTGGAATTAAATACCTTCTTTACTTTTACTTGTTTTTTTTTCTCCCCAGATCGAGACACTTGTTTTTCTATGGTATTTTTCTTTGTCTTAGGAAATTCCAGTAGTGATTGATATATATGAACTTACTATCTTCTGAGTCTGCCAAAAGCATTCTCTCCTCAGAACACTATCTATCTGATATCTAATTTGTCGTTATCCCTTTATTTTTTAAAAAGTTTTTATCTATCTATCTATCTATCTATCTATCTATCTATCTATCTATCTAAAAGTCTTATTTAGGGACGCCTTGGTAGCTCAGTTGGTTAAGGTCATGATCGCAAGGCTCGTGAGTTTGAGCCCCGTATTGGGCTCTGTGCTGACCGCTCAGAGCCTGGAGCCTGCGTCAGATTCTGTGTCTATGTCTCTGCCCCTCACCTGCTCGTGCTCTGTCTCTGTCTCTCTCAAAAATAAACATTAAAAAAAATTTTTATTTATTTCGAGAGAGAGAGAGCACAAGCTGAGGAGAGGTGGAGAGAAGGGAAAGAGAGAATCCCTGGTGGGTTCTGTGCTGTCAGCATGGAGCTCGACGTGGGGCTTGAACTGACAAATCTGTGAGATGATGACTGAACCAAAACCAAGAGTCAGACGCTTAACCATCTGAGCTACCCAGGTGCCCCTCTCATTGTTACTTTAATATATTTCTCCTTTAATATGTTTCTACTTTCTTGTGCCTTCCCTTAGAATTCTAATTCTGTGAATTTCTTCTTCTAGTCCTTTAGACCATCAGAAGTACCTTTATCTCCTCTTGCCGTTATAACCTTGAAATACATCAGTAGTGCTTTGAGTATTTTTTGCTGATTTTGTTGGTAGTCTTTTTTTGAAATATTGCCAAATTTTGGTTCTGTTCCAATATTTTTAAAAACAATTGTTTGTAATGAAAATTTTCAAATATATGCAAAAGTAGAAAAAAATAGATATTTGATGTACCCATCTTCCAGTTTCAGTAGTTCCCAGCATGGTGGCCATTCTGATTTCTAGGGATGGTTCTCCCATTGCTTTCATTATGGAATTTATTGGTAACTTTAACAGGATACTTCCCAAGTGGCTTGTGAATCTTGGCTCCTTGTGGATCTCTTGCTTTTCCTTGGACTTCGTCACTATTTCTGATCTAGTGACAACTAACACATAATCATCTTTTCTAAAGTCTTTTTTATCAGAACAGTTTGAGCTCAGCGAATCTGTTATTCTTTAATATTCTATTCTGATTTTAAAGATATCATTTTCTTTCTTTATCTTATTTATCCCCAAAGTCCTTAAACCTTTCTTCCAAAGAAATATTTCTCATCTTCCACCATCTTAAGCAGCATCTTTGCATTTATTTCTATACATTTTTACTATTCCTAAAATAATTTCATGGAGGTTTTTTTTCTCTCTCTCTCTTCAGCCAAAGGATGCGTGCGGCACATTCTCATTGTAATAAGACAGACATACTGTGGTTTCTATTTATCAGTAAGTGATAGAACTCGGAAATCTAGAGCCATGGTCAGAATTTATAGTTTGCATATCTAAGTTCAAGTTGAAGTCATGTGAATAGGGTTTCTCCCTGCCTAGTTCCTTATCTTAGTCCTGCAGGCAGTTCAAAACAAAATTTGGGGCATCTAATTGCACATTGTCAAGACCTGACCCTAACACTTTAAATCTAGAAGCTCCCTCTTGTGTTCTGTGGTCCATAGGAAACTTAGGAGGTGCTGTGTAAAATCCTGGTCTGCAGACCTGACTGCAAAACACTGTAAGAGTATGAACAAGTTAAAAAAGGCATTTTTCTCCCCTCATGCCTGAAATGGCAATACCAAGCCAAGGTGCCTCTATAGAAGTCACATTTAAGCTGCAGCACCCTGTCTTACAGGACCTGCACCTTCAGTGAGGGCTGTTTCTAATTGCAAAACCATTGTAGTCTGCTGCTAGGGGACAAAACTGCCATAAGCTGTGGTGACTTACCAAGAACTGACTCTCACGTGGCATGATCCCAGTAACAACCTAAAATTTTACTCATTTGTTTTCCTCAGCTGTTTCTCAGAGTTCTGAGCCAGCGTATGAGATCTTAGAGACTCTTCTTATTTAGACTTACCCAGTAAATTGTAGACAGTTCTACCCATCTTACCCAGATACGTAGCCATGAAAGAACAGAAGAGAATGTGTACCACATCCCAAAATAAAGGAGGGAGTTAATAAGCATGCCCAGCATTCTCTCCCAAACTTACCTCGCTAAACTTAGTCAACCTCCAGAGGGCCACTGGGGAGCGGGGACGGACTGGCTAAATGCAAGAGGCCACAGTATCAGCGGGGGTGTGAGTATCTGTCCTCTGGAAATCAGAGGAGAAGTATTCAAGTGCCTACCACCACCAGCAGTATTCTGTTTCCTTGGAACACCTTGTTTTCTAGGAGCCCAAGACAGTCTTTCACCTGGTTTTCCTTCTAATTTCATGAATACCTCCTCTTTATCTCTTCTGCAACAAAACTGCTTTTTTACTCAATATCCAAATGTTAGACATTTATTATAGACCCTTTTATACTTAAATCCCATCAGCAGATCTGACTGGCATTTTCTTCAAAATAGACACCTAGTATAACTGCTTCTCCCCATGTCTCTTATTGAAACCTTAGTCTAAACTATCACTATCTTTTACCTGGAGTATCCTCCTAATTGTTCTCTCCACTATGCTTTTGTCTCCATAATTTAGTCTCTACATTATAAACTCTATCTTTGTAAAACATAAATGAGACTATGTCAAGTATCTGTATAAAATCATACAGTGCCTTCTTTTTGCCATTAGAATAAAATTTATACTCCTTACCATATTCTCCAAAATCCGATGGGATATGGCCCCTGCTTCCTTCTCCGTCCTCAACCCCTACCATTTTCCTTGCTCTCTATGTTCTTAGCCACACCAACCTTATTTTGTGCTTCTCTTCCAGCCTTTAAATATGCTGTATACTCTGTCTGAAACTGTTCTTCCAGATTTTTTCATGGTTGCTTCCTTATCATCCTTGAACCTCTTTCCTACTCTAGTTAAAATAAATCTTCCCACATATACCCTCCCCCTCCCATACGTGTTCCTCTCCATTCTGTTTTATCTTCCTTATTTTATTCATTATTTTCTGGTATATATTTGTTTATGGATTTATTCTCTATCTTTCTGGACTAGACTGGGAGATCAGTGAAAGCAGGGACTCTTGTTTTGTTTACTGTCAGGTCCCAGCATCAGAATTGTGCCAGGCATGTAGTAGTTGCACGATAAAAATTTCTTGAATAAATGCCATAAGGCGGAATATATGCAGTACTTTAATAGAAATTAAATTGAATTGAATTTTAATAATAAATGTGCAGCAGAATGAATATTTATTCTCTGTGACTGACCAAGGAAGGCTTTACGTAGAAAAGTGCCACCTGGCGTAACATGGAAGAGGATGAGTAAAACCTGGACAGATTGTGTTGGAAGATGACGATAACATTCCAGGGAGAGGAAAGAGCAAGAGAAAAAACACAGAAAGTATACATTGAAGGAAGAGTAAAACTACAGTTAACTCAAGAAAAATATTTTTCTTTACTTGGTTTATTTCTTTTGTTTTGGTCTGTTTAGGAATTAAACTTATTATCACTCGAGGTCTTTGGTGTTTAGAGAGCAGTAAGGAGTTAAATTAGAGAAGGAAACTTGGCTTTGGCTGTTCCTTGTTTAAAAGTTAAGAAATGGGAAAATGGAAAATGGGAAATTGGGAAATGGGAAAATTTTAGAGTGTATCAGTTTTAGTTCAGTACATTTTTATCACTTTATCCCTAGTTTCTGTGTAACCAACTCAGATCTTTTCTGGCGATAGGAAATTACTTACAAGGAAGCAAAATAAACATTTATGGTTTTGGAAAAAGACCATAGGCATTCTCAATTTCCATCTTCTCACTTTTCGAAGAGGAAATTCTGGAGATCAATCAATCAATCAATCTAGTTGTTTAGAGGTTTTGAAAGAACAGATGTTTTTCTGGTGTGTCAGAGTCACTTATAAGCATTAAACTGCTTCCCTGGGAAATTTTAGAGATTTATTTGTTTGGTTCTTTTTTATAGCCACGGTCCAGAACGACATCAGTTTTTTTTAAAGGGCCAGGAAAAGTGGTGATGGTTGCCATTTGCATGTAAGTACTGAAAAATAAGCCATTTGAAATAGAAACATGTTATTTTTAATGTGTATATCCATGAATATAAACATTTATTACTTAATATCTAGGTAGTTAGAAGTTTATATCATTTTAATACTTTTGTTTTTTAAGTTTATTTATTTTGAGAGAGACAGAGAGAGAGCTGGAGAGGGGCCGAGAGAGAGGGAGACAGAATCCCAAGCAGGCTCCGTGCTATCAGCTCAGAGCCCGATGTGGGGCTCGAATTCACAAACCGTGAGATCATGACCTGAGCCAAAACCAAGAGTCCGATGCTTAACCGACTGAGCCACCCAAGCATCCCAAAAGTTTATGTTGTTCTAGAAGGAAGTTGAATGAGTCTTTGTTAATTATTGTCAGTAAAGTGATGAAGGAAGAGTCCACATAGATACCTGTGCTTGTACTGTGTCTATTTTTGGTGTGATTAAAATCTAAGAACAGTTGCTCTCTGAAAATCCTCTTATTTTGGGGGCTCCTGGGTGGCTCAGTCGGTTAATCCTCCAACTTTAGCTCGGGTCATGATCTCACGGTTTATGAGTTTGAGCTCTGCATCGGGCTGTCTAATGTCAGAGCAGAGCCCACTTTGGATCCTTTGTCTCCCTCTCTCTCTGCCCCTTTTCTGCTTCTGCATGTGTTTTCTATGTCTCTCAAAAATAAATAAAAACATTGAAAATTCTCTTATTTTCATTGGGGTTGATAGAATTTTTTTTTTTTTTTTTTTTTTTTAAGGTGAATTATGTGCACCTGGGGTGGCTCAGTTAGTTGAACATGGGACTTTTGATTTCAGCTCAGGTCATGATCTCAGGGTTGTGAGATCAACCCTGAGTCAGCTCTGTACTGAGCTTGGAGCCTGCTTGAGATTCTCTTTCTCCTGCCCCTCTCCCCTTCTTGTGCTCGCTCGCTCACTCTCTGTGTCTCTGGAAGAAAAAATGGTGAATTGGCCAAGATCATTTTTTGAATAACTAAACCAGCATGGGTTGTAACTACAGAAGAATATCTGCACTCTTGTTTTTTCACTTACCTCAGAAGAACATAATTGATATTTGTGCCTCTTCTTTTTCTTTCTGTCTAATTGATTCCTATTGTTATTTTTTTTTCTTTTGCTGATTAATCTATCTTAGGATGTTTAAAAAGTTTAATTCCATACTTCATTTGTTATTTTATTTCTAATATATATACATATATATACACACATATATACACACACACACATGTATATATATATATATATATATATATATATATATATATATATATATGGCATCTCAGGAATTGTGGTAGGGTCTTGAAATTCAAAGATACAATACATAATTCTCATCTTGAAGGATTGGAGAGGAGCTGGACTGGAGGAAGTCATTTACAATCATATAGAGAAGAGATGGTGATGCACTAAGTGCAGTAGCATTAATTCTTTTCATTAGTAAAGCAGGGTTAGCAATGAAGTCTTTCTTCCTCGGAAGAATGTATGTAATGTATATAAACTGCTTAGCATAATACCTGGTACCTAATAGGTATTTAATAATTATTGTTAATATATATTGGCCTGAAGGTCACAGAGGAGAGCTGGATTAGGGATTTAGAGAGTTACTAATATAGAAATAATAATTAATGCCATAGGAGTAGTTAAGATCACTTGGAGAATGTGGAAGAAAAACCTCTTAGGAGGAAACCTTGAAGAATGCTAACATCTGTGAAATGGGTGGAGGAAAAGAGCCTGCAGAGGAGACTGAGGAAGAGAAAGGAAAGCAAACCAGGAACTAGGAAGAAACCAGCATACCATGGAAGCCAAGGGAAGACAGCATTTTAAGAAAGTAGTGCCATACGCTTCTGTGAGATTAAGGAAAATACTAAAATGTTTTCAGAGATTTAATAATAAGAAACAGTTGTGGTGTTGATAAGAATAATCTAATGAGGTATCCGAGACATAAGCCATCTTTAAATGGCTTGAAGATTTAATGCAGAGTATAGAAAACTGAGACAGCGATAGCACATATAACTCTTTCAAGAAATTATCTGAAGTGGAAGAGGGGAAAGGGTAGCTGGAAGGGGACCTATAGTTTGTTATTTATAGAATGAAGATGTTAATATTTATATAATAATAGCGTTATAATGAAACATAGTGACTAGTATAGTGCCCGAGATAAGCCGTCCCAGTCATTATTGTTGGAATCTGACCAGCCAGCTTCCTCAGAGCTAACCATGATTATTTTTAGCATCTGTTATCTTCTGGTATGACCTTGAGACTGCTTGGTTTAGATTCGTCTTCGTCTCTGGCATCTGCCTGCTTGATAAAACAGACTTTCATCAAAGTCTTGGTTTTGACACTGGTCTGCCAGACAATATCAAGTGCATATCTTCTTTAACCCGCCGAAGACACTTAATTTCCTTTGTAACTTTATTTTGTCAAAATATAAAACACTCTCATCAGTTTTCAAAATACACTTAAGTAATTTGTTTTACACGTATCATGTTTCTTCATTTGAGTAATGATACCATAACCTGTGTTTTTCAAATTTGCACTCTTGTTACCTAAAATATAAGAAGTTCTTTGAAGACTAGAGATTCTTTTTAATTTACTTTGAACAGAATCTAGTATAGAGGTATGTATAGTCAATTACATAAATTTTTGGTGGAAATTTGTATCAAAACCTATGCTAAATTGTTTTGTCTTTCTCTTCTAGCAATGGATTAAATTGCTTCTTTAAATTTCTTGCCTGGATTTATACGGGTTCCGCAAGTATGTTCTCTGAAGCTATACATTCTTTATCTGATACTTGTAATCAGGTGAGGGGTGAAAGCTTTTTCCTTACTAGTTTTAAAGTAATTTTTAAGCCTTTTGTCTAAAAGCTGACTTATTTAAAAATAGAATGATTCCTATAGTTGGCATGAGGAATAAAATGAAAATTTTTTTACTTTTGAACGATGAAATACATAGAAAAATGGTCACAGTATTTTAAAGCAGGTTGTTCTGCTTTAAGAACTTACAACAATGGAATATGACGTATAAGATTATCGGTCACTAAGTGTTTGAGCAGAGGCTTTTGTACAAGAGCTTCTTACCATTAGGTAGAAATTTGGTCTCTGAATATGAGTTCTTATGACGATAAGAGCCAATTTAAGTTTTTTGAATAAAGATATAAAAGATTCACATGTGATTGATGAATTAAAACCATTTTACATTAGACTGGTATTTTAAATTCCTTTCTTTGAATTTGTAAATGAAGAAAGATTTTTATAAAATTAGAATACCTTTTTAAATCCCCTTCGACTTTCAGGATTTTGACTACTACAAACCTAAGTCTTTTTTAAGAACATCGTAAACATTTCTACTTATGTTGCTTTTCACATTTTAAAGAATGTGGTGTATTAAGAGAATACCTTGTTAGCATTTATTTGTTTATACTCCTGTTTTGTAGGAACAGATTTGGGAGAATTTATGGTAAGAGACACAGGTATAATAACAATATTTTAGACAAAGTTAAAAGTAATAATAAAATGGTAGAGAGCAGGGAGAGCGATCTGAGTTAAAAATTGAACCTGAGAACTCATCACTGTCAAGTGAATTAACACCCTTTGTAAAAGCAAGGAAAGAAGACATTTACTATTAGTACTAGCAATCTTTCCCTTGAATTAAATTTCAGACTCATGAGACACTTAATAGCTACTATCTTTAAAATATTTTTCCACTCAGTTGTGGTATGGAGTTGGGGGAGAGAATGGGGAGAGATACATAACACAGTATCTAATGTTGAACGCCTATCTGAACATAAAAATACTGAAATATAAAAATATTGGTACATAGGGCAAGAGGGTATGTACAGAGTATTAGTTTCAGTATTAGTTGTTATTTAAAAAATTGAAGATCATTTTTTTTTATCTAGGATTCAAAAAATATTTTTTTTAATTTTTAAATTGTTATTTATTTTTTTGAGAGAGAGACAGTACAAACAGGGGAGGGGCAGAGAGAGAGGGAGACACAATCTGAAGCAGGCTCCAGGCTCCAAGCTGTCAGCACAGAGCCCGACGCGGGGCTCAAACCCATGAACTGTGTGAGATGATGACCTGAGCCAAACTCGGATGCTTAACCAGCTGAGCCACCCGGCTGCCCCTGAAGTGTCCCTAGTCTGCAGTATATTCAGGGGTTTAAAAGACTGGTAGATTATCTGTGGACAGACCTGGAATAATAGCTAGTATAATTTGAGTAAAAAATTCGAGTTGTAAAACATTTCATAAGGAACTTCAGGTTCCAGTCATGAGGGACTAATGGGGACTGGACTTAGTCTTTTGCTGTAAACAACTAAAACTCTGGACCAAATTTATGAAACAGTGTTTTCAAACTTTGGACAAAGGACTGCAATAGGATGATCCCTGAGAGAAGGGAAGCAAATGAGTTGAGCTGTATGATCTCTCTCATTTTTTTGCTTGAAGACACATTTGGAATAGTGGGAGGAAGGTGGGAGATAATAGTCTCATTGGGTTGAGAAGGCAGAAACTAGAGTTCACTGAGGCTGAGGTAGCTAGAAATTACAAGGCAGAGTTCCACAGAGGAGGGAACTGCAGATAAAAAGTAGCAGAAGTCTACATACGGGCTTGCTTGCTTGCTTGCTTGCTTTCCTTTCCTTTCTTCCTTCCTTCCTTCTTTCTTTCTTTCCTTCTTTCTTTCCTTCTTTCTTTCCTTCTTTCTTTCCTCTTTCTTTTCTTTCTTTCTTTCTTTCTTTCTTTCTTTCTTTCTTTCTTTCTTTCTTTCTTTCTTTCTTTCTTTCTTTCTTTCTTTCTTTCTTTCTTTCTTTCTTTCTTTCTTTCTTTCTTTCTTTCTTTCTTTCTTTCTTTCTTTCTTTCTTTCTTTCTTTCTTTCTTTCTTTCTTTCTTTCTTTCTTTCTTTCTTTCTTTCTTTCTTTCTTTCTTTCTTTCTTTCTTTCTTTCTTTCTTTCTTTCTTTCTTTCTTTCTTTCTTTCTTTCTTTCTTTCTTTCTTTCTTTCTTTCTTTCTTTCTTTCTTTCTTTCTTTCTTTCTTTCTTTCTTTCTTTCTTTCTTTCTTTCTTTCTTTCTTTCTTTCTTTCTTTCTTTCTTTCTTTCTTTCTTTCTTTCTTTTCTTCTTTCTTTCTTTCTTTCTTTCTTTCTTTCTTTCTTTCTTTCTTTCTTTCTTTCTTTCTTTCTTTCTTTCTTTCTTTCTTTCTTTCTTTCTTTCTTTCTTTCTTTCTTTCTTTCTTTCTTCTTTTCTTTCTTTCTTTCTTTCTTTCTTTCTTTCTTTCTTTCTTTCTTTCTTTCTTTCTTTCTTTCTTTCTTTCTTTCTTTCTTTCTTTCTTTCTTTCTTTCTTTCTTTCTTTCTTTCTTTCTTTCTTTCTTTCTTTCTTTCTTTCTTTCTTTCTTTCTTTCTTTCTTTGCCGAATTTTAAGCAAAGGGTGTAGGGTAAATCTTTACATGAGTCTGGGCAAAGAAACACCAGGGAACATTAGGCTAATTCCTAGAGTAGAGCTTACACAGCGATCAGATACATTCAAGTTCTGACCATCTGAATACAGTCCTCATTGATTACCCAGGCAAATAGAAGGGTCATATCTTACTAGTAAGGCTAAGTGATCTTTGGTATAAAAGCTATTTTAGAACCTCCCTAAAAAAGTTCTGAAGGCTCAAGCTGATTTGCAGGTAACTTAATGACATGCTACAACAAAGCCCCACACTCTGTAAGAAGACAATAAAATCCAGACACTTAATCTAACATTCATAATGTTCCATCTAATAAAATTATCAGACAACCAAGAATCAGAAATTTGACTCAGACCCAGTCTAACTGCTGCAAACTGTGAAAGACAGCAAGAGAGGAGAGGACCAGAGAAAAATTATAGAAACAAGTACAAAACCAGTAACAAAATGACAAATAAATGCATATCTATCAATAATTACTTTGAATATAAATGGACTAAACACTCCAATCAAAAGACAGAGGGTGACAAGGGGATTAAAAATCAAGACCAGTCTATCTGCTGCCTACAAGAAAATCATTTCAGACTGAAAGACACTTGCAGATTGAAAGTGAGGGGGTGAAGAAAGATGTGTCATGCATATGAATGTCAAAAGAAATCCAGCATAGCAATACTTCTATTGGACAAAATAGACTTAAACAGTATAACAAGAAGAGCACCTAGATGGCTCAGTCGTTAAGCATCCGATTTCAGCTCAGGACATGATCTCGCAGTTTGTAGGTTTGAGCCCCGCGTTGGGCTCTGTGCTGACAGCTCAGAGCCTGGAGCCTGCTTTGGATTCTTTCTCTCCCTCTCTCTGCCTTCCCCTGCTAATGTTCTCCCTCTCTCTCAATCTCTCTCTCTCTCTCTCTCTCTCTCAAAAATAAATAAACATTAAAAAAAAAATTTTTTTTAAAGAGTGTATGTAACAAGAGATAAGGACACTGTATAATAATAAAGGGGACAATCCAACAAGAAGATACAACAATTATAAATATTTATGCATCCATATGAGAGGACTCAAACACCTAAAAAGGTTAATAACAAACTTGAAAGAATTAATTGGTATTAATATATTAATAGTAAGGGGCTTTAACACCCCACTCACATCAATGGACAGATCATCCAAACAGAAAATCAATAAGGAAATAATGGCTTTGAATGACACACTGGGCTGGGTGGATTTAACAGCTATATTCAGAACATTCCATCCTCAAACAGCAGAATACATATTCTTTTCATGTACACATGGAACATTCTCTAGAATAGATCACATATTAGGCCACAGGACAAGTTTCAACGAAGTCAGAAAGATGAAAGTCATATGTATCTTTTTTGACCACGATGCTATGAAATTAGAAATCAACCACAAGAAAAAATCTGCAAACACGTTCACTTATACATGGAGGTTAAATAACAGGCTACTAGACAATGAATGAGTCAACCAAGAAATCAAAGATGAAATTAAAAATTACATGGAAACAAATGAAAATGAAAACACAACAGGGGCGCCTGGGTGGCTCAGTCGGTTAAATGTCCGACTTCAGCTCAGGTCATGATTTCGTAGTTCATGAGTTTGAGCCCCGTGTTGGGCTCTGTGCTGACAGCTCAGAGTCTGGAACCTGCTTCAGATTCTGTGTCTCCCCATCTCTCTGCCCCTCCCTGCTTGTACTTGTCTGTCTCAAAAATAAATAAACATTTTAAAAAAATAGAAAACAAAATCTTTGGGATGCCGCAAAAGCTGTTGTGAAAGGAAGTTTGTAGTAATATAAGCCTACCTTAAAAAGCAAGAAAAACCTCAGATGAACAGCCTAACTTATACCGAAAGAGCTAGAAAAAAAACAAAACAAAACCCCAAATCAACAGAGAAGGAAGGAAGTATTAAAGATTAGAGTAGAAATAAATGATATAGAAACTGAAAAAAACAGATCAATGAAACCAGGATTTAATTACTTGAAAAAATCAAAATTGATAAACCTCTAGTTTAGACTTATCAAGAAAAAAAGAGGACTCAATACAAATGAGAGAGGATAAACAACACCACAGAAATACAAAAAATTATAAGAATATTTTCAAAAACTATATGCCAACAAAATGGACAACCTAGAAGACATGTATAAATTAACCTACTAAAACAAGCAGGAATAAATAGAAAATTTGAACAGACTTATTCCTAGCAAGGAAATTGAGTCAGTAAAACGAAGAAACAAACTTCCAGCAAACAAAAGTGCAGGACCAGATGGCTTCACAGGTGAATTCTACCAAACATTTATTCTTCTTAAATATTTCTCCAAAAAATGGAAAAGGAGGGAAAAGTTCCAAATCCAATTGATGAGGCCAGCATTACCCTGATACCAAAACCAGGTAAGGTCACCACCAAAAAAGAGAACTCTGGGCCAAATCTCTGATGAACATAGATGCAAAAATCGTTGACAGAATACTAGCATACTGAGTCCAACAATACATTAAAAAAATCATTCACCACAATTAAGTAGGGTTTATTCCTGGGTTGCCAGGGTGGTTCAATATTCCGAAATCAATCAATGTGGTCTATCAATAAGAGAAAGGATAAAAACATATGATCATTTTAATAGATGCAGAAAAATCATTTGACAAAGTACAACATCCATTCATAATAAAAATCCTCAACAAAATAGGTTTAGAGGAAACATACTTCAACATAATAAAGGTGTTATATGAAAAACCCACAGTGGACATCACACTCAATGGGGAAAAACTGAAAACTTTGACCCTAAGGTCAGGAACAAGATAAGCATGTCCACTCTTACTACTTTTATTCAACATAGTATTGGAAGTTGTATCCAGAGCAGTCAGACAACAATAAGGAAGAAGTAAAAGTTCCACTCTTTGCAGATGACATGATACTATAAAGAACCCTGAAGATTACACCAAAAAAACTAGTAAAGCTGATAAGTGAATTCAGTAAAGTCTCAGGACACAAAATCAGTGTACAGGAATCTGTTACACTGTTATATACTAATAAGCAACAGAAAGAGAAATTAATAATCCCATTTACAGTTGTACTAAAAATAATAAAGTACCTAGGAATAAACAACCAAAGACGTAAAAGACCTGTATTCTGAAAACTATAAAATGTTGATGAAGGAAATTGAAAATAGCACAGAGAAATGGAAAGACATTCCATGCTCATGGATTGGAAGAACAAATATTGTTAAAATGTCTATATTACCCAAAGCAATCTACAGATTTAACACAATCCCTATCAAAGTGCCAACAATATTTTTCACAGAATTAGAACAAACCTAAAATTTTTATGGACCCACAAAAGACCCCTGCAAAAATAGCCAAAGCAGTCTTAAAAAAGAAAAGCAAAGCTGGAAGTATCGCAGTTCTGGACTTCAAGTTGTGTTACAAACCTGTAGTAATCAAAACAGTATGGAACTGGCAGAAAACTAGATGCATTGATCAATGGAATAGAATAGAAAACCTGGCAATAAACCCACAATTATATATAGTCAGTCAGTCTTTGACAAAGTAGGAAAGAATGTCCAAAGAGAAAAAGATAGTCTCTTCAATAAATGGTGCTGGGAAAACTGGACAGCTACATGTAAAAGAATGAAACTGGAGTACTTTTTTACACTGTATGGAAAAATAAACTCAAAATGCATTAAAGACCTAAATGTGAGACCTGAAATCATAAAAATCAAGAAGAGAGTATAGGCAATAATTTCTTTGACATCAACCGTACCAACATTTTTCTAGGTATATCTCCTAAGGCAAGGGAAATAAAAGCAAAAATTAAGTACTGGGACTATATCAAAATAAATAGCTTCTGCACAGTGAAGGAAACAGTCAACTAAAAGGCAACCAGCTAAATGGGAGAAGATATTTGCAAATGACATATTTGATAAAGGATTAGTATCCAAAATATATAAAGAACTGATACAACTCAATGTATCTCTTTTGAAAGCTTTTTAGACATAATAATATTTTTTTTTAATTTTTTTTTTAACGTTTATTTATTTTTAAGACAGAGAGAGACAGAGCATGAATGGGGGAGGGTCAGAGAGAGGGAGACACAGAATTGAAACAGGCTCCGGGCTCTGAGCTGTCAGCACAGGGACCCGATGCGGGGCTCGAACTCACGGACCGCGAGATCGTGACCTGAGCCGAAGTCGGCGCTCAACCGACTGAGCCACCCAGGCGCCCCATAGACATAATAATATTTTTAAAAATTCTAAGGAACTCCTACAACTCAATGGAAAAAAAAAAAACCTATCCAATCAAAAAATGGGGAAGAATCTGAATAGATATTTTTCCAAAGAAGACATACAAATGGCCAACACGTACATGAAAGGTACTCAAGTGCTCAACGTTACTAATCAAGGAAATGCTGTCAAGATCACAGTGAGCTATCACCTCACACTTCTGGAATTCTTATCTCAAGGAAACAAAATACTATGGAAAAGATATCTGCACCCTGGTGTTCAGTGCAGCATTATTTACGATAACCAAGACATGGAAACAACCTGGGTCCACACCGTCACTAGATGAAAAGATAAAGAAAATGTGTGGGTGTGTGTGAATGTGTTGTGCATGCACCCACACATGCATGCACACAAATATTCAGCCATAAAAAAAAAAAAAAAGAAAAATCCTGCCATTTATGACAACATGGATGGACCTTGAGGTCATTATGCTAAGGGAAATAAAGTTGGAGGTAGATACTGTGTAATCTCACTTATACATGGAGTAAAACAAAAATATCCCAAACTCCTAGATACCAAAAAATTGGTGGTTGCCAAGATGGAGTAAGGGGAGTGGCGGGGGGTTGGGGGGCGGCAGTGGGCAAAAATGGATGAAGGTGGTCAAAAGATAAAAATTCCAGTTATTAAAGAGTAAATTTTTATAGTATTTTTATAACTATAATATTTTTTTCTTTACCCCTTGAGAGACTAAAACACCTTAACTTTTAAATTAGATCTGTACCTCTGGTGGTATCTAGGTTTACAATTTCTCTGACAGTTCATTTTTTAAAACTTTTCTCCTAAATAATATATAATGCATCATTAATATTAATTTGTATGAATTTATTGAGCACCTAGTTTACAATGTAGTGTTTAGAAGAAGACAGTCCTTGCTCTGTCTTTTGTAAGGAGGTCATACACTTCAAACAACTAGAAAGATATTCCAAGATGACATTTAAGCACTTGAATGATAGTATGATGCTGAAGGAAAACCAAAAAGGGAAGGATGATCATGGAAGAGGAAGCATTGCTTCTTAGCCACTAGCTGTTAATACTTCATTATGTTGCAAACCAAACAGATGTAGGTCATATTTACAAAACTGATATATTTGTGTATATTTATTTGTGTGTTATACACGCATACAATTGTGCAGAAAAAGGTCTGAAAGGACACATATCAAACCTAACTCATACTTCCCTGCTTCTGGGAGTGGGGATGGACAGGATTAGGGATGATCTATGATATCTTATTTTTGTAGAAAAAACTAATAAATAATGGTAAGTAATAATCTATATTCAATTTATAAAAAACTTGATATTCCACATTTCATTGCATGGCCAACCTGAATAGTAAGGATTTTAAAAATAATTGAATACCCAATGGCTGTTTTGTAAACATTATAAATCATGTGTGTGTATACACACACACACACACAACATGAATTCATATTTTAATTTTAATGTATAGGTTTTAAAGAAGTATATGTTCTATCTTAATTTACTCTCATTTTCTTGGTTTGGTTCACTGAAAAGTCATCTTCTATGTGTTAGGTAGTTTTAACCCTCTTTTTCTTTGGAATCCAGTAGAAAAAAAATTGGTAATATTCTGTGTATTTAGGGTAGGATTTCCAGTATTAAAACTTAAAAGTTCAGTATATATTTGTTTTAGCCATTTTCAAGGTGGTGTAATCTCTATATATTTTACTAGAGAGAATGTTTCTATTAGGTATCTTGTAACTGACAGGGAAACCTCATCCATGAAGAATTTGGCTATCTTGAAGCTTTATCTATCTGATATTGGATACTGTGCTGAAAAAAAAAAAAAAGGAAAAACCCCAGATTAAGCAAATAATACCACATAGGGTATTCACTCAGAGGCTTTGTATTGTTATTAAGTAAATAATTTTAATGAGGTAATCTTTTTTAGATTTCTAAATTCACATCAAATTAGAATAGAAAGGACTTACTGAGGGCAAACATACTAATATCAGGAGTTTCCAGTGGATAATTCTTTTTAACAAAAGATGTAAGAAAAAAAACCAAATAAATAGACATGAAAGCAAGAAAAGATAAGGTCAGGGGAGAAAGGAAGGAAAAGAGAAAGGTGATAACCAGGATTAAAGACATGTCATATTTTTGCCATATGTGTTTTACATTTTTGTTTTTTTTAAAGAAATTAAATCTTAGTTGTAACTAGTCCTCCATCTTTATTCCCTTCTTCCACACCCCAGAAATCACTTCTCTGTGTATATTGATACGTAACTCCTGGTACATGGTTTTGAAGTTTTAAAAGAAATGTATGTGTCAATATGCAATGCGTACTGTTTAAAATGTTTACTATATTTGTACGGCTATACAAGTTACTTTTCCTGTGAAAAATCAGATGTGACAGACTACCCTAATCCTTCTTCTATCTCCGAGGTGTCAACAGTTAAATGTGTGTTCTTCTAGACCTTTTCCCGTGCTTTACATTATATATAGTCTAGAAAAATTACACAGGTTTTTTTGTACTTAATACGCTATTCCTAAACTTGTTTTTTTTCTTCCACTTTAATGGTATGTCTAATGGTATGTCAGTACAGAAAGCTGTCTCTCCACTCCATTTTTTAAACTGTTGTAGAAGTAATTTACAGTTTGGCAATACCATCATTTATTTTGCCATTCCTTATTGATGTATTTTTAGGTTGGCTTTCACATTTTTCGTCCTTATAAGCAATGGTGTTTTGAACCCCATTGGGTTCATCTTTATTTCTGTAAGGTAAGTACTGGGAACCAGAATTGATAGGCTGTTGTGTATGTCCATGTTAAGTGTTTCTTTGCCACTGTCAGATTGCACACTCCAGATTGGTTTTTCCACACTATTCTCTCCATCTTGCTAACAATTATTTACCCTTTTTACTTCTCCGTAGGGTTTGCTAGCAGTGGGCATCAGTAAGTCTGTTCAAACACCAGATCCTACTCATCCGTAAGGACATTGTCTTTATTTTGGTTTTTTGGGGGGCAGCAAGTCATTGAAATAAAAGCAACTGAATGCATGACTCACTGCTGTGTCAAAATAAATTCAAGATCTAATTTGAAAATGAAGTTTAAATTACCTTTATGCTTTGTAACAGCATAGAGATCTTGTTCTCTTTGTAGTTGATAATAACAAAGCACATATTTTGATCTTAGAGTTCTATTTTATTTGGTTAAAGGAAACATTCCACATTTAGACTAATAGGCACTCAATCTAAAATTTTGGTGGTAATTTTTTTTAAGTTTATTTATTTTGAGAGAGAGAGCCACATGTATGTTCTTGGGTGTGAGGGGAGGTGTAGAAAGCCCAACATGGGACCCAGTCTCATGAACCGTGAGATCATGACCTGGGCTAAAATCAAGTCAGACACTTAACTGACTGAGCCACCCAGGGACCCCAATAACTTTTATTAAATCTCTATTTAATGTATTTTAATCCTTACATTTTGATTTTGAAATTGTATTTCTGCTAACATTTCAAAATTTATTTGTAAAATGAGTATTCTTTTTAGAATATATTATTTTGAGTCACATCAGTTATTTGATATTCTTTTTACTAACACAACTAACATAATACTTTGAATTCCACATGTATCATTTAACAAGCTTCAGTAATAGAATTTGATCTATCTTAAAGGCAAAAAAAAAAAAGCTATTTTATTTCTGTAAAGGAGTCTACATATATGCTTTATATAAGTGCCTTTTTTTACTCAAAAGCAAGATGCTACTGTTTTCTTATAAATAATGACATATTTTGAATATCCTAAAACTGTCAATAAAGCTATTACAAAGAACAACTAGCTTTCTAATCTGCTAATTACACATTATTACAATATTTTACTATGTCAAAAAATTATTTTCCTGACCAGTTTTATGTACCAAAAATTTTAAAACAGGATAAAATTTTAAAATTTTGGGTTATGAAGATTTCTTCTTAAGGTATTTTTCAACAATCTACTGCCCAATAGAGTATTGAGTATTCTAAGTAGTAGAAATATTTTGTATCTGTCCGGTATGATAGTCCCTAGCTGTAGCTACATGTGGCTGTTGAGCATTTGAAATGTGGCTAGTGCAACTGAAGAACTACATTTAAATTTTTATTTAGTTTTAATTAATTTAAATTTAAATAGCTTTATGTGGCTGATGACTAATATTGGACAGTGCAGATCTACATAGTTAAAAATTTCAGTAAGAAACTACAAGATTTTTGAAAACACATAAAATGAAAATAATAGCATTTAATTTAGATCTTAATTAACTTAAATAAATATGTGTATCCCTAATTTGGGGGGTAAATTTCAGAGAAAGTAAGTTTTTCTAAATCATGCTGGTAGAACATTGTCACATCTATAAACTGAGAATTCCCTATGGCAAGATTACTACATATTTGCAAAAATAATTAAAAAGCAATTTTAATTGAGACCTATTGTTTAAATTTGCATCTGCCAGAAGGGTGCCATAGAGTTTGACTTTGGAAGTAAATTTCCCAGGAAATATTTTTGTTAATGAGTGGTTCTTTACCTCATATGTTTTTGAACTTTTTAATACTCCGTATTTTATTAACACATACAGTAATACAAAATAATGCACATACAGACCAAAGATTCTTAGAAAACAAATGAAAAAAAAATTTTTAAACATCATGAACACACCCAGAAACTGAAGCTCATAGTCCTGTTAATAGTAGTTAGTTGCTATGTACTGAACTTCAGAACCAGCAACAAGTGTCCAGCATCAAATTATAGGTAGTATAAATCAGTGATTGGCTGTGCCAGAAGACCATAATATTTAGTTAGAGGCTGCATTACCAGGAAATTTAAATGTTACCCTTTTAATTAAATATCTGAATGCATTTTTAAATAGATTAGTTTAATCAGTATTTGGGATACATAATAGTAAAAGTGCCTCTACTTGATCAAAACAGACTATATGGAAAAGGGATTAGAAAATACCTGAATTTAACCATATTAACTCTGTTTTTATATTTTTTCAAAGATCTTCCAGTTTTTTTCGTTTCATATATTGATTTTCTGACTTAAGTTTGGCACTTACATTTTACTTAAACATAAAGCCATGACATCTCGATATTGTGAGTTTTGGTTTTCTTTTTCACTGACTCATGAAACATGTTTTAAAACAATTTGTATTTCTTGTAAACCGTATTATCTTTTTTATTTTTCAGGTATGGATTTTCGAATATGCGCTATATTGCTTCACTGATTAGTGGGGTTGGTATTTTCATGATGGGTGCAGGATTATCTTGGTATCATGGAATCATGGGATTGCTTAATCCACAGCCAATGGAATCCCTTCTATGGGTAATCTTTTTTTTTTCCCCCCTCAGTTTTCAAGTAATATGAAATAGTGATTAAGTACAGTAGAATGCTTTGTCACATTGATGTTAAAGAAAGGGACTAACACATACCTTTTTGACTATAATACTTGGTTATGTATCTGTAGTTGTATTTTTTCAAACATGACTAGACATGACCTCTAAGTCCATATGATTCAGTGATGTTGAACCAAGAGTATCTCTGTAGGTACAATCATTAAGCACTGACTCCTTGGTTAAAATCTTGGGCAGTTCCATTCATTTCTCCAGTTACTGTTAAAAAACAAGAACATCTCTATTCATTTTTAGTCCCAAGAATAATCTATCAGTAATTAAAATAGACAGTCCCACACAGTCGTAAGTTGGAATTTTATTTAAAGATCTTTTTCTGGGGCGCCTGGGTGGCGCAGTCGGTTAAGCGTCCGACTTCAGCCAGGTCACGATCTCGCGGTCTGTGAGTTCGAGCCCCGCGTCAGGCTCTGGGCTGATGGCTCAGAGCCTGGAGCCTGTTTCCGATTCTGTGTCTCCCTCTCTCTCTGCCCCTCCACCGTTCATGCTCTGTCTCTCTCTGTCCCCCAAAAAAAAAATAAATAAATAAATAAAAAAAAACAAAAAACAAATAAAGATCTTTTTCTTTCACGCGTGTAGATAGGAAGCCTATACTGGGTTAATGGTAGGATGGGAGCATGGTCACCTTCTGTATAATCCTACTTAGGACTTCTACCCTTCTCTTCTACTCCCTAGATTGCTCTGGCAGCATCAAAGGTAGGGATAGGGGACAGAAAAGTAAGACTTTACTGACAGCAGCGTCATTTTGCAGTGGTTTCCTCTGGTCTTTGTAGATTCTTAAAGCTGCCTTTTTCTCTCATGGAAACTTCTTGGAGATTACCCTGCGTGGCCACTCTGACTCTAGCTCTCTTGATAAACAGATTGGTCACGTGCCAGCCGCTGTCAGCTTCTGCATCTTGTGTAGTTCCAGATTGTTTCTGCTGAGGTTGCCTTGCATTTTCAAGAAGGCTCTTTGGGCAGCTGATCTCTTTTCAAAAGACTCGTACTTAGAATTCCGTGTTTGGACCCTGTGTGTTAAAACAGACATCTTTAATACCCTCTCAGTGAGGGTGTATTTTTTTTTTCAAACATAATTATTTACTCTGTTGACACAATATCAGTTAGTAGACTTGCCAATAAATTTATTTTTATATGTGCATTAGACATAGTTCACTGTAAACTCTAAACAGTAAGGGTGCACGTCCAGCTTTCTGAGCAATCTTAACAGTTAACAGCTTTCTCCAAAGAAATCTTCACTTTTGCTCATAACCTTAGCTTTTCTTCATGGGCTAGTGGGTGTGGAGCTAGGGGTTGCAGAACCAGCCTAGGGCATCCTCTGTCCTGGCCTGAAGAGACGGAACAGCACCTCATTTTGGAATGTGGGAGAACTTATAACCTAATTTGTTCTCAACTGCAGTGAGTTTCATTTAACATCTTATTACACCTATGTACCGACACAATAACAAGCCTATTAAACTAGGCTTTTCCTACCATTTTTATTGACTGATTTCTTAGCATATAATTGAAATGAGCAGGTATATTTTCTCCATTCTGAAAAGTTTGGCCACTTTATAGATAACCTCATTTGTCTGATTTGTACGGTATTACTTCATAGAGGCTAAGTGGTCAGTGAAAATTAGTTAAATTTTTGATTGTGTATAAGTTTTAAAGTTTCTAGAAGCTCTTCTTTCTGTCTTATTGTAACTAAATGAGGTTCCTTCATACTATGACTCTTGGTTAATATATAATGGTTAACATACCATAGACCAGTTTATGTTTATTAGATTTTGGAATCACTGGCTGATACATACTGTTTCCCTTTTTTGGGTGACAAGTGTATCTTAAATCCTTTCAGGAAAGAGATAGAAGGATTAAAAAAATTACTGAGACGTTTAGCTACTCTTTTAATTATGTTTTAGGTTGGCAGTAGGATTCAGTGGGAATAGCCTAGAATTAAAACTGGAAAACCCATATTTAAGTTTTTACCCTGGTATCACTTTTGTGTACTCAGGCAAATCACATAGCCTTGGGACATCTCAGTTTCCTTAGTAGAATTATGAGAGTGTTGGACTGGAATCAGAATTTTCCAAACTTCTGTTTCAGGGAAGCCTAGGGTTCCAAGAAGGAAATGTTGAAAATTCTACATGTGTTTGGTTTGGAGTACATTTAAAATTGTTTAAATTTGTGTTGCTAGGTTAACTGTTTATATACACCTTGGATTAAAGTTTTTTGAAATCTTTCATTAATCCAAGAGTATCCTGGAACTGCAAGGTAGATGGTGTTACCCGCCTCCCCCAAATTGATTACTGTTTATAACTGGTTATCTTTCTGAATCAGGATTGGTACTAGGCATCCAAACAAAATCCAGAAGTTACATGGGTATGGATGTGGATCTTACTGTATCCTGATATCCACACCCCAGATTTCAAATGTTTGTGTTCATTTTCAACTTCAGAAAAATTTTCATACCAATTAAGTAATTTTTTCATATTTTATATCAAGAATTTAACTTAGGTCATGGTATCACATTCTACAGAGAAGATAAGTTTAAAAAATGAGATGGCCATCAGATTTTAACTTTTTTTTCCTTTTATGAAGATACACCATCTATCTCATTGTCCTCGTTTGAGCTGTTTCCCATCAAGATCCTGATCTGGCTAGGATTTCAATTTATGTTTCCGTTTTAAACATTATAAATTTTATGCATGAATCATTGTGATTCTTTAATGAAATATTAACTTATGCTTTAATACTTATTTTCTAGGCATATTGTATTTTAGCAGGATCATTAGTATCTGAAGGAGGTATGTACTGTCACAGTATCTCTTTATTCTTAATTTAGTAATATATATTCAGCAGTCCACTCTTATAAATTGCTAAATTCCATTGATTAAAGAAAAACTAGAAATAGGAATCTACTTTGAGGAAGTAAATTCTTTGTATAATATGGTTATTCCTATAATGGGTGGGGGCAAGGGAAAACCTTTTTGTTTTTGAGTATTTTATCGTAATAGAACATTTGGAGCGAAGTATAAAAACATAACTACATATTGAGTTTTTAAAAGTCGGGTTTTAGTAGTGTTAGTCACAGAAAGGTCACTCTTTGCAATAAAATATTTCAAAGTTTCTGCAAATTTCATCTGTAGCAGTTCTATGACAGAGAAGTACTGACATCATGTGGGAAACTGCCTGACTCATTGCTGAATTCATAGTGTGCTTACTTCCAAAACGTTGTCATTTGCTATGCATAGTGTTCCCTTCACAGTCTGTAAAATGATGATAACACTACCTGCCTCAAAAGGTTGGGAGGGTCAAACGTAAATGTGCTTAGCATGCTGCCTGCCAACCAGTTGCTGTCCAATAAATTAAGGTCATTAGGTTGTAGTCAGGAAATTAAAATTATTACGGTTTAGAAATATGGGGAATACTAGAAATTCATTGTGATGTGATGATTTTCGGAGTCTTGATAATGACTAGTTAACAGAGGACTTTTCTTTATTGACAACCTTGGCATTAAAAGTGTTGTGCCTCTTTAGTTTGAGATGCCATCTTTAAAGCTGGGAGGCATGAAGCTTTTTCCTTGCTGATATGAATGCTTTTCTTTCAGCAACACTTCTCGTTGCTGTAAATGAACTTCGTAGGAGTGCTCGGGCCAAAGGAATGCCATTTTATAAATATGGTATGTATTTTAGGTGTCCTATTTCATTCACCTCCTTTATTTTTTAAAATTGCCTAGCGCTGTTTCTTTTTTCCTTATAGATGTGTATAAAATATATCTCAGTGTCTTCCTGTGTGACTCTTACAATATATACGGTCTCTTTTAAAAAGAGAAATGTAGAGTGATATGAACGTGAATACTTTGTATTTTAACTTAAGTGAACTATAATATTTCTGTATGTACTTATATTATTAGAGAAAGTAAAAAAAAAAAGAAAGTAATTTGACTTTAAATTTGTTACTGTCAACATTTAAACCATGAAGTCATGTTTACATTGAACAGGATGTTTAAAATCAGGATCTCATACATTTTTGTCTTAATTTATATCTTAATTTTGAATGGATACTTATTAAAATGTTACCTGATAGTATCAAATTAGGATTTCAGAAAATTTCTTTTCTTGTCTGTACCCCAACCGATTAAGTAATGGAAAGTCGTGATCCTAGTACAAATGTTATATTACTGGAGGATACCGCAGCAGTCTTGGGAGTAATAATAGCAGCCACGTGTATGGGCCTTACTTCTATAACAGGTAAGTATTTCATAAATTACAGGTGATTTATTTGTAGTACTTAAGTAATTGTCTAATATGTGGGTATTTTCTTTTATATCACTGAATAATTTAAACCAATAGAGATTGTTAAATACTAATTCCATACTAACCATTTATTTGTATAAGACAATTAAGATAGCAAAAGTCTTCAGATGTCTCTCTAGAAATTTTCTTTGTTTGAAATACAGAAAGGCTGTTAATAGAGCATTTCTATAATGTGCTTAACCTTCCTAGATGTGCCTTAATAAATTATGCAAGTACTCTGAGCTTCCTATTGATATTTGGCCTAGTGACCTTGTAGGTTTAACGTTTATTTATTTTTGAGACAGAGAGAGACAGAGCATGAACGGGGGAGGGGCAGAGAGAGAGGGAGACACAGAATCGGAAACAGGCTCCAGGCTCTGAGCCATCTGCCCAGAGCCTGACGCGGGGCTCGAACTCACAGACCGCGAGATCGTGACCTGAGCCGAAGTCGGACGCTTAACCGACTGAGCCACCCAGGCGCCCCCCTTGTAGGTTTATTAAGATGATATATGGGAGAGAACTTTAATAAACCCTAAAGTTCAAATAAATATGTATTGTGGCTCTTGTTCATTTGTCTTCCATTGTTAGTGCCAATAACAACTGCTGTTGCTTTCCTGTTTCCTGGACTCTCTAGTTGCATTTATCCTCATTTTGGTAACTAGTTAAGTGTTTGGAAGACCAGTACAGATAAATAAGAAGACAGAAAAATCATTTTTAACTTCTAAAACAACCATTTAGTATAAAAAAACTAAATTTCTGAGGTTACAGTTCTCTCAGAATGGAACTGCTTCCATTTTTACCCATTTGCCCTTGCATACTTGAAATAATTGTAGGTGGTAAGCTTCCATGCTTCTGCAGTGTTTCTTAAAATAGTCGGAAATATGAATGGATCTTTCTTACTTTGAATGTACATTTTAAGACTAGACCAGCATTCTCTAATGTTCACTGTGATCCAGAATATTTGCATTGTTCTTCCAATTGACCATCCCATTTTAGACATTTCTTAGACAAATTATTACTTAGCAAAATTTTAGGCTTAAGGAAAGTGAGACTTGATGAATAAGTCAACTGTTAATAGATTTTCTTTTACAAATAATAAAAACCAGTCGGATCAAACTTATACAAATTTTAGTTTTTAGAGTTTCACGTTGTTTTAATTAGCTAGGTTAATTCATTTAAATTAAATAACATGCCAAGAAATCAATAAAAAATTTTCCAACTAATATTTCTGTGTTTTCTGAAGGATTATTTATATAGGTATATTTTTAAATAAAAATAATGATGTAAATTTGTATTTTTAAAGAGCAGTATTTGATTTTGAACTCTGTAATTACAAGCTTCCTAGTGGATTATGTTTTACAAGTGGGTCATTTCCAGCACTGTAGTACAGATTAGTCATTTTACTTTTTAGTGTTATATTTTGACTAAATGTTAGTAAAGCTAGTGTGTAAATTGACATTTTTTTTAGTAAAATGAATGTTTACCAAGCATATTAATTTAATACTAAATTTAATATTGATATTTGATCTTTGGAATAAAAAACGTTTAATCATAAAAGTCTTGTATGTTAAGTTTATTAGGAAAATTCTAAATATATTTATTGATGTCTGATAATCAGCTCTTCTCATTGGTTCTGGGAGAGAATTAAGTCCTAACAAACTAAGGCAAACTTTAGAATCAGAATCACCTGGAGGGCTTGAGAAGACAATGAATGCCGGTCCCAACTCCAGAGTTTCCAATTCAGAGTCTTAGGTGAGGCCTAAGGACTTGCATTTTTACCAAGTTCTCAAGTGATGCTGATGCTGCTGATTAAGGAACCGTACTTTGAGAACCACTGCTCTAAGGTACCTATAGCATGCAGTGAGTTAACTTTTCTCCTTTGTATCTAGAATGATACTAGCTATGCATCATCCTTGAGTGAATGAGAAGAGTGATCCATATCATTTTTTGTATGGCTTAATTTTCTCACAGAACCTTGATAAGAAAAAGAGACAAAAAATGTTTTGTTTTGTTTTTCAGCTTTTGATCTCCCAATTATTTTGTCAACATGGGACAGGAAAAGTGCTATTAATATATCAAAAAGAAATGGGCTCTATTATATTATTAATATGTATATGATATCTCTAAAATGCTCTGGACCCTCACTCATGTAATGACCAGATGCAAGAAAACAGATCTTAAATAATTAAACAGTCTGATACTCCTATGTAGTGTGAAGCACATTGTAGCATCCCCATTTTGTAGTATAGTAAACCTGTTGGGACAGTCATTAAAGGAATTCAGAATGAATTTTGGGTCCCTTGGTTTACTAATTCTGGTTCTTTACTCACTAAACCTGATTGAAATAATAGAAAATGTTAATTTACTTGAGGGTTGATGGGGGGTGGGAGGGAGGGGAGGGTGGGTGATGGGTATTGAGGAGGGCACCTTTTGGGATGAGCACTGGGTGTTGTATGGAAACCAATTTGACAATAAATTTCATATGTTGAAAAAAATAAAAAGAAAAAAAGAAAATGTTAGTTTACTGACTTCTTATGTACTTTATTTAGGTAATCCCCTGTATGACAGCCTAGGTTCTTTGGGTGTGGGCACATTACTAGGCATAGTCTCTGCGTTCCTCATCTACACTAACACAGAAGCACTCTTAGGGCGATCCATCCAGCCAGAGCAAGTACAGCGGCTGACTGAACTCCTGGAGAACGACCCATCAGTAAGGTCAGCTTATTCCAGTGATGCTGCTAATAAGGTTTACAAAAACGCGTTATGAAATTTGTCAGTTTTTGCTTCACATATTTCAGTGTCCTGTTGTTAGGTACATGTGTATTTATAATTTTGCATATGTTGTTTATAAAATCTAAAAAAGAGCTATAAGTAAAAAAGATGCACTGTGGCAGATTTGAAATTTTCTGGAAGAGTGAAATCTGTAGATTAAATTGGTAGAAAAAATAAATGTTAGTAATCCAGAAAGTTCATACAGTTTTTTCAGTTATCTATCACTGTGTGCAAATTACTTCAAAACTTAGTGATTTAAAACAACATTTGTTACCTCACAGTTGGTGTGGGTCAGGTATGGTTTACCTGGGTCCTGAACTTAGGTTTCTTATAAACTGCAGTCAAAATTGTGGTTTATATACACAATGGAATACTACATGGCAATGAGAAAGAATGAAATATGGCCTTTCATAGCAACGTGGATGGAACTGGAGAATGTGATGCTAAGTGAAATAAGTCACACAGAGAAAGACAGATAACCATATGTTTTAACTCTTATGTGAATCCTGAGAAACTTAACAGAAGACCATGGGGGAGGGGAAGGAAAAAAAAATTAGGGAGGGAGCCAAACCATAGGAAACTCTTAAAAACTGAGAACAATCTGAGGGTTGATGAGGGGTGGGAGGGAGGGGAGGGTGGGTGATGAGTATTGAGGAGGGCACCTGTTGGGATGAGGACTGGGTGTTGTATGGAAACCGATTTGACAGTAAATTTCATATTTAAAAAAAAAAAAAACAATGCAGTCAAAAGGCGTTGGCTGGGACTGGAGTCATCTCCTGGGGAAGGATCTTCTTCTAAGCCCGCTCATGTAATTGTTGAGAGAATTTAGTTCCTTACTACATGGGTGTCTCCCACCTGGCCTCTTGCTTCATCATAGTATGCAAGATGAGAAGGCAATAGATACTGAGTGTGGACAAGATGAAGTCACAGATCGTCATCTAATCTTGGAAATGATAGCTCCTCACTTTGCCATGTTCCCTTGTTTAGGACAAGTCTAGCCCACATTGAAGGAGAGAGAATTGCACAAGGACTTGAGTACAGGAGGTGGGGCTTATCGGGAGCCATAGTAGACACACTGCTGATCACAAACACTTTTCTATCCAGTTAGTTCTGTACAAGTACATAAGGAAAAGGTATAGCTGCATATTTTCATTAGCTGCAATTTAGTATTAGTCAAATAATGAAATTTTTAAACGTGTTGTTAAGACTGAGGTAGGTATACTTTTTTAAAAAGAGTAAATTATATAGTTTCTTGCCTTTCTGGACAAGTTTTGTTTCATTTTGGGCATATATAATTTTATAAATATTAAATGTTATTTTCATCCTAGTTGATAAATATACTTCTTTATTTCTATGGCTAAAGAATTTTAGACTCAATATTTAGTAACTTGCTCAGGATCACTCAGAAATTAGAGTCAAATGTTTTAAGAGTATTTGGAGTTTCATTTAAATTTGTTTTCCCAGTAGCTCTGTCTATCCCCAGGATTAACTGTTTTCTATTGTTTTATATGTCCTGTAAAGAAAAGATGTTAATAGTGGTTACCATAGAAAGAAAAGACTTTCTCATTAGTTTCCTAAGGAAGATTGATTAGGGTTAGGGCAGGCAGAAGGGATGAAAAGCAGTTATGACACTTGAACATCTGCTTCTCTTTCTGAAGATCTGGAGGGGAAATCCTGCCTCTGCTGTTGACTAGCTGAATTACCTTAGGCAAGTCACTTAGGTCCCTCTGGGAGTGTTGTATAATCTGTAAAGTAAATTTCATTCATTAAATGCCTTACATGTAGTTGCTACAGTATTAAAATTTTATGTATGTGTTGGTTCATTACTCCCCATATCAATCCCATGAGGTAGTTATTATTAACCTCATTCTGATAGTACTTTTACAGTGGTATCAAGACTTGTAAAGAAGCTTTTGGGAAAAAGAAAAAAGGATTATGAGATGAAATAACATGGTAGAAAAGCAATTTAGAGTTGATTGTTTTTAATCCACCAACTATATAATTCACAACATTTATAAAACTATAATATTTATAAAGTTTGCATCTTTGTATGCATTATGAAAAAATAGCTAAATGCGCATTTTTTTGGATATTGATATATGGCACTTGATGGTGAACACTCTGAAAGCCATCTTGGTCCATTTTTATCACTGATGGGAAAAAAACAAGAAATCTGCACTTTGCGCTATTAAAATATACATGTGCGTGTATATAAATTTGTATGCGTTGTTATTGATTACAGGGCAATTCATGATGTTAAAGCCACAGATCTGGGATTAGGGAAAGTAAGATTTAAGGCAGAAGTAGATTTTGATGGACGAGTTGTTACAAGATCATATTTAGAAAAACAAGATTTTGACCAAATGATGCAGGTAAGTTTATGTATTTATTGTTTTCTTATATAGCCAAGGGTTACAAAAATTAAATTTTTAAGTAAATAAAATAAAACTGTTACAGGTCTTAAAATCACTTCAGCCTTCAACTTCTTAGGGTTCCAAAATCAGACAAAACCCTTTTATTTACTGTACATTGGGTCAGAGACAGCAGAAGAGCAAACCTACTATTCCAGTGCTTGTTACATGCCAGGCATTTTATGTATGTTGTCTGATTTACTCTCAACAGCGCTGTGATGTAAAGAAATAATATTTTCAATTTTATACATAGGCACATTGAGACGCAGAAAGATTAATTAACTTGCCTAAAATTACAGAGCCACAGTATGGAGTCAGATATGAATTTAGATCTCTGACTCCCAAAACCCATGCTTTTTAAAATTAGAATTAAATTTAAAAGAGAATTTACAGAGGATAATATAATGAACAGTGTACAGGTTACCACTTGCCTTTGTCAAATCCTAACATTTTATTGTACTGTATTTACTTAGAATTAAAAACAAGGAATTGTTATAAAAATGGGTGAAGCTTTGGTTTTCTCCTTTTAGATCCCATTCTCCTTCCTCCATCCCTAGAACTAAAAATTGTTTTGAATTTAGTACTGTCATTTCCATTCAGTTTTTATACTTTTCAGCATATTTTTCTTAACATAGTAGTATATAGCAGCATGTTGGATATTTAAAAATTGATATAAATGGTATACTGTCTGATTTCCTCTACAGTTTGTTTAACAGCATGGTTGTGAGATTCTCCCATATTAATATATACATATACCTCTAGTTAATTTATTTTAATTGCTATCTAGTATTCTCTAATGAATCTGTTGTAATTTATTTATCCAGTCTCCACTTGGGCATTTCTGTCCACAGTGTCATTCTCATACATTTCCTTGTTCACCTATGCAAGAATTTCTTTAGAGTAGTGCACAGCTAGATTTAAAATAGATGGGCTATTGAGTAAACTTACCCTCAGCTTCCCTAGGTCTTGGCAAATTGTGTAAAGTGTGTCAGTTTAACTTCCATCATTAGTATATCAGAGTTTCTATTATTTTACATTCTTACTAGGTGGTATTATATTGACAGTTTTTAAATTGTTGTCATTATTATAAATATGAGGATTACAATTTATATTTAATTATAATTTATATTCCCCCTGGTAGTAGTAACGAGGTTAGTAAGCACTGAAATTTATTAACCATTGGGATTTCCTCTACTTGCTTGTTTATTTAGTTAATTTCTGTTCTTCTGACAGATTTATAAACATTTTATTTGTAATATGCTTGACACGAATCCTTCCTCAGTTGTGTATACTAGTTTGTGATTTACTGTTTCACTTTGTTGTACAGAAGGCTTAATGCATTTTTAAACTTTATGTTAAATTTGTAATCTTTTTCTCTAGGCTTTTTATTATCTTGTTCAAGAAATCCTTCCTTTTCCCAGTATCATAAAAATATTCTCCTTTTTCTCTAAAAATATTGTGGTTTGTTTTCTACTCATAGTTTTTTAATTCACTTAGAATTATTTGTTTTTTTAATGATTTGTGGTAGGGATTTAATACTTTTTTCCTATAGAAAAATAATTGCCCCGGCACTATTTATTGAATAGTCTGTTCTGTTCCCACTGATTTTGGTAAGCTACCTCTGTGAAGTATTATACTCAATTTTTTGTTGAATTAAATTGTTTCAGAACTAGGTCATCCATCGCCTATTGTGTGAAAGTTTTTCATTTTCATCAAACTTAATGGTGTTACGATTTTTTAAAGAAATCATCAGTGTACTACTATGATTTTTTTAAAAGTTATTTTGTTTTTCTGCTTTCATTTTCTTTATAGGAAATTCAAGAAGTGAAAACTCCTGAAGAACTAGAAACCTTTATGCTTAAACATGGAGAAAATATTATTGATACTTTAGGAGCTGAAGTAGACAGACTTGAGAAGGAACTGAAAGTAAGATGTCTTTGTAATAGTAATAATGCCACCTGTTTTTGAGTACATATGCTGTGTCAGACACTGCTGATTGCATCCCGTGTATGCATTTACCTTCTTAGTAACCCCATGGTGTATGACTGGTAGTTGTGAACCAGAAAAGTTACTGGGTTAGAGAAGTTGGGTAATTTACTCAAGGAAGGTAAGGAATTGGGATTTGAGCCTTTGTCGTTCAATTCCAAAATCTGTACCTTCAACCACTATTCTATACTGCTTGCTTAGTTTTCCAAAATAGTCAAAGATTTTTTGTTTTGAAATAAAAAGTATTTTGTAAGTTTCTAGAGAAAGATAAAAGGGAAACTTCAGATTTTGTTCAAAAGTTTGAAAAAATAGAATGTGTCCTTGAGCATACGCATCAATCTTCCTTTTACTCCATCTGTCATTTTATATTTCCTTTTTGCTTCTGTTCAGTTGGAGATCATTACAACCTATTGGTTTTTTACTGAAGTATTACCTGATAAGAGTATCTTTTTTTTTTTTTTAAATGTTTATTTTTGAGAGACAGCACGAGCAAGGGAGGGAGGGCAGAGAGAGGGAGACAGAATCTGAAGCAGGCTCCAGGCTCTGAGTTGTCAGCACAGAACCCGGTGTGGGGCTTGAACCCACGAACTGTGAGATCATGACCTGAGCCGAAGTCAGACACTTAACCGACTGAGGCACCGAGGCACCCCCCCTGATTAGACTATCTTTAAACATGTCTCAGTGTTCTCAGATTGTCTTTCATTGGCTCTTGAGTTCAAGTTTTTGCAATAAATAAAACTTATAAAAGATCTTTGACATACATAGCTTGTTGAAGGGAACACGTCTTTCTTGATGTTGACCGTTCTTTTGTTAAAAACTGAAGGGAAATAGGGGTGCCTGGGCGGCTCAGTCAGTTAAGCATCCGACTCTTGATTTTGGCTCAAGTCATGATCTAGGGTCATGAGATAGAGCCCCATGTGTGGCATTTCACTGGGCATGGGGCCTGCTTAAGTATGTACATGCTCTCGCTCGCTCTCTCTCTCTCTCTCTGTCTTAAAAAGAAAAATATTGAAGGGAAGAATTTCTATCACTACTTACTATCTTTTCTTTTAGACTCTAGATATCTGATCAGATTAATAGGACATCAAATAATACAATTTTGTTTATGTTAATATTATAGTTTACAACATGATTTTCAAGTTTTAGAGGAGCAATTCTCAATTATTTTGGTCTTCAGATTCTTTACATTCTTAAAAATTATTGAGGACCCAAACAGCTTTTATTTATTCAAATTATAATACTTTATTGATATTTACCAAATCATAAATTAAAACTGAGAATTTAAAAATATTTATTCATTTCATGTTAATATAAATAATATTTTAATGAAAAATAACTATAGTTTCTAAAATGAAAAAAATAGAAGAGTGATATTGTTTCACATTTTTGCAAAAATCTAAGACCGCTGGATTCCCATATCTGCTTCTGCATTTATTCTGTTGACATACATTGTTTCGGTTGAAGGATATAAAGAAAAGGGAGTAGTCTTTGTAAGTATTCTTAAAGCCTTTTCAGATAATTGTGGTATTCTTATGTGATGTTAAACCCATACCTGACACCTGGTAGCCTCTTAAAGCTTAGTTGCAGTGTGGAATCTGAAACCATATCAAAGAACTTTCCACATAACTGTTTGTGAAGTTAAGGGACGCAGTTCACAAGATCACCCTCCTTTCTGGCACCAGTTACAAAGTTCAAGGGATTCCTCCTATCATCCTAGGTTTGATAATTCACAAAAAGGACTCACAGAACTCACTGGTTGCTTTTATACTCCTGGCTATGGTTTATTACAGTGAAAGGAAGGCTTAAAACTAGCCAAGGGAAGAAGTGCACAGGAGAGAGTTCTAAACACAGTTTCAGTTGTCCTCTCCACTGTGGAGTCATGGACACTGTTACTTTCCTGACAATGATGTGTGGCAGTTTGCAGAGTATTAATCAGGGAACCTTAACTGAGCGTTGGTGTCCAGAGATCTTACTGGGGCTCCACAGTTGACTGCTAAGTGGTCAACCTTTCATCTCTAGCCACTCCAAGGAATAGCTGACACTTTTAGTCTCTAGTCCCATTTGGATATATAGCGGATATTGTGTGGCCAAAGATAAACAAAGACAAAATTTTCAGCCAGGACATTCCAAGGGCCTAACAATCACCTCCCAGTAGCCAAGGGCAAAGGCCAGACCTCTCTTGGGGTATGGTTAATTATCTACTATACACTATTAAAATTTGTTGGTCTGTCTTTGTACTCTGGATGGATCTCTTAACCCATGCATGATTCCAGAATGTTATGAATTGGCCATTTGGGAAATACTAACTCACTGAATTTATGTACATCTTTCAAATGGTGACACATTTCTAAGTATTCGGAAGCTGTCAGGGTCATGGTGGTAGATACAAGTTTTTCAGCATTCTAATATTCATTTGAAAGCTTGCATTTTACCATTAGCAACAAATACTGTTGTTTTCCTTGAAGTAACAGATTCATTTTGTTCATTTTTTTTTCATTTTGTTCATTTTTTAAGAAGATCCCTGCCAAATACCCAATTTGAATAACCGTAGTTTGTTCATTTTTCTTTCAAGTAAAAATGGGGTTTACTTAGATAAGCTCACTTTTTTGTTGTTGTTGTTGTTAAGAAGGCTCCACCCTCAAGGTAGGGCTTGAACTCACGACCCACGACCCTGAGCTCAAGACTTGCATGCTCTACCAACGGAGCCAGCCAGGCGCTCCTACATGGTGTTATGTAAACAAGCATCTGATTTAGCTCATAACTCCAGCTCGTCCCAGAGTGCTTCTCTTTGTGACCTCAGACCTCAGTGTGAAGCAGGAAGGTCTAAGAATACTCCCCATTTCGTCACAGAATATTTTAAAAAGTGTACTCAGGCGTTGAGGCTTAATAAACCAATGTAAAAACATTGTAAACAATGTAAAACAATGTAAAAACTACTTCATGAAGGACTTTTTAAAGTGAAACTGGCTTTTTTTTTTTTAATGTGTCTGCCAGTAAAGGAACACAATGACTCCATATAATATGAGTTGGGTGGCAGTTGCCTTGAATTGTGCAAAGATGCCATCAATTTTATCTACCATTGCTTTTATGTCGTCAGAGGAAATACCAGCATAGTAAAGGCAAATAACATCAGCGTTATGAAAATAGCTTTGACCTTGGAGTCTCCCTTGAAAAGGTGTCAGAACCTTTGGACCACACTTTGTTTTTTGTTTTTTGTTTTTTGTTTTTTTTTTTAATTTTTTTTTTTTTTCAACGTTTTTTATTTATTTTTGGGACAGAGAGAGACAGAGCATGAACGGGGGAGGGGCAGAGAGAGAGGGAGACACAGAATCGGAAACAGGCTCCAGGCTCCGAGCCATCAGCCCAGAGCCTGACGCGGGGCTCGAACTCACGGACCGCGAGATCGTGACCTGGCTGAAGTCGGACGCTTAACCGACTGCGCCACCCAGGCGCCCCTGGACCACACTTTGAAAGTCACTTTTCCAAATATAACGCAAGATGATTCTTTTTGTGCAGGGTGACACAAGAATGAATAAACTTTGCTTTTCCATTCTATTTTTTTTTTTTAATTTCCCTGGAAAGGATAAAATAATGAGCTTTTAGACTAAATCTTTATTTTAGCTTTACTCTGTAATAGAAACAATAAGTCAGAAGCCAGATATGAGAATAATTAACAAATTGGTCATTCTTAACTATATTTACTCTTATCACAATCAGATAAATTTATTGGTTTTGTTTAGCTTTGTGCTTTAATTAGAAGCTATTAAATCTTTAACGCACTGAACTAACTCATGTGTTTCTGAATTATATAAGACTTTCAAACCAGGAAGCAAACTTTAACCCATACTTTCAGGTTAGAATCCTCTCTAAGGTAATAAGGCATAATTAATGTTAAAGAAAAGTTCTTCATAATTTAGGAACTAAACCAGGAGAGGGCATAAATGTAATTCTTTTATCTTGTTTTGAAAATAAGCTGGTCATCTTTTGAAAACTAAAACTTTGGCATATTCCCTTTTTTAGTATCTAAGCATGGTTGTCTTCTCAATTTAAATTTGAATAATTATTGAATCACTTTGGAAAGTCACACTCAATAATAAAATTCAGTCTAGCCATCTCTATTGAGTGATGCCATTTATCTGATAATTATTAGAATAGATACTATTTTTGGCTAAAATCTATAACCTGCATAGTTCCTTTTTTTTTTTCTTCAAATTTTAATGAGAGAGAGTGCATAGCAGGGGAGAGGGGCAGAGGGAAAGAGAGAGAAAAAAATCCTAAGCAGGCTCTACATTCAGTGTGGAGAATGACACGGGGTTCAATCCTATGACACTGGGATCATGACCTGAGTCGAAATCAAGAGTCAGATTCTCAGCTGATTAAGCCACCCAGGCGCCCTTACAACTTTGCATAGTTCTATGTAAAAACATTAAAAATAATAGAAGCTAATGTATATTATAGAAGCTAATCACGTAGTATAAATGTGAAATATATGTGAAGTTCTTTGAACTGTTAACTAAAATTTTTTTGCTTTACCTCTATATTTCAGTCTTCTTCTATGAAGTTTTTATGTTTGGGAAGCAGTAATTCTATGGGAAATTAATTCAGTGGGATGATGCCATAGTATTTGCAAATTCCTAATAAGTAGTATTCCGGTTAAATGCTGTGCCCTTTACTCTGTCTTTTGCTTCTTGAATTGCATCCTCCTGTAGCATTTTTTTGAGTCTGCAACATTATAAAATTACACTATTTGCTTCTTATCTCTCTAAAGTATGAGTGTTGAAATAAATTTGTGCCATGTAAAATGTTCTAATTCAAGTTGAATAGTGCCTGGAACATAATAAATCAATAAGTATCTGTAGAACAAATGAATGAAAATTACAAATTGAGCACCAATTATTGATTTTCAGCTCTGTTTATTCAGTTTCTGCTATATACACATGATATCTTATTAGGCACTAAACATTAAAATCTAAGGATATTAATCCTATTTTTTTAATTCATATTGTGCTTGTCTTCGTATTTGGCACATTTCATGTTAGGAATTTGATAATTTTCTCTCAAAAAACTTGATTTTAAAACAGAGTACATCAAATTTTTACTTTCTTTTTCTTTTTTCTTAAAGTTTATTTATTTTTGAAAGACAGGGCACAAGCTGGGGAGGCATAGAGAGAAAGGGAGACACAGTCTCTAGGCTCTGAGGTGACAGCTGATGTAGGGCTCGAACTCACAAACCATGAGATCATGAGCTGAAGTCGGTCACTTAACTGACTGAGCCACCCAGGTGCCTCAGTTTCTTTTTCTTGAGATTAGATTTTTTTTTGGTACACATTTTACATATAGTGGTTTTTTTAGGCAGAATAATTTCAAATTTTCCATTAATACCTAAACTTTTTAAAGTCATATTGGGATGGGTTAGGGTGGATTGGAAAGAGAAAATAAAATTCAGTTTCATTTCTGTTAGAGGAAATATTTTTTTATTCTGTATTGAATTTAAGGAATTCTAGAAAAGAGCAAATAGTTTAAGGTAAAGAGAAAATTGAGAACAAAAGTGTACCCCCATGTTTGGGGGGCCCCTGGCCACTCTCATATTAGTATCCAAGAGGAGAGTACCCCCAGGTATACCGGAACAAAACTAGTCATAAGAAGAATGCCAGTGCACACTCAATAAAATGCTCTAGTTGGAGCTAAACTCTAGTGTTATATCAGATTCTTGCCTTTATAATTGAATTCCTTTGAGTAATATGCAAATGTTCCTAATCCTCACTGATTATCAGAATCACTTAGAAGAGCTTTTCCCCATGTTGGTTGATTGGTTTAATATTTACTTACTAATCTCTACACCCAGCATCGGCCCGAACTCATGACCCCAAGATCAAGAGTCGCATGCTCTTCCAACTGAGCCAGTCAGGCGCCCCTATTTTTATAATTTTTATCAAATAATATCAAAAAAGTAATATACAGAATTTATAAAGTCAAACAGAACTGAAAAGCTTATAAACAGAAGTGTCACCTTCCTCACCATCCTCAGTCATGCTTAGAAGCAACCATTTTTAGTATTTCTTTTAGATTTACTGCCATATTTCTATAGGAAGATCTTAAACTGCTTCCACGTTATTTATCTCCTCTTTGATAGATGTAAGTTAGTTATATAGTTTTATATGTTCTCTCTGTCCTCCATTCTCATAATGTCATTATATTACATTTTATTACACTTTTAATCCCTCCCCCCACTCCCAGATTTAGGTGTCCTTCCTTTTTGTACCCATAAAGATACAACCCCAAGACCTTTACCTTGCTCTTTAAGTAGCAGACTACTCTAAGTGCTGCTTACTTAACCTGTATTTCCTCACTGGACAGACGTTCGTTGAAGACAAGTACTGTTTTGTTTCCTGTTCATTGTTGTATACTTCAGTGCCTGGCATAGAATAGGAATGTAATAAAGATACTTTCTGTTGCTGAAGTTCCTTAAGCCGGCATTTAAAATTTTTCACAACCTGGTTTCTGCCTGCCTTTCCAGCCTCATTACTGATCCTGCCCTTTTCGCAACCCCTGTGGCTAACTATACCATATGGCCAGTACACCCTTCTCCGGCTGACTTTGCTTGTATTGTTTCCTCTGTCTAGATGATGATCCTTGTCATCATCTATCTGGAAAACTCACTACTTTCAGGCCTTGTTTAGATACTCTCAGTGAAGTCTTAATACTCTCAGTGAAGTCTTAATCTCATGAGTTAAAGTAATAGATCTGGCGGTTTTGTTCCCTGAGTTAGCGTTTCAGTGCATTCATTGTAATAGTTAGGAGCTTGAGGTCCAGAATGTATCCTGGCTTCGTCACTTAGTAGCTCATAACATAGGTAGGTTAGTTAATTTCTTCAAACTTCAATTTTCCCATATATAAAATGGAAATAATTGAGTTATGAGGATTTTAAAACACACATGCACGTGAAGCCCCTTACTTAGCATGGTACTTGACATAAGGGTGACTGCTTATTAAATGTTAACTGCTATTTTTATTAGCCGCAATGCTTTCACTTGTAGATGGTTACTGATACACTGGTCTTGCTGGCTAAACTGAGTCCCTCAAGGTCAAGAACAGACTTACTAATAATCATAGTTCCAGCTCCACTATTTAGCACAGTGTCTGCCACAAGACTATATGGGGTGTTGCTAAAATATATAAAATAAGTGAATGTCAGTTTATTTCTTCGGATTGTTACTGTTTTACAGTGATTTTCTTTTCACCACAAACGAGTGTATTTACAGTGCTTTGCAATGCTTGGCACATACTAGGTTCTTCATCCATTAATGTATTAACGAACATTTGGACAAACTCAGGGAGATGGGGCTACTTACCATATTGTTTATAGTGTGTAGTATTCATCTATTGATTTTTATCTTGCTAATATGCTACACTGTAGTCGTTTGACCAAATGTTGTCAGTGGCTTTAGTGATCTAACGGAATAAAAGGAAACAAAATTCAGTTTTGCTATGAATAATGTGGTGGTGATTTTTCCTTCCAGAAACGAAATCCTGAAGTTCGACATGTAGATTTGGAGATATTATAGATTTTATTGAATGAATCTCTTTGGAGGAAAGCCTTGGAAACAAGTCCGCGAGCCTGCTCTCCTGTACTGAAGGCGTCAGGGCCATTCAGAAGCTGTTTTTTTGAAGATGGAGGAAGTATTTAATGTGAAGGGCAGTTCAGCATCTACAGAATGACTACTTCATCCTTGTAAGGGACCTATTACAAGTTGAATCAATTTGGAAATCATGTTTTTATGTTTCAATAGAGAACATTTTAGTTACTTAAATTGTTCATAATTTTTCATTTTACTCTGTCAGGGTATATTGTATCTTGCGATCATGTTTCCTTTCTTCACATTTGTAAAAATAAGCATCATCCATAGGATTATGAGTTTTAATTTTGTTACCTTTGAAGATGTCACTCCATCAGAACCTGCCAATCTTGAACGTTCTGGTTAAATTTAGTTTTTAAATAGTCACTCTGTTTTTTCCTTACAGAATGTGGAAATTATTTCTACATGATTCTGCCCTGAGCATTAAGAGGAACACTCTCCTATCCTAGTTATCCATAAATGTTCATTCCAGAAACGGCTTAGTTACTGAATCGAAGGAGGACATTTCAGTCCACCTTTTAGGTTGTAGTAGTTGCCATTTTGTAAATTTCTTATCTCTCCTTTACTTTTTTCTTTATTTAGTTTAATTTTTCCAGTGTAGGAGATACAGAATAACCCGGGATGTTTCCATAGGCCAGTTTGATGGCTGGGGTTTTTTTTTGTTTTTTAACTGGCTTCAGTGCCATAATGTGTATTTACTAGGCGGTAATGCATTTATAAGCATTTTAAAATTCTGTAAAATGGACTAGAAATATTTATAATTTTACAGACGGGACAGCATTTTATTTTTAATTTATTTTAAAAGGCACTACTCATGTAAATCTGAACTGTGAGATATTTCTTGCTTTAAGAGAAAGAGAAGTAAATCTCTTATGCGGAAACTTGTGGCCATGATTTTGTATAATATCATAGTCAATAGTGTGTCTGTAACATGAGTTTCTTACAGTTATAAATGGGCATTTATCATAATATATGGTTAAAACATTATGTAAGTAAGTAGCTTTCTAGTGATAAGGTACCAAGGTGAAAAAACATACAATTCAGTAATGAAAAATTTAGTGCAAAACTACAGCTGTGTCTCCATTCATCAAAATAACTCATGCACTTTAAGTTGTTCAGGGTGGTAGTGAGCATTGTCCATGCAAGAGTTGTAGCTGGGTGATTCTTTGCTGGATAAGTGGGTGGTTGATGTAAGAACCTAACTACTTGTATGAGGTCAGTGGCTAAAAACTTAACTTAGATGGAAGTTTATGAATCACAGCAGATTGTAATGCTGGAAACAAAAAATAAACATTTGATTAAAGGGTTTGTAATGGTAATTTTTTGATCCAAAAGTGTCATGTATTAGAAAATCATGAAAATTTATGTTGGTGTACATTTTTTTTACCTTTGCAGAGCATTTTGCGTATTGTACATTTTAAGTGAAATAACATTCCAGTTTTATTTTTGAAGATATAAAATTGTTATACACACACACACAAAATTTGATTCTGGTTCTTATGGTCGCAAATTCTTCACTTTTTTTTTTTTAACTGTGTTTTACTCCTTATACTTCACTCTATACAGTTTATATCTTCTCTCCCCTTCCCACTTGCCATTTGTTAGTCCCATGTCACTGCCATATGGGAAGGTACGTGATTATATCCAATTACCTCCTAGGAAAATTACTCTGAAAAATTCCACATAGCAAAAATAGGAATAATGAATTCATTTAGGAAAGAATGTCAAAGTTGGGATACAGAAGTTATTCCAAATGGTAGGTTTTTTAAGGATTCCCTAAAAGAAGCCAATGCCGGATATTTCCTTGAGTTTTCTAATCTGATTTTGACTGAGATCATACCTATTCTTAAATAATAATTGAAGGCTTCTGTTTCTGTCATTTCTTTCCAGCTCTGTTCTGCACTGATCTTGTAAAGTTTGTTTAACAAAATTTGACATAAAGAAGTACAGCATTATCTATGAATTTGAGTATTTCTATGGAATCAGGAAATGTATGCTATCACTGCTTTTTTTTTTTTTTTTCCTTTTAAACTAGAGTCAAATTTGAATTTTAAAACCAGGGAATTTGGACCTTTTTCTTTTTCTTTTCTTTTTTTTTTTGAAAGAGAGTGCATGAAAGAGAGTGGGGAAGGGCAGAGAGATAGGGAGACTGAGGATCTGAAGTGGGCTCTGTGCTGACAGCAGTGAGCCCAGTGTGGGGCTCAAACTCACAAACTGTGAGCTCATAACCTAAGCCAAAGTCAGACACTTAACTGAGCCAGCTAGGAGCCCCTGGGCCTTTAAAAATAAGAGAAGGGGCACCTGGGTGGCTCAGTCGGTTAAGCATGGACTCTTGACCTCGGCTCAGGTCATATCTCCTGGTTCCTGAGCTTGACCCCCTCAGGCTCTGCGTGATGGTGCAGAGCCTGCTTGAGATTCTGTCTCCCTCTCCCCCTGCCCCTCCCCCACTTGCTCTGTATCTCCTCTCAAAATAAATAAAAACAAACTTATAAATAGGGGCGCCTGGGTGGCTCAGTCAGTTAAGCGTCTGACTTCAGGTCATGATCTCGCGGTGTCTGAGTTCGAGCCCTGCATCAGGCTCTGTGCTGACAGCTCAGAGCCTGGAGCCTGCTTCGGTTTCTGTGTCTCCTACTCTCTCTGCCCCTCCCCTGTTCGTGCTCTGTTTCTCTTCCTCTCATAAATAAATTAAATAAATAAATAGAATATCAAGTTCAGGTTTCTTGTTTCTGTGTTTTCCAAATTAATACTTTTGAGTCCTGACCTGATGCATACCATTTGAATATTTAAGCATGTAAATCTCAGTGTATTCAAGGGAAATAGCTTCTGTGGTAGAATAATTGCGAAAGTAACGTTGGACAGTGAAGAGGGCAGTCATGGACCTGGGACTCCTACTTGTATTAAGCTGCATTTAGGAACTCAAAGGTGAAGATTGCTTGTTTTCAGCTCCGGCTGAGAGTGGATCTCTAATCACCTGTAAATAGCAGGCACCAAACTAGGTAAGGTGGCACATTTTTTAGACCAGGGCAGTGGGAGCATGAGGGATGGAAACTTATTTTTAAGTGGCCATCTTGGTGGCCAATAATAATACCTAATTCCAAGGACGGAGATTTCTGAACATGTACTGAAGAAACTGAGATAGGATTAGATTGGAAATTTTTCAAATTTTTTTCAAAAACAAAGTTAATCTCTGCCATACATCTTCCTACTCACACACCAAGTAACCCAGAATAACAAAATGGCGTAAGACTTGAATTTCGGGTATATGAATTTTAGTGTTACCTTAATTATCCCATAATTTGAAAAAAGCTTTTTGCTAAAATTGTACCATCTAAAGGAAATGACTTAAGTTTTAAATCTGATGACTTTTTGAGGTAGAATGCTGGGAACTACAGAAAATTACACAGGCATTTAGAATTTATACTGTCTTTCTTAGATTGCATTTGTCAGGCTTTGGCATCTCTTCTAAATGTGATGACCCCTAATTTGCCAAACTGTCAGAAGTCAGTGAAGCAAAGAATTGAAGGTAAAATGTTGATTCAAAGATTGTCTCCCCTAAATCCCTCATCCCTGTGTCTGAAATGGAAATTTGGAAGGCATTTATATGGAAGATGGTTCTGGCAGCCTTTATATTTGCACTAAGTTTACTAGCATCCCTAGACTTGGTTTTATGGAAAAGAAAATTTTTGTTTCTATTGTATTTCATCTGTCTGATTTTGCTGGCAGATTAAGATGGTCCTGGTCCCTCAGGATGCTTTTTCCTTAACAAATGTCACATGGCAAGTAAGAGCAGTTCACTTACTAGTTTGGGATTTTTTTCTCCTGATAAATAAATGTTTTTGTCAACATAAATCCTTTTTTACCTCATGTAGTAAGAACTAAATTGTAAAGTGTAGAATGATATATTTTACCTTAAAAATGCCTGCATATTGGTGCCTGGGTGGCTCTCTCTCTCAAAAATAAATTTTTTAAATGCCTGCATTTTTGAACAATTTATTAATCATTGAGTATGCTTGTTAGTTTGTAAATTTCCTGGTTTTACAAAACTAAAGTGTAACAACTCTTAAATCATTTTATAATCATTTTTCAGCATAAAAAAAACTTAGTTTTATAAGTTTATTTATTTAGAAAGAGAGGGTGCATAAGTGGGGGAAGAGCAGAAAAAGAGGGGGGCTGGGGAGAGAGAATCCCAAGCAGGCTCTGCACTTGTGCAGAGACTGATGCGGGATTCAAACTCACAAACCGTGAGATCATAACCTGAGCTGAAGTCAGATGCTTAACCAACGGAACCCCCCCAGGCGCCTCGAAGAGAACTGCTGTTACTATACTGTTAGGATATTATGTGTTTGATAAAGCACAAACCCAAAAAGTTCTATCCCTTATTGGTACATAGTATCATTCCATTTTGACAAAACTAGATTATGTAAACATGTTAACTAGGTTCTTTCTTTTGAGAAGTGTCTATATAACATATTTAGAGGAAAAAATACAAAACACAAAAACACCAAAAGCTGCAGCCTAGAGCCAGCCCGCACTGGGGTCCATGTTGAATTCTATGCTAATCCTAATATAGGAATTGGGACTATTTTCTTTTTCACAAGAAACTAAACCAAAGTAATACTGAAAGTAATGTATTTTGAAGGGCATATGTCCCTCCCCAAAATCAAAATTTATTAAAAATAGAAACACAATAATTCAGAATTTGCATAGCAAAATGAAGAATTGTATCTGTATCTTTAAGGGCTTGTAGAGGCTTTAAAATAGACTTAAAACATGTCTGTTGGTATTATGATAACTATCAAAGGATACTTTGAGTTCTTTAATATCAGGTACCATTATACATGTACTAAGCCATCTAATCACTACAAAGAGCCAGTGAAGTAGAGATGCAGATGAGGAAACTGAGATCCAGTTAGATCTGTAATGTCTGAGGGTATGCAGCTGGTAAAGGTCAGAGGTCGAATTTGAACTCAAAATTTGGCTCTTTACAAGTCACTGGTGAGCAGATGAGCCCAAGAGGAGTAGCACTGTATAGAAAGCAGAAGCAAAACAATCATTTTATTATAAAATAAGCCAATGAGGTAATAGGAGTCAGAACAAGCCACATCTAATTTGGACTGCTTGGAACAGGGGGATCAGTGAGGTGGGGTTGGGGTGGAACATTGACATTTTACAGAAGCTGAAGAATTGGCTGTCACTGCTGAGATTACTTACTTATTTTTTTATTTAACGTTTATTTATTATTGAGAGACAGAGCATGAGCATGGGAGGGGCAGAAAGAGGAGACAGAATCCGAAGCAGGCTCCAGGCTCTGACCTGTCAGCACAGAGCTGACACGGGGCTTGAACTCACAAACCACAAGATCATGGAGCCAAAGTTGGACGCCTAACCGACTGAGCCACCCAGGCGCCCCTTTATTTTATTTCTTAGAGGGGCATCTGGATGTCTTGGTTGGTTAGGCGTCCGACTTCGGCTCAGGTCATGATCTCACTGTCTGTGGGTTCGAGCCCCACGTAGGTCTCTGTGCTGACAGCTCGGAGCCTGGAGCCTGTTTCTGTGTGTCCCTCTCTCTCTGCCTCTCTCTCTCTCTCTCTCTCTCTCTCTCTCTCAAAAATATTTAAAAAATTAATTTTATTTTTTAGAGACAGTGCACATGGGAGAGGAGGGGGGAAAGGGACAGAGGGAGAGGGAGAGAGAGAGAGACAATCTTAAGCCCCTTAAGGGGATATATTTTCAAATATTACTTATAGGCCATCTTAGAGACCTACCCAGAAGGTAATAATACTTAGTTCAACTGTCAGTCATCGATTGGAACCATACAGGAAAGATATTTAGGGAAAGGTATGTAGATTAGCATTAATCAAAAATTTAAAAAATACCCTAAAATTGTATTTGAATAGATAAACCATTTATATGATACAAAATTTAAGAAGGTTCAGGGGCGCCTGGGTGGCTCAATCAGTTAAGTGTCCAACTCTTGATTTCAAGTCATGATCTCACGGTTTGTGAGATGGAGCCCTGCATGGGCTCTGCACTGCTTGGGATTCTCTCCCTGTCTGTACCCCTCGCCCACTCACATGCCTGTGCGCTCTCTCTCTTTCTCTCTTAAACTTTAAAAGTGTTTAAAATTAAGGATGTTCAAACATATACAGGGAACATTCTCGCTTCCAACTGTGACCCCTACTTACCCATTTTCCTTTCCCAGAGGCAACTAATACTACAAACTTATGATGTATTCTTACAGATATTTGGTGTGTATATGGACACAAACATACATATATACATACAAGTTTATAGCATATATTTCCTCTGTTCTACACAGATGGGAGAATACTCCTACATTAAGGAATCTTCTTATAATTTAAAAAGTACACAGCCAATTTCCAGAGTTTTGTGTTCACTAAAAATTACATCAAGAGGATATAACAGTATAGTGCTGTGCTTTACCATATGGTAGCCACTTGTGACATGGGGCTATTTACACGTAAGTTAATTAAATTGAAAACTCAGTTCCTCAGTTGCATTAGCCACCTTTTCGTGTGCTCAGTAGCTAACATGTGGCTAGTGGCTATCATGTAATACAGTGTAGATATAAAACATTTCCATTTCACAGTTCTTTTTGGACAGTGCTAACATAAAGTAATTCTAATTTCTTTAATATTTTAAAGTATCTTTGTAGTGTACAACAAAATAAGATCTTCCTCAACTTGTGATGATTTATGTCCCAGTAAACCCATTGTGAGTTGAAAATACATAAGTTGAAAACACATGTACTATACCTAACCTACCGAACATCACAGCTTAGCCTAATCTACCTTTAACATGCTCAGAACACTTACATTATCCTACGGTTGGGCAAAATCATTTAATACAAAGACGATTTATAACAAGTGTTGAATGTCCCATGTATGTTATCGACTGCTGTACCGAGAGTGAAAAACAGAATGGTTTTATCAGGTACAGAGTGGTTTAAGTATATTCGTTTACTTTTGTGTTTGCATCTAATAGGAGCTGCTGCTCACTGCTACTGCCTAAGCAGTACAAGAGTGTTGCCTACCACAGATCGCTAGCTTGGAGAAAATACCAAAATTCAAATTTTGAAGTATGGTTTCTACTGAATGTGTATTTCTTTTGCACCATCGTAAAGTCCAAACATTGTAAGTTGAACCGTCATAAGTCAGGGAGCATCTATGGTGCCTGGTTTTTGTTGTTGGAGGAGAGGGAAAGAAATTCTAGCTTAGTTCTTAAAAAAATGCATTCGTGTATAATTAGGTCTTGAGCTATAACTTGAGGCTATAACTAGTTAGTGTTACCTTGAATATGTAAATTTCTCATTTTAAAAATAATTTGAACTGGACTTCATCTCTCAAATCTACAATCAACATTCTGAACATTAGAGAACAAGTCAACCCTTAAAAATGTTCTTGAGTCATCAAAAAGTCTTACCCAGGTTGATAAAAATTATGTGATTCTGAGGATTAATTTTAGTTTAACATGGTGGCCATGCAAATGGCTAAATTGGTATGAAACTTGCATCATCTAAAGGCCTTAGAGAAGAGAACTTAGAATCAAAATTCCCAATTTCTTCACCTTGCCTTCAGAAAGTCTCTTGTAATATTTTCAGTAAGTGGCACCTTCATTTTTTCAGTTGGCTCAAATCTTGACTTCAAGCCTGGTTCCTCTGCATTTCTCATACAATGGACAATTCAATACCTTAGCAAGATCCTCTGACTCTACTTTCAAAATATATTTAGAATCCATTCAACTCAACTATTATTTTAATGTCAGCCATCATTATATCAATTGCTTTTCCAAAGTAGCTTCTTAACTGGTTTCCCCCATAATCCTAGTCCACAGTCTATTTCAACACAGTAGCTTGTGATTTTTTTGAAAATATATCCAATCGTGTAATTTCTCAAAGCCTTCCTAATAGCTTCCCATCTCATATAGAGTAACAGACAAAATCTGACAAGGCTTACAAATTCTCCATGATGCATTTCTGCACTATCTCTCTGACCCCATTTTCTACTATTCTCTCCGTCACTGTTCCAGCCAGACTGGCCTTTCTGCTTTTCATACATCCTAAGGATGCTCTCTGGGCCTTTGCACTGCCTGAAATACTCTTCCCACCACATACCCACACAGCATGCTTCTTTCTTCAAATATGTGCTTAAATGCCACCTTCTCAAATGAGGCCTTTTCTCACTGCCCTATATAATAAAATAGGGCAAATCCTCTCTCCATTTTTGCCTCCAGTTTCCTAATTTTTCTCCGATTTTTTTTTAAGTTTATTTGTTTAGTTTCAGAGAGACAGAGACAGTGTGAGCAGGAGAGGGGCAGGGAGGGCGAAAGAGAGAGAGAATCCCAAGAAGGCTCTGCACTGCCAGCACAGAGCTCTGTGTGGGGCTTGAACTCATGAAACGTGGGATCGTGACCTGAGCCGAAATCAGGAGTCAGACGCTTAACCAACTGAGCCACTCAAGTGCCCCAACCCCGATTTGGTTTTGACCAAAGTATTTGTTCCCTGGCGTACTATAAGTTATCCCTGTTTATTTTCTTGTGTATCTCCACTAGAATGTAACATGCATTAGAGCTGTATCTCCAGGTATAGAATGAGATCTGACACATAGCAGACATTCAGATGGTTTTGTGTATGATGCTGGTCTGTAGAAGTATAAAGGTAAAAAAGACATAAACTTGGTCTTCTGGCTCACGGTCTAGTTACACTGACAAGCAGCCCTTACAAATGATTGTAATACAGTGTCATAATGTGTCTGTCAAACATCATTTAAGTGGATTGATACTAATCTTCATCAAAACTACGTTTGTAAGGTAGGCACGCTGATACGCTGCTGAGGGGAGTGTGAACTGGGACCACCTGTTTGTAGGACCAAGAGTCTGGAAAATGTTCGTACGTTCTGACCTTGTCATTCCACTTCTAGAAATACAATCTAAGGAAATGCAGTTGCTTTCATACAAAAATTGTTTCATTTAGGAAAATGGTTCAAATATTGCATATTTATAAGGTAGAATATAATGCAATCTTTGGGAGCATTTTTTGCAGAACATTTAATAATATGGCAAAATGCTTACTATAGAGAAAAACGTAAGGACACACGCACCTAGCACTTCCAAGTTGTTACAGCTAAGGTTTGGGATGGGGTGGGAGTTCTTTACTTTTTATTGTGCACACTAAAAATATTTTTATGAGCAAGTATTTTGTAAATTTTAGGAAGTGCTAAGGACTCATTTTTTAGTGAAAAAATAACAACAGGATACATGACTATATTTAGGACAGTTCCAATTTTGGGTACATAGAAAAAGGACTGAAAGGAAATACACTAAATACTAACAGTGTTCACACATAGGTGATTTTTCCTTTTCTGTTTTTGTCATTTACAGATTTCCTACAAGGAGCCTGTCTTTTATAATAAAAAGATAATTTAAAAGCACAATTCTTTAATCTTCTTGAGATAACGGATGTTCAAGTCTCTCATATATATAATAGAAAAAGAATGAAATCTTGCCCTTTGCAACCACATGGATGGACCTAGAGGGTATTATGATAAGTGAAATAAATCAGAGAAAGACAAACACCATACGATTTCACTCATCTGTGGAATTTAAGAAACAAAACAAATTAATAAACAAGAGGCCAAAAACATACTGTTATATACAGAGAACAAACTGGTGGTTGCCAGAGGGGAGGTTGGTGGGGGGAGGGGTGAAATCTGTGAAAAGGATTAAGGGTACACTTATCTTGATGAGCACTGAATAATGTATAGCTAGAATGGTTGAATCATATTGTACACCTGAAACTAATAAAACACTGTATGTTTATTATACTTTAATAATAACAATTACAAAAACTAAGATGTGAGAATCCTTGAGTTAGAATTTTAATTTTAGGGGCACCTGGGTGGCTCAGTCAGTTAAGCGTCTGACTTCAGCTCAGCTCATGATCTCGTGGTTCCTGGGTTCCAGCCCCGCATCGACTTCTCTGCTGTCAGCCCGGAGTCTGCCTCAGATCCTCTGCCCCCTCTCTCTCTGCCCCTCCCCTGCTCTCTCTCAAAACTAAACATTTAAACATTTAAAAAGAATTTTAATTTTAATATTTCCTTTTAAAAAGAGGTGAGAACCCACAGTTTTAAAGGGAAAAGTCTTAAGCTCATTTCTATGTTTGAACTTGGGTTTAATACCATTAGACTTCAGAAGTTTCCCACTGGGATTTCCACCTCCAGTAATAGGGGCGTATACTGTTGTAAATCAATATGGTGGTGTGCTGAACTCTCGGTTTATGTACCTGAAATACTCTCAGATCTCACTGTGGGTCACGGTGGAAACGGTGTGTTTGTCAGAGAAGACGAGGGCAGTTGTTCTGTTGGAAACCTGAAAAAGAAATGCTAAAAACTGAGTCTTCGATTACTGTATACACTCAACAAATACTTTTTTCCTTGGGGGTATAACAGTTGACCCTTGCCCAACGCAGGGATTGGGAGCACCAATCCCCACACAGTCGAAAACTCATATAATTGTATCTTTTGACTCCCCAGAACTTAACTACCAATAGCCTACTGTTGACTGGAAACCTTACTGAGAACATGAACAGTTGATTGACACAAATTTTGTATCTTATATGTATTACGTACTGTATTCTCGCAATGTAAGCTAGAGGAAAAAAAAAGCACTGAGAAAATCACAAAGAAGAGAGAATACGTTTACAGTACTGTGGTCTAAAAAAATCTGCATTTTAAGTGGACCTGCACAGTTCAAACTCCTGTTGGAGGGTCGACTGTATAATAGTTTCGAGTGTACATGATGATTTGACATTTGTATACCTTGCACAAGCCTATCACCTTACATAGTTGCCAAAGAAAGTTTTTTCCTGTGGTAACTTTTAAGAGCTGTTCTCTGAGCAACTTGCAAATATTGTCAACTGTAGTCTCCATGCTGTAATTACTTCACCATAACTTATCAATTTTATAACTGAAAGTTTGTACCTTTTGACCCCTTCACTCATTTCTCCCACCCCCCACCCCATCCCCACTGCTGGCAACCACCAATCTGTTTTCTGTATTTATGAGCTTGGCTTGTTTTGTGTGTGTGTGTGTGTGTGTGTGTGTGTGTGTTTCAACAAATATTTTTTGGGTGCCCTGTGTCAGTAGGCACCGTACTACCTCATAACTACCCAGGTCGTGGGGATAGGAAAGCCTCCTTGAGGCAGTCAGTGCCCTTTAAGGCCAGGCACCGAAAGAGCCCACTGCAGAATGTTCTAGGTAAGAGGGCTAGAATGGGTACAAAAACATGGCTGTTGTCTTCAGTTGATAGCTGTGTCTAATTAGGCTAACACATCTTACTCAAATAGTAACAGAATGCATTTTCATTCCTGAGAACCCTTTTCTCGAATGCTAGTGTGGATGGTCTCCAGCCTTCAATGTTGAGTGAATTCTACTTGGCTACATTTCTGCTGGATCTGGAGAATCGTAATAAGTAAGAGTCTCATGCCTGTTTTGAAATGGTATGTGTCGTGTCTCTGGTGGTTCAGTATATTTAACTTGCTTCCTCGTGAGTGTAGCTTCAAGGTATTGTTTCTTGCTGGAGTTCTGAGTTGTGATTTATCTGCTCTCGGTCGAAATATTAAATAAATCTGAGAAACCTCTAAAACCCGTTTTTATTGTACTTTTTCTTAGTGAACTCCAGATGTAACCTTAAGATGATTTAGTAAGACATGAAAGCGGGGTGGCTGTTAAACTCAGATTGAAGCAATTTAAAATTTTTACAGGAAGTTCTATCTGACGCAGAATTTCTCAGTTTATTCCAAATGGGAAAGTTGGGAACTCTAGAAGGAAAGAAATAGATGTCACAGCTGTTTTCCACCTCATTTGCTCCATGGCCTCCTATTCTGCAAGGTTTCTCCTGGGGTCTCTGGGCTGTTTTCACTTCCCTGAGGCCCAGGGCCTTTCTGTGTCCCGAAGACAGGCCTGGTTTTGCAATAGGACTACCCCTCAAAGCTTAGCAGTGTTTTCAGATGAGAAGGATTCAATTTGTTTTACAAGTTACTTAATATTTTTACTTTACTGAGGTATAATTGGTATATAACATTATATTAGTTTCAGGTGTATAGGATAAGGACCTGATGTTTGTATACGTTGCAAAATGATCACCATAATGTCTACTTAATATTCATCACCTTACATACTTACAGACGAAATTTTTTTCTTGTGATGAGAACTTTTGAGATCTGATCTCTTAGCAACTTGCAAATATGCAATACAGTATTATTAACTATAGTCACTATGCTATACATTATTTCCCCATAACTTATTTCATAATTGGAAGTCTGTACCTTTCGACCTACTTCACTCATTTCTCCTACGCCTACTCCTGCCTCTGGCCATCACCAATCTGTTCCATCTATGAGCTCTTTTGTTTTCTTGTTTTGTTTTCTTTTGTTTTGTTTTCATGTTCATTTTTGAGAGAGAGAGAGCACACGCAAGGGAGGGTCAGAGAGAGTGGGGGACAGAGGATCTGAAGCGGGCTCTTCACTGAGAGCAGAGAGCCCAACACGGGGCTTGTGAGCCAACAAACCATGAGATCATGACGTGAGCTGAAGTTGGCTGCTTAACCGACTGAGCCACCCAGGCACCCCAGTTTTCTTTTGTGTTTTAAGATTCGAGATATAAGTGAAATCATAATGGTATTTGTCTTTCTCTGACTTATTTCACATCACATAATGCCCTCAAGGTCCATCCACATTGTCACAAATGGTAAGATTTCCTTCTTTTTATGGCTGAACAATATTCCATCTGTATATATATACCACATTTTCTTTATCCATTCATCCATCAGTAGACATTTAGGTTGTTATCTTCATTATAAATAATGCTTCAATGAACATGGGGATGCAGATATCTTTTTGAGTTAATATTTCTGTTTTCTTTGAACAAATACCTGGAAGTGCAATTGCTGGGTCGTAGGGAAGTTCTATTTTTAATTTTTTGAGGAACCTCCATACTGTTTTCCGTACTGGCTGCACCAGTTTGCATTCCCACTAACAGTGCACAAGAGTTCCCTTCTCTTCACATCCACCAACACTTACTATTTCTTGTCTTTTTGATAGCCATTTCTCATATAATCTTAAAATTTTTTTTTTTAATGTTTATTTTTTTTTGAGAGAGAGACAATGCAAGAGAGGAAGGGGCAGAGAGAGTGGGATACACAGAATCTGAAGTAGGCTCCAGGCTCCGAGCTGTCAGCACAGAGCCCAACTCAGGGCTAGAACCCATGAACCATGAGATCATGACCTGAGATGAAGTCAGATGCTTAACTGACTGATCCACCCAGCTGCCCCTTACATAATCTCTTCTTTTTTTTTAATTTAAATTCCTTAAAGTTAGTTAACATACTGTGTAATATTAGTTTCAGGTGTAGAATATAGTGATTCAACACTTCCATACAGCACCCGGTACTTACCACAACATACTTCTCAATTCCCATCACCTGTTTAATCCATTGCCCCTCCCTCCCCCCATCTCCCTTCTGGTAATCATCATAACAATTAAGAGTCTGTTCCTTGGTTTGCCTCTCTCTCTCTCTTCCCTTTGCTCATTTTCCCTCCTTAAATTCCACATATGAATGAAATCATGGTATTTGTCTTTCTCTGACTTAATTCGCTTAGCATAATACTCTCTAGCTCTATCCATGCCATTGCAAGTGACAAGATTTCATTCTTCTTATGGATAAATAATATTCCATTGTGTGTGTGTGTGTATACACATACATACCACATCTTCTTTATCCATTCATCATTCAATGTATACTTGGGCTGCACCAGTTCGCATTCCCACGGTGCATGAGGGTTCCCCTTTCTCCACATCCTTGCCAACATCTGTTGTTTCCTGTGTTGATTTTAGCCATTCTGACAAGTGAGGTATCTCATTGTAGTTTTGATTTGCATCTCCCAGATGATAAATGATGATGAGCGCCTTTTCATGTGCCTGTTGGCCTTCTCTGTACGTCTTTTTTAGGAAAAATGTCTATTCATGTCTTCTTTTTTAATTGGATTATAATAGCCATTCTAACAGGTGTGAGGTGGCATCTCGTGATTCTGATTCCATTTCCCCAATGAGGAGTGATGTTGAGCACCTTTTTATGTCCCTGTTGGCAATTTATATGTCTTCTTTGGAAAAATGTCTGTTCAGATCCCCTGTTCATTTTTAACTGTGGGTGGTTTTTTGTTTTTTGTTTTTGCTATTTTTATGACTTCTTCATATATTTTGGATATTAGCCCCTTAGATATGTGATTTGCAAATATTTTCTTCTATTCAGTAGGTTGCCTTTTCATTTCGTTGATGGTTTCCGCTGATGTGCAGAAGGTTTGTCATCTCGCTTGTTCATTTTTGCTTTGGTGCCTCTGCTTTTGGAGTTTGATCCAAAAACTTATCACCACATTTGAAGTCAAGGAGCTTAGTACTCATGTTTTCTTCTAGGAGTTTTATGGTTTAGTTAATTTTTTGATATTCATCTCTGGCTAACTGAATTTGGCTGAAGTTCTCTTGAAGATTTACATTCCTAAAACTTAACTGTAGAATTAACTTTCTCCTTAATAAAGATAGTCATCACTGACTATTCCATCCGATAAACATTTCCTTATCTTCATTAGTGTTTCACTGGCATTATAACTTATGTTGTCCCTTCACAGGGTCAGCTGGAGCTGTTTCTTAAATTTTAGCCTGCATACAAATCACCTGGAAATCTTGTTAATGCAGATTTTCTAATTCAGGAGGTTTGGAGTGGGGCTGAGATTCTCTGTTCCTAGGGAGCTTATAGGTAATTACAGTAAAACCTTAGACTGCGAGTAACTTATTCTGCGAGTGTTCCACAAGATAAGCAAACATTTCTAATAAATTTTAACTTGATAAATGAGCGATGTGTTGCAGTATGAGTAGTATGTGATACCGAATGTTACATGATCACAACTGAGCCAATGGTCCTTGAAATTTGCTTTGATATACGAATGCTTTGGATTACTAGAATGTTTCCAGAATGAATTATGCTCACAAACCAAGGTTTTACTGTAATTCTAAAGGTGCTGGCTCGTGGACCACACTTTGACTATCAAGGACTAAGATTATTTTCCAATATTTGGATATGCAGCCTACTGGCACAGGAATATCTGATCTTTTATAATAGATGTATCTCCAGAGAAATAAATACAGGTAGTTATTGTGGTTGTAAAATTGAAATGATTTTTAAAGAAAAATCATTATGAATTCTCTTATAAAGGAATGCATTTCCTACCTAGTTGATTTCTTGGAGTAAATCTGGAATTGTATCCAAAGTATGGCCATTGGAAGGTGGGTGGAGAGACGGGCTAAGTGGGTGATGGGCATTAAGGAGGGCACTTGTGATGAGCACTGGGTGTTAAATGTAAGTGATGAATCACTAAATTCTACTCCTGAAACAAATATAACGCTATATATTAATTAACTAGAATTTAAAAATATTAAACAAATAAAAAAACAAAGTATGATCATAAAATAATGTCAATAGTAGTTTAAATAAATATTAAAGATCAACTAAGTGTTCCTTGAAAAAAATTCCTTGTGAGGCTATATTATTATTCTAACAATGCTGCCATCTTTAGGACATGTTTGCAACACTTGGCTTGGAGTTAACTAGAGAATTTGTGACCCATTTTTAAAAATAGGCTTGATGAGGGGCGCCTGGGTGGCGCAGTCGGTTAAGCGTCCGACTTCAGCCAGGTCACGATCTCGCGGTCCGTGAGTTCGAGCCCCGCGTCAGGCTCTGGGCTGATGGCTCGGAGCCTGGAGCCTGTTTCCGATTCTGTGTCTCCCTCTCTCTCTGCCCCTCCCCCGTTCATGCTCTGTCTCTCTCTGTCCCAAAAATAAATAAAAAACGTTGAAAAAAAAAAAAATTTAAAAAATTTAAAAAATAGGCTTGATGAAATGATGGATATCTTCACCTTTTGAGGATAACTTTGATTATTTTGGAAGCAGTCAAAACTAGTTGGATACAAGACTGGTGAATATATGGGTATATATATGGGTGGATGGATAAGCTGGTTATTATTTTCCGTTAAGAGCAAGGAACACTATTTGGGTTAAAAATTTTGTTGTGTTTGTGGCTTATCAGTTCATTTTGAGTGGGAGGCCCTGTGTTATGAACATTGTTAATATAAGTTTGTGTCCTTTCAAGATAATAATTTGGAAAATAATCCTCACCTGAAGATATAAATTCTGGTTTGTTGGTTCCAGAAGTCAGTCGTGTTATTTTACCATCTTGACTCACTCTACATATTCTTCCGCAAACTAACAGGCACTATACTTGAGGTCATCGAGCTGATGTTTTGGAGGTATATTACGGTTCAGATTCTGACTCTGCTACTCACTGTGTGGCCTCAGGCAAGTTGCTTCACTCCCTTTGCTTCTGTTTTCTTACCTATTAAATGGTGCCAACAGCATTATCCAACTGCATAGGGATTAAATAAGATATCAGATGTAAAATGCTATATCGTTTCATGCCTGGCAAGAGTATAATTAAACTTAGCTGATATTATTACTATTATTATTGAAAATATTTCAAATAATTCATTGATTAATATAATCACTCATTGAACGCCTTCTCACTAGGCATTTTTCTGTATTATTTAATTCTTTTAATACACGTTCATTTCTCTCCCCGAAGCATTAACTGCTATGGAAATTCTCTTCTGCTGAAAACGACTAGAAAACCAGACACAATATGTGGGGCAAGCACTGTTTGAAGACACGGGACAGGAGGCCGAGCAGGATTCCTTAGAAAAGAGAAAGAAAGACATGGTCTTGACTACTGCCCCAGCTTACTGCCTCAGGCACTTTCTAGGCTGCAGCGCAGAAATGGATAGGCCAAACAGAGCCTGAAGATCTTGGGGAGTTGAGATAAAACTGGAGTTCAAAGAAGAGAGAGTCTGTCATGCATATTATAATAGAGGATAGAGGTACAGAGAGAAAGCTAGGCACATCTGTAATGAGATTCTTTCAAGTCTTTGGTTTAGTAATTACCTCTGCATGCATGTGGTAAAACTCCTCAAAACAAGGGAAACAATAATTGGAAATCAGTAGACCTACAATTCCCAGGGTTCGCACAAAGCTAGAATAGTTCATTCTTCTGTCAGTCAGGAGGGAGAAACCTTATCATATACAGGATATTTCACAGAGGCCTTGGAAGGGTCACATGTTTATCAGGTTAAATTAACCCTAGAGTAAAGGCTTCTCTGGACCTACCCTAGCAAAGCCCAAAAAAGCCTCAGAAGAATCAAACTGATCTGCAAATAACTGAATTGCATGCTAGAACAGAATTCAACACTTTATAAAAGAATACAAGATCCAGCAGTAAACATAAAATTCACAATGGTTGGCGTCCAATCAATAATTCCTAGTAGGAGGAGATGACCCATAACTAAGGAAAAAAACCAATCAATAGAAATAGCCCTGGAAATGACAGAGATGAAGAAATTGGCAGACAAGGACCTAAGGACAATTATGTAAATACAGACTTGCTGAAGAGTATAAATGAAAACGTGAACATACGAGGGCAGATGCGAATGAATAGATATATCCAAGAAATAAACTATGTGTGTGTATGTGTATATATATTCTTCAAGAAATAAAAAAATACTGTATCTGAAAAGAAAAATACACTGGATGGAATTCATAACATTTGGCACTGCAAAAGACAAGATGAGTGAATTTGAAGTAATATGCGCTATCCCAGATACAGCACATACTGAAGAAAATAGAGTGCATGGTCCCTGTGGGACAATATCAGTCTGCTATATGTTTGTATTAGTTTGCTATGGCTGCTGTAACAAACTACCACAAACTCAGTAGCTTAAAGCAACACAAATTTATTATTTTACAGTCCTGTAGGTTAGAGGTCCAATGAGGGTCTCACTGGTGTTGACAGAGCTGCATTTCTTTTTGGAGGCTCTGGAGAAGAATCCTTTTCTTGGCCTTTCCCAGCTTCTAGTTGTTGGCTCATGGTCTCCTTCCTCCATCCCCAAACCAGCAACAGTGAGTCAGAGCCTCACATCGCACTGCTCTTTCTCTCATGCTCCCTTTTCCACTTTTAAGGACCTTTGTGATTACAGTGGGCCTGCCAAGATAAGACAGGATCATCTCCCTTTTTAAGGTCCCCTTTGCCATGTAACCTAACACATTCGCAGATGCTGGGGGCTGGGATGTAGGCCTCTTTAGGGAGCCATTATTTTGCCTTCTACAACTTGTAATTGGAGTGCCAGAAGGAGAGGAGAAAGAAGGGAGGACAGAAAATATGTTTGAAGAAATTACAGAAAAATTTTCCAAATATGATGAAAAATATAAACCCATAGGTTCAAGAAATTGAACAAACCCCAAGTAGAATAAATATAAAGAAAACCAGACCAAGGCATATCATCATCAAACTTGAAAAAACATTGGTAAAAATCTTAAAAGCAGAGGACACATATGTCCAAAGATTCTTAGATTAGAAATATAGGAAAATTCACATCAGAGGCCCCTGGGTGCTCACTTGGTTGAGTGTTGGGACTCTTGATTTCAGCTCAGTTCATGATCCCAGTGTCATGGGATTGAGCTGCACATCCGGCTACATGCTGTCACTCTCAATCTCCCTCTGCTCCTCCCCCTTGCTCAGGTGCTCTCTTTCAAAAACAAATAGGAAGAAAGAAAGAAAGAAAGAAAGAAAGAAAGAAAGAAAGAAAGAAAGAAAGAAAGAAAGAGAAAGAGAAAGAAAAGACAAGAAAAAAAAAAGGAACTTTTTTGCAAGCCAGAAGAAAACAGATGGACATCTTTAAAATGCTAACAGAAACAAAACCTCTCAATCTAGAATTCTGTAGTCGGGGAAGATCTCTTACAGAAGTGGAGGTGAAATAAAGAACTTTTCAGACACACAAAGCTGTAAGAATTCTTCAAACAGCAGGCCTCCACTACAAGAAAAGTTAAAGCAAGTCCTACAGGCAGAAGGAAAATGAAAACAGATGGAAATCTGGATAGAATGAAAAACACTGAAATAAGTGAGTAAATAGTAAAAATGTTTTCTTATTTTTAAAATGAATGGATAGTTGATGGTTTAAAGCAAAAATAAGTATATATTGTATTATAGGGCATATATATGTCAAATGTAGAACTAAGATATATCGCAGCAATAGCATAGATACTAGCAGAGAAGAAATAGTGTACTGTTAGGAGGTTCTTATACCTGCAGAGGTGTTACAGTACTTGAAGGCAGATTGTGATAAATTGAAGATATACACTCTAATCTGTAAAGCAAACTTTAAAAAAGAAAACAAAGAGGTACAGCTAATATGAGCTTACAAAAGACATTAAATGGAATCATGAAAGATACACAAAACAGGGCAGAAAAAAGGAACAAAAAACCAAGGGATGAGACAGAAAAATCAATAGAAAATGGTAGATTTAAACAGAACTGTATCAATAATCACAGTAAGTATAAAATGAACTAAACACTTGAGTTAAAGGCAGAGATTGTGTGATAAGATAAAAAAGTAAGACCCAACGCTATGATGCCTATAAGAAATCCACTGTAATTATCAAGATTCGTATACACCTATACACGTAATAGGATGGAATGAGTTATACACATTAACATCAATCAAAAGAAAGTTGGAATAGGCATATTAATATCAGACAAAGTAGATATTAGAATAAAAAGTATTACCAGTTATAATGGAGGTTATTTCATAATGATAAAGTGGTTAATTCTTCAAGAGGTCAAAATAATCCAAGCATTTATGTATCTAAAAACAGAGCTTCAAAATACATGAAGCAAAAATTGATAGAACTGAAAGGAGAAACAGATAAACCCACATAGCACCCTTCTCACAGTAATCAATAGAAGGAGGCCAAAAAGCTAGTAAGTATATAGAAGATGTGAACAACACTATCAACTAATTTGACCTATTCAACATTTATAGAACATTCCACCCTAAAACAGAAATGCACATTCTTCTTTGGAAGGGCACTTGGGATATTTACCAATAAAGATCATATGCTTGGCCATAAAACACATGTCAATAAGAATTTATATCTTACAAAATATGTTCTTTGGCCAAAATGGGATCAAATTAAAAACTCATAAAATGTAGAATTAAAATATATGACAGCAGTAGCAACAAGGACAGGAAGAGAGAAATGGAGGGGTACTGTTGTATGATCCTTACACGATTCACCAAGTGGTATGACTTTATTTTAAGGCAGAGCGTGATAAGTCGAAGATGTGTATCGTAAATCACAGAGCAACCAGTAAAACACACGCGTGCACACACCAAGAGGCACAGCTAGTGAGCCAACAGTGAAGATAAAATAGGGTAATAATCCAAACAAGGCTGTAAACAAGGAACAAAGAAGAGACAAAACATAAATAAGATGTCAGCTTTAATTCTTATTTTAACTCAAAGAGGTAGATATCATTTCACAGATAAAGGAACTAAAACTCAGGGACCTTTATATAACTCGCCCAAAGTGACACACGCAGCATGTCCTCGGGATGCCATGGCATTGTAGCATTGTGCGTGTGTATGCATTCTAGCTCCTTGCGCGTGTAATTTGGAGAACCGAACCTATGTCCTCACCGTTTGTGCATATGATTGGCATTTATATTTCTGTGTGCCTATGTAATTAAAATGCATTCTCACTTTTCAAATGACAGTGGAGTTACATAGGATTATTGCTTGAGTGTTTTCCTATCTGTCTTCACTCTCCGTCGCAGGTCGGGATATGCCAGCGTCTCTATAACTGAGGGAGTGGGACGAGATGGCATAAGCAGCCTACACTGCTGTGCAGCATGAACTCACTGACTGCAACTAGGACAACTTAAATTATTTCCCATAAATCTCTTCAAATCCTGACAAGCTTTTTGCTGTGTTCATCGTCTGTGTATATACATGGATAGGAGTACAGTACACTGACATGTTAAAAAATATCTTGGAACTCCATGCAATATGTCAGCTACTGCGCTAGGCAGAAAATATGAAAAGGTGAAAAAATTAATTATGTCCCCTGACATAAAGCTAAAAGTGTCACGAGGTGTACAGACTGAACAAGGAATCACACAAATACCTAATGATGATATTGTCGTAAGTGCTATCGAAGCAACAGAATGCCATGATAGGTGGAAAGGATCATTTGCTACCCCCCACCTCACCCTGAGTATTATTACCATGCTAATGTTACTTGTCTTTCAAATTTCCGGGATATTCCTGGGGCTATTCATTGTTATCCACAAATTCAATGGGAATAGCCATTTTTTCTTTTATCAAGCGTTTGTAAGACTTTGAAACTATCACAAAGCCACCAAGCCAGAAGTTGACAGTAGGTAATATAGTTTACTACTAAAACAGTTCTTTCAACTTGAGCATGCTTGGACCCAAGCGATTTCTTTTTCACAAGATATTTCTAGTACTAGTAGTCAAGAGACCTTGAGTAGCAAGGGCTGTCGCCTGCAATTATTTTGAGTTATTCATCCTTTCCTTTCCCCTCTGCTAAAAGAACAATAATTTTTAAGAGTAAAGATTCAACTAGGAATTTTTCATTGTAACACAGGCTTTAGCCATAGGATTTCAGAACAAAACACTTCAGGCCCTCCATTTACAAATGGGTGTGGACGACTTGGCTGTACCAGACGGATGTAACCCTAGTACGAAAGGGGCACACCCAGATCCTACCGCACTCGTGGTGAGCTGTGTCCTGGGAGAAACAGCCCGGCTCAATACCTAGGGAGCCCCCTTTCGTGTCTCGCCAAGACCAGATCTTGCAGGGATTGTTTCTGATTCTCTCCCACCACAGCCCATTGGCTGGAGCCGTGACCAGCTGCAAGCCCTAGTGTTGGTCTGAAGAGATCACGGCTCTCTTGCTCCACAGTCTGTCTTTTCCCCGGTGATAGAACCGGAGACCCAAGGGGCAGGGCCCAGGACTGAGCACTAGCACGGTGCCTAGCACATACTAAACAATAAATGCTTCAAAAAGAAAAAAAGGAAAAAGAAAAGGAAACATAAAATGGGTATTTGGCTTCCGATAGCTCGAAGGGGAGACAGAACTAAAGACAGTTTTTGTTGGTTTAGTTGTTGGGTAAGAACCAGAGCAGGAAGAGACAAGAAGCAATGATTTTAAAAAGCACTGGATCATTATCTGGTTACTGGTTTGTAAAAGTAGCTTTATTTTAGGAACAAATTTGAGTGGCCGGGTTTTAAATATTCTCCCCAAGTATTTTCATGGGTAGGCACTTAGTACCTAGGCAAGAGGAACATCTGCTCGCCGAACGGATATGACCGCACAGGGCAAAGGCACTCAAACGACTCCGTTTGCCTTTCTGATTAGAGCACAGGGGAGGTTGGGCGGGCGGAACTCGGAGGGAACGGCGTGGGCAGCGGCGTCTGCAGTGTGTGTCTGCCGCCATGTAAATGGGCACGTTTGTCCGGCTAACAGAATGGGCAGGATTGTTTCTAGCACAGAACAATTGTCCTTCAAAAATGTTTCCTTATAAATGTTTTTATTAGTATAATATAAAGTTTTTAATATTAAAGAACCCACCATATTAAAGCTTGGCAGAATTTTGAGAAGGTATATGCGTTCCGTTTCAAGGTCTTGTGGGGAGCAAAGCAGCTTTGTTTAAATAATGATGTAGCACAATGCTTTTTTAACAGTGTAATTTTCATCTTGAAAATGCCTCATCCATTTGTCTAATACCCTCTTTCTAGACTAATATTTTGGGCATTTCATTTTAACACGTTAGAGCAGTGTATTTTACGCCAAAGTCTTTCTAATGTAGCCAACAAGTGCTATCAGAAGCAATGGAGAACTGTAAGATAAGCTATCAAGGAAAAGGTGGTTCTGAGCAGAGGAGAAGGTTCTAGATTAAGAGTTTTTAACATGGAGACCACCGATAAGCTTTAGGGGACTCAAGAACCCTTGGGAATATCCTGGAAAATCCTGAGTGTCTGTTCATCTAGGGAGACAGTCCCTAGTTTGTATAGGATTCTGAGTGGTTCTCACCCAAGAGTTAGAATCACTCTTGTAATAGGAGTCAACACAGACTAAGTCTGCTGCAGGAACAATCTAATCCTGAGATCTTGGTAGCTTAAAGCCACAGTTGGTTCTCACTCATGAAGTTATTGCCCCTTCCAGCTCCTGTCAGACAACAGACACTTGTTCAGAGTTTACTCTGCTCAAAGGCTCCCAGGTAGGATCCCAGAGAGGGAGGGAAGCAGGTCCCCTGGACATCCCATGTCCTTCCCTCTGGGGCAAGTTCCTCACTTTTCCTTATCCATCAGATTCTCACCCTCATTGCAGGCAAGGAGGGGACAGAAACTTGGTGGGGAAGTGGCAGCAAGGTTGAGAGGATAGATTCTATGGATAAATTGGAACAGATAGTTTGAAATGTTTTTGTTGGTTTGGGGCAGGGACAAGGGACATAGATGACAGGAAGGGATAAAGGAGGTGTCATTTCTTTTTTTTTTTTGTTTTTAATTTTTAACATTTATTTATTTTTGAGAGACAGAGAGAGACAGAGCATGAGTGGGGGAGGGGCAGAGAGAGAGGGAGACACAGAATCCGAAGCAGGCTCCAGGCTCTGAGCTGTCAGCAAAGAGCCTGACACGGGACTCGAACTCACAAACCACAAGATCATGACCTGAGCTGAAGTCAGATGCTGAACCGACTGAGCCACCCAGGTGCCTGGAGGTGTCTTATTTCTGAAGTTAGATATTGAACACCACTACTGATGTTCTGGGAAGCATTCTAATATAAACTGGAATTCACCTATTTTCAGATAGAAATAGCTTTTAATAATAAAGCACTGTTAAATGAACTTTCAGAGATAAATGCAAAGACAAGAAGGGAAAAAGAGGGGGTTGATGGTGGTAGAGAATAAGCATACCAGAAAAGCTGAGCTAAAGGAAGATGTAACTAAGATACAACTTAACCCTAGGCTTCCTGACAGCCAAAGCAGAAAGGGAGACACCAATAAGAAATTTGGAAAACATGGTTTTAGGGGACTGCATTATTTTGATATTCATTTAGGCACTGCTGGGAAATAGCTGCATGAACTTGAGCAAATTACTAGAATTTTCCGGGCCTTACTTTTCCTTAAGTGATGGTAATTGCCTATTGAATCAGAAGATCTTGAAATTCCTTCTGTCCATAACTTCTCAATCATTATTACTAGACCTTTCAGGGAAAGGGCTTGTTTTATACTTTTCACTAGGATTATACACTTTTTCATTAAACAATGAAAATACACTTTTTTATTAAACAAGTATTTATAGTTCCTTGTAAATTCATGAGAATTTTCCCCATTAAATATCCCTAAAGAGCAATGTGACAGAGTTCCCCAATCTTTACCAATTCTAGAGCTATCATATATTTCATATATCATATGCCTAGTTTTGGCTTTGACATTCTTCTGTAATCACAGAAAAACAGTCTACCCAAAAATACACCAGAAACTGAAAGGGTAATTATTTAGCACAAAATGCTAATAGAAAATACAATACAACCCACAATCAAACACGTTATTATGTTTTTTTTTTTTTCAGTTGAATTGAAAATGCTTCTCTGTTGCCAGGAAGGAGAATGAATCATTGTCACTGGTACAAGAAAAGAGACAGAGTAGAAGACATTCATACCTCTGTTCCTCGGATCTCCCCAGGGCCTGAATTCCTCCTTAGCATCTGGCAGAGGCTGAAGAGTCTCTGTTTTCAGTCTCTTATTATTGGGAAGAGGACCCTAGGTTTTAAAAAAGTGCCCGTATTTACAGTTACATATTCTGGCCCCTGTGCTTCTATTCAAGCACACAGCCTACTATTTGTTATATTTCATTTTCATCAGTGTATTCTTAAATATTTTTGTGCCTTGATGAATTTTGACTTTTATAACTAAAGAAAGTAAACAAAATCAGGATCAGTCTAGTCTATAACATTTTTGTGAGATGAGAATGAATGTTTATATCTTAAAGCTATATTTCAAAACTATTGCATAAGCCAATTTATTAAAATTTGACATTTAATAAGTACAAAGACTCAGATTCTATTTTAGACATATTTCATTCCATCTTATTGATGATTGATCAATTGAAGCATTGTTTCTTAAACATCAGGACCAATGCGGGGCACCTGGATGGCTCAGTCAGGTGAGTGTCTGGCTCTTGATTTCAGCTCAGGCCATGATCTCAGGGTTTGTGGGATCAAGCCCTGCGTCAGGCTCTGTGTTGACAGTGTGGAGCCTGCTTGGGATTCTCTCTCCTTCTCTCTTCCCCTCCCCTGCTTGCTCTCTCTCTTGAAAATAAATAAACTTACACACACACACACACACACACATACACACACACACTAAAACACATAAAGACCAACGAATAGGGAGGGTTGTTAGCAGAGGCATTGAGACTGTGTCTCTAATGAGTTTTAGTACTAAATATGAACCAAGACTTGCCTGGAACCCAGAAATTGCACAAATGTTCATCTGTGCATTCTTTGCAGGATTTCAAGTGGCAGACTTCTCAGGCCATATTGAACGATAAATTATAGTTTGACCAGCCAGAGCTGGACAGAGTTAAGAGGTAGTTGCTGTGTTAGCCTAATTGTTGTAACTTTTTTCTGTCTTGAAAGTCCTACAGATACTACGACCTTCAAAGATGAGTTTTATTGAAGTAGGTAAAACCTATTCTTCTTACCTGTAGTTGGACTGCCTGGATTTGGACTGCCTGGATTAGTACCTTGGCTTCACCACTCCACCACTACTAGCTCTGTAACCTTGGGAAGCATCAGTTTACTCATCTGTAGAATGGGAATATTAGTTTACCTCAGACTCATTAAGAAGATATAGTGATTTTAGTAAAACACTTAACCTACTGACTAAATAAATATTAACTATCCCAATTTATTGAGAACTATAAGGTCACTTATGTAAAGAAGTCAACTCTCAGGATGTCAATGAGGTGGGACCAAAGAGCTCCATTATCAAATGTGCCTCATGTCCTCCCTGTGTCCTTTCTCCACTTGGCTTGGTGTCCCAGCATGTCAACTTGTATGGACATGAATGGGTTCCCTGCCTTCCGGTTTCCAGTTGCTTTCAGCTAGAGGGGAGCAGCAGAAGGAGTTGGAAAAGAGGAGGGAGGTCAACATACTGACCCTCCAGCTCCCTCCCTACAGGCTCTGCCAAGTCTAACCATGTCTCTTACATGGAGATCACATTTCCTGGCGGGGAGCCTTCCCTACACGGTCCTAATTCCAGTGCTAGCACTCACTCACCCTACCCCTCCAGGCTAATGACAGCACCCTGCTGGTCCCAGGTCTGGACACTACACTCTCCCTTGTCATTTCAGTCCATCCTGCCTACACCTTTTTACCAAATGTCTTTATTAAACACTTCTCAGATCAAGTGGGCTGTTTCCGGACAGGTTGAAACACCAGGTATGTACCACTACGACTGTGTCTATGAGAGGTCTGAATGACAGCTTTAAGAAGGGGGAATAAAGGAAAAAAGAAAAAAAAGTAATTCAACAAGGCTTTGGGAGTATAATAAATCATATATGAATAAATCTCTCCCTGACTTGGCATGTACTTTGGCAGAGACAGTCAAATTGAATTGTCTTGGTGATAGAGACACAGGCTCAGTAGTACTTATTTTCTCTCATTTTATGCCTGATTAAGCTTTTTGTATACAGCTCTATTTGGAGGAACAAGTTGCTCAGTGGAACTTGGGGTTTTCTCATAATTCACAATAGGTTTTTGTCATTTTCCTCCAAACAGGTACCCAGCCATTGGCTGTACTCCTTTGGTTCTTAGGATATGGTCCTTATAGTGCCAGATGCATCAGCCTTTTAATAAATAGGCTGTGCGAATGTATAATCAACTTTAAAGGGATTACATCATAATACATTCCATTCCTTAATTATGTAAACTGTGTACTGATCAGCATACTCTAAAATTGGCCTACCTAGCATTTTGACAATTCAGAATATTTCATTTTATAAATGGAGCCATATAAATGTGGCCATTTTGCCTGGTGTCTTGTAGCATATTTTCAAGGTTCATCCATGTGGTATGGTAGTAGGTATTGGTATTTCACTCCTTCTTTTATGGCTGAATAATATTCTGCCATGTGGCTACACCACATTTTTTTAACACCATATTTTGTTTATCCATTCATCAACTGATGGACATTTGGGTTGTTTCCATTTTTGGTCATTACAAAGAATGCTCCTGGGAACATCTGTATACAAGTTTTTGTGTAGACTAGAATTGCTGGGTCACATGTTAACTCTGTATGTAACTTGTCAAGCAACTGCGGGACTGCTCTTCAAAATGACAAGGTTTCAGTATCTCTGTATCCTTGCCAACATTTGTTATTGTGTGTCATCTTCACTGTAGCCATCCTAGAGAAGTGGTATTTCATTGTGGTTTGGTTTACATTTCCCTAACGACTAATGATGTTGAACCTCTTTTCATGTGCTTATTGGCCATTTATACATCTTCCTTGGAGAATGTGTATTCATCCTTTGCCCGCCTTTAATTGGGCTATTTATTGAGTTACAAGTTCTATATATTCTGACTACGAGTCTATCACACATATGACTTGCAAGTATTTTCTCCTAGTCTGTGGGTTGTCTTTTCATTCCTCATAGTGTTCTCTGAAGCACAAAAGTAATGAAGTCCAGTTAATTGTTTTTGATGTTGCTTATGCTTTTGGGTTTCACATATGGACAGATCCTATTCCCTAATCCAAGATCATGAAGATTTAATAGTTTTCTTCTAATAGTTCTATAATTTTAGCTTTTATATTTAGGTCTATGATCCAATTTGACTAATTTTTTTTGCATATGGTGTTGACATAGGGGTCCAACAGCATTCTTCTTTTTTTTAAGGTAGTCTCTATCCCCAATATGGGGCTCAAACTCATGACCCCCAGATCAAGAGTCACGTGCTCTGAGCCAGTTACCCCTCTTTTTGATGAGGAGATGATGTGGTCCCAGCAACATTTGTTGAAAAGACTATGCTGGGGCGCCTGGGTGGCTTGGTCGGTTGAGTGTCCGACTTCGGCTCAGGTCATGATCTCACAGTCCGTGAGTTCGAGCCCCGCGTCGGGCTCTGTGCTGACAGCTCAGAGCCTGGAGCCTGTTTCAGATTCTGTGTCTCCCTCTCTCTCTGCCCCTCCCCTGTTCATGCTCTGTCTCTCTCTGTCTCAAAAATAAATAAAAATGTTAAAAAAAAAAAAAAAGACTAGGCTTTCCCCATTGAACTGTCTTGGCTCTTTGTTAAAAATCAACTGAACATAAATATAAGGATGTATATATGTTGGCTACCTGGGTTCCTTGCATTTCCCTATGAATTTAGGATCAGCTTGTCAATTTCTGCAAAGAATTCTGTGATTTGGATAGGAATTCCATTAAATCTGTAGATCATTTCCAGTATTGCCATCTTAAGTCTTCCACTCCATTATCATTATGATCTAGATCTTTTAAACTTCCTTCCAACTGATGTTCTGTAGTTTTCAGTGTATAAGTCTGGCACTTATTTTGTTAAATTTATTCTTCAGTATATTATTCTTTCCAATATTATCGTAAGTAGAATTGTTTTCTTAAATTCATTTTCAAGTCGTTTTTTGCTGGTGTTTAGAAATACAATTAATTCTTGACTCTCATATCTTGCAACCTGGATGAATTTGTTCCTAATACTTTTTAAAGTGTTTAAATCTGAAGCTTTACCCTATGTGTCTGGGGTAAATATTCAAAATATTTGAGAATATTTGATTACATATTTTTAATGTTTATTTTGGAGAGAAAGAGAGGGAGACCGAACGCGAGTCGGGGAGGGGCAGAGAGGGAGACAGAGATTCTGAGGCAGGCTCCAAGCCCTGAGATGTCAACACAGACCCCGACGTGGTAAACTCACGAACCATGAGACCATAACCTGAGCTGAAGTTGGACACTTAATTGAGCCACCCAGGTGCCCCTTGGTTACATATTTTTAAGCTCGTTACTTAATAATCCTCTTTTAATGCTTTAGAATAATGAAATAATTTAAATTCCATTTTAATTGGTATTCCAATTCAAACCCAGATTATTTGGATCAAATTACTGCTTCATCCAAAACTGGTTGAAATGTTGCATCTTGTGGTGAAAAAAAATCACATCTTTATGTTTCCCCTAAAATGAAACAAGTGTTTTTAGCTTTTACTTAGTCTGATTTATGAAATAACATTTATTCAAATTTATTATTCTATAATGGTTGATATGCCTGATGTATATTTTATGCAATAACTAAAGTGGGAAGCCACAACCATGCCACCCTATTTAGCCAGAACTATTTTGTTTTTGTATTCAGATCACTGTTCAAAAACCATAAGCAATCAACATTGTTCATTTTTAAAGGTCATGAGTAACAGCTGTAGGATTTTCTCCTCCTTGGTAGAATGGCTCTGTTGAGTAGGAAACAAGTGTGCTTGAAGTATAAATGTACAAAATAGCAGGCATAAGTCCTCCTGGATTCCATGCCTCTCTTAGATCGTCATTAGTTGTCTCTTTCATTCACTAGATTGCATGACTTTTCTGGATGATTTTTGGTCTGTTCTCTGACATAAGTTGAGTATCTTGTATTTGGGTATTAAGTATGTAATATTTTCTTGGCATTCCAAGACAGGCAGAAAAGCCTTAGCTTCAGGGGGCATAATGTTCTTTTCAAAAAAAAAAAAAAACAAAAAAAAAAACCAAAAAACCACCACCACCCAGAAAACGTTCTTCAATGAATTGGGAGAAAGACGCAAAAGGCAAGTTGAAACACTTAACAGAGACTTGACATTTATTGTGCAATTTTATCTCCAACAGAACATGTGGCATTCTAGAGGTATATGAGGTCATAAAATCAATACTCCAATTAGAACACCTGAAATAATTGGCTCTAGTAACAAATGTTTCTTATAATTAAAAATATTGAATGTTTAAAAAACTCTTATAACATTTTAAGTTCCTAAAAGAAATGTGCCTAACACTTAAAAAACAACTTACTTTTCTATATAAATTGTTCACAAAAAATTCTTGCTAGTCTATATTACACTATGCATTTATAGTTTTATTAACATATCCCTAGTGGGTATTAATTCTACACAGTACAATCCAATAGAAATTATTCATAGAGAATCAACAAGACTCCAACAATAAAAATATTAGGATCAATGGATCTGTCACAGTTTCTCCACAAGTGTTCATCATAGAAAATAGAGTAAAGGCAAGTTGGCCCCAGCGTTAGGCTGCTACATGAAGTTCCAGAGAGGAGAGACACAGAGGCAGTGCTTACACTGGGCAGGGGCAGGCTGGACCAGTGACCTCGACAGTTTCAGGACCCATCACACGGTCTGGCATGCCCTGTTCCCAAGAAACACAAGCCAGGCCCGCGTGGCCTTGGCAGGCTCTTGAACTTAAACACAGCCAAAGAGATGTTAAAGCCATAACTACAGGAAAGAGTTGACAGATTACTGTATTTTCCTACAAAATCTTCACAACAGTTCTCACAGTGAAATCGTAAATTAAATCCCTTTCTTCCAAACCAGACTCATCAATCTAAGGCTACAAATACAACAAATGTGAAAAGTGAATGAAACATTAGCTCACTGATGCCCAGTGTCATTTCTAACATTTAGGAGTTCCCAAAGAGTATCACTTCACTGAGTTCAAATTTTTGCTTTTATATCCCTGCATTTTTGTACAGGAAATCTACAAAGCAGATGTGAACAAAGTAGCAATTTTAATTTATTCACTACTTAAAAATTTTTTCTAGTCTTTAACATGGAATCTTATGTAAGTCATGTCTTATGCAGAAACCTGGGCAGTTACCAGAGGATATATGGTTTATAAGGTCCTATTTAAGCATCAATGTATTTTAAAGGTGGTTTTTAATAACACAAATATCATCTTTCCCTTGATGCCATAAATTAAACAAAATCCATCCCAAAGTGTTGATGGGATCTGAGAACTTTACTTTGACTACTGGAGAAAACTGAAGTAGTCACCCTCCTTATTACTAAGCCCAAAGTGATCCTCTTATTAGCTGAGTACCTTGAACAGTGTCCTTATCAATACACTGGGATAATAACAGGAACTTACAGCCTCAGAGGATGGTCAGGAGGGTTAAAAGGAGAGAATGCATTAAAGTGCTTAGTGAGTACCTGGTGCACAAGAACTCAATGAGTATCAGTTGTAGTTACTGCTGTTGTTGTTAGTGGTTTGGGATGAGCCTAAATAGTTTTCCAATGTGGCCAAGACCCACGTGGGGCCATTTATACTGTGGCAATTATTCTGAAAATGAACAGGTTTTTTAATGAGTCTCCTCAGCAGATAGATCTTCATTACAATTTGGGGAATTGTGATTCATAAACACCTAGACCTTGTATCAGCCAACTATGGATGGTCACGAGGAAAATGAATGTGGCCATTTTACCACAAAGATTTGGTGATTTAGTGGTTCAACAGCCAAACTAACCAAGCTGGTCATTAGGTGACCTGGACAGAGTCCAGTCCTCTCAATGCTTCTTGCAACTGAATACACTGTAGAGGGTAAAAGTGGTCTCTAATGCATAGATATTATCAGTTATGGTTTTGAATTTTACACACCAAGAGGCACGTACTGACAGGTCGTTACTTTTGCACTTCACACTGGTATCAATCCTTCACTCTCTAAAAAAACAACCTAAATAGAAGACCCAATGCCATTGGCTGCCAATGCAAGTAACTTTGCAGAGGGCCATCAGCTGGGTAACATTTTTCTATTATTCCAAGAGATTATTCCAAGTTATTCCAAGGGAAGAGATCTTCATTCAGTCGTTATATGACTGAAAGAAGCCATCACTGTGTTTACAATAATATACCAGAGCGATACATACCGCTGTTTAGACACATTTACATTAGAGTTCTGACTCAAGCGTTCTAGTTGACATGTTTTGCCAGGCAGCTACGGCAAGTGTCGCCACATTAAACATACACCAGCAAGACTGTGCAAAATCATTCTCTATTATATTTCTAGAAATTGGTATGTAAGAGTTGTCAAAAATTACAGATCTGCACTGTCAAACGACATAGCACTGAATGAGAAAAGTTACGTTTAAGTATTTCCTAAAAATAAAGTTACCCAAGAATGGGATTTTAACAAATGACTGAAATCTAAGAAAAAAACGAAGGAGGTAGTGAATGGGTATTGGGTTTAGATTCTAGAGCACGGGTTTGACAGAATCCAAATGAGAGCAAATGTATGTTTGCTTTTCTGAAAATAGTGCCTGTTTCATCTCGCAGGACGCTCCCTCCATTTTCTGAGAGCAACAGAAGGGAGGACAAGACATTAAAGGTGGCAGGAAAATGGAGAAATCCTGAACCTGTGGATTCTCAAGTTTGGATTATCGTCTAGACTCTGGATATTACAGGAACAGCTACTGGACTTTAAAAACCATTCTATCCACATCTGACACGTGGGGTAGTCAGACCAAATAATACATCGTGACGCTTTATACCCCTATAATCCTGATAAATCTTTTAGTCAATGTATTTATAACTGATGAAGAGCCAAGAAAGATCCACAATATAAATTCACTTACTTGCTCTACAGCTGTGAAACAGTTACCAAAGGAAAGGGCAGCAATTTTTTGCGGACATTGTCATTACCCTCCTACATTCCTGGTGAAACCTTACACAAATGGTGACAGTAACCTAAACCCTGAGGTGGAAACTGGGGGTGTAACAGAGAGATGCCCAGGGTCAAGGGCTGGATGTAATATTTTCAAGTAAAAAGTACAAACTTTAATCTTTACAGATTTCCTTCAAAGCATTTAGCATGGGGGTTAAAACCATGAGATTGTGAACAGCGCATCTTGAAGACACTGTGAGAAACGTGCCTCTAGTAAAAGTGCTCACACGACAGTGTTCCCCTCCATGTGTTCCGGGCCTACATCCTCTGATAGGGATCACTGAGGTTATCCTGAGCCCAGCAGAACTGCATCTGGGGCTCCAGGTCAGTTTGAAAAGTAGGCATATACTCTTTGTCACAGGATTTTAATTTGGGAAAACACAAGACACATTAAGACACTGTCACTGTTGAGGACTCCTCAGATAGCTGGGATTAGGGGCTACAGCCAGTACTGATAAAAATGCCAAGTTTAGTCTTTCCTGTCAGGCCAGCCCTGTGACCTCCTTCTGTCATCAAGGAAGTGGAGCATAGCTGCATCCTGAGCTGTTTTCACTCAATCCATTTTACACCAACAACAGAATGACTCAAGGAGGGTTCCAAAAGCTGACATGAGACTAAGTTTCTATCCATGAAAGCAATCGGTCCAATTGACATGTAGAAAATCAACTCAAGAAAACAAGCAACATCTTAAGGACTTCAAAGAGATCAATAGAAAGACAGAGCAGTGAGTTCTTGGTGGTGAGCTTTTAAAATCTGGCTCCATAGAGGCCACACTGGTCTTACAAAAATAAGTGAACATCGCTCGCAAGCCCTGATTTACAAATCGGGTGACCATGCAGGCAACCGCCATGAAGCAGGTTAACATAGCAGCCTTAAAGCTCAAATGGTGGCATGGACCAGACTTGAAGGAGAGGACATGGCAGAATATCCAAGCAGATGCTGTGCCACAGCCCAAGTGACCATCAGCATCTGGCTAAAGGAACACAGCTAGCGCGTGAAGGATGTAGTGGGACACCTGACCCGGGGCACATACTCTTAGGTACCAGGCCCGGGAGAAGCATTACAACTGGCTGTGTGATGTGAGTAAGCCAGTCATCTTTCTGGGACTTGGTTTCCCCATGCGCGTAAGAGATGGCCAACCTGTAGTTCCAATACTTTGGAATCTGTGAAGTACTGGAAAACAGCTGATAGACAAATAATCCACCTGGGATGGTGGGAAGGGAGGGAGACCAGGTGTGCCTGTGGAGCAAAGGCTGTGAGCAACCATGTAGCTTGGGAGCAGAGCTACCCAGTAGCCTTCTCGGGTGATGATAATTACAGCCAAACAGAAAGTTCCTGTCACGCTCTCTCACAGCAGTGGTGCGAGTCCTAGATCTTTAAACACGTCAACACGTAAGGCTACAGAGAGTGAGGGCAGAGAGGCTCTCCTCATCACCCACACTCAAGACCAGCATGACACAGAGCTCCACCATGATGGGCAGATGTGAAGACATGCCGAATTCTGAAGCTTGCAAGAAAACGTACGAGTTGGAAGTTTTTTTAAAAGCAGTAGTCAAATATTATTGCTAAAGGAAAAAAAGGACATTGAACGCAGCACTAAGGGTAACTGAAACCTAATGCAAAAAAGCAAAGGTAAGATGGAAATACAGATAATAATTTTCTTCTGGCCAAGATTTCCTCTCACCAAAGAATCTTGTAAGGCGTGGACTTCTCAGACCTCTAAAAACTTTTCAAAAAGTCTCTTTCTTCCGTGGATGGCCAAAGAACAGTTGTTACCTGGTTCCCAACCAACATCACATTTGCCCTTATCATTTCTTTTACTTACAAATGTTAGCTAACTTGCCCAAAACGGGATTGAAATATTAGTTCTCCCCACACCACTGAACAGATCTGACAAAGAACCATCTCTATGAACACTAAAGTTTTTAATGGATATAACTAATAATCATAACAAAAGCTAAAGAAGGACCATTTCCAGGGCCGTGCATACAGCTGGTGCTAAGTACTGAGCATAAAGGGTAACTTACTGTCTCACAGAAAATGGTCACAAAAACCTCCTCTTTATAAATGGATGCTCATAAACTTTCAGTGAATTTCCAACCCATTTTCAAAGCCCTTAGTCATGTTTGTAGAGTGTTAATAACCTGCAGTAACTTCTGCCCATGTAGCCCTATACTCTACAAAGAATGTAACCATCGGATCTGTGTGATGGAGGAAGCCTCTCCTGCCATCCAAATAGGAAGCCCTCAGAAAGATTCTAGCACCTCCACAGTATTTATAGGTAAGGAATGCTCTCAAAGACAGTACTAATTTCCCAGAAGGAGCTCAACAAATTAAACAGGGGAACACAAGTGGGAGTGCTTTAGTGTTAACTTAGCCAGAGCTTGTCGCTCAAGGGAACACTGAGCGGGAAGGAGGCACAAAACATTGGGATGAAACATTTTCATCGGTGACAACAAGTAACAAAAGTTTGGTGCAAATTGTAAAGATCAACTCAGCACAGAGAGACCCTCACATTTCAGAGAAATTACAGACAAGCCTATTGCATAGCTGTCAGAACGGCCTCGAAGCTGTGTGTATACAATTCCAGAACATCTGGTCAATTCAGTGAGTCCCATCAGTCACACCACTTGTTTGCTCTTCAGTGCACCAAACAACTAATTGATTGAAATTCTCATCGCTCAGCCCATCACTCTGGCAATGTGTCAACAGAACCTGAGTTAAGGCCGTGGAAACTGTGGGTCTATGAACCTACAAAATTAAGCATTTGAAGGGGTTTTGGATCCTGGAGGTTTCTTGACTGACATAAAAAGAAAGCTTGCTGTTTGTAAACCCCAGAGGTCATGTAGTGCCTTTCCAATCAACATGGTAGAATTTTAGGGGGTTAAAATAACTGAAAAAGAACCCAGCTGATTTCCAGTTAATCACTGTCTGGCAGTGCCTTTTCTCTGGCTTGTTTTTAATATAGGCTTTATCAAGGTAGAAACAGCACACAATGTCACCTAACCTAGGTCTTCGCTGAGAAGTATGAATTCAAGTCTTTGTAAACTATAGACAACTAATTTGAATTAAAGTAAGAGAATGTTTGTTCATTGTCCCTTAAAATAACTCCATGTCTCTACCTCCTCTCATGGGCAGGGACTCTAACTCAATCTTCTGTGAGGACCAGCTCTGCTCAGAAAGCAGCACTTACTTGAAGATTTCAGACAGCTGACCAGGAGCTCACCTATTCTTTTTACCTCCACTGTCTAGCTAGTAATCATTCCAAATCTCGTTTGTTTCTTTCTATAATATCCCAAAAGTCTGTTGCAGGCTCCAGAGACTTCCCAAATAACCCTAAAATGGATTTCTATTTGGGAAGTATGGCAGTAGGTCAAGAGAGTTAAGGTTAGGGATGTGGAAAGTCTGACAGGAGGACATGCTTTGGACTCTCAGGTGATGATAACAAGACATTGACAACTGGAACTCTTCGGAGGACCAGCTACTACAGTGTAAAGATTTTGTCCACTAATCCCCAGACCCATCCTGGGAATTTTTATTGAAGACCTCATCCTGGGAAGCCTGGTGATCGATCCCTTCATAAAACGAGCCACCGTTGTGCAGGAAAGTCCCTACTGCCCGCCCCTGCCGGGCATGACCCACAGCGTCGCTGAACACTTTGTTTATTTGTTCCTCAGAGGGCATCCACCAGTCGGGGTTGGAGGTACAGTGCATCCTAATGAATTCTGTGGGAATAAACACAACAATAAAGAGAGAGAGAGAGAAACAACTGGTTTTTGCAGAAAATGAAAGACAGGCTGCTTAAACATTTACAGAAGCTCTACAAGAAATCTTTATGGGAAATCCAATGTAATGCTATGATGATGTCACTCCTTAGACTCAACTCACTACATGTAAGTTTTCTACTCATGTGCAAAAGTAAAAATCCTAAGGAACATCTCCTATCGAAATGAAAGGTAAATGTGATCTGTAAGATGTACAAGATACACCACACTTGGTAAGAGTTATGAAGTACATTTCAAACCTATGGTGGCATCTGCTCACATTTTTAGAATGTTAACTATTTCCGGAAACACAGCAAATATTATTGGCATGGTATTCTTTAAGCTGCCACTAATCTGCAGATTAAGTGCAACAGGATTAACAAAATCTCAGTGACTGAGAAACTGCCCAAATTGTAGCTCAGAACAGATTTTCACATTCTCAACATGTATCATAGGTTATGCTTATTTCTCTCATTAGAATGTCCATACATGTACTGACAAATTATTTCTCACATCAGATTTCTTCTAAATACTTAATTTCACCAGAAGGCAATCAGCATGCCTAGAAGGGTACGTATATAGAAAGTAGCCAAGGCTCCCATAAAATAAACTCGGCTTCCAAATGACCTATTCTTCCTGTTTTCTCAGGGGGTCAGGCCACAGGCATAACTCCTACCTGGCTATTTTAATGTGAGCCCTTATAAACCGAAGTGAGCATTTTGAAAAAAGTTCTAAGTCAAACTGTGTTATTTTTGCATAGCTGATTCTAAGTCCAATGTGACTATTATTTACACAGTTTCCTCTCCAACAATGCTCCCTCTACAAGACAATAGATCTGGTTGTAGGACTGGATTTGTCTAAAATTACTGTGTGCAATTCTGGCCCTATCTGCCTTTAGGAGATGCTGATGCTTTTCAAGTACTTGGACCTCAAAAATCTCAAGAACTGAACTATGCTCATCTTAGTAGATAGAGTCTAGCTCAGCCGAGAAGCAGGGGCATCACTGAGTTCACTGGCATTCCCTTCAATTTTGTTCCTGGGGTGAGAACCTCGCTCATCTCACCGGAGTCCCAGCCTTGGTTACCTTCCTCAAGGGAAATAACAATGCTTATTCAGCAACTCATCCTCCAAAACTGCCAGAATCAGATGGCTTATCCTTGGGTGCAAGCCTGGGAAACACTGAAGGCTAACTCCCTGATCCTCTTCTGTCCCCCTCACACCCCTACTGTATTTAGTAAGTATTCAATAACTGTTGTAGTTTCCCGTCGTCTCTGTCCAGACTCTTCACTCCTATCAGCAGGAGAATTTAAAAGCTAAGGAATGAGGACACTGTGACCTTGCAACTCTGAGAATGTGCCCACTCTATGACACCTCTCAACCTCCACCTTCTCCTTAGTGTCTGTTGCTGACACAGGACTTTCTCTAATATTGTGGTAAAGACTATTAAAAACTAAATGCAGAGTTCACTCTGTTACACAGATAGGAAGCATCTTCACAGGCCCTCCTCCCTCTAAGGTCAGACCACCTTCAGGAAGGGTCAACCTAGAGTTTGGTTCCATTTCAGAAAGCACCCTGTTTTCAAAGTGTCCAATGGTCTGAGGTTTCCTTGGCTGTTCTAATCTTGCTCACAACAGGGATGTCCACCTTGGGAATCACCAGGTCTAAACCTTTATGAAAGGGATGCCATCTGGGTCACAGGAAGGCCTTAGGATTTCAGCCTTTGGGACAAGCATATAAACGCTCTAATTGGCTGCCCCTGACACAGTCACCACGTTCTGCCTGTGTATTCTCCACCCATGGGCGGGTGGAAGCCTGTGGCTGTGTCCCAAGGTGAGGCACGAGCTGGAGAACGTAGATTCTGGTCAGCCAACCTGGACTTTGTCAGTGTCACGGTGGGTCAGGCAACATGCTCAGGGCAGCAGCACTGTGCTTTGGGATGCATGTTAATCCCCCAGTTTCACTGACTTGCTGGTTAAAATGTAAACCATTTAGTAAGAATTTCTGGAAAGGGATACAATTGTGAGGCCTCTTGTCCTGACTCCCCTTATAAGCCCCAGGGCAACTTCTTGGAGTACAGTGTTCCCAGGAGCGCCCCAATCTCACAAATGCCTCTGTCACTCTTGGTGAGTAACGCTGTCAGCTCTAATGATGTTGAGAAATAAAGGAAACTCTGGCTTAGTCTGCTAACACCCTGGAAATTTCCATCACCCACTGAGTAGGTGGAATTTTCAGACTGGCCAACAGGCGGTGCTCTGGCTCACCCATGCCTAGGGAACACTGGGGTTTTCATTCCTGGTGGTTTTCTCAAGGATGGGCCACCTGAACCAGAATCACCAGCAATGCATGCCTCTCTCACTCCTACTCCAGACGTGCTAAATCGGAAGCCTGGGGGCTGGGGGAAGGCACTGAGGAATTACAGCTGCTAACAAAATCTACACATGTCTTAGGCACCTGATGTTGCGGAATACTGTGGGCATCCCAGGAGGGAATGCTGGAGTGTCCTTTCTGAAAACAAGGCCTCATCAGTAATGATGTTTCTTCACTGTGATTTCTTCGCCAGGAAATATTTTGATCCCTGTCTCAAGTAAGTTATTAATAAGCTTTTCCAACCAATAAAATTACTAGTGAATTATAAAGGTTAATGTTTGAGCCTTTTGATGTGAATTTGTCATGTGTGAACAGTGTTCCTGGTGGCGCTATAATGTTTCTACTTGTCTAAATCTGTGTTTATTTGCACCTGCTGAATCAACTGTGTAGCTCTTGATTCCTCCTTCTCACCCTCTGCCTGGCCTACCACAGTGTAGATCAGCTGCAAAGTAATCAATTGTTAATACTGAGGAAACGGTAGCATCTAAGTAGTATTTTTAATATAGAAACTTCAAAAATGCTAACAAAATAAAGTTTGATGGGGCCAGGAATACTTTAGGCACCCCGATTTTAAGGGAAATTAATTCTAAATAAATTTAATAAGGAGTTAGGTGCAAGTACTCTTGAGGAGGTAGCTGGCGGGTGGTGGGAGGCACAAGCTGCAAATGGAAATGGGATATATCATTTTACTAATTTTTGGCAAATTCCACGTCCTCCCTTCCTCCGTGCATTTCCCAATGCTCCAGTTTTGCTGGAGGTGGCCTTCTGTGGCAGCAAAGAAACTCTAGATTTAAAGCGTGAAACATGAGGTGCTATGCAATGCTTATGTGCCACTAAGTGAGAACGCCAAGGCTAAAGCAAACGAAGGTGTTTTAAAGAACTTCTCGATACCAAGTAGATGGGCCACATGAAGCCTAGAAAGGTCTCAGCGGAAAAAACCAAAATACAGTAAAGGCTGAACACTTGCACGGGGGAGCCACAGCCAATGCAGTGAAATGAGATCACAGATGGTGACACTGAGCGGAAGGATGCAGTACCTCGGAGGCATGTTACTTTAACTGGATCCAGAGGGCGTCTTTCAGGACCTGTCTCTCCTGACTGCACTGACCTTTTCCTTTTCCCAAGGCCGCATGAGTACTTAAGCTCATCGGTTGTGAAAACAAATCTGATGAGGTATCGAAGGAGCCGTCTCCCATCTTTCTTTGAAGAATTTACCGCCTCGTCCCACTGTTTGCTCGTTATGTAGACAGGATAGTTGTTCAACAGCTGCTTGCTTCCCTGGAAAAGCGAAGTATTTTCTCATTACCTTAACTTAGCCAGCCAGCCAGCCAGCCAGCCAAGGCGATCTCCATTTCAAAGGCAAACATGCTTTTTAACCAAGTGGCTCTGCTGACAATGAACCAGGTACTGAAGAGCACAGGTAATTGCTCACACTGAGAACGGGCACTTTTCAAATTACATTTGCATTTTCTATAACAAGAGCCAATGAGGTATAATGAACACCTTTGAAAGAGGAGCTATTTATAACTTGCATTTTAACAGGTAGGTTAAAATGTGTCAAGATCCAATGACAGGGAACAGTATTTAAATATAACCCGTAACTTTCCTTTTCAATCTATTAAAATATGCAAAAATGACTTTGAAGAGTGTGATCAAACAGGTCTCTTCATCCTTTGGTTGGCGGTTAAGTATTTTTAGAAATGATGCTGGTGGTCTATTTTCATAAGGTATTTATTACTTGTGCTTAATTCGCCTAACACCTGATAGCCACTGCATAACAGTGGAAATGACATTAAAAAGTGAATTTAAAAAAGGGAGAATTGTGAAAACTAAAGAAAAAAAAATCAGTAACGCAAACCAGGTTTCCTCAAATTATAGCTTCTGCAAATGCCACTATGTCAACTCAAAATTTTTCTTCCTTTTCATCTTCTTAATTTATGTCTGCTATAAAATTCCCAGGCTCAATAGCTGCAGTGGGACTAATTACAGGAATTTCTGTAACATTTATAAGCCATGTTTAGTCAATTCCACCTACACAACCATTACTTTAGTTCTGGTTGTCCATAAAATTCTACAGTCCAGGACAAATTAATTAACCCATGATCTTAGTTTTAATGTACTCCTTCCCTAGTAATTAAGGTGTACAAAATAAAGAAAAACTCATTCAGTTTTACAACTCTGCAAATTTACTACAGGTTATAAATTTGGCACTGTTTGGGTCTGATGGGGTTTTATTTCAAAAACTGCTGTTAGTTAAGCACTGAGAAGGGCAAATGGCACAGGACCCAGGAGGACAGACGCAGACAAGACTGTCCCCTAAAGCTGCATGGAATCACACCCGGGGAAAGTCATCACCACACTGGTCACACTTCCTTGAACGAGAAGGAGTGTGGCTCAGGTTCCTTGTTATAAGGGAGGCAGCTGAGGCACACGGTTTATACTCTGAATTTAGACCAGCTGCAGTCTGAACTGAATCTTGGTTCCAGGTGTTATTTGTGTTTCTTGAGCACGTGACTTCAACTGGTTGCACCAAAGTTTCCCTGTTTATAAAATGGGAAGAACTAAATTATCGTGGGTTTAAGACTTGAGTATAGGGGAGCACGAACCAAGACTTGGCTCTGGTGCTGTAAATGATCACAGATGGGCAAGAGTCCAGAGGTTCAAAAAGGGTCCCCTCAGCCCAGGCTGCTCTCTCACAGCCCGGGGTGAGAGATGGAGGGATGATGGGAGTCTGCGGTAGCACAGAGAAGCAAGGAGGAAAGATACAGAATCCAAGAGGGCAGGCAACCATTCCAGTGAGCAAGGGTGTGGGGGACTGAAGAGTCAAGGTGATTCCCAGGTGAAATGGCAGTGTCCTTAACAAAGACAAGGAACAGAGAGAGGGTCACGGCATGGAGGAGATAGATCGCAAGGGAAGAGAATTCTCCTGCTTCCCATGCACAGGGAGGAAAGGGTTTGCCAGGGTTGTGATTAGTGGAGCTCTCAGGACAACAGGGTGGGGCCCGAGGAATGTGGAATCCAGGGCTGGTTGCCTCAGACCACAGATTGTGTCAAAAAGTATTTCTGTGGAAGAACATTACTGATAACTGCCACCATTTACACAATCAGCGATGCACAGACTGAGGCTAGCCCCATGCACTCTGTGGCCTTGGCCCCTTCGCTGCTCACACGTGGTGCTGCCAGTACCCTGGCAGAGCCGGGCTCTGGGGCAAGCCTCAGACAGGTGACCGACATGGAAGCTTCAGCTCTGTCTGTCAAACTAAGGATAATGATCCCCGCTTGCAGGTTTGTGGTGGGGAAACCACCCATCTCCCCACCTGAAGATAAGCCCACGAGGGCTGGGGTTTTTAGTCTGTGCTTTACTCAGTGCCTTATTCTCAGGGCTGAGAACAGTGCCCGACACACAGTAGGTGCAGTGAGTATCTGTACAATGACTGATGCAGTAGATGCTAGTGTGGCTGCTATGAAGCACACGCTCAAGAATCGTGGCTACAATGAAGAGTTCTTTCTTGTTTTCTTTCTCTTTTTACTGCTGCGGCACTGGGACATTTGAAGAGCTTCTGATGAATAGAAATGGGCAGAGTGAAAGATCTTTAAGGAGAGCAACAAAGACAAGGGGCCATTAAAAGCTGGTACTAGGGTCAGAGGGCTTCTGCCAATCCTTAATTTAAGATCATCCTTTCAGTGATGGTCCTTGTAAGTACACCTGTCAGCCTCAGAAAAGGAGACTGAGCAGTGGGTTGTTAAACCTGTTACTTATTTAATGTTGTGCAAGTTTTTTTATTAAAAAATATTTTTAATGTTTGTTTACTTTTGAGAGAAAGAGAGAGTAACAGAGTGAGAGCAGGGAAGGGGCAGAGAGAGAGGGAGACACAGAATCTGAAGCAGGCTCCAGGCTCTGAGCTGTCAGCACAGAGTCTGATGTGGGGCTCGAACTCATGAACCACGAGATCATGACCTGAACCAAAGTCGGACACTTAGCCTACTGAGCCACTCAGGAGCCTCTAATACTGTGCAAATTTTAAAAACAGCTTTCCCGGGGCACCTGGGTGGCTCAGTCGGTTGGGCGTCTGACTTCGGCTCAGGTCATGATCTCGCAGTTCATGGGTTCGAGCCCCACGTTGGACTCTGTGCTGACGGCTCAGAGCCTGGAGCCGGCTTTGGATTCTGTGTCTCCCTCTCTCTCTGACCCTCCCCCATTCATGCTCTGTCTTCTCTCTGTCTCAAAAATAAATAAACGTTAAAAAAATTTTTTTAAATAAATAAATAAATAAATAAATAAATAAATAAATAAATAAAAACAGCTTTCCCTTGGGTGTCTGAGCTCATTGGGCAAGACAGGGTTCCTGTAACTGTTTTGCCAAGGATGTTAAATCCTTTTCCAAGGTCTCACAAGACAAAAGGTGGAACTAGGAACCTGATCCTTGAATTCAGAGCCCACCCCTAAGGCCAGGGTTGAGTCTGTTTCAAGATGAGAGGTGCTGGAGATGAGGGAGCTCAGAAACCAAGGAATGAACTTTCTCAAATCCTTAAAAAGAATCCACTCGTACAGAAGAGCTCAACAGCTCTCCAAAAAATGAAGCTCTCCATAAGTGTAGAAATACCATTTGGAGGTAATTTTCTTAAAAAAAAAAAAAAAAAAAAAGGAAAAGCAGGAAGAAAGTAATTTACAGCCCCAAACAACTCAGATGCTCCCTGTTTTAAGGATGAGATTTACCATACTGTTTTATTTTTTTTTAATGTTTATTTATTTTTGAGAGAGAGAATGTGAGCAGAGGAGGGGCAGAGAAAGAGGGAGACACAGAATCTGAAGCAGGTTCCAGGCTCTGGGCTGTTAGCACAGAGCCCGAGGCGGGGCTCAGACCCAGGGACCATGAGATCATGACCTGAGCCAAAGTCAGATGCTTAACCAACTGAGCCACCCTGGAACCCTGAGATTTACCATACTGCTTTACCATAGTTAATAGAAATAAAATGTGACCAATAATACTGAGAAAATGCCCACATGCCTGAAATGACAGTAAAAACAGCATAATAATGGCGATGATGGGTAATAAAAAAGTTTGAATATTCCTATCCAGAGGAAATGTAGATATGTCCCTTTTTTATGTTTTCATAAATTCTGATTGCATAGTCTCTTCAATTAGCCACCAACAGGTTATTAAACTCTCATCTATAAATCACTTTGAAAAAACCAAAATAAAAAGCATTCATTTAATGCATTCACAGACTCAAACAAATGGAAGACATATTACTTAACATTTAAGTAACTTCTGAATTACTCTTAGGAACAATGTGCTCTGGGAGCACAGAGAGGGTATGGTAATCAGGGAGAACTTCTTGGAGGAAGTGGGCTTTTTAGAAGTGTTTTTCTGTATAACAGAAATGTCAAGTTGGGAAATGTGGACCCTATTCTAGGGAGTAAACAAAGGATTTCAAGCATGTGACATTTATTCTGGAATAAATACTGGTTTAGAAAACTAACTTCCTAGTGTGGAGAAAGGAGAAGAATATGTTGCATAGTCCAGGTAAAAAGTGTGGGGAGAGAGGTAGAGAAAAGAGACACTACTCAATGTAGCTGTGGAACAAGCAGATGTCAGGAATGAGGAAGGAATCAGTAATGCCTGAGAAATTTCTGCCTGGGGTTGTTGCTGCCTTTACTGCAGAGAAAACAGGGGTAGGGATGGGCATTCAGAGGCTATGCCATGAGTTTGAGGGTGCAAGAGCATTCCACTGGTGGTCAGCAGTTGGACACAGTGGCTAGGAGTTGGGGACTGGTGGCCCAGATCTAGATTTGGGACTTGTTAACCTGCATGTAGCTGGTGTTCAGAGAGAGAACATAACTGACTGGAGAAGGGCAGTGGATGGTGAGAGAGGGAGATGAAAGGTGACACTCTGGGGAAATGGTGGATGGAAAAAGACAAGGAAGGAGAAGACAGTCCTGACACTGAGTCCAAGAGAAAGAGCATGGAGCAGAAAGGTGAGGTCCTGGGGATAATGGAAGCTGGAAAAAGGGCCCCTGCACTGGCACTGGGAATGTCCCCAGGGCCACTTGCAGAGGACTCTGGTAAGTAGTCAAGGTGCAGCCAGATTCTTGGGGGCAAAAGAGCAAGTTGGAAACCAAGAATGGAGTAACAAATACAGACCAGTCTTTCAAGTGTTTAATCTCTAAAGAAATGAGGTGGCCATTCTGCAAGTGCCTTCAATGACAGGCACTGGAGACATGGCCCAACCTTCAAGGAGCCTGATGCATGGTGGTGCACAGTGGAAGGGTGGACAGAGACTGCAGTGCGTGATGGAAAGAGAAAGAAAAGATGGTAATGGAGGGAGTGTGGGATCATCAAGGGAAGGCCTAGTTTCATGGTGTTTGATACTCAGAGGAGTGACCCGGTAAATCGGTGCACAAGACAAGGAATAACTGATGGCACAAAGCCCCAGAAGGGGGAGGGGAGCATGGATGAAAGAACAGGCGTGGATGGGTAGCCCCAAGAAGGGGCAGGGGCATGGCTTCCTGGGGGCACCAGGTGTGCCAGAAGGTAGGAATCAGTGCAGCAGAATTCACCGGATTGACTTCAACTTGGTATCGCTTACTTTTTTGCAGAATTCAAGAGAGGGAGGGTGATGGCCCCAGGGACGGGGCACTGGAGGAAAGGGGCAGACACTCTGAAGTAGCTCCTCCAAACTTCAGGGAAAGGGAGTGACTGCCAAACATGTCTCATGCCACAGGTGAGTTTCCGTGTCTTTTCATTCTCTGGTCTATTTTATGTGCAGAAAAGTGGGGAGTGGTGTTTTCTTGTCTATCTTCAGCAGCGAGGCACGGGGTCAGGGTGGGAATGGCAGGTGTGAGGCTGGATCTATGAAGTGGATAGCACAAGGATAGAATTTTTTAATTTTTTAATATTTATTTTTGAGAGAGAGAGAGAGAGGGAGAGAGAGAGAGAGAGAGAGAGAGAGAGTGAGTGAGTGGGGGAGGGGGAGACAGAGAACTTGAAGCAGAATCCAGGCTCTGAGCTGTCAGCACAGAGCCCGATGTGGGGCTCAAACTCACGAACCATGAGATCATAACCTGAGCCAAAGTCAGACACTTAACTGACTGAGCCACCCAGGCGCCCCTTGAGAAAGGAATTTCAAGATGATTTCAACTAGACACAGACAGTATGGAAGGATGTGTGAAGACGAGATGAGAAGGTCCACAGCCTGCTGTCACCAGTGAACAATTCACCTTGCCAAAAGAAGCAAACTACGTAAAAAGAGCTGACATACTGCTATCAATCTAGGACATTTCTAACCTCAGCACCATACGGTGCTGTTGTTACTTCCACTGGATTTAGGTTCTAAAGTATGTATGATTAAAACAACATATTTCAAAACCGAGCCTTGAAAATCTTGTAAAAATGTACCATGTTTAAACTGACATACCATTACGAGCAGAACAGACCCTTTCTCCTACACTTTGGAAGGGGCGGTGGTTGCTCCTACCAAGGTCCAGAGGAAGAAATGCTCATGTTTCAGAGCCCAGGGTCTGGTGAACACCCATCTAAAAATCAAGAAGTGTGGGAGGTGCCTTAGAGCAAGGGGTTTTTTGGAATACTGGCTCTGCCAGAGAAGGGCAGGCTGGTGTTTCCCATTTCAGCCCCTGTGCCGCAAGAATGCCAAAAGACTTGCCTATGCCATTTAAACTGGCATTTCTTTACCGCCCCCTCTCAAGAGTACAGCGTTGAATCTTGGTGAGTCAAGTACACGTATGATCTTCCTCCAAAGTACATGGACTCATAGGTAATAAGCACCACAGACCTCAGAGAGTCAAAAATGTGTCTTGCCGGCCATCTGTTCTGGCGCATCCGTGGAAGCTACTGAGAAGCTTGGCCTGAAGGAAACTTCAGACAGAATGATGTCTACCTTTTTCCCTAGGAACCTACCTCGGCGGGCTGGTCGGCTGGCTGGGGGATCAGGAGCTGGTTGTGATGCTGCAGCACAGTCTTCAAATAATCCAGAACGGTCTGGCAGGGCACTGGGTGGGAGAGATGGCAACGATTACACATTAGCTACCCCGGGACAAGGAAATCAAAAGCTTTAAAGTTTGAAGAGATTTTTGATGTAAACATTTAAATAAAAAAAGACTTATTTTCTAAAGGAAATAGAATCTTCTTTCATTTGACATCCGTAGTTATTTCAGTTTGTAAATACAGAACAGATGCTATGATTTGGGGAGAATTTTTAGGCTCAGCACAATTCACTGAAAACTTTCAAGTCATACTTACTCTAAGATGGATTTGGGTCAATAATATGATCAATGAACCACTCACAGAAGATATGGATCTTGACTTCTTTGACTCAAGTTGTAACATCAGCACTCAGTGATGTTTTTTAAAATCAAGGTACTGCAAACTAATGTTTTGCCAGTTTTTAATTAATAATATAATGCCCAATTTTACTCACAGATTCATTCCTAGCTCTGCAAGCAAGCAGGAATGCCATGCAGTGTAGACCTGCTTCCCAATATGGATACAGCTGGCCAGGGTTTTTACTCATCTGGTCCAATACAGAGTTGGTTATTGTGTATTTCATTAACCGTTGCACTAATCTTTTGAGGTTGAAGCTCATAGATTCATTGAATAATTACCATAAAACTAAACAGATAGTAACCCAACACGGTACATTTTTTGTACCACTGCAGAAATAATTCCTACATCTTAAGATTGATATAAGAGCCATTTCAGAAGTAGTACTAATTGCCTTTAAAGGTCTTGGTAGCTTAGTTAATAACCCAGTTTATAGGAATTATTGCCACTATCTGTCTCAGATGTGTGTTTTCTTTAGCTTTTTTTTTTGGTCACAGTAAAGAAAATAATAAATATTTAACTGAAATCCCCAGTTTAAAGTATCACCACTGCTTCTTGGTTTTTCTTACTTTTTTTTTTTTTTTAAAGATCGCAAACATAAGTTACCATCTTTATCTACACAGCTAATAGCTTTGGGTTTTTTAGGTGACATCACGGTGTAATATAACAAATCAAAAAACTACATCAACATCCTTTTGAAGAATCTGAATGATAGGAAGTAGAAGTAGTTTAAGAATCTTGCCAAAAAAAAGTACTATATATTCTTAAATAACCATCCTTATGGACCTGTGTATTATAGACCTGTCACAGGCCATGCCTAAGCAGTCCTTCGACTATGGTCTTCAAATTGGAGAAGCATTTGCCGAATAACCACAAACTCAACAAAAAGAAGGCATACGTGCATCAGTTTGAAATAGGCCTTTTATTAAACCAAAGTTTAATAAAACCTGTCAAGTACCTCTAATTCACTGGCCTGTTAAAAGCCTAACCCACTTTACTGACGCCACAGCAAGTTAAGAATGACTCTTTTGTTAATGGCATTGACTGTGGGGGGAAATGCAGGGGACCTGAGAAGCTAATGCTGAGTTCTGGGTTTCCACTATCTGTGTGGCCCCACCGAACTTGTGTCGAAGTCTCCTGCAACCAGCGTGGAGTGGGAGGCTCCCAATGGCAGCACTGTGTCCTTCCCGGTTTGTGCTCAGAAGCAAACACCGCTGTACACGTCACTGCTTTGACAAGTGACGCATGCAAGGTGTTACTCTGGATTTATTTGGGAAGTCTTTTTTTTTTTTAATAATTTTTTTTTAATGTTTATTTATTATTGAGAGGCAGAGAGACACAGAGTGTGAGCAGGGGAGGGGTGGGGGGGAGGGGAGACACAGAATCCCAAGCAGGCTCCAAGCTCTGAGCTGTCAGCACAGAGTCTGACGCGAGGCTCGAACTCACGAACTGCAAAATCATGACCTGAGCCAAAGTCTGTTACCTAACCAACTGAGCCACCCAGGTGACCCTATTTGGGAAGTCTTAGTAAAATTTGCAAATACTCATGGACTGATTAGGATTTGAATGAGACTTCTTTTGATCCTTTACCCATATTTTTTAGTCATTAAGATGTCTAAGAAAAAATGTTTAAATGAAACACTAAAATGCTTACAAAACTGAATATTCAGCATGACCTCAACCATGTTATGAATAATTATGTACATAAAGAGATTGAAAAGAAATAAACCAAAGTGTTAATAATAATTAAAAACGATTATATTTTAGTACCAAGATTAGGGTAGTTAACACTATCATCCTTGTAAAAACCAGTTTAAAAACATTTCTACAGTGGGCATGTATCATAATTTAAAAGTGGTTTGAAGAATGTCTACATAATTATTATCCCCCCGCCACCCCTTCCTTTGCTATATATTATCTGCAGTGTTTGTACACAGCCCTGGAAAGGCTTGGAGGCCGACTCTCCCATCTCCTAGCAGTGCTAAGCTATGAGCAAGGCCAGATGATTCAAATGTTGGAAGAAAACAGAATTTCATGCTATTGGCTGTAGGGGGCAAGTGGGTCCTGTAGGTTGATATCTGGGCACAAGACTGAAGGCCAGGAAGACAAGACAAAGCTATTTAGCCAGTTATGAAAGAGAACTCAGTTGTTAAGTGTCTGATTCTTGGTGTCAGCTCAGGTCATGATCTTGCAATTTTGTGGGTTTGAACCCCATGTCAGGGTCCATGCTGACAGCATGGAGGCTGCTTGGGATTCTCTCTCTCTCCCTCTCTCTGCCCCTCCCCCCCTCGTGCTGTCTCTCTCAAAATAAATAAACGTAAAAAAAAAAAAAAAGAAAGAAAGAGTCACCAGGCATGATGCTGGGCCCTGAGTAACACCCTCCTCCAGCCCCTCCCTACTGCGCTCCTGGCCTTGACCCTCACAAGGCAGAGGCCTCCAGGCCCCTATCCAGCACAGGGCATGTCCCTGCTGTTACAGATTTGAAACATCACTCTCTGCTAGGGCTTTTTGGAGGGTTGCCTAGATTTATAATAGGGAAGGTGTAGAATCAAATGAAATATTTTTGGTGGAAAAAAAAAAAAAAGAAAGTCTGGAAAACAGAGATAGTTGTGTCTATTCAAGAGGGATGAAAGCGGAAGGAAACATTATCCTGACCCACAGCTACACCATGCTGCCTTCCCAGAGAAGCACCGGGCACTGAGAAGGCAATCGTGGAAAACCCCCTGTCCTCCTGCCCTGCTGTTGTGTCAATCTACAGTTTTGTGGACACACTGTGGAATTTCCCAGTGAGCACATGGGGCCCTCAGAGATGGGGAATAAGAGGCCTTTGCTTCCTTTGAGATTCCTGCAGTCCTGGCCAGACACTGCTCCTCTGGCCTCCAAGAGATGAGAGATGGGGTCAGGGCTTCCACCAAGAAAAGAGCAGCAGGATCCTCAAGAAGCTGATTATGCCCCAGACACCTCACATCCAACTGCCTCCTCATGCACGCTCTGAATTAAGCGAGTCATTCCCGTCGATGGAGAAGCTACCACCTCGGACCCACTGGGCAGGTTTCATGTATTTACTTATACGTTCTGCAAAAGAAAGGCACATGCACCTAGCAGGTTTAATGAGACAATAAATGAGGAACCAAAAACTGTAAAAGCTTCTATTAAAGGGAAGGGAGAATATAAAGGTACCCCAAATGTCCCTAGTTGTATCCTGATATTGAGAATTTCCACCCTCAGCCATGTAATAGCATTTTAATTTTTTTTAATGTTTATTTTTGAGAGAGAGAGAGAGAGAGAGAGAGAGCGAGCGAGCATGTGCACGTGAGGGAGGAGCAGAGAGGGAGGGAGACACAGATTCTGAAGCAGGCTCCAGACTCCGAGCTGTCAGCACAGAACCTGATGCAGGGCTCGAACCCACACACAGTGAGATCACACCTGAGCTGAAGCTTGATGCTTAACCAACTGAACCACCCAGGTGCTCACCACCACGTAACAGCATTTTAAAATGCATACCAGAGAATCCTAGAAAGAGCAAAAAACCTGAGAGGAAAAAAGCAAATTAGGAACATCTTTCATGTCAACAGATAAAGACTGAGGGAAACAGGTTACAAATACTCTGTTGGGTATCTAAGACATCCAGATGAATGTGTTACTCTCAAAAACAAACACACCCTCTAGCTTGGATGGCTTGATTTTGTCATGGCCGGTGTTAAGTTAGTTAAATCCACACAGACAGGGTCTTCAACACATTCTCAGTACTAGTATATAAGAGCTGATAAGAAGGCGTGAGAAGAATTGGTCCCAAAGTAATCCATGGGTACTTTTTTCCCCCTTAACGTACTGCCTCTGGCACTAGGAACTGTGTGATTCTGGGCAAGTTACTCAACCTCTCTTAGGCTCTGTTATCTCATCTGTAAAACCTGGACAATTGCCTACTGTATACAGTTACTGTAAAGTTTAAAATAATACATGTAAAGCAGAAAGCACCCAGTAGATACTGCCTAATGTAAGCTATTATTATTTTACGAGTAGGAGCCTGGTGAGTTCCTTAAAGGTTACTTCACTGACTGCTGACTTTGTTTTAAGGCTCTTCCAAGGAAAACTGTTCCAATTCTGTTTTTTTTCCCCCCATATTAAGGGTGCTTGGGCTTGAGTACCCAATTTTCATTGCAGACCATTACGTTAAAATCTTGATCAGAGTAGAGTTTCTCTTCTTGTTTCTCAAGCATTTAATCTACTTTGCTGTATAATTGTTTTTAAAGACTTACAAAATACAACACCTATGATTTTATAGGGAGATTGAAATTATTTACTGCCCTCTGATGACCATGCCATCTGTGCGATTATATCATCTTTAAGTGTCCTATTCACATTGTGTCTGTAAGGTAGAGGCACCTGAATTGTAAATATGAAGAAATAAACGAGCTTTAGAAAATACTCAGCCTTACAGATGCATGGTTATGCTTTTGATTATGACAATGTCCCATTTCTAATTTATTTATTGTTTAAATTTCTTTAATGTTTATTTATTTTTGAGAGAGAGACACAGAGCGTGAGTGGGGAAAGGGTGGAGAGGGAGACACAGAATTGAAAACAGGCTCCAGGCTCTGAGCTGTCAGCACAGAGTCCGACGCAGGTCTTGAACCCTCAAACCATGAGATCATGACCTGAGCCAAAGTCAGATGCCCAACTGGTTGAGCCACCCAGGTGCCCCCCCATCTCTGTCTAATTTAACTGATGAGGGTAGATGCCACAACATGCCTGACACTGGGCTAGGATTTAGGATACACAGATAATGTTGACTTCATCTCTGCCTTCAAGGAGCTCAGATGGCCAGCCTCTCTTCATATTGGGACACCAGGGAGAGATAGAAAGAGAAAAAACAAATACACACAGTAAAAACTTCCCGATACTGACTTTCACAGACGTATACACGATATATTATGGCAAGTGGTTAATTCTGCCTGGGAACAGGGAGGGGTAGAATTTGTTACAGAGGTGAGTGTCACCTGAACTGGGAGCTGAAGGATGAGTTGGAGTTTCTCAAGTGGGGAAAAGAAGAATATGTTCTTGAAATGGAAGGAACAGCAGGAGTAAGGGAAAACGAGAAGCAAGTATAAGGTTGCACAGGAATCACAACTGTCCAATGGGGTTGGAATACTTGGTGTATGGTGGGAGCTGAGAGTCTAGTCTCTAAAAATGGACAGGAAAAGATTCAGGTAGAGACCCCATGTGTCATACTGAGTGCTGGAATTTACTCTACAGACCAGGTGAAGCCTTTAGAGGCTTTTCAGCAGGGAGAGGCTGGAGTCTGGGAGTAGGTGAGTGGCTACTGCAGTAGTCCATGTTGAGATAGGCCCGGATGAAAACAGTGGGGAGAGGAGGAACCCATACTGATGTGTATCCAAAAGGCGGAATCCAAAGAGGAGACTGATAGGACACAGGGGAGAGACATGCGTAATGGATGGATTGGAGGTTTCTAACCTGGGTAACTGCATACTGACCTCTTTTTAAGGATACCACTTACAACTGGGGGCGCCCTGGGTGGCTCAGTTGGTTAAGCGTCTGATTTCAGCTCAGGTCATGATCTCATGGTTTGTGAGTCTGATCCCTGTGTTGGGCACTGTGCTGTCAGCTCAGAGCTTGAAGCCTGCTTCAGATTCTGTCTCCCTCTCTCTGCCCTTTCCCCACTCACACACTGTCTCAAAAATAAATAAACATTTAAAAAAATACCACTTACCATCTAAGAAAAACACTTAAAATTTCTGTATTACTAGGCACAGAACACCTTCCCTTTGTTTCTTTCTTTTTTAAAAAATGTTTACTTATTTTGAGAGAGAGAGATAGAGAGTGTGAGCGAGCAGGGGAGGGGCAGAGAAAAAGGGAGACAGAATCCCAAGCAGGTTTCAGCTGTCAGCGCAGAGCCTGATGCAGGGCTCGATCTCATGAACTGTGAGATCACAACCTGAGCCGAAACCAAGTCTCTGCCGCCTAAGCAACTGTGCCACCCAGGCTCCCCTCCTCTCTCTGTTTTTAAAGTTGCTATTTATTGAGCACTTACTGGAAGAACTAATAGACATCCAACTGCTACTTAATGAACTTAATACTTCCAACATTCTAATAGTATTTTTTTTTTAAATTTTTGAATGTTTATTTATTTATTTTTTTTTTATTTTTTATTTTTTTTAATTTTTTTTTTCAACATTTTTTATTTATTTTTGGGACAGAGAGAGACAGAGCATGAACGGGGGAGGGGCAGAGAGAGAGGGAGACACAGAATCGGAAACAGGCTCCAGGCTCCGAGCCGTCAGCCCAGAGCCTGACGCGGGGCTCGAACTCACGGACCGCGAGATCGTGACCTGGCTGAAGTCGGACGCTTAACCGACTGCGCCACCCAGGCGCCCCATGAATGTTTATTTATTTTTGAGAGGGAGACACAGAGCGTGAGCAGGGGAGGGGTAGAGAGAGGGGAGACACAGAATCTGAAGCAGGTTCCAGACTCCCAGCTGTCAGCACAGAGACCGACGCAGGGCTCGACCTCACAATCCGCGAGATCATGATCTGAGCCAAAGTCGGACGCTCAACCGACTGAGCCACCCAGGTGTATTATCGAGCCCCCTAATAGTATTATTAATTTCATGGTACAGAAAGAAACTGAGGTTCAGAATGGTTAAGTGATTTGCCAAAAATCACAGCTAACAAATAGCAGAAGCAGAAATCCAAACCCAGGTTTGACTCCAAACCCATTGTCTTTTATCATATTCTGTCTCTCTCAATCTCATCGCCACAGCAAGAGTTATGAGGACTTTTACCGATTTCTAAGTAAAAGAACTAAATCCTTTATACCTCTCTGTTCCTATCATTTGCTCTAAGTTTTTACTCAGGATATATTCACGGGTCTTCATCCTCCTTAGAACCCCCCACACTAAATGTGGACAATAGGCTTCTGAGGACTAGAAGCTGCCCTGAACATTCCTGCACAGGCACTTCTGGGCATGTGTAAGTGGGAGGCTGCCGAGAGGGCCCCAGGACATCTACAACGCACTCACTCCAGGGGCTTTTTACTGTTGTAAAATTATCCAAAAAACGGACATTACAGATTTATCTTTCTAAAATATTCTTAGAAAATGACAACTGTGGACTAATAGGATCAGTGGTGCATAATTCAAGGTGAGTTTTCTGGTTTGTACTCTTTTGAGTAAGTACAATCGACCCTCATTATTTGCAGAGCACATGTTTTCAAATTTGCCAACTTGCTAAAATGTATTTGTAACTGTCAAATCCATGTTTCCTGGTGCTCTAGCAGTCATCTGCGGACTTTTGCAGTTCACTGAAAACCTGGGTTGCACAATGCACACATTCCCAGCTAAGGCTGAACAAGGTTTAACACTTCGGCTGTTTGTTTCAGCTCACAGGGTAACAAGTGTTCTTCTCTTCACGTGCCATGTTTTTCATATTTTGTGCTTTTTCTTGGTGATTCTGCTGTTTAAAAGGTACCCCAAACACAGAGCTGAAGTGCGGTCTAGAGTTCCTAAGTTCAGGAAGGCTATGATGAGCCTTAGGGAGAAAATATGTATTAGATAAGCTTCATGCACGCATGAGTTATAGGGCTGTTGGCTGTGAGTTCAATGTTAATCTGACAACGCTATATATTAAATAAAGTCTCTTTAGACAAAAACATACATAAAATAAGGTTATGCATTGATCAGTTGGTACAAATGTGACTAAAGGTTCTCAGGAACATAGCTCTGTACTTTTCCTAGGGGTAACGCTTCGGTATTCGCTAATTCAGTCTTGACGGTGACTTTATAGAACATAACTACAACGAATAGTAAGAATCGACTGTATTTTTAGAGTGGAAGAGGGTAATACACTAGATCTAGAATCAAGAGACTTTGATTATAATCCTAGCTCTGCCACGGGGGCGCCTGGGTGGCTTCGTCAGTTAAGTGTCCAACTCTTGATTTCGGCTCAGGTCATGATCTCCAGGTTCGTGAGTTTGAGACCTGCACTGGGCTCTGTGCTGACAGTGTGGAGCTGCATGGGATTCCCTGTCTCACTCCCTCTCTGACCCTCCCCTGCTCATGCTCCCTCTCTCTCTCAAAGTCAAATAAATAAACTTAAAAAAAAAAATAATCCTAGCTCTGCCACAGACTTCACCTATCCAGGTTTCAACCTCTTTGCCTATAAAATAGGAATATTATTTGTTTGGAGTTATGAAGATAAATTGATAATTATAAATGTACTTTTTAAAAAAGTAGAAAGTCCTTGGGGTGCCTGGGTGGCTCAGTCGGTTGAACATCTGACTTAGGATCATGTCATGATCTCACAATTCATGGGTTTGAGCTTGTGTTGGGCTCTGTGCTGACAGTTCAGAGCCTGGAGCCTGCTTCAGATTCTGTCCCCCTCTCTCTCTGCCCCTCCCCTGCTTGTGCACGCATGCTTTATCTCTTTCAAAAATAAATAAACATTCAAATAAAAAAGAAAATTCTTTGATAACATTAATAGTGTACTTGTATCTGGCACTTAGAACATCCCAAGGTATTTTTTAAAAATGTTTACTTATTTTATTTTGAGAGACGAAAAGAGATAGCACAGGTGGGGGAGGAACAGAAAGAATCCCAATCAGGCTCCTTGCTGTCAGGGTAGAGCCCAATGTGGGGCTTGATCCAACAAACTGTTGAGATCATCTTAGCCAAAATCAAGAGTTGGCCGTCTAACCAGCTGAGCCATCCAGGCACCCCCAATCTCAAGGTGTTTTTAATATGTCATAATTATTTTACTTTGGAAGTTATTTTTTTTAATTACCATATTTTATGATCCTAAGACCCACATTTTTTTCATATTTTAAAATCTCTGAGCTTGTTCAAAGATGCAATTATGATTCACAGTGTTTTTTCCTTCTTAGTGGAACATAGAATATTGGCACATCTTGCATTCAATGGGTCTTAAATTAGATGACATACAGTATTTTGTATCTATCCTCCCTTAGGAGTTCTCTCATCTTGTGTTGACTGTATGGTTTCTAAACAAGCATGCAGGGGGCACCTGGGTGGCTCAGTTGGTTAAGCATCTGATTTCGGCTCAGGTCATGACCTCGCAGTTTGTGAGTTTGAGTCCCACATTGGGCTCACTGCCGTCAGCCTGTCAGCATAGAGCCCATTTCAGATCCTCTGTCCCCCACTCTCTCTGCCCCTCCCCTGCTCGCGCTCTCCCAACAAACAAACATGCCAGCTCTAAACTGACACCCTCTCCAGTGAGTTGTTTTCCCAACATTTTCCTTCTTTTAATAACGTCTCAACTTTTTGTATTCCTGATCTAAATATCAATTCTTCTGTGGCTTTTTACTTTTAACCTATCTTTGCTTTCTTGCCTTTAAAAAATTAAACTTTTCAACTGACTTTCTTAATTTCTAGTGTGATCTAACACCAAAGAGTAAGTGCTAATGCTCTTTCCTTGGGATAAAACATTTAATCGCCTACATCTGCAAGTAACTGTGGACAGGAAGTCAGAGTATTATTCTCCAGAAGCCCATTGCTTGCATGTGGCTGATATTAATCAACAGGACTTTGTGGAGTGTTTCACAAATAAAACAGTTACCCAGCCCTCCCAGGTGGTGCTGGAGGTGCACCTTCCCCAAACTCTTCCTTCTTTAGAAAGGTCTGCACTTTCCCATCCTCTTTTATAGTTGCCCTTCCTAGATATGAATGCTTTATTTCAGGAAAATAAAGAATAAGGAATCTCAAAATTACTCAATAGCACAACTCTGGAGTGGCAGAGAAGGAACTAAAACCAGGGTCTCAGCTCTGACCTGGGGCAGGTGTCCCTATCTTCTTGTTAACTTTATTTCCTCTGAATGCTTTGTGTCTTTTTGAAGTTTATTTTATTTTGAGAGAGAGCAAGCATGCATGCATGCCCGGGAGAGGGGCAGAGACAGAGAGGGAGAGACAGAATCCCAACTAGGCTCCACATTGTCAGCACAGAGCCCAACTCAGGGCACGAACCTACAAACCATGAGATCATGACCTAAGCTGAAATCGAGAGTCGGACATTTAATCGACTAAACCACCCAGGCGCCCTGAATGCTTTCTCCTTTGTACTCATCCATCCTGCTTGGCTGTAAATACAGTTATATCACAACATAAAGGTAATTTCCACTACAGGAAGGTCGCAGGTGCTTCCATGGAAATGCACTGCCCTCTGGAACAACAGAGGTCTTTTGAAGCCATTGGGAAACAGTGATGATACTTAAGGAAAATCCATCCCAAATTCCACAGGAGAGTTACTGCTTGCAAAATACTCTTGTTAGATGCAAAACCAGAGTGTACTACTTGCTGCACTTTTCTTCAAACGACTGTCTAAAAATTACAGATTTCCCCCACAAAATTAGTAGCTAATGGAGTGAAAGGTGGATTCTTAGGTGATCACTATCTGGTTTGCAAGTGACACGTTCAACTGGACACCCAATACTAAGGTGTCCCTAGGTAATGAGTACATGTGTTAAATAAGCTAATCTTTCTTCAATTTTACACTAAGTTTTTTCTGTTCATAACTGACAAACTGATTTTTATTTACATAGTTGAGTTTTGGTATGAATTATAGCAATCATGGTTCTCCATATGAAATGGCTATTGATTCAAGTTTATGGAGGGGACTGTCAACAGAGATGGAATGTTTGCACTAACAGTGGTGACCACACTCTAATTTCAACAAGTGTCCTTCAATACTGGACCATCAAGAAGGCTCAAGAAATTTCAGCATTTTCATCTTTCTGGAAATGGAAAAAGACGGTGATTAGTGGCAGGTCAGCAGTGAGTTAGTTATATCCACGACACAGCCCTTCCACCTGGCACAGTTTGGGAAATGGGAGGACTAAACCCCAAATTTGCTTGATATTTACCAAGGTCAAATATTTAGGACTGGGAATTAGACAATACCACTCTGGACTTCTGTGTCACCTGTCCCTGTGCTCTGAAACTCTTACCCACAGTTCTGAATGGCTGATGTAAGTATCTAAAATTGGCTGATCTCCAGGATAGTATTTTCTCCCCCAGAAAGGCAGAGAGGAGGGTGGGGAGTAAGATGGAAAACACCCCTTTGGGTCAGATCAAACCCATAATTAACTGACCATAATTTATGGAATTGTAGAAGCTGTAAAATCCCAGCATGTTAGCTACACCCCTCTCTTTCTCTGCCATGGAGAACCCAGTGGAACAATGGTTCCACTGTATTCTTTGAGCTCTACCCAGTGTCTCCTGTGGTCCCTGCCTTCCTGACTTGGGAAGACACCACGGCCCTTTTATCTAACCCCAATGCTCAACTGCAAAGAGAGAGAATGTTTTCTTACATTTTTTTAGTATTTATTTTTGAGAGAGAGTGAGAGAGAGACACACACAGTGCAAGTGGGGGAGGGCAGAGAGAGAGGGAGACACAGAATACAAAGCAGATTCCAGGCTCTGAGATGTCAGCACAGAGCCCAACGCGGGGCTTGAGTCCATGAGACGGGAGATCATGACCTGAGCCAAAGTCAGATGCTTAACCGAGTGAGCCACCCAGGCGCCCCAGAGAGAGAATGAATTTACTTCACCTCCTGCACACACGACTCCCCCACAACATGATTGCATTAAACCTAATTCCAAAATATTCTGAACCAAACCTCAGGTCTATTTGAGTAATGCTTTTAAATGAAAAGACAGAAAGAAAATAGATTTCTGATCTGGCAATTCTTAACACTTGTTTTTTGCTTCCTAAGGAAACTAATAAACAAGTGGGTAATGTACTTCAATATTTCCTTATTTTTAAGTCAGTTGCCAAACTGGGCGGTTCAAAGACACTGAGTTAGGAAACGAACATACTTTCTACTTATATTTCTGTATCGGCCTTTAAAATTTTTAACATGCTATATATGCTTTATTTTGAAATATACTTTACTAGTACACTAGGACATGTATGTAGTTAACCAAGAAGCGTGTACATTGGTGGATATGTTCTCAACATTTTTTATCAGTGGGCTGCACGATTAAAAGGATTTGAAGATATTGCTCTAGCTAACGATCTCACTATCTTTTGTAAGCCACAGACGTGCAGGAATGAATTCAAAGGTATAAGCAAAATTGGTACCTTTTCAAATAGTAAAAAAAAAAATGGCTTTGCAACCCAGAGAAGATCTTGCCATAAAGATGACTTTACTATGCAGCAAATCTAATGTCTCTAAGAGGCAGGAAATGCCTGCTTTGCCAGGGGCACAAATAGTTTGAGATCTGCTTAATTACTGGTCTGTCTTTGATCTTTTCCTTTCAGTTTACAGTTGCTCATTTAACAGGGAGCTTGCATGCTAAAAAGAGAAGATACCTGTTGAAACTTAACAAGAATGGCAAGAAATTAATGGAACAGAAGAGACCACTTGTTCAGTACTACTCAAGTCCAACCACCGAAGGTATCAGTTCACTTTCATCTTTATTACTAATAAAATACATACAACAAAATCTTTAAAAATACAAAAGCCGCTTTTAAAAAAAGAGGGCTACATTTTGAAGAAAACTCAGGCTCACGGTACTTGGCCTATTTCAATCTTATTGCACCACGTCTGGAATCTTTTTTATATGGACAGAGACATCTTTGAATAGGGCGGTGGTCTTCAGGCCTGTATCTCTTAAGATTGGACTTAAACATAGAACAAGGCTAGTAGTTTATCCTGAAACTTCTGTGTGGTACTGGAAGGGTAAGGACACCCTGTGCATGCCTGTTTTTCAACTTTTTTACCTCACTGGCCAAAACCATACATATACATGCGTGTATGCACGCATGCACACAGAGACACCAGGAAGGAATGATCTGCAGTTAGCTTGCAAGGAATATGGCACAGTACCTGGGATGCTCTCTAATTTCCGTCTGAGCTCTTCATTTTCTTGTTGCAGTGAAATAACCTCCTGCTCCAGCTCTTGGCATCTAGGACAGTAGCCTTCCTCTTCCTCCTCCTCTTCCTCCTCGGGCAGTGTAGAAGAGGATGGGTGACCATGGGATTCGGATGTCGCCGGGGAGGTCCAGCCACCTAGTGTATGCACGGGGGAGGTTGACAGAGGATCCACGTCGGCCAGGTGGCCATACTCACTGACTGATGAGGTGTTTGGAGTTGGAAAGCTCCCCGAGAGCAGGTAATTTTGTAGGGAGTCAGTGAAAACCCTCAAAAAGGCAGAAGTTTGTTGTTTCCTTTGCATATATTGCATGTCTATGTCTACATTATCTGACGTCTGACTGTGGACCCCTTTCCCGACGTGACACTGTTCCTGTCTCTCAGTATAACTCGAGCCTTCCTGCTTGACACAAGAAATCATGGATTGAGAATGGTTGGAGTCCAGTAGTTTTCCTCCACAATTTAAGAGACTAAGAACTCGACTGCACTGCTGGGCAAAGGCATCCAAGATCATACGACTCTCTGAAACACATGAAAAAACACATCAGAGACGGACAGCCAAAGACAAGGGTAAGTAAGGTCCTCAATTTTGAGGTTAACATTCAAAAATGTTAAAATTATGTATTTCTACTCTCCATCCCAAACCAAGGTAACACAGTGAATGTACTTTTAGTAGGATGCATAGCTTCCTGTCATTCTGCAACCAGAGGGGTGTCTGAAGAGTCATTCCCAGTCCCTCATTCTGGGAAACGGCTGCACTGTGACTTTGGGCACCACAGAGAGATTTCCCTCTCTGTGGCATTAACTGGCCTGTACAAGTCTGAACTCACACCTTTGGCTTCATTAAGATCCTTACTCTAACGAATCGAGCCAGCTACCGCAGACTCAATTCCTCCTTGATAGGAGGGCTTACAGCAATCATTACTTCTATTTCTGGAGTGCCCTCATGCCCTTGCTATTAATCAGCTGATACAATCCCTGACGAGAGTACGTTGCTTCCAGATGCAAACTGGAGAAGAAAGATAAGTCTTTTTGAAGAGCTCACTAGACATCTAAAGTAAAACAAAGGATGGCCTATAAGGCAAAAGATGATGAGCCCAAAAGCAAAACTGTGTTATCCAACATCTGTGTTCACTATTCTTTCTCTTCATTTATCTGTGAACTTGGATTTCTTGTCAAGGCCAATATTTAGGCCAGTCCATACAAGTATCATGTAAAAAGCAGTAGTGCTTCTTCCATGAGCCTCTTCCATTAGATTGCCAAATCTTTTAAATGGCATGTGTCCAGACTGCTGGTTAGTTGACATAAATGTATTCTAAAGCATACTAATTGTCAATCAGTGAAAAATAAAAAGCAAATGGAAAACAATCAGTTCAACAACCAAAAACACCTCAAAAACTATGCAAATGTGATTTAATTCTGTCAGTCTTGGGTCTTGAAAATTCACCCTAAATGCAAATATCACGAGGTGCAGCCTCTTCTTTCTGGACTACCATCCAGAATGGGCTATTTATAAATATACAGAGATACTTTATAGGGCTTGTATACAGCTATAGGATGCCTCTCATTTCATCTCTTCCTTATCCAGAATAATGGCAACAAACAAAATACTGTAGATTTTAGATGCCAGTAAGTATTTATGATAGAAATTTAACTAGCTACCTACTGTCTCTGAAAATGTTGGCTCTATCTTTTTCTCAGGGGAAAAAACTTTAAAAATGAAAAATGGTGAAATGTTTGAGGGCTTCTATGGGAACAACAAAATATTTACTGAATGCATGTGGGTCCTCTCATAAATATATAGATCTTCATTTGTAACACTGGACATTGCTTTGGCTGCATTCTGGGTAGGCTGAGAGTCCACGGGACTACTTTGCTCTTGCCATGGTGTTTTCTCATGCTTAGGAGCAGTACCACCCTTAGACATAGGGAGGGGGGCCCTGCCCTAATCATCCTCCTCCATCCCTTCCCCTCCCCATGGTAAGGTACCCAAGATCCAGGAATTCCTTACTTAAACTGCTTCGAGGGCCTGTGCTGGACTCTTCCCTGAGCCATTCTCCCAAGGACAGACCATGGTGCCAGAGCCTGGAAGTTTGGACGGGGGCATCCATTCGTGTGTATGTGAGGCTCCTCCTATTAGAAGATGAAGCTGGGGGTGGGGAGAGAAGGCCATGGGCTGGCTGAAAACTCCAAAGTCAGATCTGGTCATTAAGGTATATTTGTCAGGGGAGGTGGATGGAACATATTTTATTTAATAGTTTGTTAATTATTTAGATATATGGTATGTAGGCCTGCATCTGTACTCTTGTCCTAAATCCCACAAATATTAGGCACAGGCCTGTTTTTTACACAGTGATTTTGAGTGCTGAAGAAGAAAACCAGATGTCAGGCATAGTTTCAGGCTAGAATTGATTGATGGGCTGGGAACTTCACTGAAGCAGCAGCCAGGACAAAGTTCACTTGCTATACTAGAGAAAAGGGAGATGGATATAAGAAGTATCTTTTACACACCAAACAGTGGAATTGATGCCTCTGCCCCCTGCCAGATGGAAGGGAAGGACTGAGCCCCTGATTTAAACCAAAAGGTAATGGGGAAAGACTTTAAATATTTGGGTATTAATTCTTTACACTGACCAAAACCAAATAAACAAAGTAAACAGCTGAACCATAAAAGTGGGAAGCCTTAAGATGTTGCACAGTGGTCTTCATTTCCGGGTTTTTGTTCTTTTATTAGTAAAATCAAAGAATGTTATTGATCACGAATTTTCAATTCTAGCACACTGGCAGTTTTCATTCATTTTAATCCTATAATCCCATTCTAGACCTGAAGTTGTATTTACCGTTTGCATTTTAATCAGCATGGCCCTAACTGATTTACAGCCTATACACCTTTAACGTAACCTTGATGAAAGGAACAAAATATGCAAAGAAAGGCTAAAAGAGAAGTGGCTATAAAGAATTGCTCAAATATATTTGTTCAATGTCCTAAAGCACACTCAGTAGCTTTAATCATATTGATACATCACATTAGAGTATAGATTTTAAGGGAAAAAATCTGACTTAGGGACAAGCATGATTTGTTTTCTTAATTGAAGGATAAGCTTGTAATATGCTGAGAAAAAATCATTATGTAATACACTACATTATGAAGATAATGTATTAAAGTGCACCCAGAGTATCAGAGAATAGCTACAACCATAAAACACTTCTTGCCTTCAGTTTTTACAAATGCTTCATTCTGGATTTGTTCTCAGAATTGATAGATGCAAAAATAATGACCATAAAAAGTTGAATTTCTCCTTTTTGGTATCTTAAAATATTTAAATACTGTTTTAACGTCAATACACGGAAAGATATGATGAACAATATTACTATTACACTCGGCAGAAAACAGCAAATCTTTCTACCTACTACATATTGCAGCCAGCAATACTTTAGCTTTCCAGACAGAATATAATTAGAAATGCAAGGACTGTGCAATGCTCATTATCGCTAAGAAATGGAGAAAAGTTCTGTTTTCATATGAACACAATTGAATGGTCACTGACCCATGATTCTTAATTGAGCAAAGTATGAACATGTATTTTGAAATTTTTTAACTGTTTTTTTTTTTCCTAGTTACAGAATGCTCCACTCAAGAGATGGCAGGGAAGAACACCAACAGTTTACAAAGGGGCTTTAAAACTACCGACTTCATTCTTAACTTCTCTAAAATTAAACACCACAAAATATTCATACAGCACAACCACGAAGCACTATAAAGTGACCACTTGTAATTTATTTTGCTCTATTGCACAATCTGTTGGGATAGTATCATGTTGGAAATTTTGCCTAGTCTGATTCCAAAATCTGAACCCGTGATTACTTTTTTAATTAAAAAATTCATTTCTAGAAATTCTTCTGAATGTAAGTGGTTTAAGCCATCCTACATCTGATAAGTGAATAAGAAGAGGGATGGGAACTCGGCAATCAAACACAGGCGCCTTACTTTAATGTCCTTCTTTGTAAGTAAAGCCTTGAATGGAATTTGCCCATCACAGCACATACCCAAGAGTATTCTGTTACTATGAAGGAGATCACAGCCATCGAGATTAGTGGTAACCTTTTGATTTTAACCCAGCGGAGGGTGAAATATATTAATATTAAAAATGCAGAAGCAGAAAAAATTTTTTGTGACCTATTATCATGTATCCATACATTATATCTACCAAAAGGATTTCCAGCTAGTTCAAAATAGATGATTTCCTTAAAACATTAACATAACTTCTTAAGAGAAGACTTCAAAGCATAGAAAATAGAAGTTAGAAAATGAAAGCATCTTTGGAAGCATCACCCTTGTCTTAAATCAATGAACTATGTCTTAAAAAAAATGCCATCCAATTTTTTTTCATAATGGCAAACATCAAAACAGCAAAACAGGATGCAATTTTTCTAAATAAATAAATCAATGATGTGTCAAAAATTAACAGATGAGTTAATATACTTGGTGCTATCAAAACCAGATGGTGCTTCCTAATATTCATCCTGCTCAGTCAATCCCTGAATATTTTCTGGACCATCGGTATATAAAATAGGATGCTGCTATTTGTGATGGCAAACAAAAGCAATCATGCCTGCCAAGCACATACTATAACAGGCAGCATTTCAGCTCTGCTAGACAGAAAGTAATTAGAATGCTTTTAATGTCCAAAAGAATGATGCTGATAGGCTGCCACAGATGTGTAGATTTATGAATATTTATATGGTGGTTTATAGCTGACACTTTTATCAGTTGAAGAAGATAAAATATCTGCCTGACTCAAAAGCTTGACAGTCAGGTTAATAAAATCTCATTAAAGAGAATGACCTATGCAATTATATAGGATTTATTGTAATTCATTTTTGATTGTACTCTGCTTAAAGATGCAATTTCCCATTTCCTGATGCCAAATTTAGGCTGCATATCAAGATCTACGTGGGTTTTAACTCTAAGCCTCCCACAGAGGAAAAATACGCTTTTAAAACCATGGTATATTACCCCTTTTAAGGAAAATTATACTCTTCATGAGATTTTATAAGAATGCTGAAAAATCTATTTTTAATCACATTTCTCCTTTCAATGGTTTATGGCTTTTAATGGGAAATAAGATTCACTTCAACCTTTTCATCTTTTCACTGCCTTTATGCTGGACACTCAGTTTTATCTCTTCTGTCCTTGACTCATTTCATCACATCAATGTTTTGACTATTTTCAGTCTATTAGGTGGCCCTCGAGGTTACAGTAACACTTCTGTGAGGGTGCAACAAGCAACTTACCACCTCCTCCAGCCCCCTCCTCAATATGCTTAAGTGGTGTCTGTCTGTACACACATGCTCATTGGTTCAAAGTGGAACCACTAGTTCCTCAAAGAGCCAATCAGCTCTTAAGGTGACTGTCCCTCTGATGGCCACTCACATCTCTGTGCTGGGTTAAGAGATGGGTTTGTCCATCAATGATTAATATTATGACCACAATTCAGGATGTCTAGTACTATGGCCTTTTTTTTTCTTTTTCCTGCCAGACCATTTTCTTCATTGCATGGAAGAAACCTACTATCCAATTCCCATTTTTCCAACAAGCAAATGGCATCCTGCCCTTGGTGCTATCAAGCTTACTCTTTATGACCTGAAAGAAACAAAGAAAGAAAGAAAGAAAGAACGAACGAAAGCAAGCAAGCAGCCTTTAAGAATAAAAGGTAATAAAAAATATAGGGAGTTTCAGGGGTATCAAACAAAGCCCCTTTTCACTCTTTTAGATTCAGTGATGTTGTGATTTCCACCTGGGGATGGAGACAAAATTAGCTAAGAAGAAACACTGAAAGAGTACATTTACAACAAGGTGAAAAAGGAAAACAATACCCACAAACTCCTTGTGAATGAAAGACAGCAAGGACACTGCCAGAGTAGGAAGGAGCATGGAAAGGACAGCAAGTGGCTGGTGCAGAAAAAAGAAACAATGCAGGAAAAATAGCAGGAAAAAGCAAGGTTAAAACTATGGATGAAAATGGCAATGAGGGAGCAGATTTATAGTGTATAAAAGGAAATAAAAGATTGAAAGACAGCAAAGACTAAAAGGAGAAAGCAAGATGAGATTAAAGACTGAACAGGCAGATAAAAAAGGGGAACCCTCCCCCCCTCCCCTAGTAAACATGGTGGAACTAAGGTTATGCAAGGGAGTAAACAAATACAGAACATGGGAAAAGAACCCAAACTGCTGAGAAAGAACATAAAAAAAGATAAAGATTAAGCAGAACTAGGGAATAAACACGGGCATGAACTAAAAGTAGTATAAATAAGACTCCAAACCCAGAGAGAAAGAACACAAACCTACTACTAAGAAGGGGAGAACACAGAAGAAAAATGAGAAAAATGGAAGTGGATGGGTAGCCTAACAATGAATATAAAAACACAAGAGAATATTGGGTCAAGGGCAACTGAAAATAAAAAACCCACCCCACCAACAATAAGACACCTACACAAGAACCCCACTCAAAGCCGACAAACACCTCCAAATCAGTGAGACATGTGACAGAACAGGAAGTCTTCACTATTACCTGTAATCAGATTTTCTTTCTCAAAACCAATCCCTCATGTGTCAAAATATTGACAAACAACATAACATTAGCATAGGCGTCTACAACTCATTTAGAGACAATGCTCACATTTTCATTAGGACAAAAGCCTTGGACTCACCGATATGCAGAATTTGGGGGGTTCTAAAATACCAAAAAAGGCCTGAGCAGGAACTTTTAGTTCTGATAAGCGAGATAAACGCGGAGGGCCCTTGGGCCAGGCCCCCAGGCTACGGCTTTTCTACCAGCCCACCTCCCGTAGCTTAACCCGCAGGAGAGCTGGCTTTTCCCAGGGGACCTCCTGCAGCCTCCCGGTGGAGAGGCATTTCTTCAAGGGGCAGGACAGATGCTCGGGAGGCTCGCGATCCCGGGGTGCAGCCCCCACCCTCCTGGTGGGGAAGGGGTATGAGCGGCGGGCCCCGAGAGCCCGGGCTGGGGGTGGGGGAATCTTCTGGGCTGGGGGGAGGGGCGGGACGTCTCCTTCCCTAAAGTCCGCTACAGGGGGCGAGCGTCAGGTCCACCCGCGTGGCTGGTGCAGAGGAACCCGCTGTCTGACACGGTTTGGGACTCTGGGGTGGGTGGGGAAAGAGGGGCAGAGGGAGCAGACAGCGCGCGCATGAGAAACACAAGCGCACAGAAAAAAAAAAAAAAAAAAAAAAAAAAGAACCCAAGAGCCAGCCGAGTGGACCGCGACAGAGTAATAGTGCACCAAAGAGGTGGTTAAAAAGATAATCAGAAGGCCAGGAAAGAGAGAGAGAAGGAAAAACAAGAAGAGAAGAAAGAGAGGTAAATGAAGAAGTGGAAGGAAAAAGTGAAACAGCCGAGGATAAAGGGAAGGCGTCCCCGAGCGCCGCCAGAGCAGCCCCAGCCTCTCCGGGAGCGGCCGTGGCGGTCACCCTGGGGTGTCCGGCGCGCGGCCTCGGCGCCAAGCCTGCTTCTCTGACCCCCGCCCGAAAGACCCCTGCCGCCGACCGCCACAGCCCGGCTTCCTGGGCGCCAAGCCGCAACCGAGCGCGGAGCCACCTGTTAGGAGGCGCGCGCGCCGTCGGAAGCTCCGCACGCGGCGGCGGCGGGGAATCCTCTAGAAGTTGCTGCCCGCGCGTGGAGGCCTCAGGGGTGCGCTCGGACGCCCGACTCTCTCTCGGCCCGGACTGCACTCGCCCCTCTCCACCTCTCCGCTCTCCCCTCACGACCCTCCCGCCAGTCCGGCGCGCGGAAAAGGTGTCCGCCATGCCCAGCTTCTGGCTCCCGGGCCCCCACCCCTCCCCGCGGCCGAGCGGGAAGGAAAGTTGCGCCCAGGAGTTGGTACCTGCGCTGAGCTCCAGGCTGGCGCCGTCGCTGCCCGCGCTGCTGCTGCCCGCGGCGGCCGCCGGGCCCGGGCCATACCTGACGACGGCGGCGAAGGACGAGGATGATGAGGCGGCGGGGGACGCCGGCGGCGGCGCCGGAGTCCTCAGGTGGCCCTGGGACGCGGCGGGCGTGCACGATGGAGACGACGACGACGCGGCGGCGGCTGCCCGGCCGGGCCCGGCGGGGTAGGTGCTCTGCGCCTGGAACTGCTGCGGCGGCGGCGGCTCGCTGCTGCTGATGGAGACGGCGGCGTGCGGCGCGAAAGGCGGCGGGGGCGGCGGCGGCGGCCGGACGTGCGGCAGCTCCACCAGGGTGGGTCTGTCGTAGCGCTTGGCCAGCGCGGGTCTCTTGCTGGGGAACGTCTTGAGGACGCTGTAGGGGCTGCGCTGCTTGTAGATTTTGGGGACGCTGGGCCCCTCCTCCGCCGGCTGCATCTCCTCCTCCATCCTGCGCCTCGGGGCCGGTCCCCGGTCGCACGCCCCCTCCCCGCCGGGCGCCGGGCTCCGAGGGTGCCTCCGCCTCCCGCCCGCCGGCTCTGCCCGAGTACGCGCGTGTGGGAGGGTGTGTGCCTGTGCCTGGGCCGCCGCCGCCGCCGCCGCCACTGCCGCCTGTCGCTGAGGCTGGCATAGCTGAGCCCCCGCGCGGGGGGCTGCCGCCCGAGCGCTGATTGACAGGCCGCCTCGCCAATGCCTGGAGGGAGAAAGGAGGTAAAGAGCAAGTGTTTAGGGTAATATCTGCTAATGATAATGGGGGCGGGGGCGGGGCTTGGCGCCGCCGCCGCCGCCCGTGGGGTCCGCGCGCCGGGTGTGCGCCTCCGACGGGGGGAGGGAGGGGGAAAGCCGGATCCCGAGGGCGCGCGGGTAAACAGGGCGAGGTTCCGGCCAGCGCGAGACTTTGGAGCCCCACGTGCAGACTTGAGGCTTCTGCCGTTGCGGGCGGGGTTAACCTTCGGAAATGAGCCCCTGGCGCCCCCTACGTGACCCCAAACTCTCGGGGTTGCACAGAGGGGCTGGTAGTAGTTGGGGCGGGGCGTGTGTCCTTTGGGAAGGTATCCCCACAGCCAGTTGTTCTGCCCACGGGGAATTGCTCCCCCAATCTTCTGTAAAGAACATCTTGAAGGTCCTGATCCATGGTCGCTGCGCGTTGTTTGCACTTCTCGGGGTCTGCCCACATGGTCTTTGAGCTCATGCATATCACAAGGGCGCACAGGGCGTCGGACTTTTACGTTATTTTATTAATTTCCCATAGGAGCCCCGAAAGTGTGTAACAGAATCATTTACTCCATTCTGCAGATGAGTAAACCGAGGCTCGCGAGGTAATTGCCCAAAGCCAGACACTCAGGGAGTGTGTAGTCGAGTGCAGAGATGCATCCAGATCATTTGAATTCATATCCTCACTCCTTCTCATAGCACGTAGACTGTCTGTGCAATTGAGGGAAAAATATGACCAGATACCTCCCTTTGGGATGGTGATTAGATACTTTCAACAATGTCATTTGATATATACGTAAATGTGCTTGTAGAACCAAGGCGGTGTGAGACCTTGCCTCCTGCATCGCCCACTGCATCTGGGGCCACCAGGCCAATGTTTCTGGAAGACACACAATTTCAGTAATTATTTGAATGAGAGAAGAGCCTCTGTGGTCTGGAGGAGGATCCCCATGGAGTAGCGCTGTCTTCAAATCTAGAGGAGTGTCCTGGCCTCTCCCAGAGGCTCCTTGGAGCAAATCAGCCTTCCCCTAGGTCAGCTCCAATGCCAGCATACTCCTTCCCAGGAATATTGGTTGCCAGCCGTCAGTCTTCATTTTCCAGGTTTAGGATTCTGGGTGCATCTCCTCTCTGATATATGACTCCCCTCTCTCCACTCTGAAGTTAACATTTCTTTTCAGTTTTCCTTTTAATCTTGGGAAAGTGACCCATTTTCTTCTGTGGGTTCAGGTCTTTTCCTCTTATTTCCCATATCTCCCTTCCCTTAGAAGCCTTCTCTCCGTTGGTTCAGCCTCTGTGTTCCTCCACCTAGGATAGTCTCCCTTTCTCCTGCAACCTCCTCAGATCATGCTGTGGGTACCCCCCCTTCCATTTATTAGAGATGAAATAAATAATGCCATAAATAAAAGTATTTGGGAGTCCAGGAACTGTCAGGGCTGATTAGGGCATAGAGGACATTTTCTTTCTCATTATGCAAAAGCATTTCATGGGGAAATAAAAGAGGTTTCATTGTAACTCATGCATGTCATATTTCAAGGAATTCAAGATATTAATCATATTTAACATTATTTGCAACGTTTCTCCCTGGCTTCTGAAAACTGCTAAATGAGGACACGTGGATCACTAGGAAAAAAGGAGACAAGCATGAGAGGGACAGTTAAGAAATAATGAAATGCTGGTAAAAGACAGGGAGAGAGAATGAGATGCCAAAGAGATGTCTCTTAGGCACATAAGTGAGAAATGGGGGAGCTGCTTCTGAGACGTGAGACAGCTGAAATTGAATGATATACTGGAGGAAATAAATGATAACAAACCTTCCCACACTTTTCTTTCTATAAAGCAGTTCTGAATTTTGCATCGAAATGTTTCCCTCCCACTTTACTCCCAGATAATTTGCCAATAAGCTGTGGCTTTTGAAAAGCAATTGGGGTAGTGGCAGTGTGTGTGTGAGGTGGCTTCAAGGGGAGAGATTCTTGAGTCCTTCTACTGAAGAAGTAATTTCCTATGCCTGAGAGCTTTCTCTTTTGCTTATGTATTTTTTGTTTGTATCATCCTCACCACTTAAACACCTTAAGAGACTGGGAACAGTATTTCTGTTGTCATATTTTCCCAACTAAAAGGACCTACTTTCCTATATGTCAAAAAGTGGTCGTTTCTGTAAAAGTAAATGCCAAAATTAGTGATCCAGCTTTAAAAGAAAAGGTGGGGGGAAGGCTCCTAGTGGAAAAATATTGGAAATTTAAAAATGATCAACTTTCAGGTCTTCATGCTAACAGTTGAGTCCATAGATAAATGAAGCGCTTTATAATCACTCTTGAGAAAATAAAATAGGCATTTTTTCCAACTGTATAGTTGAACTCAATTTTAAAATTGTAACTGGCCACTAATCCCTGCCTGGGCTTGTACTTAGTTGAGTATCGGACATAAGTAATATATTGAAGTGTTTATAAAATCACTGGTAGCACTTTGTAAGCATCTTTCTGTAAGTTATAGTCTAAATTATCAGATGGTGACTTTGCTGATATCTTCTCTTTAGGGTCTCAAAGGGGCTGATAGGATGGTAATTACACCTATGCTTTAAATCTCTTTAGATATTTACTCTTATCTCAAAAAAAAAAAAAAAGGTAGTGAACTTTTAAAAGCCAAGTGGCTATTTATGGACAGGGTGATTTTTGATTGGCAGCATGTCAATTCCTTGAGCCATCCAGAATATAGCTTTTAAGTAATAAGCCAGCCATGGGAAATGCTTTTTATTGCACCAATTTCAATGATATTTAATGAGCTTCTGATTGACTGTTTGATCTCCCAATGTTTTGTGCTACTTTTAATTCATTTCGTATAATAGAAAAAAAAAGTAATTGGAATAAAATTTTGTGACAAGATAATGACCTTCCACTTTGAAATTAAATGTCTGATTAGCTTCAACATTTTAATGCGGAGATGATATTACGGCAGGGATAGGAGTGTGCACACCATCATTTGGTGGAAAATGTCTGAGGATTACTTTGCTTTTCCCGTTGCATGACAGAAAGGGTGTAGTAGCCACAGAATCCAAGGCTTGTAGTACTAGAAGAGCCCTTCAGGCTCCTTTATTCTTGTGACCGAGCCTATGCCTATGGTTTTGCTATGACATTCCCAAGTGGTTGTACAAATCCTGCCTACATACTTCCAGTGATACCTGAATACCTCACTACTTCCAGAAGCATCATTCACCCAAGGATTGTTTGGTTGTTGTTGTTGTTGTTTTTAGGTAAGCTCTTTGTCCAATGTGGGGCTTGAAGTCATGACCCCATGATTATATGCTCTACTGACTGAGTCAGCCAGGTGCCCTTCACCCAAGGATTTATTCAACAAATATTTTTTGAATGCCTACTATGTGCTAGATACCTTTCTAAGCATTGGGGGATATAATGGAACCAGATTCCAAGATCCTACTATTATGGAATTTGGGTGGGCAGGTAATAAATAAACTGGAAACTAACCAAACAATGTTAACATATCACATTTACATAATATAATAAATACATAAATGTATATGCTTATATGATTACTTTACTAATATTAATATAATATAAAAAGCATATGTAATAATAGCACAATTATTGACAGTATTTCAGAAATAATTGTGATAAAAAAATAGGATGGGGATGTTACTTTTGATAGAACAGTGTGTGTGAGAAGATCTTTCTGAGGTGGAACAGTTGAGCTGAGAGTTTACTCAAGAAAAAAAGCCATCCATGAAAAGAGCTGTCCAGGCTGAGGGACAGCAGGTGTAGGGACCATAAGGTAGGAACAAGTTTGATGTTCTCATGGAGCTGAAGCAAGGGCAAGTAGTTGGAGTGTCCTGGCATGGGGCAGAGTGAGGAGATGAGGCCCTGGGACAAACCGGACCCAGGCTTGGCCATGTTTTGTGCACCTTGGAAAATGTTTGACATTCATTTTATTTGTGTGTTTGTTTGTTTATTATTTAAAGAAAAAGTTTTATTGGGGCGCCTGGTCGGTTGAGTGTCCGACTTCAGCTCAGGTCACGATCTCACGATCCGTGAGTTCGAGCCCCGCGTCGGGCTCTGGGCTGATGGCCCAGAGCCTGGAACCTGCTTCCGATTCTGTGTCTCCCTCTCTCTCTGCTCCTCCCCCGTTCATGCTCTGTCTCTCTCTGTCTCAAAAAATAAATAAACGTTAAAAAAAATTTAAAAAAAAAGTTTTATTTATTTTTGAGAGAGACAGAGACAGTGTGAGCAGGTGAGGAACAGAGAGAGAGAGGGAGAGAGAGAATCCCAAGCAGGCTCCTCACTCTCAGGACAGAGCTTGATGCAGGGCTCAAACTCATGAAACTGTGAGATCATGGCTCAAGCTGAAACCAAGAGTCGGATGCTTAATTGACTGAGCCACCCAGGCACCCCTGGCATTCATTTTAACTGCAACAGGAAGCTTGGGAGGGGTAAAGCTGGGGAGTGACACCACCTGATTTATGTTCTTAAAAGATAATTTTCAGAAAAAGTAAAATTATGATTCTCATACAGACAAAAAAAAAATGAACAGATGTTAAAGATTTTCTTTAACTTGTTCAATGCCCTCATAGTATTCAAAGGAAAAGTCAAAACACAGATTGATATGGAATAAGGCAATGTTGAATTGAATGTGTAAATGGTTTTAACATGTGTAAACTTGTGTTTCCATGGAGGGGGCGTGCAGGTGAGAGGGGAAGGGAACCTTTACCAGACAGGACAGTTTGCATGTCTATCAGTTATCTAAACTTTCAAAGGTGTAAAAATAGTTCAAAGACAATGAAAGAATAGAATCAGGTAACTGGGAAGGATGTGCTATACCTAGACAATGCAGACTTTTTCGTAGACAATGCAGACTTTTTCGCCAGAACACAATGTCTTTTCTACAGTTTTTTTTTTTTAAGTAAACTTTTTGTTTGAAAATAATTGCACATTCACAAGGAAGTTGCAAAGACAGGTCAGAGAGGTCCCAGGTACCTTTCATCTATTTCCTCCAATGGGCACTTTTCATGTAACTGTAGTTATATGAATAGAGCCATACAATATGTGATCTTTTGAGACTTTCTGCTTAGTTTAATGCCCTTGAGATCACTCCATGTTGTGTGTATCAGTAGTTTGTTCCATTTTATTGCCAAGTAGTATTCCATAGCAGGGATGTCTCTCCGTTTGTTTAACCATTTGCCTACATACAAACCGTGCCTACATTTGTAGGACATTCTCATTGTTTTCAGTTTGGGACTGTTACAAACAAGGCGGTTCTGAAAAGCCACATACAGGTGTTTATGTGGATGTAAACTTTATTTTGGGGGGAGTAAATGTCCAGGAGTGGATTGCTGGACAATGTTTTAGAAGATTCATTCTGCTTTGTGGACAGTGGACTGTAGAGAATCAGATTGGCAGCAGGAAGACAATTTATTTTCCAAACAGCAACTGAGTGACCCTTTTAAAATATAATCATGTCTCTCCACTGCCCTTTATTGTCTTTCTCCTCCATAGAGTAAAACCCAGAGTCTGTGCAATTGCTTTCTTAAGACTTGTCACGATCCACAACCATCCACCGCCTCTTGGACCTCAATCTTTCTTCCCTCCCCCTCCATCACTCTACTCCAGTCTGACTGGTCTTGAAGAGGCCCTAATGTCCTGTCCAGATTCTTCTGCTTCAAATATTTCTTCTGCTTCAAGTATTCTTTCCCCAGATATCTGCATCAGTCCCTAGCCTATCTCTTTAGCTCTGGCATCTCTTTTTCAGTGAGGGCCTCGCTGATCACTCTATTTATATTGCAACTGGGCCCTCCACCCATGCTCCCCATCTCCTTTCCCATCTAGTACCTAGCGCCATATGTCATGTTGTATGTGGTACTTGTAAGTTGCTTGTTTCCCCTGTGCAGAATGCAGACTCCTTTAGGTCAGGGGTTTCTGTTCTGCTCCCTACTGAGTCCTCAGCATTTTTATGTGTTCTACTCCCTGCTGAGTCCTCAGCATCGTGCCTAGCACAGATTAGAGGCTTGACACATATCTGCTGAGTGCATGAATGACTTTAGGAGGCTCTGGTAGTAACTCCGATGGGAGCGGAGATGAGTTGGACTGGTGCAGCCGCAGTGAGGATGAAAGAAAGGTACATGGATACAGAACATATTCAAGAGGGGGTCTGTTCTATTTTATGCAGCTCTGGGTCATGAAAAAGTGTTCCTTACCTTGAACCCAAATTTGCTTCTTCCAACTGCTGGCCCTCGGGCTATTCAGAGGAAGTTCAGTCCCCTCCCCTTCCTTCATATGACAGCTTCTAGGACCTTTTTAGAACAGATACATTCTTTTTAAAGAGTAGAAAAGAACAGCCACCTTTGATCTAATTACTATTTTTCTCACTAACAGGATTCCATATATTTATTAGGACTGTTTTACTAGCCAGTGACAGAAACCCAATGCAAATGGATTAAGCATAAAAATGCTTATGGCTCACATGACCCTGAAGACTGTATATATTTATATGTATATGTATATACATATACATGTATTGGGTATAGAATAGGCATCAATCCTTCTCTGCTGTTATTAGGAAGGATCTCTCTCTCCATTTCTCTCCTCTGATTTTCCTTGTGTTTTTTTCATTCTCTGGCAGGCTCTTCCCTTGTAGTGTTCATCTAGCTACCAGCAGTTGTCAACTGTGTGGAAAGAGAGCACCAGTTTCCCATTGGCTCCATCAAAGGAATTGGCCATCATTGTCTAATTATGTCAGGTTAATGGGTTAGTTTATTTATTCATTGACCCATTCACTGTTACAATATGTTAGGGCTATTTTGCATAAAGTGAAGAGAACTAAAGAACAAGGAATTGAAGAAATTTCCCAAAGTCACAAAGCAGGTCATTGGAGGATTTAACTTAAGTCAAGGTTCTTCTATTTAATCAAAGTAGCAAGCATACCTGGTCAAACTTAGTAAATTTAATATTTTATTCTCCATTCTTCACTTTCCTCCAATTTTTAGAAGAACATTTCTCCCAAAGAGCTGAAAGAACCCTGGGCAGAAGTTTGAGCTTGAGATATTTATGAGAACAAAGTTGGATATTAAAGCCAGGAGGGAAAATGGTGGAAAGAAAAAAGTCATTAAGAGAAAGTTGAGGAGATGTGGTAACAAGAAGTCAGAGATGCGTTCAGGTTCTTAGTGGAGTTAGCAGCCTCCACCAGCAAGATGCATTCTGCCCTCTCTTAATTTCTTTGTATGACTATTGTATTGCAATAGGACAGAATGAGTTCACAATGTTAATTAGTGTTTAACCCCACATCTTATTCCAAAGTACCCCAGAAGGACCAGCTTCCATGAAGAAGGTTCTGAAATGAGCCAATGAAATACAGTCTCAAATAAGGGCAACTTGAGGTTTCCTAACATCCCATGTTATACAGTTTACTGGGCTTTCTATAAATTAATCCATGCCAAATGTCCCTAACCAAGAAAGCAATTGGATTTGACTGATGCACTGATTGCTTGGAGTATTTCATGGTTTGCTAACAAAGCTTCTGTTAGTACCCATTTCTGAAGACCAATAGAAATATGTTTTTGCTGTAAAAATTATGATAATTTTCTAACTGATTTCTATAATGCCCAGGCAGCTAGGGTTTTGGAATTTGTTTTCTAGGCTAGGAAAAAGGAAAGTTTTGGTTTTTGTTCCTCTTCTTTTGTTTTCAAAAAGCAGCTGGTAATAAACTTCATGCGTTGCATAAAGATCAGCAATGACCCTTTAACTTACTGCTTTTGGGTTATTTAGACTTCTGGGTCTTTCCCCTGATGACTACAGGCAGCATTAAAGGTGAACGATTACAGAATCATAGACTTTTCCTTTCTGCAATGGACTATATTTGTCTCTTAGGGCTATCGTAACCAAGTTCCACAAACTGGGTGGCTTAAACCACAGAAAGTTTTTGTCTCACAGTTCTGGAGAAGGGAAGTCCAAGAGTAGGGTGTCAGCCACATTGGTTCCTTCTGAGGGCTGTGAGGAAAAGTCTGTCCCACGACCTCCCTTAGATTCTGGTGGGTCCTTTGCTGGCATTCTCTGGTGTCCCTGGCTTGTAGAAGCATCGCCTGCACATCTGCCTTCCTCTTCCCATGGCACTCTCCCTGTGTGTGTCTGTGTGCCCATTTGTTTGTGGTCCCTTCTTATCACAGCCCTAGAAAATTAATACATATACCATTTAGGTGGGCTATAACATCATCTCTGTTAACCAAAGTGAGTTTTGTCAGAAAGGTCAAGTGTCTGATTTTTTTTTTAAACAAGTCTACCAGAACTTGAATAATATATATAGACAGAAGACCAATCCACACAACAGATATGCACACTTTGGCACAAACGCTGGGCTCCCATGAGGCCACAGAAGACAGGGACAGTGTGTAAGTGATGTTAAGAACAGGGCCTTTGATCATCCCCATCATACCCCTGGAGATATTCACTGTGCTTTAATGAATTCAAGCACACCCCCAGGAGATACTGAAGGAGAGTTACATAGGGCTGACACCTCCATGCCTTCTCCAACCCCATCCCCAAGGCACGGTCGGAGAACAAGTTATTCTAGTTGATTCAAACCTAAAAATCATTAAAAACACATATAGATTTTTTTTTTTTTAGGTCGTAATCTTGGCTGACTTAACCTTGGCTGGGAGAATTTTTAAAAAGATTGATGATGCTCAGGACCTTCCCCAGACCAATTAAAACAGAACCTCTGGGGCAAGACCTCATCGCCTTGGTGGGTTAAGAATCCCTTCAGGTGATTTGTATATACGGCTATCTTAAGAACCACTGCTTGAAGCAATGGCAGTGTCACTGGTATAAATGCATCATGGTATCGAGGTAACCACTTGGAAGACCACTTCACATTGGGGGGTGCTTGAGCATTTTGCTGTTTATGAGCGAACAGCGTATGGCCCTGTCTTTGCAAAGACAGACTAAGTTACTGCAGCTAGAGAGTAATCACATTGGCCAGAAGTCCAGGCTAAGTAGGGCATGAAAAAGGAAGAAATGGATTAAAATCAGAGGATGATTCAAACTAGAATGTCGACGGGTTTATTGGATATAAAAGAAACTCAGTCTTTTGTAAGAGAGGGAAATACATTCAGCTCAGGCAGGCACCTTCTGGGAGAGGTCAAGGCAGTGATTTAAACTTTTAGTCTTTTATATTATGACTCTTTTGGTTGCAAGAGACAGAAACCCAACTCAAACCAGATTAAGCAAAAGGGAAATTTATTGGCTCATTCAACTCAGAAGGATGCTAAGGCATCTCACAGGAAGGAAGAAAACTATAGAAGTTAGAGTCTTTGAGATTAGAAAAAGGGGCTCACTGGTTCTAGAATTTTCTCTGTCTCCACCCTACTCATCTCTCCATGTTGCAGGAAAGATGGGCCCAGCAGACACAAAATCCACAAGAGAAAGAGATGTTACATGCCATCCTTGGACAAGTGTATTGCTTGGGAGAGAGGGTTGTGTTATGAGCCCTGCGATCCAGGCCTCCCCACTGGAACTGCACATAGGGATGTGCTTCCCTAAGGAAAGAATGCTAGGTAGACCAGAGCAACTGCTGTCTTGGAGAGCAGACTAATAGCTCTCTCTCAACCTTTAACAAAAGCCATTTCTGTGGAATAAAGATGTTCTCTAAATCAAGGAAAAAGCCTTCTTTGAAATTATAAGGGAAAAACCAAAATGACAAAGGAAGACCATCTTGAATGTCAAAAGCCAGTTTTATGCTTTGCTATCTCCACTTTTCTATTTGGTGAAATTTAGGAGGATTGATCTGGACTTGTTTGTTCACGGACAGATACACCTGTGCAAACAGTGCCTTGACTTGCGACACAGTCTGCTCTGTAAAGCAAGTAATGTACTTTCTGTAATATGCATGACGGCAGCTGTTACTTAGCTGTTACTTTCCCTTTAATGGGAGAGCCTAGTGGTTTTCTTCCGTATTTTTTTTTTTTTTTCTCTTCCAGCTGGGTTTCCAGGCTTCCCAGGAAAGGTCATTCATGAATCCAGAAGATAAGAGCAGAAGTGTGACTCCTGCCTAGCTGCCTAGCAGAACCTCCCCCAACCTCCCCCCCCACCACACCCATTTTGAACCTGTAGAGATAGTTGTTTTCAGTCTGTTGACACTATTATAGGCGTTTGAGATTTCCAAGAACACAGATATGGTTTCAAGTATAGAAATGGAATCAAGATGAAAGAGATCCTGTTTTTTTTCCTTAGAAACATGTAAGCTGCTGCATGTTCCAAGGGTCTCATTTTTGCCAATGGAAGGGTAGCGGGAGTGTTGTTCTGAATAAAAATCTGAGCGGCACAGTGTAGAATCAGGAAGTTGTAGGCTGTGCTAACTACCCATTATCTGTGTGTCTTAGAAACAGGAGAACATAGAAGTTGGGAGTATGAGCTCTGGAGCTAGTTGCTTGGGTTTTCTGTTGGGTCTTCTGTTTACCAGCTGTGTGTCCTTGTACCAGTTACTTAACCTTCAGTATCTTGGTTTTCCGTCTGTAAAATGGGGATAATAACAGTGCCCACTTGACAATATTGTTCTAAGGACAACAGGGATAAATGCATGGCACGTAAACAGAGTCTGGCACACGGAAAACACTCCATAAAGCTTAGTTCTTATCATTGTCTTCATCATCACTGGATATAATCAAATGAAATCCTTTGTATATATCTTAATCCCAAACAAACAACTGCCCATGAGAGGGATCTTTGTAGCTTAGGCTAGTCTGCTGGCCTCACCCTAAATTGGGTGAAGAGCACAGATGTTGGAACCAGCACCTCTGGACCCTGCTTTAGGCTCCGGCACTCATTGCCTCTGAGATGGTGGACAAGTTGTGTGACTCTAGGCAGCTTGGGCATGCCTCTGAGTCCCATTTTCCTCAACTGTGAACCCTGGAAAATCACACTGACCTGCCTCCTCTGCTGGCTGGATAGATGGAGGAGACCACATTTTCCAGCTGCTCCTGACCTGAGACCCGGCACCAGTGGGCGGCCCCCCGGCTCAGATGTACTCCTTCTCTCCTTTCCCCCCACTGGTAATATTTCAGTAAATGCAAGACACCCGAGATGCATTGTGACTTGTTTTTAACTCCCCCATTTGGTCCCTGTCTCGTCCTCAAGTTTTCGCTGTTCTGAATTTCAGGAAATAGTTCAGTTGCCAAAATTGGTTGAATGAGCTACTTTCAAAATTAGTCAAGTGATACAAAGTACTGCTTTGCAGAGTGGGTCTAGCAATTCCCTGTCATGGAACCATTCTGTAAGAGAGTGTTTTGACAAAAGGGGAGGATTTATAAAATTCACATTATGAGAACGCTTACCGTCTTATCCAGGAAAATCCCTGTGTAATATAAATCTCTTCCCTTCCTAAAGCAGAGCATCAAGATAAATCAAGACATGGATCATTATCAAGTAACCTTCCATGGAGGTACCCAAAGATAGAAATTTTAAAGTTATTATTCTTACTCCCTTCAACAGTGAGGTCCCGTCTTGGGCTACTGGTTCAGTCCTGTCTGGATGGCCTCAGGTTCTAACCTTAGCTATTTGGTTTAAACTCAGTTCAGCAGCTCATGTTTATGGATAAATGAGCAAAACAGTAAAGATCAAAAGCAAAAAATAAAATTACTATGGAATTCAATATTTCAGAAGCCAGAGTCGGGTAAATGTTAGTGAAGTGTGGCGTTCAGAACGAAAGGCCCTCACTTATGATAATGCGCCTAACAAGGAAATGAGATTGACACAGCAATTCTCTGTTTTTGTTGTCCCCTGAGGTTAGAGATTATGCAGTGCGTGTTTCTGTTTTTAGCTTCTTTGGTAATTCCTATGGTGAGAGACTACACTCTGCATATCTGTCAAGGTTGCACTCCTCTTAGGTGCTGGCTCTCTGAGGTAGTGCAGGAAACACTGTTCTCACCTGAGCCCCCCTCCCCCTCCCCCAGTTGCCCTGTGATACTGAGCCCCCCCCCCCGCCCCGCCCCCTTCCCATGGCTGCCTTCTTTATTTATGTTCGGTTGCTAGGGAATTCCACAGAGGAAACATAGGTCTGTCTTAACCACAGGTGTTGCTGTGAGAAATGTTCAGATGGGTGGCAGGTGACAAGATGTTTACGTTGTTTATTTGATGTCTCATTGTAATCCTGCAGCCTTTTAACGCCAATTGAAAGTAGACTAAGAACAAGAGACTAGGGAAGATCTGCATGGATTTGAATAAAAAATAAACTAGTTAGCTTTCCTTTAGGTATGACAAAACCAAAAAACGAAAACAAAAAAGCCCACATGGATCCAGGGCTTCTTTGGTATTAGTTACTGTAGCTGAATCCTCAGGTAGAGGTGTTACCCGTAAACCCAGCTCAGGTCTGCTGAAGGAGCAAAGGGCTGTATCGACTGAGGAAGGTGGGAAGGGGTAACAGGGTCACCAGAGCAGCGAGGCTATAGCAACCAGAACCACGGATTGGAGCTGGCAGAACTCCTTCCCTCCCCACCTGGTACTCATCCCTGCGTGCCTCAGTTTCTCTCGGTGAGTCGCCCTCAGTCTGTCCTACTGAAGGTGGACTGTCTGCACGCCAGAGCCAGCAGACTGCCACCCGCAGCCTCAGTTTGGGTGAGAGAGCTTCTTTCATCCAGCACTTGTACTATACATCCCAGGCTGGGAGGCTGATTCACTCTACTTTGGCATATGTGCCCAACCCTTGGACCAATCAATCTCTGTTGCCAAAGAGTACATATTACAATTGGTTGATCTGGGTCTGATGCTTACCGCTGTGGCCGGGGGCAGAGTGTGTGTTCTCAGGAGAAGAGGGATGAGATCATTGTCAGTGGAGTCCAGGGCAGTCCCGCCCTTAGCTATCTGCGACATACATAGCATAATACCACCAGAATGCTTTCGTTTATCGTAACTGTCCCGCGTGCAACCAAAATACGCTTATATACTCCCTGTCAAGAGAATCAACCCAATGTCACATCCAGTTACTACATCTAGCTCCAAGGGTAGCGTTTCTAGGCAATCCCTTTTCCTCTAGGTCGGGTTCAAGCATGCCTCTTTATGGTCTGGCAACCTTTGACTAATAGTCTCCAAATGCCCAGTGTACAATAATAGGGTAAAAGGATCAATGCAATTAAAGCCTCTCAGTTAGAAAAATAAGAAAATGGAAAGCAAAATGCAGCAATCACAGTCCTTAGCCTTTTTTCACATCCTGGTATCCAGGAATAGCAAGGAATTCTTTCTCTAGTAGTGAGTCCCCTCCCAAATCCAGTCACTTGATATGAGGTGGCTTTACTGGGAAGCTTAAAAGTAAACAATAGGAAGGGTATGTCACATTTCTCTGAGGAGACGTGAAGGCCATACTCTGATGCCTGACGTCCACGCCATCCTCAAACCAGACTTTCTATGGCTTGTGTGATGCGCTGGCCATATATTCCAAAACCCAGCCTGGGCTTCACTGACCAGTGATTCAGGAACCACTTTCAGGCATGTCCAGGAATATGTAGTTTATTTATTTTTATTTTTTATTTGTAATGTTTATTTATTTTTGAGAGAGAGAGAGAGATGGAGTATGAGTAGGGGAAGGGCAGAGAGAGAGGGAGACACAGAATCGGAAGGAGGCTCTAGGCCCTGAGCTGTCAGCACAGAGCCTGATGCAGGGCTCGAACTCATGAACCATGAGATCATGACCTGAGCCGAAGTCGGATGCTTAACCGACTGAGGCACCCAGGCGCTCCAGGAGTATGTAGTTTAGATGACAAAACATTTGCATTTTTGGGACTTTATTTTTCTTTCCTTTTTTTAAAAAAAAAAGTTTTTCATTTGAGTATGGCTGACACACAATATTACACTAGTTTCCGGTGTGTCAGGGATTTTCCTTTTCACGTGAACCGTTGGTGTTAGAAGCCTTCCTACAGTATATTATACACTTCTCTGCCTCGAGAAAAATGTGAGTAATCCCTGTTCCTTGCGGAAAAGGAAAAGACACAGATGGACAACAACAAAAGTATTACCCATAATATCACAGTCCAGACACGGCAGTAACCACTTGACTTCCAGTCTTCTGTATGTTCTTTTCTTATAGTACGTGCCTGTGTGTTTGTGTGCGTGCTGGACGAAAGTGGAATCCCGTTGTGCGATGTGTCTAAAACCTGCCTGCTTTTCCCTGGGGGCCTTCCTCAGAGGTGATAGGAGGACGCAGGGGAGATGGAAGAGGGCTGGCCTGAGTGCCTGTGGAGATGCCCACCATCTTGTTGGATCAGGATTACGAACCCAGGAGCATCGCAGTGAGTGGCGGCCCCAGCCTAGGACTCAGCTACTGGGCACATCCTGAACTTCCCCCTCGCTCTCCTCCTCATGATTCCTGACCATTATTAGTTCCCCTGGGTAAATGTCCCTTCCTCCAGCCTACCCTTCTCTTCTCTCTGTGACACAGACCTCTGATGTCTTCTATTGGCAGCCTTGTGGAAGTTCTTCAGGGACAATTTTTAATGGTTTGTGGGGCCAGTGGGATACGCTGTATGAAATCATGACTGTCCTGGAATCTGTAGGACCAACAGTCACCATTGAACTGAGATAGGAAAACTGAAGGGACTCCATGTTTAGAAAGGCTCCATGTCTGCTGTTTTTCTGCTAGGCCCCATTGACTAACATTCTGTATTTTACCTTGCATCTCAGTAAACTGAAGAAGCTATGTTCCCACGCCAAGGGGGAAGCAAGAAAGTTAATCATTCTCTGAGTTTCATCCCAGGCCCCTAAACACCTGATAACATCTAAGAAGAGCCCGTCATGTTCCAGGACATTAGCTGTGGTCAAACCCCGGCCAGCCCTGGCATCAATACCCCCAACTTCGATGATCTGTGAAAGAGCACTTACTATTTACCTGTCACTTGCCTTTGGTTGGACCCCGCCCTGGATTCCTGAAGAAACACGTACCATGGACCCCTTTCTAATATAAACCCCTCACCCCAAGCGATGACAAGACTTACTGTCTCCTTTCTGACTCTCTCAGACACTTGGTCTGCTATCACTTAACGCCATTCAGTAAGCTCTGCTTTCATTTCCTGTTAGCTCAAATGTGATTTCTATCCTGCAGGAAGCCAAGAACCCTCTTGGTTGGTCCTGCGGGACCCCCTCTGGGGGTCTTTGGACCCGGCCTGCCTACATCAAAGCATCAGGGTACGAGCTTAGCTCCCACAGGGAGGGCTCACTTCAGGCTGGGGCGGCAGTGCCTGGCCCTTTCCTCAAGACTGAATTTAGGTTTTGGGTCAGATGCAGTCCTTTCGCTTCTTCCTTCTTTCTCTCTTCATGTTCCCTTCAGCCACTGTACCCCCAAATCTGACTGGACCAGAAGGGAACTGTGAGTGTGGTCCAGGAGCTGCAGACCCTGGCACATGTATAACCTGACTCGTTGTGGAGAAGCGGCTCTGTTCCATCCTGTACTACCCTGTGCATCTCTGTGCTATGTTTAAAAAGAATTGCTGTTTTCTGCATTTTTGCAAAACGACCCCTCAGCCAAGTGTTGAAAATCTCAGCAGGAGTACTGAAATGGAGTTGATGGACGGGTAGGAACTCTAGAAGTTTAAGTCTTAATTTTTTTGGGGGGTTGAGGGCTTCAGGTCAAATATGTCTAGCACCTGAGTGCTGCTTCCAGAGTGATACTTATTTTTTTTTAAGTTTATTTATTTATTTTGAGAGAGAGAGAGCACATACACGTGAGTGGGGGAAGGGCAGAGAGAGAGAGGGAGGGAATCCCAAGCAGGCTTCTCACTGCCTGACATGGGGCTCGAACCCACGAACTGTGAGATCATGACGTGAGCTGAAATCAAGAGTCACATGCTCAACCAACTGAGCCACCCAGGTGCCCCAAGAGTGATGCTTTTTTATTTTATTTTACTTTATTAAATTTTTTTTAACGTTGATTTTTGAAGAAAAGAGACAGAGACAGAGCGTGAGCAGGGGAGGGGCAGAGGGAGAGAGGGAGACACAGAATTCAAAGCAGGCTCCACGCTCTGAGCTGTCAGCACAGAGCCGGATGCGGGGCTCGAATCCACGAACCATGAGATCATGACCTGAGCTGAAGTCATAAGTTTAACCACCTGAGCAACCCAGGCATCCCTGGAGTGATGCTTTTTAAAGGACAGTCAGTCACATCACTGCTTTGCTCAGGCCCGCAATGCTTTCCCCTCTCACTCACACAAAGCCTGCAAAGGCCTTCTTGCCGGCCCCTCTGTCCCATACCTCTGATCTCGACTCCCACGACCAGCACACTCCATCCACACCAGCCTTGCTGTTTTTGGAACACTTGAAGGGCAGCCCCATTTCAGGGTCTTTCTGCTTGCTGTTCCCTCTGCCTGGAACTCTCCCCGCTCCCCTGCTGCCCTCCATAGGACCTGCTCCTTCACCTTCTTCAGGTCTGTGACCATATTGTCAGCGTGAGTGAGCTTGCCCTGAGTGAGCTCAAAATCTCATCTCGTGAGACGGGCCCTGTCCTGCTGCCATGCTCACTAGCCTTCTCTCTGCTTCTTCTCCAAAGGCCTTGTAACTAGTACTTTCTCTGTTTACTTCCTTCGTTTATGGTCTGCCTCTCCTCACTGGGATGCAAACTCCCTGGAGGCAGAGAGTTTTGTTCACTTCAGCATTCCCAGCCCCTATAACAGTGTCTGGCCCAATAAAAATTTGTTGAATGTGTGAACTGAAGGCAGTTTCCTCAGAGGCTAAACGATCATCGTCTGGAACCCCTTCTTTTTAGAAGTACAATGTCCACTCATTAATGGAGTAGATACCTTTTTGTTTGTTGGCTATAAAATCAAATCCATTTGCCTCTTGATTTTCATTATAAAATTAAAGATGCATTTCTATGGAAGAAAAAAACAAAACTCCCATGGAGATTAAACAAGGATTAGGACAACTTCCAAGCTTTTGACATTCCGGGCATCACTGCCATGCTGTGTTTGCTTGCTGCCTTGGCATTCACCCATCAGTTCCTGCTCCTTTGTAATATTTGTAGCCCATGGTGGTGATTCTAATGCTGTCGCTCGCTCTCTCTCTAAGGAGGGGATCTTTTTTTCTTTTTAAATGCCAGATCCCCTTGCTTCCTATTCATAATGTTCTGAACTTTCTTCTCTTTTCCTTTTCCTTATGCCTAATCTATAATGGTGTTGCCCAAAGTTTACCAAGCACAGCACCTTAAGGATACAAACGAAGTTGCTACAGCATCAATTTAGATTTCCTTTTCTTACTCTCTCACGCTGCACAGTCTCATGCCCTGAAAGCACCTCACCTGTCAAATATTGCTTGGAGTCCTCAAAGATGAGCCCCACAACTTAAAGGTCAGATGTAGACACTGTTTGGTGTCTATCATGTTCTTTTTCTCTTGCTTTGGCTCTTCTTAGTTGATACACAGTGCCAAAGTCACCATCTGGAGCACCTTACCTCCATCGGTGGTGGCAGTGTCTACTGGGAGCTGCTGTCTCCTCATGCCCTGAAGGCTGCTGGTTCTCTGGGCGCCCAGGGAGTTCTCACCTCCCAGAAGCGAAGGAATGACCTGGTGCCAAGGGCACTCCTGCATTTGGCATTGAAAAATACTGCTTGGGGTTTTCTTTTTAGTTGCTCTTTGTTTAATGTCTACCAGAGTCTTTGGGATGATGATTGACCCAATGTCTACCATTCTTACTAATGTTTCAAAAATTTAAAGTCAAGTTTTGATCAGAACTCAAGCCCAAGATTCCATGAGCTTCCTGACGCAGTAGGCATACCTGAAAGGATTTGAATGATCTCATTAGGGAGGTTTGGGAATGGGAGCCTTGAGAAAATGATCCACATCTGGCTCCAAGGGATCACTACTTTTTTTGTATTGTTATTTTAATAAAGGGGCTGTTTATTAAATAACAGGGAATGGTTATTTTAATAAAGTGGGGCTGTTGCAAGTATCCATGGTAATTTCAACACATGGTTCAGGTTGCGTTCCATTCACTCATTCTTTTATTCACCAGATCCACTGAACACTTATTCCATGCTAGGTGTTGGAGATACAACGGTGAGCAATCCAAACATGGCTCCTGCCCATATGTAGCTCACCTACAGTCTGGTAAGGGAGGCAGATATTAAACAGGTCAGGTAAATGCACATTGATTACAGATGAGTTCAAAGCATTAAAGAAAAAGTCCAGGTTTTCTCAAACTGTGTGGGAGGTGGCAGTCGGACAGCCTGTAGGGGTGTGGGAAAGGAGTCCGGGACAGCCTCTCTAAGGGACTCATAGTGAGGAGAGTTGAGATGTGGAATGTGGGTAGGAGTTATCTAGGAGTAAAGAAGAGAAGAATGTTCCAGGCAGAGGGAAAAAAAAAAATACAAAACTTCTTAAGATCAGGCTTTCAGGGATCTATGCATAAAACGTTAATTTATTAATTACAGAATGGCTGACTGTGATATGTTAAGTCCAATTTAAACATGGGTTGTAGTAACATCCAAAATAACCCATCTTATTTCCTGTGATTAGGGCCACATTTCTTTGCACCTGCTTCTACTCTGATAATACCGGTGTTAAGTGGATATTAATGAGAATGTGAGAACTCTTTGGTTGAGTAATTTTGGGGGTCCATTTTTTTTTTATTTAAATCATTCCCGGGTGCCTCGGTGGCTCAGTTGGTTGAGCAGCTGACTTTTAATTTCGGCTCAGGTCCTGATCTCATGGTTTGTGAGTTTGAGCCCCGCATCAGGCTCTGTGCTGACAGCACGGAGCTTGCTTGGGATTCTCCCTCTCTGCTCTTTCCCTGCTTGTGCTCACTCTCTCAAAATAAATAAACATTAAAAAATAGTAAATAAATCATTCCCGAAGCTAGTCCTTCACTTAAGCCACAGAGTTTCGTGTTTCTAGGTATGTTTTCCAAGTAGTCATTGGCTTCATGCTTTGGTAGGCTGGGTCAGCCCATGGAAAGCCCCTAAGAGTACAGATAAGGGAAATCCCTGGATCCTGAGACACAATTAAAGGAAAAAAAAAACATTGCATAAGGAAGGTGCAATAAGGATTTCAGTATCGAGACCTTAGACATTAGGCCTTGGTGATGTGGCTTGATGATAAGTGGAATGAAGGCACTGTACATGGGTATAAGTTGTTTTTGGAAATTGATAGAGTTTTTTTTTGGCAGAGAGTGGGTAAAAGCAAGAAGCCAGGGATCCCCTTCGTGTGGAGACCTTGGGACCTGGCTCATTTTTCACACATTATGGACCACAAGAATAATTTGCACTCATGAGACTCTTTGCGACCATTCACAAACCCATCTCTGTTTCTTCTAAATCTAAGCCTAAGACACAAAACGTGGATGTCCAAAAGACTGGTACTTCTGGGTGTTGTGTACGTGGCACATTCAGTGTCCCTCTCATATGCCAGTTTTGACAGTGTCCCCATATTTGTCTATAGAAGAGTATTGACTTGCACATGGAAGAGGTTTAAAACTGCCCTGTGAAGCACGCACGGGTGTGTCACGTTCATCCAGTCAGCTCATACTTACCGAGCACCTACCACGTGTCTGTCTGGTGCTGTATCATGAATTGGTGGTGAACAAAATAAAATTCCTATCCTCATGGGCTCGCATTTAATCGTGAGATACAGGCAACAAATGAGTACATATGTAAGTAGAGAAATGTGTCAATAATATAAGTGCTAAGGAGGAAAAATGACAGGAGATAGAGAGGGACTTGGGTGGGGGCATACTGCTTTGTACAGGGCAGCCAGCAAGACCTCTCTGAGCAGATAACAATTTAGTAAATATCTGAAAGGAATCAGGCAAGGGACCGTATGGTTTTGCAGCATCTTACACAGAGGGCACGGCAGAGGCAAAGAGCTGGGGAATAAGCATGTTTGCCTTGTTCAAGGAGTAGTAAGGCCGGCAGCAGTGGTAGATTGGGGCATCAGGATGGTGGTCGGGGTGGAATGGGGGGCTGAGGGGAGAAGGAAACTGTGTTAGGACATAAAAGACTGAGAGGTGGTCAGAGACCAGAACAAGTTGGGCAAGGTGTGGACTTTGGGTTTTAATCCCTGTGTGAGTGGCAGCCGTTGGAAGGTCTTGAGCATCATCTGTAACATGATCTGACTTATGTTTTATTCAAGAGACTTTGGGGGTAGCAGAGACCTGGGTTGTTGGGCTGGGAGTGGTTGTCTCTAGAAGGGCTCTAGGCCTCCCGCCTGCCTTCAACCAGGGCAACTTCATTTTGGCCTATTTTATGTATTTGGCTTCTGGATAGATTTTTTTTTTTTTTAAAGAAAGGTTCTTACTGTTCTCAGATTTCTGAAAATTATTGTTTTATGTTGCCTGTGATATTTATAAAAACAAGTGGCAAGTGGAAAAATTAAAGAGGTAGGAAATGAACATCTCATACGTTTTACTCCATTAAGGCAAAGAAGGAAACTACTATGAAGACATGAAGTGATCAATCTTAACCTTAGCTGGACCACCTGCTTTTAAGCTGGTTGAATTGTTCCTTTGTATCAACCACAAAGGAAAATGGCAAAATTAAAAGTGAAGGTTGTTTTTTAAAATTTATTATTTATTTTTTAATTAGACTCCACGTGCAGTGTGGGGCTTGAATTCATGACTCCAGGATTAAGAGTCGCTTGCTCTGCTGACTGAGTCAGCCAGCCGCCCCCAAAGTGATGGTTATTTAGAGAATTTATAATACCTTTTAGTTGTGTGGGAATAGCTGTCTGTTCAAAACGGGTGGATTGTTCACAGCTGTCTTCAGGGACACGTGCAGTCACTTCAGGAGCACCTGTAGTCAAGGTGGCAAATGTCTGCATGATGCAAAACTGAGGTTTAAAAACACACTATAGGGGGCGCCTGGGTGGCTCAGTCGGTTGAGCAGCCAACTTTGGCTCAGGCCATGGTCTCACAGTTCGTGGGTTTGAGCCCAGAATCACGCTAGCTGCTGTCAGCACAGAGCCTGCTTTGGATCCTCTGTCCCCCCTCTCTCTGCCCCTCCCCCACTTGCCGTCTCACTCAAAATAAACTTAAAAAAAATAAAAACACACTATAAATTATCATATGTAATAGAGTTGATTGTTTTTTCTTTTTTCCCTTTGCGTTACATTGGTGGATAGGAAAAAATAGATAGTATATAAAATATATATAATAAATATATATATTTACTATATAAAAATATATAGTAAATTGATATTGTAAGAAGTTTTCAGGAATTTTTAAATTTATTATCTTGGAGAGGTACTGCTTTATTAACTTGTTCCCTGACATTTATTGAGCGACAACAATGTGCTAAGGCCTGTGATTTAATATGATTGATTTGAAAAAGACATAAAGCCTTTCAACCTCAAAGCCCCAGTAAAAGTATGTCATTATTTATAGGAAGCCTGCCCCTCCTAGGCTCTCTGTTGAATATTTTGCATGCATTAACTTATTTGATTACCACAATCACCCAAAACTTGGCATTATTTTTATCCATTTCATAGGTAAGGAAACTGAATCACAGAAAGCAAAGCATTTGACTTGGCATCATAAAACAAAGGAGTAGGCGAGGTGATCTTGGAGGTAAATCTGTTGGCCACAAGGCTGGACCTTTTGCCCTGCACAGAGCCATCTCCCAGGATGGGAGAAGCAGTTTATCTGGAATGTTCAAGATGGAGTCCAGATCTAGGTGGTAGAGAGAGAAATTTGACATCCTCTGCACCTTCTGTGAAAACCTATCTTTACTTGAGCCCATCATGTGGTGATTGCATAGAAACTCTTTGAATGCTCTGGGTTATGGTACTCTTTATGAGCATTTTTGTGTTTTTTGGGAGATGGATATTTACCATCTGAAATAGATTGTTTAAAATATGACATAATAAAACCTCAGAACTTTGATCTCCATAAAATAATATTAAAGGTGCTTGTCAGTGAAGTATGCCCTGGGATGTGAATTCCTGCTATGGAGACATGTTTGTCAAAGTCTTTCTTCTCAGGAAATCACGACATCTTGGAATATTGGTCTTCAGGATGTTCAGTGCTCTAATAAATGTATTTCTTAGTCTTGAAGACATGAAAGCCTTGTCTATATTCTTTGGACCTTAAAGTGTTAAAAAAAAAGAAATTGATTAAAGTTAGATATTGACACTAAAGAGGGGGAACTGACATATTAGGTCACAATGCATTCATTAAATGTTGATGGAAACTGAATTTCTTCAGCTAGAGTAAATCAGGCTGAAGAGGGACTAAAATAGCCTTGAATCATTTTATCTTCAGTACCCTCTCTCTACCTTCTCTTTCTCTCTCTGTCTCCCTTCATCACTCTTTTACTTTTCCTTCATCTGCAAGATGAAAAAAAAAAGTATGAGGGTAACCAAAAAATTTCAAAAAGTAGGATAAAAAAATAGGGTCCCAGCCCAGTAGATTTTTAAATACATGGTAAGTTTACACATATTAAAACAGTGCTTGGCCAGGAATGAGGCAGCAGGTGATGAATCAGATGAGAAGGTCAAGAGACAGACTTGCTTCCAGTTTAATAAAGGAAAACAGAATCAGGGAGTGGCTGGATGGATTATTCAAATGTAATTTTTGAATACTTTTCTAATTCCTTAGGAAAAAAGAATGACAATGTGTTTTCTCACTGCTTACATCAAAATACATTCAATATGAAGAAGATTTTAATGTAAAAACAAAACTCCATAAAGTGTTAGAATGAAAGTAAATATCTTAGGATGGCAAAGGGCTTTTAAAGTGTAACTTTGAAAGCAGAAATAGGAACAGCTGATCTATTTTATTAAATTTTAATTAAGAACGTCTATATGGTTAAAAATATAATACCCAATTGAAAAGCATATACATTTGGACAAAATGTGCACTCATATAAAAGTTAACATCTTTATTGTATAGAAGAGCGCCCTTAATGTGGAAAAGACCATCATTCTAGTATCATAATTTAAGTTCATGAACAGAATTTCACTGCAGAAACAACTGTTTAGTAAATGTTTAAAAAGTACCTTTAGGGGCACCTGGGTGGCTCAGTCGGTTAAGCGTCCGACTTCGGCTCAGGTCACGATCTCACGGTCCGTGAGTTCGAGCCCCGTGTCAGGCTCTGTGCTGACAGCTCAGAGCCTGGAGCCTGCTTCAGATTCTGTGTCTCCCTCTCTCTCTGACTCTCCCCTGTTCATGCTCTGTCTCTCTCTGTCTCAAAAAAATAAACATTAAAAAAAAAAAGTACCTTTAAGGAGCACCTGGGTGGCTCAGGCAGTTAAGCGTCCGACTCTTGATTTCAGCTCAGGTCATAATCCCAGTGCCGTGGGATAGAGCCCTGGGTTGGGATCTGCACTGGGAGTGGAGCCTGCCTGCTTAAGATTCTCTCTCTTCCTCTCTCTCTGCCCCTCCCCTGCTCGTGCTTGCTCGAGCACTCTTTCTCCAAAAAACCCCCCAAATTCTTAAAAAATACTTTTAATATCACAAGTAATCAAATATATGCATATTAGAACAAAGAAATTCCAGTTTTTGCATATCAGGCTCCCAGAGATCGTAAAGCATAATTTCTAGTCTTTCTTGGGGTATAGGGAATTTGGCACCAAGGATGAGAAAGTTATATAACATTTCTGATAAAAAATTTGGCAACGTGCATCAGAAACTTTAAAAACATTTATAGCTTTTGACCCAGTAATCTCAAAGTATTTATCTTAAAGAAATAATTAGAAATGTAGACAAAGAGGCACCTGGGTGGCTCAGTCAATTAAGCGTCTGACTCTTGGTTTTGGCTCAGGTCCTGATCTCACACTTCGTGAGATCCAGCCTCACATCTGGCTCTGTGCTGACGACATACTCAATCCTGCTTGGGATTCTCTCTCCCTTTCTCTCTGCCCCTCTCCTGCTTGTGCTCTTTCTTTCACTCTCTCTTTCTAAATAAATAAAACTAAAAAATTGACAAAAATGTTTGCACAAATACATTAATTATGGCATTAAAAATGCCATAAATTAAGAACAGGAATCCCATTTTATTAAGAATAAATGTATATATGGGGTGCCTGGGTGGCTCAGTCGGTTAAGCGTCCGACTTCGGCTCAGGTCACGATCTCACGGTTCGTGAGTTCGAGCCCCGCGTCAGGCTCTGTGCTGACAGCTAAGAGCCTGGAGCCTGCTTCAGATTCTGTGTGTCTCTCTCTCTCTCTGCCCCTTCCCTGCTCATGCTGTGTCTCTCTCTGTCTCAAAAATAAATAAAACATTAAAAAAAAAGAATAAATGTATACACACACACATGAATACCAAAAGAAAATGCATCAACTTGTTAATAGTGATGATCTCTAGCATTATAGATTATTTCTATCTTTAAGCTTTTTTCTTTAATGTTTATTTATTTTTTTTTTTTGAGAGAGAGAGAGAGATACAGAGCGAGAGCAGGGAACGGTAGAGAGAGAGAAAGACACAGAATCCAGTCTGTGAGCTGTCAGCACAGAGCCCAACGTGGGGCTCAAACCCCTGAACCATGAGATCATGAACTGAGCTGAAGTCGCATGCTTAACTGACAGAGCCACCCCAGCCGCTCCTATTTCTATCTTTAAACTTTTGTGAATTCTCTAAAATTCCTACAATGCTTAGGTATTTCCTCTACACTTAAAAAGGAGCAGTGAATGTTAAAAAAAAAAAAAAAAAGGTTCCTTCTCTTTGGCTTCAGACAAATTTGAAGCAAATCTTCCTCGGATGGCTACCCAGTAAATTATCAATCTTTAGTGCTTCAGTGTGAATTAATATGTCTATCTTTTCCTTTGTGACCGAAAGAAGAGCCCTCGGCAAGGCAGTCAGAGAGGGAAGGCAGACCCAAGCAGGTTGCTTTATCCCCTAAGTACTTTCGCTCTGTGGGCTCCTTCCTCCATAAAAAATGTCAAAAATCATATTTTATGATTTCATTGGCATATAGATGAATGTAATCCACTCTGGTAGATTGTATTCATTTTTTTCTTCCGACCTAAAAAGAACGTAAATTAAAACAGTTTTTTGTGGGTTCCCGAAAGGATCGTGGCCCTAGGCACTGTGCGAAGCTTGCCTAATGGAGGAGCTGGCCCCGGAGGCGAGGTAGGAAGTACTGAGGCACAGGAGCTGGGGATTGTGGGGTTTGGCTCATGGAGGAGTCGGTTCCCAAAAGGCAGGCACCATCTACTCCACTGGGTGGCCTTGAGCAGCTCAAGTTTGTCGTTTGTCCTTTGGAGAACCACTCAAATTTCAGGCTACTAGGGAGTCTTTTCTAAACTCTGTTCTGAATTGTGCATTACATTTCCAGGGCCCTCTCTGGGAAGGTGTGCTAGAATTATGTGACTTTCTGTTTGGGGATAAGAGTCGTTAACAAGAGGCAGGGTGACTTCCAGATTTCTGACCAGGGCATCTGGCTCAGTGGAGGTGCCGTTCTTCAATGTAGGTCACAGGAGGAGGAGGCTTTCTGTTTAGATACGTTGAATTTTAGGTGACTTGGAACACACAGAAGGAGGTGGGGAGTAAAGTTCTTGGGGATGTCCTAGGACTCAGAAGGGAGGTGGGGAGTAAAGTTCTTGGGGATGTCCTAGGACTCAGAAGGGAGGTGGGGAGTAAAGTTCTTGGGGATGTCCTAGGACTCAGAAGGGAGCTGCGTGTTAGATTACAGGGCTTGAGCCATCAGCAGACGAGAGGCGGGTGATGATGGATGGGACCAAGGGTGAGTGACTGGGAGAAGACTGGTGGCCCCAAGAACAGAATTCCCGGGATGGGGTGGGAAAGAGGAAAATCTCAAGATAGTCATGTCGACACCAAGAAAGGATGCAGTTCCTGATGGAGGACATGACTCACAGTTTCAAAAGCCGCAGGGAAGTTTAGCAGGATCACGGTTTAAAAAGGAAGGTGATTGAAAAGTTAGACGGTTATTGGTGACACTGGTAAGAATGTTTGATGCCAGGCTGGATTAAAGTGGGTTTAGGAGTAAGTTCATGGAGAAATAGATTACTCTTGTGAGAAGCTGGCTCTGAAAGGGAAGAAAGAATTAAGGTCATAATAGACATTACTGTTACTAATTTTCAGTTTCATTTATAATAAGGGGAATTAGTAGAGCATGCTTATATGTTGAGCAAGTACGAGTGTTTTAGGTTGAATTGTGTTACCCAAAATGCATGTGTTGAAGTCCTAACCTCCAGAGCCTCAGAATGGGACTTATTTGGGGAAAAGGGTCTTTGCAGATGTAATTAGTTAAGATGAAGTCATACTGGAATGGAGTGGGCTCCTCATCCAACAAGACTGGGGGTCCTTATAGAAAAGGAGAATTTGGACACAGATATGTGAACGGGGAGAAGGCCCATATGAACATGAAGGCGGAGTTTAGGTGATGTGTTTACAAGGGAGGGGACGGGGGAGGGGAGTGCCAAAGATGGCCAGTAAACCACCAGAAGCTAGGACAGAGGCAGGGGGCAGATTATTCTCTAATACTGGGTACATGCTCTGCATTCTCTAGGGTACATGGTCCTGCAACAACTGGATTTCCTGCTTCTAACCTCTTAGAACTGTGAGACAATACATTTCTGTTGTTTAAGCTGCTCTGTGGTACTTTGTCACGGGAGTCATAGGAAAGACACACAGGCAGGCAGTCAGAGAGACACCTGCATAAATCCTAATTCTAAGGATCTGGCCAAATGGTATTGTTAGTGCAGCATCTTGCTTAGTGAGCACCGTGGGAAATGTGTTAAAGAATTCATGAAAATGCCTGCAAATCGGACTAGGTTGCATGAAGAGGGCCACATCCAGGTTTTTGGTTGTATCTCTCCTATTCAGATGTCATTTCTACATACTGCCTGCTAGAGGCAAAACTCGTTGTTGTTGTTTTTTAATGTTTTTATTTTATTTTTGAGAGAGAGAGACAGAGCACTAGCAGGGGAGGGGCAGAGAGAGAGAGAGAGAGAGAGAGAGAGAATCAGAAGCAGGCTCCAGGCTCTGAGCTGTCTGCACAGAGCCCGACGTGGGGCTTGAACTCGTGGACTGTGAGATCATGACCTGAGCAGAAGCCGGATGCTTAACTGACTGAGCCACCCAGGAACCCCACGTTTTTGTTTTTTTTTTAGTTGATCACTTCTCTATTACATAAGTTCAATAAAATCTAACATCACATAGCATAATTCATACAGCTCTCAGAGATAACCGTTACAGTAACTTGGCAATATAAATCTTGGTAGTATTGACAAAAAGTGTTTATATAGATATTTCCAAGTACCCTGACTTGAACAGAAAAGTGGGAGTGAATAAGTAACAAATTGCACTCAACAATATCTTAACAAATTGATTTCCACTAAAATGAAAATGGAAAAAGATTCCTATCTTGGGTGAATATTAATTCTTATGCTCTTTATAGAGAGCCAAATTAATCTTTAGGGTGAAATTCATAAGTTAGCCAAGGAAAAACTATATGCATCAAGAAGAAGAGCTCAAAATTTATTCAATAAATGCAACTACTATTTAATTCTAACATGATCGTCATTTATTTTGGGGGAGCAAATGCATTGTCAGACAATTGCTATTTTATTTACTTTGTAAATGACTTTTGATAATGTTGATTATACTAAAAGGATACAAATAATGTGTCAAACAGGAGAAAGGTTCTTTTGTGTTTATGGATCGCCTGGGAAAAGCAGCTTATGAGAAGAGGGAATGTTCAGAGGTGGAGTATGAGGTGAAGAGGGAGAGAAAGGGGCAGTAAACAGATAGGTTACAGTTTGCTAAGCTGTGTGGCCTTGGGCAAGCCCCTTAACCTCTCTGAGCCTCAGTTTCTTCATTTCTAACAGAGCCTTAATAAGACCTACTTCACTATTGTAGATGAAAGCATCTAGCAGAGTGTCTGAGGCAGAGTAAAGGCACAATTGACATTTGCAGCATCTTTTTTTAATACTAGAACTTGTAATTGGAGGCAGTGTGGTAGAGCATGAAACATGAGTTTTGGGATAGGCTGATCTGGATACAAATGTCAGCTCAGTTTCTCATCAGTGTGTGGTTGGATTCGATCAAGTTACTGAAGTTCTCTGGGCTTCGTTTTCTTCATCTTTATACTCTTTATTTTATACGGTTATGTATTGATTAAAGTAACAAAAGAAACCGTCTGGCGTTGTGACTCTCAGGGTCACTGCTGGTCTCTATGACAATTTTATGAAAATAAGAAAATATCAAACCCTTCCTCAAATGATTTTACTTCTACCTATTAGAGAATTTTCCTAATATACTGATGATTATAACAAAAAATACTTTGCTGTTTATATTAGTTTGCTGGAGTTGGCCAACAAAATGCCACAAGCTAGGTGGCTTAAATAGTAGAAATTCATTTCTCATGGGGCGCCTGGGTAACTCAGTCGGTTAAGCGCCGACTTCCGCTCAGGTCATGATCTCATGGTTCGTGGGTTCGAGCTGCACGTCGGGCTCTATGCTGACAGCTCAGAGCCTGGAGCCTGCTTCAGATTCTGCGTCTCCCTCTCTCTCTGCCCCTGCCCAGCTCACCCTTTGTCTCTCTCTCTCTCTCTCTCTCTCTCTCTCTCTCAAAAATAAACAAACATTAGAAAATAGGAAGAAATTAATTTCTCACATCTAGAGTCTGGAAGATCAAGATCAACGTGCTGGTAGGGTTGGTTTCTCCTGAGGCCTCTCTTCCTGGTTTGGGGATGGCCACCTTCTCACTGTGTCCTCACGTGGAGTTTTCTCTGGCACACATCAGTGGTATCCCTTCCTTCTCGTATAAAGACAGTCTTATTAGATTAGGGCTCACCCTTTTTTTTTTTTAATTAAAGAAACATGTTTATGTATTTATTTTGAGAGAGAGAGTGAAAGCACAAGTGGGAGTGGGGCAGAGGGAGAGAGAGGATCCCAAGCAGGATCTACGCTGTCAGCACAGAGCCTGACACAGAACTTGAACTCACAAACTGTGAGATCATGACCTGAGCCGAAATCAAAAGTCAGATAATTAACTGAGCCAGCTAGGCGCCCAAGGGCCCACCCTTCTTATTTAATTTAACTCTAATTACTTCCTTAAAGGCCCTGTCTCCAAATATAGTCACACTGTCGGTTAGGGCTTCAACATACGCATTTGAGGGGGACACGATTCATTCCGTAACACTACTATCTGCCAGAAAATTGTCAGAATATACAAATTTATGGTATCTACACTTTGAATGTGGTACCTTTGTGTAGTGCGCAACCTGCACAGCCTTACACAAGTCTGGCACATAATAGATGCTAATTTAACATGTGTTTCCTCTTCTTCCCTCTTCCTCCTATCTCTGTTTTCCTTTCTTCCTCCCAGGCAGGGCACTCCCACGGATAGATCTTGTAGCCTTACGTGGGCAGTCTTCATTCTGAATGGAGTTGCCACAACCCCTAATGAGGAGTCTCCATAGGGAGAAAAAGTTATTGAGACTGTTCCCCATCAGTAACTTGATTTTTCTGGTCCCCACACATTCCTGGAGTCAGGGTTGACATTTCTACCCTGTGTTTTTCTTTGTCCCACTGCCTCCTTATGTCCTCAAGCTGATTTCCTCAGTGGGAAAAGGCAGTGGATTCTAGACTAGCAGTAGCCAAATGAGGAAGGAGTCAAGGGAAGAGGAGCAGATGTGGGACCAGGTGCTGAAGAGTCTCTCCTTTAATCTTTGTCCCTCCACTGCCACTTACTCCCTGGAGGCTTGTCTGCCGTCATTGGTCTTTCTAGTCACACCGGTGCTTGTCATTATTTTTTTAAAAGTTTATTTATCTGTTTTGAGAGAGAGAGAGTGTGCGCACATGAGTGGGGGAGGGGCAGAGAGCGAGGGAGGGAGAATCCCAAGCAGGCTCCTCGCTGCCAGCATGGAGTCTGATGCTTGGACTCCTAAACCATGAGATTGTGACCCAAACCAAAATCAAGAGTCAGATGCTTAACTGACTGAGCCACCCAGGTGCCCCAAAGTGCTTGTCACGATTGATGGCCTCAACTTCTAAGAGTAGATCCATCCAATACCCGAGCCGGTGACTTTCATCTCCATTCTAGTCCACGTAAGCACTAATCGCCACCAAATTTTGCACCGTTCCCCAAACTCCTGCTCCAGTCATCAGCGTCTTCAACTGAAACCTCCTGTGCACGCGGTTGTCCTGCATGGCCCTCCGCCATGACGGTTCTTTGGTGTCACTGAGATCTCAGGTGTGCTGATCAAACCCCTTTCTCTGTATCTTACAGCTCCCTCCTGCCCTGTTCTTGCTCCTGGTCCCACTCAGATTCCACAATCATTGCAGTCAATGTGGTGTAGATATCCCGAATTCCCTTGAATCTTTCATTTTTTGTTACATTTATCTGGCGAAGTTCTGACCTTGAACCCAAACGTTTGCCTTCCTTGAACTCGCACCTGAGCAGGTGGCATTGCCACATTGTACTGTGTGGCAGTCCTACCTCAACCTCAAAATCGACTTGCTTTCTGCTCTCCCAGAGACCATTTTATGACTTGCTTCATATTGTAGACATCCCTCTCCTTCCTCATTTTTCCCACCTAGTTTTCAGCTGTTGGACTTGTCTTCCTTTGGAAATAGAAGCCGTTATGTGGGAGCACCTTTGTCTTTCCATCACCTCATCTGCAGATAGTTCTTCCTGTGTCTGCATCCGTCCCCTTGCCCTTCTCTTCTGTCACTCCCTCCCTGCACGTGTTATCTTTGTGCCTTCTCCTCTTTCCTTACCTTGCTCTCTCCCCTTTCTACTGGATCACACAAGCATCCTCAGGCTCCTCCCTTAAACCCATCTTTTTCTTGTAACTGCTCCATTTCTCTGCTTCTCATCATTGTCTGACTTCTCAGAAAAGCTGCCTGTCTTTTGTCTTTTGTCTCCACCAAAAATACTGATGTCATTTTCATTGACTGCCCTGTATGATGGGTCCTCTTCAGTCCTCACTTTATTTGGCTTAGTAGCAGCAGTCCACAAAGTTGAAAACCCCCTCCTCTTTCACACTGGGACATAACTCTCTTCTAATTTTATATCTACCTCCCTACATCCTTCTCCTCTAGTCTACCTCTGAGTACCAGATATTCTCGGGAATTGGTCATAGGTCCTCTTTTTTCTCCATACTCCCTTGCTCGGGGGTCCTCTCTGTTCCCGTGTTTTTTTTTTTTTTTCTAAATATGTTTTTTGTTTGTTTTTTAAGTAGGCTTCATGCCCAGTGCACAGCCCAATGCAGGGCTTGAACTCATGACCCTGAGATCAAGACCTGAGCTGAGATCAAGAGTCAGGTGCTTAACCAGCTGAGCCACCCAGGTGCCTCTGTATTCCCATGTTCTTAAATAGCATCTATGTGATGATGATTCCAGCCCCAACCTCTCTTTTGAGCTTCAGATCTAATGGTATATCTGACATCTCCACTTAGATGTTTTATAAGTATCTTAGTAATGAAATGTCTGAAATTCTTGAGTCACTCCTCAAAATATGTATTGCCAAGCTTTTACTTTTTCAGTATATGATTATCACCGAGTAGCCTAACCCAGAAATGGGAGTCATTCTTGATTTTTCTCTCTCCCCTACCTCTTCCATCTAATTCATCACCTAAGATTTTATATTTCCAAAACGGCTTTCCGGTTGGTCTTCATCTCTCCATTTCTACTGCCATCAACCAAGCGCAGCCAACGTCAGTTGTCTCCTGGACCACTGCTCTAACCTGTCTTGCCCATCTGTTCTTGCAGCCCTCCAGACCACTTTCCAACCACAGCATGGTGGATGTTACACAATGTGCATTTCATTCTGCCATTCCCTTGTTGAAGACTATTCAGAGACCTTCCACTGCTCTTGGAATAAAAGCTGGACACCATTCCATGTCCACACAAGCCTGCCCCTCATGGTTTAGCTTCTCCCATCTTTATCACCATCATTCTATGCCCCTTTGTCCTTACTTCACCTTTCACTTTTTTCCAACATGCCAAGTTCTTTCCTTCTGAATCAGTGAATGGGCTCTCACTGGACATTGAATCTGCTTGGCACCTTTATCTTGGACTGGACTCACAGTCTCCAGAACTGTGAGAAATAGATTTCTGTTATTTATAAGTCATCCAGTCTATGGTATTTTTGTTATAGTATCCCAAATGGACTAAGACACTTTCCTTGGAGTTCCAGTACATGTGGTACCCTGTGTCTTTTATTACCTTCCCTTCAATCTTTGTAAAGCTATTTTTCCCCCAACTTTGAAGTCTCTTTTTTTTTTAATTTTATTTATGGGGGGGGTGGGGCAGAGAGAGGAAGAGAGAGAGAGAACCCCAAGTAGGCCCCACACTGTCACTGCAGAGCCCAAGGCAGGGCTCAGACTCATGAACCGTGGGATCATGACTTGAGTCAAAATCAAGTCAGACCCTTAACTGACTGAGCTAGCCAGGTACCCCTAAAGTCTCTTTTTAAATGTCTATCCCCTTGCCAAGAGGGTCTTGCCCACCATCTGTCAAGTATGTTCTTTCCTTCACACATTTATCATATTTGCAATTTCATATTTATTTTTTTATCCACTTGTTTAAGCCTGGCTCTCCCTTTAGACTGTCAGCCCCATGAAGGCAGGGACCCTGTTGGGTTGTCCTCCATGAGAACCTCTGCACTTAGCATCATGCTTGGCACCTAGTAGGCACATATGTTGCACTTTTGATCGAATGAACCAGCTGTTAAGATTTTGGTTCAGTCTATTATTTCCCAATTTCAGCTTTCTCACCTGCATTCTCTAAATTATCACCCTAAGATTTATAAAATGATTACAAGAAACATTATTATGAGTCATTATATTTTTTAAAAGTACGTGTTTCCATTTTTAATTAGTATCTATTAATTCCCTGCTAGGAAAGGTTGAGGAAATTAGCACTCTCACTTCCTTCCCCTTTTCTCCCACATCTCCTGTTTTTGTTAGTTATATTATTTTATTGTATATTGGCAGTGTTTATACCATTTACACCTGTTTTTGTATCTCTAATTCCCTGAGTTACTTCATCTTAGTTTTCTACTGAAATGGATTAATTGCTTACCATCTGTATCATTTTAGGTTCTTGGTTTTAAACAACAAAATTTAACTTCAGTTAATTTAAGCAGGAAAGGAATTGATCAGAAGGATGATGGGTGACCCACGGGTGGGAAGACTACAGGGAATCCTGCTCAGAAGTTGGGCAGGGACCAAGGGAGACAGAGCACTGAGAAGACCCAGCCCGGGTCCTGCCTCGTGGTCGGCTGGTTAGGACCCACTGGGCTCCCTCTGGACCCTCTCTCCCTCCTTTCCTTTCTCCTTTCCCCCGTCCTTCCCTGGCATTTCTTCCTCCTCTTTTGCTGTCATGTGTTTGGATGTCCTCTTATTTGTTTATCCTTACCGAGAAGCTTTTCCAAACAGTTTATCTGTTTTCATGTGGTGTGGATGAATTCCCCTTCCACTGGGGCTGAAGCTTTATCCTTTCCCGCACTCAGTTATTTGAACGCTGGATATTTAGTTTTCGTTCATCCCTGTTTTTATTTTTATATTTTGTACCTGAGGGATGAGGAGAAATGTGGTTGAAGCTATGGGAAATCTTTATCAGAAGACCCATCTTCTGTTTTGGAATCTGGTTTTGTTAAATGTCCTCTATGAGAATTCACTTCAGCTAGTGAAGGTGGATTATATTCCCATGTGCTGGGGACTCTGTGCTCCAGACTATTTACCCCTCACCCCACCCAAGGCCCTAGAAGGGGCCCGGGGCCTTCATATCTGGCAGAGAAAATGGGCCCCGGGTATCTACTATTTTATCCATCCCTTCTTAGGAGCCATTTCTATTTTCTGACAGTTGGAAGATGGGACATATAAAGATACACCCTTAATTCACTTTTGTCCTGATTTGGAATAAAGTGCTTTTTTGACTTTTTTTGCATCTGGTGGGCCAGGGGTGGTTGGTGGTGGATGTGTGGAGGGCATGGGGCTGAAGGCCATATTTAGGAGCTGTGCTAGGCCAGAAACTTGTGCTTCATTCCTCAGCTGCCCCTTCCCTTGTTTCATTGGTGAAATGTCTTCTAATTGCTTGACTCTCAGCATTGGAGGAGGGAGAGGATCTGTTTATCTTCATTGGTTCCAGCATCCTGATAATAAACCTCTATTTGCTTAATCTGGTTCAAGTTGGATTTCTTTCACTTGTGAACTGAGCAGTACTAACAAATGTAGTGCCGTAGATGCAGGGTGCAGCCTTCTCCAGTGAAAATGAGGGGCCCAGCTTGTATCTTATCAACTCCCATACCCTGTCTGCACAGAGGTGGGTCATAGGGGGCCTGTTCAGAAGCATCTCTTTCTTCAGGGGCAGCATTGAATTATCTGCTTAATCGTTCATTTTGCAATCTCATAAAATGATAATGGTAAGCATAAACAGATCTAGTTCAGACTGGATAATTTTAAGAGCAGCATGACGGTTACTATGGGCATGACGTGTCAACTGGGTTAGGCCCAATTATTTGGTCAAATACCACTCTAGATGTGAAGGTATGTTTTAGATGTGATTAACATTTAAATCAGTAGACTTTGAGTAAAGCAGATCACCCTCTGTAACGGGCCTTGTTCAATCAGTTGAAGGCTGATGACAGAGGTCCCGTAAGGAAGAGGGAATTTTGCCTCTAGACCACCTTCAACTCAGGCTGCAAGATCACCTCTTCCCTAGCTTGCCAGCCTGCCCTACAGATTTTGGGGTTTTGGATTTGCCAACCCCCATAATTATGTGAGCCACTTTCTTAAAGTCTCTCTCTTTCTCTATACACATGTATACACACACCACACTGCATACCCACACCCTATTGGTTCTGTTTCTCTGGAAGATCCTAATTGATACAAGGAGAAATTACTGAATACCACAGGCACCATAGATGTTGAATATGCTTCCTAAGGCTCAACTGATGTTGCCTGTTGCTGACTCCTGTAGGGTTTGCCAAGATGACTTTGCTGCCAAGGAAGCAGGCAGACTCTGGAGTCAGGTTGCCTGGTATCAATCCTGAGCTCTGTTACTTACTTGGTGTGTGACCTGGGCAATTTACATAGTCTCCGTGTGCCTCAATATCCTCATTTGTGAAATGGGACAGATGTTCGGGTGTGCCTATAAGATTATGTGAAGATTAATTGAGGTAATACATGCAAAGCATTTAAAATAGTTTCTGATACATAGAAGCTCCTTAATAGGTCTTGACAAATCTTATAGATCTATTGTAATCCCATAATGGAGCATAGGCTGGGCCTACAGAGCATACCCTGTATGCTGTAAAACGCCACCAGGGGGGTCTGGGTAGCACCTGATAATAAAACTTGGTCATATTTCTACCGACTGAAATGCACTTAGAGGAGTAAACATAGATCATAAACAACTGCCTATCAGTTCAGGTCAGTTTTTACCACCAGGTGGGTTAGGGAAGGAACTTGGTTTTCAGAGCTTTTGGGATTAAAAAAATTTTTTTTAATTTTTTTAAATTTATTTTTGAAGCAGAGAGAGAGCAAGACAGAGCATGAGCAGGGGAGGAGCAGAGAGAGAGGGAGACACAGAATTCGAAGCAGGCTCCAAGCTCTATGCTGTCAGCACAGAGCCCAACACGGGGCTCGAACTTGTGAACCATGAGATCATGACTTGAGCTGAAGTCGGATGCTCAACCAACTGAGCCACCCACATGCCCCAAGCTTTGGGGATTTTATTTTATTAAAAAATTTTTTTTGATGTATATTTATTTTTGACAGAGAGCGAGAGAGACAGAGCATGAGTAGGGGAGGGGCAGAGAGAGAGGGAGACACAGAAATGGAAGCAGGCTCCAGGCTCTGAGCTGTCAGCACAGAGCCCTACAGGAGGCTCAAACCCACAGAACGCGAAATCGTGACCTGAGCCAAAGTCAGACGCTCAACCGACCGAGCCACCTAGGTGCCTGGGATTTTAGATCTATGGGGAGGGGCCCACAGACCCGCACCCTCTGAGACTGTTTTGGAGATTCCTGAAAACAAGTCGGCTTGCCGGGAGAGCTTGTTGAATCGCTTCTGCTCAAACATTGGAGCATGTTATAAAAATAATGTCTGTTGAGGCATCGTTGATAAAGAGCTATTTTTTTTTATACTCAACCAGACAATGATAGCAGTTGCTTCTGGAGATCTCTCCTGGTATAACCTCAGGGGAGAGAATTCCTGTCTTTTTGCTGTGCTGTTTGTCACAGTAAAGCGTGTGCCTCCCTCCGCTTCATGCTAAATCCTCCTGTTTGTTACACAAACTTCGAGACTGAGACCCAGACCGGGTGGTGTGCTGGAAGGAAGCCAGCAGCCATGAACTCTCGCTGGAAGGTGAGGGAATTAGAACCCTATTCCTTTATCCACTCAACATATATCTTTTGAGCACTTACTCTGTGCCAAATAGTAGAAGCTCTATCTGTATAGCATTTTGTGGTTTATAAAGTGGGTTCACATCCATTGCCTCTTTAAGTAACCCTTTGAGGAAGATGTAGTAAATACTGTTATCTTTGTTTATGGTGAAGAAGCAGAATCTTGGGAAGTTCAAGTGTTACTTTAAGGCACAGAGGTAGCTGAACTGAGACGCCAACCCACTTCTTCTATACCAGACATAATAGAGGTTTGTATTTCATGAACATGGGGTGAATATACATTTTTGGGTTTTAATAGTAATTTATTTGTTATTGTAATTTGTGACATAAACAAATCACAATTTATTCTGAATGTTTCTCAATAGTCTTTGTTTCCAAATAGAAATATTAAATGGTGGCGAAAAGGGGGGAAAAAGGAACTTTCAGTATTATAAAGGATAAAAGAGAATCAAAACAAATCAAAGGCAACCTGATACAGAGCCCAGTGACCTCTTCGGGATACCTGAAATATAATTAAACTGTATCATCCAGGCTTTTCCAAGTCATCATTCTAAATAAGAGTATTATTTATAAAGAAGTACAAATTGACTTTTATATTCAACGTTGGTTAAATGAAGGTATTCAGTAGTCTTATTATTTTGTAATAAAAGAATCTTCATCTACCCTTCTCTCAGTTTGTGATGATTTATTTCTCTTCTAAATGGAGGAAGGCCTGTGAACCATAAGATGCTGGAACTAAACTGGTTGGCATTAGTGCAATGAATTTTTCTTCTGCTGAAGTATTTTTTTTAAGTTTATTTATTTTTTATTTTGAGAGAGAGAGGGACAGAATGTCCAGGAGAGAGAGAGAGAGAGAGAGAGAGAGAGAGGGAGGGAGAGAGAGAATCCCAAGCAAGCTCTGTGGTGTTATTACAGAGCCGACACAGGGCTTGACGTGGGACTCGATGTGACAAACCATGAGATCATGACCTGAGCCAAAATCAAGAGTCGGACACTTAACCAACTGAACCACCCAGGCGTCCCTCTGCTGAAGTTTTAAAGTGAATATATGTTAAACCAAGTTCTTTTGAGATAACATACACCTTGTGCTGTGGTCAGGAACCACTGATGTTACCCTGGAACTGTTACTCTTCTGCTAAACCTCATTATTGCAGAGGAGAAGTGTTCCACCATTTTGATTCGTAAGTAGGTCTTGTCTTCTGAGCTTCAGAGCTGCCCAGGGTCTACCTGTTAGAGAATCAGCACCTCTAATGTAGTTAACAGGCCAGTCATCCATTTTCACCTTAGCAGTCACTGTGGCTTTGAGCTCCTTTGTGGTGATAAGCATCAGTGTTTTCATACCTAGCTTCTGTAGTGACAGCAGGAGCTAAGGGGTCAGACTCCATTACCTCGTAGTAATTGGGTGGCTGGAGATCATTCTTCGTCATTGCTGAGTGATTGCTGGGCTAGGATGACAGTCTCCAGCTTGATAGTGTTGCTGGAATGGTCTGTAGACTAACCCAACTATAGTAACACTGCATTTGAATGTTTCAGAAAACTCTCATATGTAAGACTTGAGGGGAGATTTTGGCTGGTCCTTTGGGTAAACAGGGATGTTTCTGTATTTGCCAAGGCTAGCAAATCTACTTGTGGATGAAGAGTAGGTTTCAACTTGTTACAACAGGACTTGGAGAGCTGAAGTGTAAGTCTGAAAGCTGAGCGTTCGTGTCCCAGAGTGACTGAGCTCTCCCAGAGTGGCCCCACGCATTGGAGGGCTGGGACTCAGGACAAGGAGATTGCAGGACGAGGCTTAAGTTTCCCTGGTGGTATTGGCATCTTTCCTCTGGTTCCTATTTTGCTCCAAAATTCTTCGTTGTTTTTGACTAAATCTCTCATATCCAAAGATAGCATTATCTAAATCCTCATTCACTTGAATTAGCTCAACAGTTACATTTTCATTCTCCACTACCACAAGCACATCCATGATCCCATCCTGTGTCTCCTGACCCATCTTTTATATAAAGTTTCTGCAGTAGCTCTATGCCTTCAAGATTTTCAGACCCAGGAACACGGTGAGTCTGCATCAGTATGGTGGACAGCACCCTCACATTCATTTTCACCATATCTAATTCACTGTGCAATTGTCCAATCTGTTGTGGGACCAGTGTAATAGTAGAGCTCTTGAGAACAATTATAGAAAGAAGAGCTGGTTCAGTAGAATTCAATGAGATCTGAGCAGTCTCTTGTCTTACTGTTTCATCCTTGCATCTGAGGGAGGAAACTGAACACCTTTCTTAAGAAGGTCAAGCTATACTTCTTTCACTTCGCTTACATCCACACCTCCTGGGAGATGCTGTGACCAAATCTTAATGAAATTTAAGAGTCTACTCTGAATGTCTAATGGCAAGATATACCTGGGATTCAGCAGCTTAACTAGATTATCATTAATGAATTCCTTCTTCACAATCAGAGATTGAAAACTGGGACCACAGTTCTGCGTGCACAGATCAGTAAGTGACAAGGTCAGTTGGATTTCTTAATGATTGTAGTTTTGGGAAATCCTTTACTTCAGAGCTTTTATTGCATCTTTTTTGCCCATGATGGGCAGTGTTAATTATGACACACGTGCACGAACTGGCCCCAGTCTTCTGTCTGAATGCTAGCATATGTAGCCTTTTTGTATTTTGGGGTGTTCTGTCCATCACTTGTAGGATACAGATATGACATTGTTTCAGAGGCAGGATTCTGTTCATCTCATAGTAGGCATCAGTCAACATACATGGTCTTCCTAGAAGACCACTTAGGGATCAAGCCACAGAAGCCATTCTGGGTGGAAAGAGTGGTTGGGAAGAAATGGAGAGTCAGAATCTTGTAGCACAGGACGCTACTCCCACAGGATGCTCATGTGTGACCAGTTCCAAATGCTTCAGATTATTGGTGTTCCAGTTTAACTTCCAGACTTGAACTTTTCAGAGTATGCACTGCTATTAGTTCTTTCACAGAAAGACCAGGTTCCTCTTGCTGTGCCTTGAGGTGGTCGCTGGTTAGGAAGTCTTTCTCCATTGGTAACAGTCCTACAAGGCCCGCAGATGTAAGTTCCACTGCCCCCCGAGCTGTGAGATCTAGGCAGCCACAAAAATCGGGGTGCCTGAGGCTGGTGTGAGCTCCTTTCTGTTGATGCTGGTGAGCAGGGCAAGGCAGAAAGAAAGTAGGAAGATGGCACTGCCAGCAGCCATACCTGGGGGGTATTTCAGCAGACCCCCTGCTGTATGTTAAATTAGATACCTGTCCCTCAGGCCACTGCTTTCAGACAAGCAGATACACCTCCTTTCACAGAAAGTCTGGGCACTTTTTTTTAATTATTATTTTTAATTTTAGTTTTTTAAAATTTACATCCAAATTAGTTAGCATATAGTGCAACAATGATCTCAGGAGTAGATTCCTTAGGGCCCCTTACCCACTTAGCTCATCCCCCCTCCCACCCCCACCCCCCCAGTTTGTTCTCCATATTTATGAGTCTCTGATGTTTTGTCCCCCTCCCTGTTTTTATATTATTTTTGTTTCCCTTCCCTTATGTTCATCTGTTTTGCCTCTTAAAGTCCTCATATGAGTGAAGTCATATGATATTTATCTTTCTCTCACTGACTAATTTCACTTAGCATAATACCCTCGAGTTCCATCCACATAGTTGCAAATGGCAAGATTTCATTCTTTTTGATTGCCGAGTAATACTCCATTGTATATATACACCACATATTCTTTATTCATTCATCCATCAATGGGCATTTGGGCTCTTTCCATACTTTGTCTGTTGTCAGTAGTGCTGATACAAACATTGGGGTGCATGTGTCCCTTCGAAACAGCACACCTGTATCAGTTGAATAAATACCTAATAATGCAATTGCTGGGTTGTAGGGTAGTTCTATTTTTAGCTTTTTGAGGAACCTCCATACTGTTTCCCAGAGTGGCCGCACCAGCTTGCATTGCCACCAACAATACAAAAGAGATCTTCTTTCTCCGCATCCTCGCCAATATCTGTTGTTGCCTAAGTTGTTAATGTTAGCCATTCTGATAGGTATAAGGTGGTATCTCATTGTGGTTTTGATTTGTATTTCCCTGATGATGAGTGATGTTGAGCATTTTTTCATGTGTCGGTTGGCCATCTGGATGTCTTCCTTGGAGAAGTGTCTATTCATGTCTTTTGCCCATTTCTTCACTGGATTATTTGTTTTTTGAGTGTTGAGTTTGAGAAGTTCTTTATAGATTTTGGATACTAACCCTTTATCTGATATGTCATTTGCAAATATCTTCTCCTGTTACATCATGTGCCTTTTAGTTTTGTTGACTGTTTCCTTTGCTGTGCAGAAGCTTTTTATTTTGATGAGGCGCTAATAGTTCATTTTCACTTTTGTTTCCCTTGCCTCTGGAGACCTGTTGAGTAAGAAGTTGCTGCAGCCAAGATCAAAGAGGTTTTTGCCTGCTTTCTCCTCGAGGATTTTTTTTTTTTTAATTTTTTTCAACGTTTTTATTTATTTTTGGGACAGAGAGAGACAGAGCATGAACGGGGGAGGGGCAGAGAGAGAGGGAGACACAGAATCTGAAACAGGCTCCAGGCTCCGAGCCATCAGCCCAGAGCCTGACGTGGGGCTCGAACTCACGGACCGCGAGATCGTGACCTGGCTGAAGTCGGACGCTTAACCGACTGCGCCACCCAGGCGCCCCTCTCCTCGAGGATTTTGATGGCTTCCTGTCTTACATTGAGGTCTTTCATCCATTTTGAGTTTATTTTTGTATATGGTGTAAGAAAGTGGTCCAGGTTCATTCTTCTGCATGTCGCTGTCCAGTTTTCCCAGCAGCACTTGCTGAAGAGACTATCTTTATTCCTTTGGGTATTCTTTCCTGCTTTGTCAAAGATTAGTTGGCCATATGTTTGTGGGTCCATTGTTGGGTTCTCTATTCTGTTCCATTGATCTGAGTGTTTGTTTTTGTGCCAGTACCATACTGTCTTGATGATTACAGCTTTGTAGTATAGCTTGAAGTCTGGGATTGTGATGCCTCCAGCTTTGGATTTCTTTTTCAAGATTGCTTTGGCTATTTGGGGTCTTTTCTGGTTCCATAAAAATTTTAGGATTATTTGTTCTAGCTCTGTGAAGAATGCTGGTGTTATTTTGACAGGGATTGCATCGAATATGTAGATTGCTTTGGGTAGTATCGACATTTTAACAATATTTGTTTTTCCTATCCAGGAGCATGGAATCTTTTTCCATTTTTTTGTGTGTGTCTTCTTCAATTTCTTTCATAAGCTTTCTAGAGTTTTCAGTGTATAGATTTTTCACTGCTTTGATTAGATTTATTCCTAGGTATTATATGGTTTTTGGTGCAATTGTACCTGGGATCAATTCCTTGATTTCTCTTTCTGTTGCTTCATTGTTGGTGAATAGGAAAGCAACCGATTTCTGTGTGTTGATTTTATATCCTGCGATTTTACTGAATTCACGGATAAGTTCTAGCAGTTTTTTGGTGGAATCTTTAGGGTTTTCCATATAGAGTACCATGTCATCTGCAAAGAGTGAAAGTTTGACCCCCTCCTGGCCAATTTGGATGCCTTTTATTTCTTTGTGTTGTCTGATTGCAGAGGCTAAAACTTCCAATACTATGTTGAATAACAGTGGCGAGAGTGGACATCCCTGTCTTGTTCCTCAAGCTCTCAGTTTTCCCCCATTGAGGATGATATTAGTGTTGGGTCATTCATATATGGCTTTTATGATCTCAAGGTATGATCCTTCTATCCCTACTTTCTTGAGGGTTTTTATCCAGAAAGGATGCTGTATTTTGTCAAATGCTTTATCTGCATCTATTGAGAGGATCATGTGGTTCTTGCTTGTCCTTTCTTTTATTGATGTGATGAATCACGTTGATTGTTGTGTGGATATTGAACCATCCCTGCATCCCAGGTATAAATCCCACTTGGTCGTGGTGAATAATTTTTTTAATGTATTGTTGGATCCAGTTGGCTAATATCTTGTGGAAGCATTTTGCATCCATGTTCATCAGGGAAATTGGTCTATAGTTCTCCTTTTTAGTGGGGTCTCTGTCTGGTTTTGGAATCAAGGTAATGCTGGCTTGATAGAATGAGTTTGGAAGTTTTCCTTCCATTTCTATTTTTTGGAACAGCTTCAAGAGAATAGGTGTTAACTCTTCCTTAAATGTTTGGTAGAATTCCCCTGGAAAGCCATCTGGCCCTAGACTCTTGTTTTTTGGAAGATTTTTGATTACTAATTCGATTTCCTTACTGGTTATGGTTCTGTTCAAATTTTCTATTTCTTCCTGTTTCAGTTTTGATAGTGTATGTTTCTAGGAATTTGTCCATTTCTTTCAGATTGCCCATTTATTTATGTAATTTCTCATAATATTCTCTTATTATTGTTTTTATTTCTGCTGTGTTGGTTGTGATCTCTCCTCTTTCATTTTTGATTTTACTTATTTGGGTCCTTTCCTTTTTCTTCTTGATCAAACTGGCTAGTGGTTTATCAATTTTGTTAATTCTTTCAAAGAACCAGCTTCTGGTTTCATTGATCTGTTTTACTGTGGTTTTTTTGGTTTCGATAGCATTGGTTTCTGCTCTAATCTTTATTATTTCTTGTCTTCTGCTGGTTTGGGGTTTTATTTGTTCTTTTTCCAGCTCTTTAAGGCATAAGATTAGATTGTGTATCTGAGATCTTTCCTCCTTCTTTAGGAAGGCCTGGATTGCTATATACTTTCCTCTTATGACTACTTTTGCCGCATCCCAGAGGTTTTGGGTTGTGATTATCATTTTCATTGGCTTCCATATACTTTTTAATTTCCTCTTTAACTTCTGGTTAGCCCATTCATTCTTTAGTAGGATGTTCTTCAGTCTCCAAGTATTTGTTACCTTTCCTTATTTTTCTTGTGGTTGATTTTGAGTTTCATAGTGTTGTGGTCTGAAAATATGCATGGTATGATCTTGATCTTTTTGTACTTGCTGAGGGCTAATTTGTGTCCCAGTATATGGTCTGTTCTGGAGAACGTTTCATGTGCACTGGAGAAGAATGTATATTTTGCTGCTTTAGGATGAAATGTTCTGAATATATCTGTTAAGTCCATCTGGTCCAGTGTGTCATTCAAAGCCATTGTTTCCTTGTTGATTGTTTGATTTGATGATCTGTCCATTGCTGTGAGTGGGGTGTTGAAGTTTCCTACTATTATGGTACTGCTATCAATAAGTTTCTTTATGTTTGTGATTAATTGACTTATATATTTGGGTGCTCCAACATTTGGCACATAAATGTTTACTTCTTGGTGGATAAACACCTTAAATGATATAATGCCCTTCTGCATCTCTTGATACAGTCTTTATTTTGAAGTCTAGACTGTCTGATATAAGTATGGCTACTCCAGCTTTCTTTTGTTGACCATTAGCATGATAGATGGTTCTCCATCCCCTTACTTCTTCAATCTGAAGGTGTCTTTAGGTCTAAAGTGGGTCTCTTGTAAACAGCATATAGATGGATCTTGTTTTCTTATCCATTCTGTTACCCTATGTCTTTTGATTGGAGCATTGAGTCCATTGACATTTAGAGTGAGTACTGAAAGTTATGAATATTGCCATTATGTTGCTTGTAGAGTTGGAGTTTCTGGTGGTGTTCTCTGGTCCTTTCTAACCTTTGTTGCTTTTGGTTATGTATGTATGTATGTATGTATGTATTTATATTTTCATCTCTTCTCCCCTCAGAGGGTCCCCCTTAAAATTTTTTGCTGGTTTAGTGGTCACAGATTCCTTTAATTTTTGTTTTTCTGGGAAACTTTTTATCTCTCCTCTTTTGAATGACAGCCTTGCTGCCTAAAGAATTCTTGGCTGCATATTTTTCTGATTCAGCACATTGAGTATATCCTGCCACTCCTTTCTGGCCTGCCAGGTTTCTGTGGATAGGTCTGCTGCAAACCTGATCTGTCTTCCCTTGGACTTTTTTCCCCTTGCTGCTTTCATGATTCTCTCCTTGCCTGAGTATTTTGTGAATTTGACTGTGATATGCCTTGTTGATGGTCGGTTTTTGTTGAATCTAATGGGAGTCCTCTGTGCTTCCTGGTTTTTGATGTCTGTGTCTTTCCCCAGGTTAGGAAAGTTTTCCTCTATGATTTGCTCACATAACCCTTCTACCCCTATTTCTCTCTCTTCCTCTTCTGGGACCCCTATGATTCTAATGTTGTTCCTTTTAATGAGTCACTGATTTCTCTAATTCTTAAATTGTGCTCTTTTGCCTTAATCTCCCTCTTTTTTTCTGCTTCATTATTCTCCATAAGTTTGTCCTCTGTGTTGCTGATTCTCTGTTCTGCCTCATCCATCCTTGCTGCTGCGGCATCCATTCGTGATTGCAGCTCAGTTATAGCATTTTTTATTTCATCCTGACTAGTTTTTACTTTTTTTATCTCTGCAGAAAGGGATTCTAATATGTTTTCAACTCCAGCTAGTATTCTTATTATCGTGATCCTAAATTCTGGTTCAGACATCTTGCTTGTATCTCTGTTGGTTAAGTCCCTGACTGTCGTTTCTTCCTGCTCTTTCTTTTGGGGTGAATTCCTTCATTTCATCATTTTGAAGGAAGAAAAGGAATTAATGAGGTAGAAAAAATTAAAATTAAAAAATTAAACACACACACACACAAAATCGAATAAATGATGCTAGATCCTAGGTGTGTTTTGGTCTGAGTGTTGAAAGTAGCTTGAAAGGGGCACCTGGGTGGCTCAGTCGGCTGAGCGTCCGACTTTGGCTCAGGTCATGATCTCACGGTCTGTGAGTTCGAGCCCCGCGTGGGGCTCTGTGCTGACAGCTCAGAGCCTGGAGCCTGTTTCGGATTCTGTGTCTCCCTCTCTCTCTGACCCTCCCCTGTTCATGCTCTGTCTCTCTCTGTCTCAAAAAATAAATAAACGTTAAAAGAAATTAAAAAAAAAAAAGAAAGTGGCTTGATAGATTAGAGAAAAAAGGGAGAAAAAAAGAAAAACAAAGGAAATAGTTTGAAAATTTGAAAAAAATGAATGCACTGAAGTAGACTAAATTGAAATGATGGAAGTAAAATAGAATTTGAAAAAATATACACAAAAGTAAAGAATATAGTAGAAAAAAATTAAAGAAAAATATTTTTAATAAAAAATAAAAATAAAAATGAATTTTTTCTCTTTATTCAAGAAAAAGAAAAATGAAAAAGAGAAAAATAAAAAAAAAGGAAATTGTTTGAAAATTTGAAAAGTTAATACACTGAAGTAGACTAAAATAAAATGATGGGAGTAAAATGGAATTTGAAAAATTTACACAAAAATAAAAAATATAGTAAAAAAATTAAAGAAAGATATTTTTAATAAAAATTGAAAATAAAAATGAATTTTTTCTCTTTTTTTTGCTGAATTCTGTGGTTCAGGTTGTGCAGATTGTTTTGTTAATCATCAGATCAGTTTTATAGGTGTGCAGGATGGTTTAGTGTTGGTCTGACTGTATTTCATTGACAAGACACACAAAAAACTTCCATGCTGTTCCGCCATCTTGGCTCCCTCCAAGTCTGGGCACTTTTTAATCTGGACCCTGGTGAGGGTGAGTCCTTTAGAAATGTTTCTCAGTTTGTACTAAAGCCTTGTGGATCTCTGGACACGAGCCCTGTTGACTTTGAAAACACAATGTTTTGGGGGCTCATCCTTCAGATGCAGGTCTTAAGATTTGGTGTTCCCATGGGGTACATGCATGGCTCAGTCAGTTGAGCATTCAAGTTCAGCTCAGGTCATGATCTCACAGTTCATGAATTCGAGCCCTGCATCGGGCTCTGTGCTGGCTTTAGATTCTGTGTCTCCCTCTCTCTCTGCCCCTTCCTTGCTTGTGCTCTGTCTGGCTGGCTCTCTCTCAAAAATAAATAAATAAAAAAAAGATTTGGGGTTCCCAATATTGGTTTCATACCTTTTGCTCCTCAGAGAGAAGCTCAGTATTTTGAGCTCCCTCACCATTGTGAGTTGCCACCGCAGGGTGTGGTTTATGGTGAGACTGTCTTCACTTCTCCCTGCTTGGATGTGGGTTTCTTCTCATTTGCTGGATATGTAGGAGTCTCTCAGCTAGTTTTGGCTTTGTTTGTTTGTTTGTTTGTTTTCCAGAGGAAATTGTGCCACATGTAGTTGTAGATTCGGTGTGTCCACGGGAGGAGAAGAATTCAGGATTTTTCTTCGTGGCCATCATGAACCACAACATCTTTAGTGTATAGACATGTTTGAACCCATAAGGATCAGACTGTTGAGCAGTTGTTGATGCCAGCCATCAAATCAGGATTTAAATAGCTTTGGTGATGGGGCGCCTGGGTGTCTCAGTTGGTTGAGCGACCGACTTTGGTTCAGGTCATGATCTCAAGGTTTGTGAGTTTGAGCCCCATGTCAGGCTCGTTGTTGTCAGCATAGAGCCTGCTTGGGGTCCTCTCTCCCCCAGCAGCCTCTCTCTGCCCCTCCCCCACTCATACTCTCTCTCTCAAAAATAAATAAACATTCTTAAAAAATAGCTTTGGGGGCACCTGGGTGGCTTGGTTGGTTAAACTGAATTCAGCTCAAGTCACGATCTCACAGTTCTGTGAGTTTGAGCCCAGCATCGGGCTCTGCACAGACAGTGTGGAGCCTGCTTGGGATTGTCTCTCTCCCTCTCTGTGTCTCAAAATAAATAAGTAAACTTAAAAAAAATAGCTTTGGCAAAACATCTTCCATGGAACCTATTTCAGCTTAAGGTGGTTAATCAGAAATTTTATATTATAAGGGCTTACCCTTCTTTGGAGGATGTGATGCATTGCCCAGACCCCTGCTTAAGGATTAAAGGGCTCAGTCCTCTAGCTACTGAGAAGGTTGTTGGCTAATATCTGTCTTTGGGAATTGCCACCTGGTGGAGCCCAAGGTTACACCCCCCGACTGGGGACAGCCTTCATCCCATGGTGCTAAAATATAAAAGCCCCTCCCCCTCTCCTGGCTGGGGAGAACTCGGAAGGGCCATTCTTGGTCCAGACTTCCCTCTGGGGTTGGCTGAGACTTGTTGTACCTGCTCCATAGCCCAGCTTCCCCCTCTGCCCTATCCTGCTCTGTTCCCTTTCTCCCATGGGCATTGAACCAAGGGCACTCCCAAATACACCTCTGTACCCAAATCAGCATCTCAGAGTCTGCTTCCTGGGGAACACAGCCTGCGAAACCAGGTCTCAGTAGGAGGTGAAAAAAAAATAGTTCTCAGATCCTTATTGTGTGAGAAAATACTCACTTTTGAGATTTTCTGCCTTTGATCATTAAAAAGGAAAGAGAAAAAAATGACCCTTTTGGAAATTTGCTCAGTCTTTCTGCTGAACCAGACACTCTGCTCTATATTGTTTCCCTTTATTTACTAACTTTCACCCTGATTTTAATTTATCTCAAAATAAGAAAACCCAAACCTTCTTGAGCCCATTTTTGCAAGTGTAATTTGTTGCAGAACAGAAAATGACAGGAGGACCTTGAAGGACAAGGCATTTGTTGGAACAAGAAATGCAGAACATTATAGCAGAATGGAGTACTTTTGGTAATGATGCATGGGGTTGAAATGATGTGAAAGGGAGGTCATTTAACCATGTAAATTGAATGAAGGAGCATTCCATGAGAATGACCCCAGGCTCCAGTTTTCAGAACAAGAAGGTGGTAGGTCTCAGAATGAGGTCACCCTAGCACACGTGGCACTGAGTCCATCCGTCCACTTGGGTTTGGCAACCTGGTTTAATTCTCTGCTGGAGCATGGATTAGTTTTCATCTCAACAGTCCTTCTGCTTCTCGGAGGGTAAAAAATAGGCCCATTTTATAATATACTGCAAGGTATCTCAGGGTAAGAGCTATCTTAGGGAAGGAGGATTTTCACAAACAAATTGGCGACTCAATTGGAACTGGAGTTGCTGTTGAAGGTCTCAGGAACAGGTTAAAACAGTTGCATTTGCTGGAGAAAAGGAAGAGGAGGAAGGGCTGTTAACCGTTGTCATTGTTTTTTCTCTAATATTTCCTACCAAGCAACTGCTTTGGGATAATAACAAAATGATTTCACTATGGAAAAAAAATGCAGAGAAAAGGAACTGGAGCTGTTTGATTGGCTAATAATGAACATAAAGGACTTCATGCTTGTTGAATGGCAGATTGAAATCCAGTGAGTATTCATGCAGATCTTATGGGGGTGGTATTGGATGGGACCACAAATTAGTGCTGGCATTAATGAGATGGAGGCTGTAAAATACAGAGAGTTCCAATAACCAGGATCTCTGATAAGGCCCGATTGAAAGCACCCAGACCTTTCAGACAAGTTCTGTGCGAGAGCAGAGCAATAAACAACAAAGACATTCAGAATGGGGGAAAACTGGGGATTATATAATGGACTGAAGTGGTGTTAGGACGCTTGGTTAAAATGACACAGCGCAGCTGAGTGACAAACATAGCCTTGCCTAGAATAATGATTTTTAGAAACAGACATTGTTTAGATGCTACTCAAATGATCAGAGAGAAAAATTATGCCTTTTTATTGTAGGGAAGTTGGTCTAAATGAGGAACTGCCCTGTGACAATACCACTACTGCTGCACCTTATATGTGATGGACATCGTGGTTTGTGGTTCATGGCACTGTTAACACTTGTTATCCGGTCCCGTCCTCACAGTGTTTGCACACTGATAGTTGAATGCATGTCTGTGCACCCAGTTAGCTTTGGAATGCCATGACAGGAACCGGATCATATTCATTCTATGAGGCTTCTCCTCTTTCCATTTAATTGTTTGTGAATTCTCCGAAGTAATTTGTCTCAAAGAACACTGCCTCGTAGAAAATCTCCCTTTCCCAGCATTCTGGGATTATCTGGCATATAGAACAAATGCTGTTGTGGCAAAGTTATATTACATAATGGCATTACGTTGATAAATGAATGGAAGACACCATGTAACATTAACATGGGTGGCTTGCGTTTGCATGGGTGGAATTCTTGGATAACTTCAGTCTGCAAAACTCATCCACAGCTGCTGTAGGTATATTCTCTTTCCCAAGCAGGCTAATAAGGTTTTGCTGAGCATGTGTGCTCTTTATAGAACCTTCTGGCTTTCTAGAACTCCATCAGTAACTTTTTAGGAATTTGTCTCCATTTTGTCTTAGGTAAACCAGCTGGTGCCTCTCCTGCTGGTGCCACTCATGCTTATTTGTTGTTCAGTCACCAGTCTTCTATTTCCTGTCCCTCTCGGGAAGCCCTAGGTCCTAAAATAGCTATGGACTGTCTTTTGTTCAAGGCACACACAATGTTGCTGTGCTGCTATAGGGGACACAATTGGTGGGAGAACTTACTTCGTTTCCCCGATGGCCACCATCTTGGTTTTGTTCTTCCACATCCTCATTTTCCATATTACCTGAGTTATTTCAGTGCCTTAAGGTCTTTTAAGGGCCTCATTGTGTATGCTGGCTTTTAACCTGCTTTTTTGTAGTCTCTCCTTTCTATTGAGGTTTGATATGTGTTCAGCATAGAGCCTGACATACAGTGTATGTTTATTTAGTAATGTTGAATTGAACTACCCTGTGTGAGAGAGGCCCTTTTGTATTCATTGTATATGTAAGAACAGTTAAACCAAGAGAAGTTATATCTACAATCTTAGATAAAAATTTACAGCTGCGAACCCCCTTGGAAATCAATTAAGCTTTTCCATCTCATCCCCATTGTTTGTATTGATAAGAAAATTAAATTAGAAGGAAATTGACTTTCCCGGTATCTAGTAGTTAGTGGGTGGTTTAATAAAGGCTAGAATCCTGGGCTGTGGTCAATGTCTGTGTCCCCATATGTCTTCTCAAGGTTAAAGACGGTAGGCACAGAGATACTCCTGTGTGCATCATATTGATCTTTAAAAAAATTTTTTTTTAGTTTATTTTGAGAGAAATTGAGAGCAAGCATGAGTTGAGAAGTGGGGGAGGAGAGAGAGAGAGAGCGAGAATCCCAAGCAGGTTCTGTGGTATCAGCACTGACACAGAGCTCGATCTCACGAACCACAATATCATGACCTGAGCTGAAACCAAGAGTTGGACACTCAATTGACTGAGCTACCCAGGCGCCCCATCATATTCATCTTAATTTCAACATGTTTATGCCAGGCCTGGCATGCCAGTGGCTTTTTATTTATTCCTTGATGATTTCATGTCTTTCCATACCAAGAATTTAAGAAATGCCAGGGAGAGAGAGCCTGGAAGTCTTCCTGAACTGGCTGGTATGGAGTCATAGAACATAAAGGTCAAAAGAGGTTGTACAGGTTCCCTAGGTCAGTCACGCTCTAAAATTTTAGTCTCCATCTATACCATTCTGCCAAGTGGTCAGCTAGACTCTGTCAGAACATTCCTGGTCTCTCTCTCTGGAAAGAGCTGACTCTTGGGGTTTGACTGAAAGCCATCTCCCTGGAGCCTTCACTTGAGGACCAAGTCTACCCCTTTGAGGATGCTCAGAACAACTGAATTTATGGCCTCCATATCAGTTCTTCCAATTTGGTTCTCCGTGATGTTTCTCTTTCTACATTAACGTTTTTTTTTTTTTTTCTACCAGTGTCTCCCAACCTTTTGAAATCTAAGGCAGATACTGAAGATGATATTTGCAGAGTACCCTAGGGTGAACCTGAGAGGAATTAGGAATGTCTGTCTGGGGATTGGTGAAAAATTCATTACATTTTTTTCTTTATAATATATAATTATGAGAGGAAAATAAAATATAAAATACTAGGGAACATATTAAATATTGAAACTGTAGAAAGCTTCCAAATAAAATCTTTTCAAAGGTTTGAAAATGAAAGCTTAGTTTGATTCCATGAACATAACCTTTAGTATCAGGTTTTATGTTTGAAATGGCTACTTATAATTCCTGATCAAGACTTGTTAATGATGAATTCTTCAAATTCTCAATAGTTGTGATGGACAAGAAGCTGTGATTAAAAATTTAATACCATTTTTTCAGCCTGTAAAAGACATACAGCAGTTGAAATTATAATTATAGGCTCTAATAGCTCTTTCTTCACTTTCATTGACAAATATAATGTTGAAATTTCTAATGTTGGTGAGAAAGGACTACTAATCCAATTGAATGTTTTCATGTTAAGTATTTCAAAATATGCTGAAGCTCTATTTTGCAGAATGCATGTGCATTGTTAGAGCAGACGCTCAGCAGTACGGATATCTCCTGGAGGGGTATATCAGCTACACGCAGAGGGAAGTGGTTGTTATGTGTGAAGAAAGAGGCTCTGGACAGCACAGTGATCACACCCACTGGAGCACTCCTTCTACTCCCTGCCTCCACCTGGTGTCCTTAGGGTAACCGTGCCCTTTGGGCACCTGGAATAGGGACTGACTACTTCAGCAGCAGCTTCTCCACCCCACTTCCAGGATGGGGAGATGTGCTCTGCCTCTGGCTGCCAAAGTAGAGGTAGAGGTGATAGATCTTGTTTAAGCTCAGTATATCCAGGCCGAGTAGCAGGTGCCAATGTCACTTTTCATGTCTTCCTCCTGGGGGACCGTGAAAGGCATCCACAGACCCCACAATGCTTGGACAGTTCTTGCACAGAACCTACAAGAGCTTCCTGGGCCAGAGCTGGCTGGCATGGGTCTTCAGCTGTCCAGGTCCTGCTCAAGAGCTGAGTGATCCAGCTCCGGGCACAGCTTTAGAGAATTCAGAGCACAGCACAATGCCAAGGCACATGGACTGGGAAGATCTTTCGGTCATTGCTTCCATGATGTGCATTCAAGTTCTTTCATCATGATGATCTTTCTCTGAGGTCATGTCTGATTGATTTCTATCCTTTTCACAGCATGATGACCAGACCTGAACCCCAGGTGCAATCTAATCAGCAAAGAAGACCCCCCAAGGATTTTCGCCTCTTGAGACATAGATACAGTGCTTCTATGTCACATCCCTGGTATCTACGTCATGCCGTCTTGTATTATGTTTCTTGGATATTTTAACCTTTAAATGGCTAAACTTGTCTGCAAAAAAAGCCTGCTCCCTGGCCACAAAGGTAATTTTTGTGTGAGTCAAAGGCAAAATCTTGTTTGAGTATAGGGAGACTAGCTGCCTCTAAGGTGACAAAACTCTGCCACATAAATGGTGGCATGTCTGCTTGCTTTGGTAAAGGACAGTGAGTGCAAATGCTAGTTAAATGAGAAGGCATGTTACTCCTATAGGCAATGGTGGTCATTTTTATTTGAGAAGGCAAGTAGCCTAATCTAGTTGTACCCTTTTACTTTGCTTTAGGTTAGGATTTTTCTTTTTGTAATTTCTCTTCCTTTTTTTATTATTTATTTTTAAAAAAATGTTTATTTTGAGAGAGAGACGGAGTGCGAGCAGGGGAAGGGCAGAGAGAGAGGGAGACACAGAATCCGAAGCAGGCTCCAGGCTCTGAGCTGTCAGCACAGAGCCAGATGTGGGGCTCAAACCCACAAACAATGAGATCGTGACCTAAGCCGAAGCCGGACGCTCAACCAAATGAGCCATCCAGGTGCTCTCTCTTCCTCTTTTTAAATAAGCCAATTATATTGAAATACGTATAAAGAAAAGTACATCAATAATAAATGTACACCTGAATGAATTATTATAAAATAAACACTCGGGGCGCCTGGGTGGCTCAGTCGGTTGGGCGTCCGACTTCAGCTCAGGTCACGATCTCGCGGTCCGTGAGTTCGAGCCCCGCATCGGGCTCTGGGCTGACAGCTCAGAGCCTGGAGCCTGTTTCGGATTCTGTGTCTCCCTCTCTCTCTGACCCTCCCCTGCTCATGCTCTGTCTCTCTCTGTCTCAAAAATAAATAAATGTTAAAAAAAATTTTAAATAAACACTCAAGTCAAGAAATAGAACATTACCAAGAACGTAGAAGATTTCTTACTTCCACTTACCAACCACTTCCCCTCCTTCTTGTCCAGAGGTAACCACTGCCTTTACTTCTAATGTGTAAGATTAGTTTTGCCTGTTTTTGGACTTTACAAATGGACTTATGCGGTATATATTCTTTTGTGTTTGGCCAATGTTGTTCAGCATTGTGTCTGTGAGGTTTATCTCTATTGTTGAGTGTATCCATAGTTTGTTCTTTTTCATCATTCTGTAGTATTTCAGTGTATGAATATGCCACATTTTATTTATCAGTCTATTATTATTTGGATATTTGGGTTGCTTCTAGTATTTGGCTCTCATGAATAAGGGTACTAAGAGCATTTCTGTATGTGTCAGTGGCCCATATTTATGATTTTAAGGGATGATCGTGCTCTGTAGCCACTTGGAACCAATCTGCCCTGCAGGGGAGCCTAGGCATTCTTCTCTCTGGGCACAAAAGCAAGTAGTAGAGATTCCTTCTCAAACCACTGATGAAAGATATCCTTCCTGATACATATCCCGAAGTTGTCCTCTGGGAAATAATAACTTTGAATTTCTGGTGTTTTTTCTTGATGAAGTATGTATGTATCTATGTATTATAATTTCAGTATAGTTAACATACAGTATTATAATAGTTTCAGGTGTACAGTATAGCAATTCAACAGCTCCATATATTACTCAGGGCTCATTAAGACAAGTGTACTCTTAATCCCCTCCTCTTTTTTAGGGTACTTTCCTTTCTTTGAATTCCAAGTGTGCAGTCCACATCCATGCAAGAGAAGAAAACAAAAGATTGAGTTGTGAGTGAGTTTCTTAAGGTACAGCCCATGGGACTTCCACAGAGTAAAGGTTGGACTCCACTGGTGACATTGGAGGTGACTTCCCACTCTGAGAGCCTGTAAACTAATGAGATATTTTAAAGGAAGCAGTAAGAACCCAGACAACTTTATTATTTCTAGATCTGTCTCCATGGCAATTGAAGCACAGCCCTTTCTTACCCTGTAGCATATTGTATCTCAGTTATTTGTTTATGCCCATCTCTCTGTCTTAGTAGGGTCTCCTCAAGGATCCAGATGAAATCTTTTTCATCTTTTTCACTTCTGGCACAGTGCTTGCACACAATAGATTCTCTGCTTGAATTCTTTCCTCAGGGTTAGCACTGGAGAGCTGCAGAGAGGAGGCTGGAGATTGGTCCTGAGAACACACCAGAGCTTTTCAGTACCTCCAGATTTTTCAAATTTGTTCTTCCGTGTGGATGATCCACTATTAGCACCAGAGGCACAAAATGGTTTAAAATAATAAAAGATAACGTAGTTAATGCTGATTGAATCTTTCTAGTGACCAGGCACCATTCTATCTGTTTTACATTTGTGGACTCACTTGATCCTAGCATATCATGCCTGTTTTCAGGTGAGGAAGTTAAGGCTCCAACAGGTTAAGTAACTTACCTAAAGTTAACCAAATAGAAGGACAAAAACAGGATGGGAACCCAGGCTGCCTGGCTGCAGACCCCATATGACAGCCATTCCTCAATGTTGCGTCTACCAAGAGATGCATAAGACAAGTACCTATTGATTAGTTTTTGGTGGAGATTATTCTCACCTTAAGGAACAAGACAAGTTCCTATGCTAATAGTTCTCTGGATAAATTAAAACATATTCTAAATGGAAGCCTTGCATGGTAGTTGGGTACAGAGTCCCAAACCATGGTAAAGGGGGTGAGAGCATGGGCTCTCAGATGGATTTGAATCCTTACTCTGCCTCTTATTCCTTGTGACTTTGACAATTGACATAACATCTCTGAGCCCCAGTTTCCTTATCTACAAATTAGACATAGTCACTTTCACTTAAAATTTTTTTTTGAAAATGGAAAAATTACATAGAATACTTAGCATTACTAAAACAATAATAAACACTCGATAAATGGTAGTAATATTGGTAGTATTAGTATTTCTATTAGTGTTATAAGCTATGGCATGACAACGGGTCTTTTCTTTCTAGGGATGTTTCTTTTCTGAAAAACTGTTCATCTCTAGCCCTCTACAACCAGAACCTTTTCTCTCTCAGGCAATCTTAGAAGAAAATAGACTCCATCTTCTTCTCCAATACTCATTGTTGTATTGTGGCAAAGTATACATAACATAAAATTTACCATTTTAACCATTTTTTAATATACAGTTCTCTGGCAGGAAATATATTGTGCAGTCACCACCACCATTCATCTCTAGAAACTTTTGGTTCTTCCCAAACAGAAACTCAGTACCCACTGGATAATAACTCCCCATTCCTCCTTTCCCCAGGCTATTGGCAAACACCATTCTATTTTCTCTGTCTATGAATTTGACTACCCTTGTAGCCTGGTGTAAGTGGAATCATACAATATTTGTCCTTTTGTGACTGGTTTATTTCATTTAGCATAATGTTTTCAGGGTTCATCCATGTTTTAGCACATGCCAGCATGTCCTTCCTTTTTAAGGCTGAATAATATTCCATTGTGTGTGTATGTATATATATATATATATATATATATATATATACATACACACACACCACAGTTTCTTTATCCATTCATTTGTCAAGTGGTTGCTTTAGCCTTTTGGCTATTGTCAATAATGCTACTAAGAGTATGAGTATACAAATACCTGTTTGAGTCCCTGCATTCAATTATTTTTGGCATATACTTAAAAGTGGAATTGTTGAATCATATGTTAATTCCATATTTAATTTTTTGAAGACAAAATTTTTTTTGCCACAGTGGTTGCACCATTTTATATACCCATCAGTAATGGCTTGGGTCCCAGTTTCTCCACATCCTCACCAATACTTCTTAGTTTCTGTATTTTGTTTTTGTTTTTGTTTTTGTTTTTTAATAACAGCCATCCTAATGGGTGTGAAGTGGTATCTCATTGTCGTTTTGATTTGAATTTCCCTAATGATTGGTGATGTTGATCATGTTTTCATGTGCTTATTGGCCATTTTTTTCCCAATACCCATTGTTATTCTTTTTTTTTTTTAAATTTTTTAATGTTTATTTATTTCTGAGACAGAGAGAGACAGAGCATGAGTAAGGGAGGGGCAGAAAGAGAGGGAGACACAGAATCAGAAGCAGGCTCCAGGCTCTGAACTGTCAGCACAGAGCCCGATGCGGGGCTCGAACTCACAGACCGCGAGATCGTGACCTGGGCTGAAGTCGGACGCTTAACTGACTGAGCCACCCAGGCACCCCAACCCACTGTTATTCTTAACAAAAAGCATACACACCCACTCAACTCTGACAGTCTATGAATTCATGCCAGGCAAGTCGCCATACAATACAGTAGGTGGTTGTTTCATGTTTCATACTTCAGTGTCCTCCTACTGAGCACATTGCTGGGCCATTGTAGGCTGACTTACTTGCAGTAGATGGCTAATCTCAAATGCTAGGCACTGATCTTTTCTGCCATCAGTTTCAGAGGGTACTTTTTCATCCATCTTTTGCCTTATTCCAATGGGCAAGAAAGTTTTCAGTAGGTATTACGTCAGTGTGCAGGTAAACCCCATTGAAAGAATAAATGATGCCTCTCATATCCAAATAAATGTAATGAATATATCTGAGCAGCCTTGACAATGTTGACCACTCTGTCCTTTTTGAACCTGTCTTCTCCTGTGGCCATCTTGACAGCATCCTCTCTGGTTCTCAGCCTGTCTCTCTAACTACCACTCCTTCTTTTAAAATTTTTTTTTAACGTTTATTTATTTTTGAGACAGAGAGAGATAGAGCATGAACGGGGGAGGGTCAGAGAGAGGGAGACACAGAATCTGAAACAGGCTCCAGACTCTGAGCTGTCAGCACAGAGCCTGACGTGGAGCTTGAACTCACGGACCGCGAGATCATGACCTGAGCCGAAGTCGGCCGCTTAACTGACTGAGCCACCCAGGCGCCCCTAACTACCACTCCTTCTAAGTCTTCCTCCTTTTTCTTTGTTCTCTGCCCGTCATTAAATATTGGTGTTTTCCATTTCTGCTTTGTTTTTTTGTTTTTTTTTTTTTTCATCTGTGTGGTCTTCCTTCTTTACCCACCATTTGTACCTCCATTTATATATGGGGAAATTCCCAAACATGTCTCTTGCCTAAAACTCTGAGCTGCAGACTCATTTATTCAACTGTCCATTTCTACACAAAAGTTCCATGAGCACCTCAAACTCTACATATTGAAAATGGAACCCATGGTATTTTCCCGAAATAATATTCTTCCTTGAATCTTCCCTAAATGGATCAAAGACACTGCCATCAACAAGTCACAAAAACAGGGAAATCATTCTACATTCCCCTCTCCTTTACCTCCCCACATCCAGTACATCACTGCTGATCCTCCCACCTATAGTCTTTCAACACCTCCCCCCACCCTCCCACCCCAACACCCCCCCCCACCCCGTGGTTTTTCTTGCCCTAGGTCTCTGAATTCAGTAAGATAATGCTTACAATGTGTTGGCTCTGTGCCCTGCACACTGTAGCTTTTCCTACTAGTAGTACTTGCTTCAAACCCTTGTTACCATTTACCTAGGCTATTGCAATTCTCACCTCTTCTTCTGCTTCTGGTCTTGTCTCCATCAAATCCATCCCTTAAATTCTCTCAATCATTATTAATTTTTTTTCACAGCACACATCTTGTCATCTCACTTCCCTGCTTAAAAATGCTTTAGCGACTCCCTATTGCAATTACATTTGTAAGCTCAGCGTACAAGGTCCTCCAGCATCTGGCTCCTGGGTAAAGTTGGATCCATATTTGGCTGCTTCCTCACAGAGCCCTATGTTCTGCCCAGAGCAAATGCCTATGCTTCCCTGAACATACCACACTGCTGCGCAAGTTTATGACTTTGCACACACTCCTCCCCATGTACAAAACATGTTCTTACCTCCTTTTCCTCAACCACAGTTCATCCCTTAAAACCTCACCAGGTGACTTTTCTTACCTGTTGTCTTCCCTGAGCTCAGGTTTTCCAGGATGGTTGACCACCCTCTCCTTTGTGCTATTGTAACGTATACATTGTCAAGGCAATTCAGGACTCCAATGAATAGGACAGAAACTGCTGACAGCATCTTAGATGGAAGTTTTTCCAGCTTTGAAAATAAAATGAAATGTCGAGGTCTAGACTCCACTGGAAATCCTGTCATAGTACCATTTTTCCCCCAGCTAACTTTGTAATTATTTCTTTAAAAATGTCTGCCTCCTGACTAATGTAAAACAAGGGGAAAGGCCTGGGTTACAGTCTCCTTTACCTTCACACTGCCTGGCATGGTGCATCATACCAGGTATTTATTGAGCGCTGTCTGTGTGCCAAGCACTGCTGTAGGGGCTGTAGAGATCGTAAGGAACAGAATTCCTGCCTTCCCCGAGGAAAGCCTGTGCACTGCCCACCATGTTCCTGTCCCCCCCCACCCCCACCCAAAGGCTGATGTTATTCACGGAATTTTCTATGATTAGTAATATAAAGGGGGAAAAATCACTCAGAGAGAAAATACGAACTGTCAGATGAGAATGAAATTATAAGTGCTAAGAGGAGAATTAAATTAAGAACAGTAAGCATCATGGATTTATAAAAACAAGTCATGTCAGACAAACTTAATTGCTTTTCCTGATAGAATTACCAAATTAGGGGATGGCGGGGTACAGTATCCTGAGAGCAGTTTCCTTCAACGACCAGGTAATGAATATTATTTTTGAAGTTAGCAGAACCCTTTGAAATAGTATCTGTTGAAATTGTTCAAAATGAATTCAAATTGACTTTGATATGAGTCTGGTTCACCGACTTGACAGCAGATTGAAAAGGGGAAAAGCCAAGGCAACTACAAACAAGATGGCACTAAGCTTAAAGATATTGCCTAGCAGGAGCTTGGGGGGGTCTTTTTATTCAGATGTGTTTATCATGATCATTATCGGGGTCAAAGTATGATTTTGTGGCATTTAAAAGACATTGAGAGAAAATCACAGTACTTGGGGGAAGTCATTGCATGGAACACACAAATGAGATGGTTCTCTATTACCATTATGATGGTATGGCCCTCGGAGTGATAACACTCAGTGTTTTGCATAGTGCTTTAAACCCTTGCTCCTCAAAGTGTGGTCTGTAGACAGCAGGAGCCCGCAGAGCTGTCAGGATCTGGGAGCTTGTTAGAAATGTAGAATCTCCCACCCCAGTGAATCCAAATCTGCATTTTAACAAAAAATCCCCAGGTGATATTCGCGTGCACATTGGTTTGAGAAGCACTGCTGGGCTTGTTTCGTATTGTCCTTTGTGATTTGATTTTTAGACCCTTCTCAGAGGCGCAAGACATTGTGTTGATCTCATAAATGGGACTAAGCCCCAGTCTCAGTAATTCCACTTTTTGCCCTTTTTGCTTTGCTTAAAAGCAAGCATATGGGGGCACTTGGGTGGCTCAGTCAGTTAAGCGTCCGACTTTGGTTCAGGTCATGATCTCGTGATCCGTGAGTTCAAGCCCTGCATTGGGCTGTCTGCTGTCAGCACAGAGCCCACTGCAGATCCTCTGTCCCTCTCTCTCTCTCTCTGACCCTCCCCTGCTTGCACTCTCTCAAAAATAAAATAAACATTAAAAAAAGCACACGACCATATGAAGCTGATGGAGTTCTATCCTGGGGGCGGTTATTTTAGTGGGTCACACTGTCTTCTGTAAAGTGACATTAACCACCCGTGCCTCCTCACAGTGTTTCTATGTGCCACACATGTACACCGTCTGTTTCCATCCTTTAACATCATTGAGAAATGTCTTACTATTCTCATTTCACAGGTGTGGACTCTGATGTTTGGAGTGTTAATATAAATGGCTTTGGGGCACCTGGGCGACTCAGTTGGTTAAGTGTCTGACTTCAGCTCAGGCCATGATCTCGCAGTTCCTGAGTTCGAGCCCCACATTGGGTTCGCTGCTGTCTGCACAGAGCTGGACTTGGATCCTCTACCCACCCCCCTGCCCATCCCCAGCTTGCATTCTCCCTCTCTCGTGCATGCTCTGTCTCTCTCTCTCAAAAATAAATAACCAATAAATAGAATAAAAAATGATATATGTATAATTGGCCTACATTTATATTTTTAGTAAATGGCAGAGCCAGAGCCAGGATTTAAACCTTGGTCTGTCTGACTCCCAAACCTTGCTATTTCATATCTATGTATGACAGAGACTATGTCATGGCTATGCGTAACAGGAGTTTCAGACGCTGGCACAGAGAGGGGGATTCATCTGAGAACTGTTTATTGAGCATCTATGATATTGTAGGAACCACTGAGAGTATTCATTAAGGAATGAAACAGACCTGGGCCCTGCCTTTGTGAAGTTTATAATCTAGTAGAGATGGGAGTATGTGTGTGTGTGTGTGTGTGTGTGTGTGTGTGTGTGTGTGTTTAAAGTAGGAATAGTATGGGAGATATTGCTTCCAAACTTGTGCTATTTGTTGGGATAATGCAGATATCAAGAATGATGGAAAATTGCTTTAAATATAAGGTTAACTGGATGAATGGTAAACATGGGGGTATGGAAACATTAAAATACGTAACAGACTATCGAGTTATTAATGACAAATTTTAACTAACCATTTTGCTTTTTAAGGATTTCTTCCAACTTTGTAAGGAACCTTGTTGGGCCCTTAGAGAAATCCGTGATTCAGTGAATGCCAGTGAGAACTCTGGAAAGGAAAGGTGATGGAGGAGACTAACATGCCATCTCTTGCATTGCTGACCTTGGCCTAGTGTCTGGGTCCCAATGCCTTTTGGTATTTGAGACTGAACTAAGAGAAGGATGTTTGTCCTCCATGTGAGCCTGGTCTCCAGAAAACTGCCGGATGATAAACATTATAGAAAATCCAGAATCCAAGAGTCCTTAGTGGGGAGATGGTACATTGACACATGGAGGGCTGAGCATCTTTTTAGAAGCTTTTCTCCTAGTGAACTGTCCTTTATCCCTCAAGTTTCTGATCTTGCCGACGTGGTTAGGAGGGTGATATCTGCCAGATGGTCCTGCACAGCGTTACCTTTTGCTTTAAAGTTCTCATCAAATTGTAATTTAAAAAAAATTTTTTTTAAGGTTTATTCATTTTTCAGAGACAGAGGCAGAACATGAGGCGGGGAGGGGCAGAGAGAGAGGGAGACACAGAATCTGAAGCAGGCTCCAGGCTCTGAGCTGTCAGCACAGAGGCTGACATGGGGCTTCAACTCACGAACTGTGAGATCATGACCTGAGCTGAAGTCAGGTGCCCAACCAACTGAGCCACCGAGGCCCCCATCAAATTGTAACTTTAAAAATGTTTATTTATTTTTTAGAGAGATAGAGAGAGACAGAGAGCGAGTGAGTAGGGAAGGGGCAGAGGAAGGGGCAGAGGGAGACACAGAATCTGAAGCAGGCTCCAGGCTCCGAGCTGTCAGCACAGAGCCTGATGTGGGGCTCAAACTCACAAACTGTGAGATCACGACCTGAGCTGAAGTCGGATGCTTAACCAACTGAGCCACCTAGGCGCCCCGGATTGTAATTTTTTTTTTTTAATATCCATTTCTTTCCACAAGTCCTCAGCTCCATGAGGGTAGAGTATTTGTCTCTTGCAATAAATACAGTATCCCCAGGATCTTGCAGAGTGCAAGGCAAATAGTAGGTGATAAATCAATGACTCAATAGTTGTTCTATTAAAATTTGAAAAACTGGTATTTTTAAAAGTCCTTTTTACTTTAAAAAATGTAGCTCAATAAATATCCTTTATTTTCTTATGTGTGGCAAAATACACATAACATAAATTTACCTTCCGACCATTTTAAGCATACAGTTCAGTGGTGTAAAGTACATTCAGATTATTATACAACCATCGTTACTGTCCATCCGCAGATGGATGTCAAAATGAAACTCTGTGCCCATTTAACACTAACTCCCTGTTTTCTCCTCCTCCCTTTCCCTGGAATAATTTCTGCCTCTGTGAATGTGACTATTTTAGGTACTTCATACGAGTGGGCTCATGCAGTATTTGTCCTTTAAAGACTTTTTTACTTTTTTCTTTCTGAGTTATAAAGGGGCGCAAACTCTGTGGTAGTGTTTATTGGAGTGAGTCTTCCCTTCATCTGACTTAAAAAGAAATATGCTTATTCTTGGCCTGTTCATATTGAAAGAATCAGAGGATAGTAGAAGAGGAAGAGATGTGGACAGACCATCCTCTCCAGGCTTCTTACTGTTAAGCTTCAAGTATAAGTTGCTAGCCTAAAATTCAGGGATGTGGGAATAGGGGATCAAGTATTTCCTCCCTGTCTGTTGACCTATTGAATGTGAGAATCCAAGGCAGTGTAATTAAGATAGCATTTCCCCATCATTACTTATTTTCACATCTGACCCAGACTCCCGACATAATATTGAAGAGAAGATATGAAATAAATATGAAATAAAACAGATACGAAATAAAACAGAACAGATGTAGCAGAGATCCTTGGGTAGTAATTTAATACCTGAATCTGGGGCATGGAGAAGGGACTGGCTCTGGTCTTTTTGATCTAACAAGGCCAAGCAAGTTACATGATGCCTGCCTGTGCTTTGACTGGAATACACTTACCACACAACACACACACACACACACACACATCAATGGTTTAGAGATGACAGAGAGGGCTTGCAAAAAGTCACATCTACATATGCAACATCTCTTGACCAGCCAGTGAATTGACAGCAAATAGAAAGTAAAGATGAGACTTCTGAGGTCCATGTTTAGGCCAGCTATCTGTATATGCTATTCTGAGTGGCCTCTCTGGTTCAGAGATGAAGACAGGAAGGGGCAGTGGTGTTTGGTGGGGCTGAGTATTTGGCTGGGGCAGGAAATAGGATTCTCTCGAGGCTTTGGACATCAATCAGATTCTGGGGAGCTCACGGAGCCAAGAACTGAATAAGACACCAGTAAGCCCATTTGGGAGCTAGGAAGGGCTGCAAAATGTGAAGGGAGTCAGAGATCATTATCAGAACTAAGAACTTGAAAGATAAGAAATTAGTTAGCATTTAAACAAGCATAAGTGGGCTGAGGTGTGTGGCAATAGCCTGGTTGGAGTGTTTTCTGTGATCATGGTCCATCATGAGGATAATACAGGGAAGTTTAAAGGGCTAGGAAAAGTACAGACATATTGCCTGAATTGTTAAACAGGTCACATTTATTTTACTGTGTGGATGTGTCCAGTGTGCCATGTTGATGTCTCTTTTCCCTAAAACCCAACTCCTCCACATCTTAGATGTTAGCTTTGTGGCGAGCTTTATATCCCTATTACAGATCAACTAGTTAGATGCCAAACACTGTACTGGTTAAAATGGTTAAGGGGGCTTCTAGTAAGGTAAGTGATTTGCCTGGTATTAGAAATGTGCATCCCACTTTGAGAGTCCTGCAGGTGTCTGAGAAGCTTTGGGGCTTACACAAAACCATTTTCATGTCTTCAATACACATTTAGCTTTTACTTGTGCCAAGATGATAATGGGCTTCCATTCATTCCTTCAACTTCTTTTGACTATTGAAAGAAGTAGTTAGAGTTTGCTGAGAATCTTTGCACCCCAAGTGCAAGTAAGAATACATATATCATGGAATACATATATCATAGATATATATCTATATCTATATCTATATATGTCATGTATATTTTTATTCATGAAAAGATGGCTTCCAAAATCATTGAACATATTTATCTTAGCTTTTGCGTTCTCAGGTCCTACTGCCAGACCAGGTAATGCTTTTCTTCTTGGATCATATAGTATGTGCTTCAGTCTGAATAACATTAAAAATATTTCTCTTAGCAGGATGTGGTGGAGTTGTTTTCTTTTTTAATTTCAAATAACACCACTCCTTGAACTGGGAACAAACAATTCACTTGCAGCTCAGCTCTGCATTTATTTGTAATTTTCACATAAATCAACTTATATGAAAATGTATTCATAATTTGAGCTTTCTCTATAGCGATAAAATGTTTCTGCTTCTGTGGTAGAAAATAGCTTATTATGCAAACAACATTGCCACTCTTACATTATGCATGGGATTTACCTGGAGAACATCACAAAAGCTTTAAAAAAAAGGCCAGGGGAGGGTGTAGGGTACTTCATTTACTGCACCATTTACCTATAATAATTAGCTACAAATGAGCTAATATCTGTATTTAGCAACTTATTTAATATTGCTTTGGTTAATTCAGGGAAACAATGGAGGAAAAAGAAAAAAATACAAGGGAGGTCTCCTGATAAATGGTGCCTTTCAGGATGTCAGCCCAATGAAAAATGAGATCTGGTGGTTTCAAACTTGGGCCAGTGGTGGTGAGTAATTAATGGCCAACTCATTTGAACTTGTGTGCTTGATCTAATTTGGGATATTGAGAGTTCACACTGATTTGCCTTTAAAAAGGATGTCACTGTCAAATAAGGTGATTGTATAAGATTGATATGGAGAGCCCTGACTTGGATGTATAGCACAATTTATATTTAGAGAGGCAGGAGCGGTGTTATTCCTAAGCGTGTGTGTAGCGGTTCCACCACATCTGGAGGGAAAGCTGGTGTTCTTTCTATATAGGATTTAAATAGGGATCTTCAGGTATAAATGGTAGATGGTATTTATTTTTTCAGTCACATCACAAATATGTCTTAAATGTCTTTTTGCTGTGTTCAGACCTGCGGATAAAACAGTAATACAGTATGGCCTCTGCTTTTGTATTACCTCTGTTGTGGTTGGGGAGGAATGGGAAGGCAAAGAACAAATAGCACAAATGAGTACAATAATTGCAATAAGAATGATAAATGCTGTGAAGGAAACATACAAGGAGCATGATTTAAGGAGTTACAGGGTGGTAGATATAATCTTTAACGAGTGACCTAACCTTTTTGAATATACTCTTTGTAAATTATAAAGGACTGCATATACATGAATTATCATCCCCCAGTTATGTACAGTCCTACTGGTTGCCTCAGTGCATCTGCCATCTTGAATCACTGTTAGTGGTCCATCTGGGTGATCCCGTTTCGAAGAACCAAACACCAAGAGGATTGCTCTTTGGTTGTGGCTTCTCAGAAGCCTTTGCAAAGCTTATTATTGCTCTATTGAGTCCAAAGGGTGGCTTTCTTTTCTTGGGCCTGCTATGGGGTTTCTGCTAACCTTTGTTCAGGTCTAAAATTGAGGGTCTTACCTGGAGACATAAGGTGGTACAAGGTAGATCAAGATCCAGTTCTGGTATCAGAAGCCTGGTGTTCCATTCCTAGCTTTACCCCTTAGGGGTTTCTTGACTTTAGTCAACTTACAGATTTTTCCAAACATCTACTCCTTGTCATGTTTAAAAACCGTATAACAATAATATCCTCCCTAATAATATCTGACAATGCTTTTCCAAGTTATTATAAAGTGAAAATTTCTATGTTATTTAATAATTTCAGGCCATGGAAAGAAAGTGGACCGTTCCTTAGTTCATTTTACAAAGCCATTGTAATCTGATATTTATGTATTGGTTTCACTTAGAAATATGGTTGCAAAAAGTCTAACTAAACCTTAGTTTACTGAATCTAGTCCTGTATAAAATGAATAACACACCATGACTGAGTAGGATTTATTTCTGTAATGTAAATGTGTTTTAATATCAGAAAATCTACATGATAGTTCTTTAAATCAACAAACTAAAAGAGGGAAAAAAATCATAGGATTATTCGATCATTAGATACTATAATATAATTTTATAAGATTAAATAGCCATTCTTGATAAAACTACAAGCAAAATAAGAATATAGGAAAACTTACTTACGCATGAAAAGATTATCACATTCTTTTAGCAAATGTAATAATCCAGTGATGAAGTTATTTTGCTTAAAATCAGGGACAAAATAGGGCTCCCGTCTATGACCATAGTTATTTACATTGATTTGGAGGTAGTAGCAAATGAAATAAGATGGGAGAAGTAAATGATAAGTATAAATATTAGAAGAGATGAGATTGCTGTATTTGGAGATGGTATGACTAGATATTTAGCAAACCCATGGTACTAAAAAAAATACTATGTTATATGGGAGCTTTTGGTGAGGTGTTTTGTTATTTGATGAATATACACAATATATATTTTTTCCTTTTATTCGTATTAGTCAACTAGAAATAGACTTTGAAAAAATCTTCCATTGATAATAGCAACAAAAATTCAAACTACATAGGAATAATTTTATAAGATTTGTACCCCCCTTAAAAAAAACCTAAAAAATCTTATTGAATAAATGGAGAGGCATACTTCAAACCGTAAAATTTTCAATTCTTTCTTTTTTATTTTATTTTTGGAGAGCACGAGCAGGGGGGAGGGGCAGAGGGGGAGAGAGAGAGAGAGAGAGAGAGAGAGAGAGAGAGAATGAGAATCTTAAGCAGGCTCCATGTTCAGCACAGAGCCCAACACAGGGCTTGATCCCATGACCCTGGGGTCATGACCTGAGCCAAACTCAAGAGTCGGATGCTCAATAGACTGAGCCACCCAGGTGCCACAAATTTTTAATTCTTTGGAAATCATTGAACACATATTTGCAATTTCATTCAAAAACCTAATGGGATTTTTAAAAAGAGAATAATTAAGTTCAAATGGCAGAATAAGTATCTTAAAATAGTCAAGAAAAATTGTGCAAAAGAATAATAAGACATACTTACTAGATATTAGAACTAATTTCAGAGCCATGATGGTAAAAAATTGTTTGGTATCAGCATCAAATCAGATAAATAGATCAGAGAAACATAGTTAAAAACACCAGAAAAAGATCCAGGTGTTGATGAGAATTTACCATGTATCAAAAGTGGCATTGCAGCTTATTAAAAGCATGGTTTATTTAATAAAAGGTCCTGGCAAAAGTGACTACCCATGTGGAAGACAACAAAATTTATAATCCCTACGTCGTCATATAAGAAATCAAGTCTGGATGTATTAAAGAAAGTAATACGATCTTTATTAAAATGAGTAATGCACTTAAGCTTTGACCTTGCAAAGTGAGTGGGCTTCTAGCCAATAGAAATAAAGCACTGGTATATGAGGACATGTATACTAATATTTATTACAGCATTGCTTTTATTGGCAAACAAACAAGAAAACTGGAAACAACATCACTTTTCATCAATAGGACTATTGAATAAGGAGATCCATATATTGGAATTTTATGCAACCATTTAAAAGAATGAATTCCACCTCTATTTATTGGTTTGGAAGGATGTCCATAATGTAATTCAAGAAGGAAAAGCAAGCTGCAAAATTATGTGAAGAGTATGATCCAATTTCTGTATCTATATTTTATATAAACCAAAAAAGGAATAAAAGGGCTCAGCTGGCTGTTACTATTGGTTTTCTCTGGGAAGAAGGTAAGGATAGAGGGAAATGAAGAGGGAGATGCATAACTTTTAAAAATATATTGTTAGCTTGTGTCACTTGTTACAGTGAGCACTTACTCCTTTTAAATTAAAACAAATTATTTAAAATGTTAAAAGACCAAATAAGTTAGTGCACTGTCAGATTGGCATTACTTCTTGCTTCTGCCTAAATTTTTTTTTTTTTTTGCCTAAGAATAGAAAACCACCTTTTTAAAAAAAAATTTTTTTTTAACATTTATTTTTGAGAGAGGCAGAGAGACAGAGTGTGAGCAGGGGAGGGGCAGAGAGAGAGGGAGACACAGAATCCGAAGCAGGCTCCAGGGTCTGAGCTGTCAGCACAGAGCCTAATATGGGGCTTGAACTCAGGAGCCATGAGATCATGACCTGAGCCGAAGTCTGACCCTTAATCAATTGAGCCACTCAGGCGCCCCTAGAAAACCAGCTTATTGAGAATGGGTCAGTTCTCATCTAATTAGGTAATATTTTTCAAAATATACTCTGGGAAGTAAGCCTTCCCAAAGATCCCAAAAACCCAGATCCCCAAATCCCAAGCACTTTTCCTTTCTACTCAAATTACCAATGTTAAAACCAATTACATTGGACAGTGAGAACAATTTATAAAAATTAGAATAAAAAGTCCTTTGGCTGGGAAATTATATGGGGTCAGCCTCCAAAAAGAAGAGGCCTAGGGCCTGAAAGTTCTCAAAGGACACCAGTCTCACAGCCAGTAATACTATGCTCCAACTCTCATATCTGACTCGGAATATGGTATTCTTCCTACTGCTCCACAATATTGCCTGTCAATATGGGCAAAGGGCACTAAACCTATCCCAAATGGAAATGTTCTTTTCTCCCACCAATTTAGAAGACCTTTGAGGGCTTTACAGGCTGTTGTACTGAACCATAAATATCATATAGCTGTAAGTATCAAAATGTTCTGCTGTTTTGAAATCTCTGGTTTTCAAGATACTCAATGATTAGAAATTTTCATAGGCTGGCCCTGACCATTTCCTGCCAGAGTTGGCATGACAACTAAAATCAAATTGATGCCAACTTCTACCTGTCTCATTTTTCATGTTACTGCTGTCCTAGTAAAAATTAGAGTTGGTTTGGTATCCAGTAAGAACTGGGCATCTCTTAGTACAACGCCACCATTCCCCATATTCACTATGCCCCTGGTGTCTAATGTGGGGCGAGTTATTTAGGAGAGGCAAGCTGGTGGCATGGACAAAGCACGCTGGGGAATTAGCATAGTAGCCCAGGCCTTTGGAGTGTGTGTGTGTGTGTGTGTGTGTGTGTGTGTGTGTGTGTGTGTTTGTGTGTGTGTGTGTTTGCGTGTGTGTTTGCAAGGCTTAGAATTGCCTCAGTAATGATCACAAGCACTTTTTGATGTTTGCAACCTATGAATGCATGCCAACAAATGACTGACTGGCTGAGCTGGATGAGTGTCCCAGAGGATGGGTTGTTGGCAGCTGTTCTTGGTGTATCTTCAAGCATAGTTACTTGTGAGAGAAGAAATAAAATTGGAGCAAGAGAACAGCTTGGCTTCATTTCTCTCATAGTGAGAAAGGGTTGTGACTTGAAGTCATTTGTCTGTATCCTGATGTTAAGAGTAGCTCAGATGTAAATTTCAAATTAAATAAGAAAGTCTAAGAGAATGCATTATGAGCTCAGTGCTCAATGAACAAAATAAAAATGATTTCCGCCAAGGGAGCTAATTTTACTCTGGGGATGAGTTTATATTTTTCCCCTTTAAGTGTGCTTAGGATTCAGTCTTGAGGGTCAAATATTGACATTTATAAGACAACTTCTTATCCTATACAGCAATGGTAATGAAGAATTGTAAGTACATGAAACATTATGAACAAATCTCACAACATAATGTTAAGTACAAGAAGCCAGGCACCAAAGAGTATACTCTATGATTCCATTTACATAAGGTTCAAAAGCTGGCAAAACTCATCAATGGGGCTGAAAGTCAGGAAAGTGGCTGCCCCTGGGGGCAGGAGTAACAGGAAGGAGCATGAGGGGAGGTGCTTGTCATGCATAAAAATAATCAGGGGCGCCTGGGTGGCCCAGTCAGTTAAGTGTCCAACTCTTGATTTTGGCTCCCATCATGATCTCACGGTCGTGGGATCAAGCCCTGTGTCAGGCTCTGTGCTGACAGCATGGAGCCTGCTTGGGATTCTTTCTCCCTTTCTCTCTCCCCTGCTTGTGTGCTCTCCCTCTGTCTCAAAATAAATAAATAAACTTTAAAAAATAAATAAATAAAAATAATTTCTCGTGTCTTTCTTACGTGCTCTTTCTTTAATTGGCTTATTTAGCATCCTTGGTAGATGGCAACCATTCTTCCTCCTTTGTCTCACTTTCATTCTATGGATAAATCTTTAATAATGCTTACAATTGATTAACATTAAACCATTTTTTTTAGTCCTTGACTACTTAGAATGAGTTCATTTATTATAGTCTTTTCCACCTGATACTTTACTGAGGGGGGCAGACTAATAAAACAGGTGCAGACAGCTTGAAATAAATGTTAGACATGAGGAAAAGATGGCCCATTAACCTCACACAGTGAAGGGTACTACAGTCGTAGGTAGAAAGGCAGCTTGCACTCCATTCACAAATTTACTTAGGGCATGGTCATCTAACAAAGCTTTTAATCCCTGTCCTGGGTAGTTTGTTAATTTATTCTGTCTAGAGGTGGGGCATCGATTGGGAAACCTCTGGAGATGTTTTCTGGTTGTTTCATTTCAAGTAATTAAGTCTATCAGGGAGCATGGTAAGAGATGAGGACAACCCCGTCATGAAAGTAAAACCTCCAGCATCCTGGGGCTGTGAGACGACTTCTGCTGTGAGTGATCCCAAGTAAGGGTCACTTAAGAATGAATGAAGGAGGTGATGGAGTCTGGTTGGCCTCTAGGTCAGGACCTCCTGCCTTCAGCTCAGCAGTGTCTTTTCAGACCATACCCCAGACCCTTCCTCCTGAGTCCACCCAAGCTGCCAATGGCTGCACTCACCTTCGGTTTGTTTGCAACTCTGCTGTCCTGCCTCTACTTCTGTTGTGATCCCTTGGTACCCACACCCTGCGCTCATCTGTCTCTTGCCGCTGAGTTGTGTTCCCAGGCATCATCCCTCTCTGTGAGGGATGGCTGTCCACTCTTTGGCAATTGCCTACCATTATTCTCATCTCCTCTCTGCAAGGGGACTCCACCTGAGCTTACCTTGGAATGAATGTTTTCTCACCGGGGCTTGAACTATCCCTTCCTCATGGATCAGTGGCTCTTAGCTGCCAGTGAACACATAAAAAAAGAGGGGGGAGAAGGAGAAATAAGGAGAAACTCTGATTAAAGTTACCAGTCTTTAGGGTGCTTCAGTTCAAATGTTACTTCCTTACAGAAACCTTCTCTAACTTCCCTTTCTAAAGTGACCCCATCATTTTCTATCATATTACTCTCTTTTATTTTCTTCCTTACTACTGAAATTATCTTGTTCGTTTGTTTACTTGTTTGCTATCGAATTCTCTACTCCTGTATGACTGTGATCTCTGTAAAGAGTCCCTTACCAGTCTTGTTTGCTGTGATATCCTAATGTGAACAGAACTTGGCACTATGGTAGCACTCAACTCATAATTTTTGAGTGAATGAATGAATGAATCTTTAAAAACACTCTGAGGGGCGCCTGGGTGGCTCAGTCGGTTGGGTGTCCGACTTGGGCTCAGGTCACGATCTCGCAGTCCGTGAGTTCGAGCCCCGCATCGGGCTCTGTGCTGACAGCTCAGAGCCTGGAGCCTGTTTCCGATTCTGTGTCTCCCTCTCTCTCTGACCCTCCCCCATTCATGCTCTGTCTCTCTCTGTCTCAAAAATAAATAAACGTTAAAAAAAATTTAAAAAAAAAATAAAAAATAAAAATAAAAAAAAAATAAAAAATAAAAACACTCTGAAACTTGAAGAAAGTTTGAGTGACTCCCATTCAGAGTATAATGTATGAAAGTAAAATAGCCTCAATCGGTCCTCCATGTGATTTTGTCTTGCAAAACCCAACTGGCCAAAGACTATAGAACACCCACTTGGGACAGTTACACTGTGATGCTAATACAGTCTTTGTTGGGCTAATTTGAGGTCATTGGCCTATGATGGCCACAGTGCTTACATAGGCTAGCTTCTGGCTATGGAGAGGAATGTGGCTTTTAGTTACAGAGTCGGGAAGGCATGCAAGGTTAATTCTGAGTTAAACTTCAGGATTTGACTCCCCTGGGAGACCTAGAAATGGCTAAGATCTCACATTAATATGTAACCAAAATTTAAACTCATATTTCAGCAACAAGAAATAGTAAATAATGCATTGCTTCATGAAGATTTGCTTAGTTTATTTACTTACATTATTTATAGGTTATGTTGGGAATAGACTTGGCCTGCTCTGCTTTGTTCACAGTAACATTCCATAAATATAACAGCAAGCAATAAAATAGCATTGATTCAGAAGTGAGCTCATTGCTTTGTATAACATCAAACAGAAAAGCTGTGTTACAATGATAAATACTAAATCTTTAAAATATCTTTAAAATATCATTGGCTTTTTACTGTCATTACTTATGCAGTGTGTATTTCAGATTTTCATATTCAGTCTTGTGCTTTTTTACGTGTGAGTTATGCCCTGAGGCTTTTGGTATAGTCTGTACAAAACTGGCATTTTGAAGTTTTGGTTAGATGGCAGAAGAACTTGATTCTGGCTCAAAAGACCATCGTGAACTGTCCAGGAAGATCTCAATAAGAGAACAAATGGCAGTAAAATGTAGTGGCTTTTTTTTTTTCCTGTGAATGTGAAGTTCAAGCAATTCAAAAAAGTGAGGGTTTAAACAGAAACGACTTTTTATTCTTCCTGTGGTACGGAATGTCTTTGTTTTCCTACTTGGCATCTCCTAGAATTTTCTCAAGATTGTGGAGTCTCATGGCCTTATGTTGGTCAAAGGAAGCCAGGATGGTGCTTTGCAGACAATGGGAAATAGGTATATAGTTAAGATCTGGACTATGGAGTCAGGTAGCTCTGGCCTTCGGTCTGGCTCTGTTACCCTATCAGCACGTTGTGTTGGGCACACGTTGTGTGTCTTTGGGCAAGGGACTTAAGCACTTGAGCCTGAATTTGTTGTCTGTAAAATAGAGATAATACCATATACTTAATAATGTAATGAATATCCAATAAGATAATGTTTCTGGAGCACAGTGCCTGACACATATTGAGGGGACCATAAGTGTTGCATCACTTTGGGGAGGGGCTGCTGAAGAGGAGGGGGAGATTTCCTGACTCTGTAACCAAAATTGAAAGTTGCAAATCACCTGATATTTATGATGGAAATGGATTGTATGAAGTAGTCATAATTATATATTGAACCCCCACCTTAATGCTCTTTGGCATAAAGCATGTCTGTCTTGGACCCTTTTCAAGGAAATTTATAAAAACTGGTATCACAAAAAAACCTCTCATAAAGTGCATTTATACACATCTATCTCCTTGGCAAAGGCCTGAGGGCAGTGTGAATATGTTTTAAAAACACAATCTGCAATGTTGCTGAGTCTGACTGTTGGGTAATTTTTTGATTTTTTTTTTTTTTAATGCCCTTATGAAGGCACAGTTGTATTTTTAAAACATAGTGACAAACTGAAGGAGGGGTGGGGAAGATGGGAGGAAGCAAGCCCATGGAAGGATGGAAAATAAAGAGGGCTGACAAATGGCCCCCAGGTGGAACAAGTTGGATCAAGTCTTAATTTATGGGCCACCACTTTCTACCCTGGGTCTGTTTTTGACATGCAGATTGGAAAGCAGTGGCTCAGACAGATCCCCATGTGAGGTGACCTAAATTACAGCCTCTGTACGCTGAGACACGGGGGATTTGTTACAAAATGATTTTCTATCTCTTATGGTATCCTCAAGACTTATTTAATCCTCTCTCAAAGTGTGAAGAATACGTAAGAGTTATGGTATCTTGTTGGGGGTATCTTTTTTTTTTTTTTTAATTTCACCTTTTAATTTGAAAAGTTTCCTATCTGCTGAAAAGTCGCAATAGCAATATAATGAATTGCCATGTATGTTCACCTAGATCTACCTATTGTTACTATTTTGCCACTTTCATTGTATCTATGCCTATCTATGATATGATGTATGATATATAACGTATTTTATTTACTTATCTTTTGCTGAACCTTTGGGAGTAAATTGCAGAGATCATGATGGTATCAGTGAACATTTTCTTTTTTTCTTTTTGAATTTAAATCCAAGTTAGTTAGCATGCAGTGTAATAATGGTTTTGGGAGTAGAATTTAGTGATTCATCAGTTACATATAACACCCAGTACTCATCCCAACATGTGCCCTCCTTAATGCCTATCACCTATTTAGCCCATCCCCCCACACAACACCCCTCTGGCAACGCTGTTTGTTCTCTGTACTTAAGAGTCTCTTATTATGGGGCGCCTGGGTGGCTCAGTCGGTTAAGCGTCTGACCTCGGCTCAGGTCATGATCTCGTGGTCCGTGAGTTCGAGCCCCATGTCAGGCTCTGTGCTGAGAGCTCAGAGCCTGGAGCCTGTTTCCGATTCTGTGTCTCCCTCTCTCTCTGACCCTCCCCCGTTCATGCTCTGTCTCTGTCTCAAAAATAAATAAACATTAAAAAATAAATAAAAAAAGAGTCTCTTATGGTTTGCCAGCAAACAATTTCTAAGAACATTAAGTGCATCAACATCATGAACTTATTAAATCTAGTAAGTTTCATGTTGATACAAGGCCATTATCTAACATGCAGTCCATATTCAAATTTGTCCCTTATCCCCAAAATGTCCTTTCTGGCAATTATTTTTTTTCACTCCAGGATCATTCATTGTATTCAGATGTCAATGTTTCCTTAGCCTCCTACTGGAGGCTGCAGGCATTCCTTGGTCTTTTCTTTGTATTTCCTGACATTGACATTTTTTAATAGGACTGGTCCCTTATTTTTTAAATGTCCCCCAATTTGGGTTTGTCTGATTGTTTCCTTATGGCCTATTTCAAGTTCTGCATCTTTGTTAGGAATACCACTGAAGTGATGTTGTGTCCTTCTCAGTGCCTTAGTGCAGGTGACGTGCAGTGCTGATTAGAAAATTTTCATCAGCACTAAAATATATCTTTAATAGTCTTACTTCTTATTTGTTAAAATGAATACTCTGGAGGATTTCTTAGTTGGAAAAATCTCCTTGACAATCTTACTACATGAAACATTTGCCACTGTTTCTTGGAACAATGGTTATGGAATCATCTTGCTTTATCACTTTATCACTAGATAGAACAGTGCTGATGTGTTTGAATTTTGAAATCTTAGGGACTTCCCTAAGATGCCTTATTATCAGGAGATTTAAACTATGTTGGAAGTCTGAGGGTGCTAATTAATCCCTCTTCCCTTTCTGTAGGTTCTTAACCAATTGAGAACACAAGGAGCAAAATGATGATCAGCTTTATTACTAGGAGAGCTGGAAGATGTGGCAAAGCCTTTTCCTTCTTCTACAAGGCAGAACCTTTGATACTTTCCCAGTCCTGACCTAACCATTCTCAACCCACATTTACAAAGGTCGAGACCTGGCCAGACCTGCCACAAACTGGTTGGGAGAGGAAACACAGCTATCCATGTTGTTGAGTACATGCAGATCTGAGAGGCCAAGTGCAAAGGGAAAGGGAAAGCGTGGGACATAGCTGGCCCCCACTGCCTGGAATGGCCCTGACTAATGTGCCCATGACTGCCCTGCTCTTTCCGGTCTCATCCTCTTCTGTGGAGAGGAGCCAGTGATAGAGGAGAGAGACAAAGTGCAGGTGTTTTCCCTAACGCTCCCCTAGACGACAAGAGATGAAGTCTTGACTCTGATGTAGAGTGACAACGTGAGGATGGATGGAAAAGGGCTCTTCCTATAACAGTTATTTCTTGGGTTGCACCAAGTGGAATGGAAAAATGTGAAGTCTAATTGCAAAGTGAAATCTCATCTTTTTAATTAATGCTGCAGACTGCCAGGGACATCAGCTTTCTTTTTCAACTTTGGAAAACCCATTGAAGAGCAAAACATTTGTCAACTTTGCCAACCTAGACTAGTCTCTCCCACACTGTTCCCCATCCCCCCTTTTAAAGAAATAATACATTCACGTGGTTAAAATTTTTAAATTTACAAAATCTCCTTTTCACCTTTCCCTCTACTTCTCTTGTACCATTCTTAAAATCTATTCTTTTTTTTTAAATTTTTTTAATGTTTATTTATTTTTTGAGACAGAGAGAGACAGAGCATGAACGGGGGAGGGGCAGAGAGAGAGGGAGACACAGAATCCAAAGCAGGCTCCAGGCTCTGAGCTCTCAGCACAGAGCCCGACGCGGGGCTCGAACCCATGAACTGTGAGATCATGACGCGAGTGAAGTCAGATGCTTAACCGACTGAGCCACCCAGGTGCCCCTTAAAATCTATTCTTGAATTCTGTGGCTCAGGCATTCATTTTTCAGACAAATCATTATCACGTGAAGCTTCCTTACCCTTCCATCCCTCCTGTCCATCTTGGTTCCCAGTCTTTTGATATTAAAGCCAGATCCTGGAAAGGGGTCAGTGCTAGACAGGGAGAAGATTCTAGACATATGTGTATGCATATTTATGTGCCTGCATTTCAAAGTCAAATAAAAATGATTTAAGAATTGCTCATTTAGTCAATAAATCAAATCATATTTATTATTTAGTTATCATGTGCCATGGATGACACAAAGAGTACAAAGAATGGTCCCCTGAATTCAGAATGCTTTGGAGTTTATTTGTGGAAGCAAAATTAATAAAGATACCTGCAGACAACTTCTAAGCTGTGTGATCTCATTTGTGGGTACTGAGGTCTTCTGGAGAGAAGACTAGTGTGAATGGTGGGCTCTGGGGAGAGCTTCATGGAGCTTCTAGCTGCTTGGAAAACCCATCATAGGCAATCAGTAAATCCTATCTCATGGAGGAGATAGGATTTGAATGGAGCTTTGGAGGACAGGACTCAGTGGGTGTTGGGGAGGAGGGCATTCTAGGCCTGACTACTTAAGTCACACGGACCTCTTTGCTATGCCTTCAACATGCCAGGCTCATTGCTGACTTAGACCCTTACTGTTTCCTCTGCCTGAAACACTTCTCCTAATCAACTTAGCTAATTTCTCAACTCCAGCTCACTGCTCTAATGTCACCTACCCAATGAGACCCCCCTGGCCACCCTATTTAAAATTGGAACCCCCCTCCATGATCTGAATGCCCCTTATTCTGATGTCATTTTTCCATAGCTATTACCAGTTTGTAAGACATTGTACCATTTAATTGTTAAAATTGTATTGGTTGGGGTGCCTGGGTGGCTCAGTCAGTTGAGCGTCTGACTTCAGCTCTGGTCATGATCTTGCGGTCTGTGAATTTGAGCCCAACGTTGGGCTCTGTGCTGACAGCTCAGAGCCTGGAGCCTGCTTCAGATTCTGTGTCTCCCACTCTCTCTGCCACTCTCCCTCTCTCTCTCTCTCAAAAATAAATAAACATTAAAAAGAAAATTTTAAATTGTATTATTTATTTTCTGTCTACTCCCACTAGAAGGTAAGTACTGTAAAGCAGAGGTTTTGTTTTCTTCCCTGTTTGCTGCTAACTTAAGCAGCTAGAAACTGGCCCATCATAGGCAATCAGTAAATGTTTGTTGAATACAAGAATGAATAAAGCTATCCCTTCCTTTCCCCCAGATAGAAATTGAGGGGAGAGAGAGTTCATGGGAAAAAATTTAATCAGGTCATCCCTGTGAGCGCAAGACCTCTTTGCATTTCTAAGGGACAGTTATTGAAAGTATATGGCTCATGGCTGGGCCTCTTTCTTATTTTCTGCAGGCCTGAAGATACACAATTTGGAAATAGAAAATGAAGGGAGGAAACTAAACATTGTTCTGCATATTAATGTGACACAGTGACGCTCTTGAGAGAACAGCACCTTGAAATTTATGAGCAGTTAGAAAATGATTTTTCTTCATCTCTCCAGGTTTAGATGGTGTTGAAGAACTGCATTCCCTCCCTCAGTCAGCTTGTCCAGCCCCTCTGCGTTAAATCCCCCTCTATATGCTGACAACACCGACACTTACATCTCTTAGCCTGACATCTGCGTTTGCATGTCTGATCTAAATTGCCCCCCTCCCAGGGCTCCTGGGTGGCTCAGTTGGTTAAGCCTCTGACTTTGGCTCGGGTCACGATCACACGGTCTGTAAGTTCGAGCCCCTCGTTGGGCTCTGTGCTGACAGCTCAGAGCCTGGAGCCTGCCTCGCATTCCGTGTCTCCCTCTCTCTCTGTCCCTCCCCCACTTGCGCTCTGTCTTTGTCTCTGTTTCTCTTTCTCTCTCTCAAAAATAAATAAATGTTAAAAAAAATTAAAAAAAAAAACCTGCCCCCCTCTCTCAGCTCCCAGTCTTTACCACCTCCGTTAATGGCTCCATCACATACATAGTGGCTTCAGCCCCAAACCACCTGGTCACCTGTGATTCCTTTTTTCCTCACTCTTGACATCTCATTCACTGGGAAGTCCTGTGAGTTTTTCCTCCAAAAGGTATTATATCCCAACACTGCTGACTGTCCATTTCTACCACATCACGCTAGTCCAGATTCACTATCACTTCTCTGAACTGTTGGCCAGCAACTCCAATGGAGTCTTCCTGCTTTCTCCCTTGTCCCCAAGTACCTCTTCTCACAGATCAATTGAGGGAATTCTGTCAAAGATGTAACTCCGATTATGCCACCCTCCTGTTTAAACCCCTTTAATCTCATTCAATTTTACTTCAAATGGAATCTAAACTCCTTAACCTGGCCGGGGCTCCACCTGATCTGGCCCTTGCCTGCTTCTGCATCACCGTCCCACTTCTCCTTCCCTACATTGGCCTCATTTTCCTTCTTTGAATATACAGAGCTCATTCCTGCTTTGGATCTTTTGCACTTGCTTTTCCCTTTGTCTGGTAAGCTCTGTCCCAGAGCATTGCTGCACTCTGTTCCTTAGTCAGGTCACCTACTCAAAGAGCCCTTCCTGACTACCCTGTATAATGCCTTTCCACCCCCACCCTATCTCCTCCTATAATCATCTAGGTTTTATAAGCAGTATCAGGAATGATTTTGATTGTGTGTCTTGCATCAACAAAGTCCCCCAAAGAACGTCCCCTTCGCGTGGGGCAGTTGAAGAGAGGTTAATAAAAGCACCATTTCCAAAGATTTAGGGAGGTGAAGGGGAACCAACCAGGGAAGGTAGTACTACTTGCAGCAATAATAATAGAGAGCTGTTAACACCCCAAGGCCTGAATGGCGCGGGGCTGGGAGCAGCTACTTGAGCCTGGAGAGAATAGCTGTAATTTACAGGAGAGGCCATTTGGCAGGACTGTGGCCCAGCAGACAAGGTGTCAAGGGAAATAAACACTCAGACCTAACTCTCCTGCTTCCGTCCAGACTTCTGCTGGTGCTCCTCATTGGCCTAACCCAACCAGAAGCTGAAGGGCAAGACTACCAATTGATGCAATCCATAAAGGTCAGTCTCCATGACATAAAGTTGGCTTGAAAAGAGGGGAGAGAGGATATGGTAGGGCAAACAGGAGATATGCACCACACCCCTTTACTGGAATGCAAGCTTCATGGGAGAAGCAACTGTCCCTCAAATCTAGGAGAGTTTCTGGCACATGTAGGTGCCCAACAAGTATCTGTAGAATGAATGAATGAGAATTCCTTGTCTTTGGAGGATGTGTCTGCTTAGCCCAACTGTTATTAGCTTATAAAATTGGGAGAATAAATAGATGTGCTTTCAGTTCACAGTGATAGAGCAGGAAGTCAGGAATGGATTGACTTTGGTAGATGTGTGTCCCCCTGATGCTGAGCAGTGCTATGCAGCTGGGAGCCTGCCCCTACTAACCCTCCCGCTGAAGCCCTGGTCAAAGTGCTGCTGTATGCTTCACTACTCAGACTTGGAGAAACATACCTTGGATTAGGGTGTGGTGGGGGATGGATTTGCAACTGAGGCAAATCTCCAGAAGGAGAGGCTGAGGTTTCCCGAAAGATGGGTTGAGATTCATGGGGAAGCACGAGGGAGGTACTTTAATAAGGGTGTGCAAATCTGAGGGTAGAAGTTCCTCGAGAAGGATTTAACTTGTTACCTTCTGTATGTGGCACCTGAAACCTCTTAGCTGTCTGTTATGCAATCGTTCTCCTTCAACTTGGAAGAGAGAATATTAATATAAAGACCATTTTTCTTAAGGAAGATACGCTAAAGGATCACTGCACATGTTCTTGTATTAAGGAATAATGAATAGTATATGTAGATTTGTTATCAGCAGTGCTCCTCTCTTGACACCTCCTAATATATATATATATATAATGAGAGACTTGTTCCTTTGTTTAAGGCCTAATGGAATTTCACCTGGCCAAGATCTAATGGAGCTTTGTCTTGAATAAAGGCCTAATTGGATTAGGCCTTGGGGAGAGGAAGTTCATTGTGGGCCTCTCAGTTTTTGCCTTGGGAAGGGTTAGGGGTGGGAAGAGAGGAAGGAGGGAGAAATTGAGAAAAGGAGAGGGAGAGGTAAATGGAGCAAACTTTTCAGAAAGTGGAGATAAATTTTAATACCTTCTTTGTGCCATGTCACAGATACATAATTTCATGTATTCATTATGACAATATTATGATGTCAGCAGTATTATTGTTTCATTTCTACAGATAGGTAAACAGATTAGTCAAGAAATTAAGTTGCCCAAAGTCACATAGACAGGAAGTATGGAAACAGTCCCCTGTGTTTAGTCTTATACTTCTTGAATCCATTCTGTCCACCTTTAGAAAGAATTAGAATGAAAGATTGCTGGGAATTCGGTTGCGACCTGAGGAGTTCTACTTTTCTTCTTCTTTGCCTTGGCGTATTTCTGACACAGTAGACTCTGCTCTGTATGAGCTTCTAAGTGAGAATGAAAGGTTGAGGGGGCTCAAAAGGTGGGGGAGGAAGGGAGTTAGTACATTGGTGTTTCATACTTTTTCTGTTAGGGAGCATACAAAATCTGTTTTGGTTTAAGAAAAAACCTTCCATAAGAAAAGTCCCTTTTTTTAAAAGAAGAGATAGTGTGTGAATTTATATGAAAAATATCTTCCTAACCGAATAATATCAACAATGATTAACAATGCATATGGATAATGCATTGGTGGGTAATCAAGACTGAATATCACATAAGTCAGAGTAATGATCATCATTTCTTGAATTTCAAGGAGAGGACAGAACTTTCTTAGAAAGCATGGAAATATTGGCTCAATGGATTTGCCCCATTGCATGCTGTTTTTGTAGTCAGAGAACACTCTTTGTGTAAAGGAAATTTGGGATTGGGGAAGGAGAAATATGTTAACCTAGACTTTCCTTTATTACTGGGTAAAAATAAGAGAGAAAGCATGACAGGAATAATTTTTGAAAGAAAGGTTTGTGCAGGAAGAAACAAAGCCATCCCTACCTGTATCGGCTATATCATGTTGAGGTTTTATTTACGTTCAAACTGATCAAGTCCACAGAGCATGCGGCAAGGCAAACCAACCCAGGTATGGTACACTCTTGTGCTATCCTCGATGACGTTGTTTTTGAGGTTTAGAGAAGATTCTGCTGCCTCGGTACCGAACCAAACCAGTAGTGTGCACCTACTAGCTGTAATACACGTCACTAATACTCACTGATATTTCCAATTTTCCTCCCCTCCTCAGACTTATGAAAGAGTATGTTTTCCTTCCCTTCCATTCATTGGGTGGAACAGAGTGACCAGTTCTAGCTAATAGGCTGGAAATAAAAATGACACGTGTCCCTTCTGGGGAAAGGAATTAAATGCTGGTGTGTTATTTTCTGTCTTTCTCCTAGCATGGTCAACTAAGAAGTATCACGTTGAGTTGGAGAAACCCAAGACTGGAGCCTGGAATGGTGAGCCACTACATGGGGAACAGATGTCCTGATGAGCCCCCTGGACCTGTAGTGGATTTAGTGTGAACAAAACTTTCGTTGTGTTAATGCCTGAAGATTTGGGAGGATGTTTATTACCATAGCCTAATCTGGCCTAGTCTAATATCCTGGTAGGTGGATACACACACACACACACACACACACACACACACACACGTCAAGAAGAATGTGCAGAGCCAGCTCTTGGTTCTATTTCTAATCATATCTTCTAATTCTCACAAATTACACAGAGGATGGGGGTTAGAGATGACTCCTCTCCTCTCCCTGTTGCCTCTAGCTCCTCACCCGGGGTACTGGGAACCTTGGCTCTCAGGGTCACCTCTTGTGCTTGCTTCTCAGGTGGTCATCGCTCATACCCAAGCTACTTGTCCTGACTCCCCTCACTCCCTCCCGGGGTCTGGCAGCATTCCCTTCCTAGCCTCTGGTATGCATTTCAATCATTCTGTTTTGTTCTGCGGGTAGGGCTCAAGGTATTTAGGATTCTTGTGTATGGATAATCTTCAGGGCAGTGAGAATTTTCCCCTGTCAGGCAGGGATTCATAGAGTCATGAGGCTTAAAGAATCCAGTGCTCTGGATTGTGTGTACCTTGTTCTGCCTGTGTCTCAGGAAGAGGTGTTTTTGTGTATGGGGAGAGGTAGCAAGAGGGGGAAACAGACCACCCTTCCTGCCACACTAAGAGACAAGAAAACGAAGCCTATCTCTGGTAGGATTCTGTGGATTCGCAGTAAATGCCAATAATGATGACGCCTGACTTTTCATTTATATGGTCTTATTTTGTTTCTGCCCTAACCTGAATGTGGTGTCAAGGGAACTATTAATGACTGCTATTCAGGGACATGTGACTTGGTATTTATATATTACCTGCCCACTTCATAAAGTGCTAATGAATGTTTGCAAAGCTCTTTGAAATCCTCTGGTGAAAGGTGCAACGTTAAGTGAAAAATATTATTATTATTATTAGAAGGTAATAGACAGCTTTGAATGATTGGTCATAAGAATAACTGACATAGCATTAAAAGAAGTGCCAGAAATCATCCAGACGGTTCCAGCTCCTCCGGCCCATCAGCCTCCACATTACATATATTACACTGTTTCCCTGACACCCATTCTAATAACTGTATAATTCACACATTAAATCACCACTTCCAGGGAAAGGTTGAGCTCACTCACAGCTCTATTGATGGTGACACTGAGAGGGTATTAAATGTTGGAAGGTCTAAAATGGAGAAGTGCTCTTAGGTGGAGAGGCCAGATAGAGCCACTGAGTGGCCACCATGTTTAAGGGGATATGAGAAGGGAATGAATCAGAAGCACCTTGGAAATGGAGAGGAAACTTTAAAATAGATGTGATATTGAACAGCCGTGAGAACAATCAAAATCTGAAGTGAGATAGCCGACACGTAGCCATACTCTTTATTGCATGCCTTCTCTGGTTTGAAAAAATAGCGATAGCACAGACAGGTTTTGGTTTCCTACTTCCTTTAGCTTGGAGTTGTTTAATATTTCTGTCTTCTGCATAAAATTCAGTCTCAGAGTTGGCAAGTTAGGTCCAATCTTGCTAACTCTGGTTGGATGGCAGTGGCTGTCTAAGTGTGGTATTAAGAGTCATGGGGGCACATTTGGACTTGGCAGGAAAGAGTGCTGTGATGCATTAGCAATGTCTCTGCCTAGGGAGAGGGAGAGGAAGAATGGCATGTATGTGGGTGAGGTCTGACTAGCAGTAAAAATGGCCAAAAAGGACAGCATGGACTTAGTTCAAGGTTGCTTTTATTCTGACTGAAAACCAAAGCTATTACAAAGTAGTCTAAGGAATGCCTCTTGGCCACCCGTCTCTGGAGGCCAGAGGACCTTGTGTTCCTGGTCCCATAGGATTCTAATAATCCATGTCCCCCACGAAGGAGCTCCTACCCCTGTCTATCACCCTGATTTTTCTGACTTCTGCCAGGAGGCATTTCTATATTGCCTGGGTTTTGTTGCCAGTAGAGCTTATGCCCATGAATTCTACAGGACTATAACCAACTGAGAAAGAGTTCTTTTTTTTTTTAATGCTTATTTATATATTTTGAGGGGGGAGGAGCACAGAGAGAGAGGGGAACAGAGAATCCCAAGCAGGCTCCATGCTGTCAGTGCAGAGCTGGATCACGGGGCTCGAACTCATGAACCGTGAGATGGTGATCTGAGCTGAAACCAAGAGTTAGATGTTTGACTGAGCACCCAGGCACCCCAACAGAGAAACAGTTCTTAAACATTTACCACCCCTAGGGCACCACAAGAGGCAACAAGCCCAGGAACTGGGTTTGTCTGTGCTGGAAGCCTATTAGCTGATCATCATGAGTGTGGCCTGAGGGGTGGGCTTCTGATTAGGAACGCATCTTGGGGCGACAGTAATTCTTTCCAGAGACCTCATAGGGCAGGTGCTGTCTTCATTCTCGCCCTCTGTTGCACTCCAGAGTGCCCGTGTCTCCTGGAGGGAGCGTTACATGATTCTGGTGTCCTGCATTTTGTGTCTGGAGCTTCAGTTTTTGCAGCTGTCACCTCAGGGATGCCCCTTGATTGCCTGGCTCTGGTGGCCAGGGGCGCTTGCATTCCTGGGCCCCAAGAGACTGTAACAATCAGAGAGATGGTTCTTGGCTGGCTGTCATCCCCCAGGGCACTGCACAGACAGCAGACTGGGATACATTCCCCAGTCCTTCTGTAAAGGAGGCTTGTCTTGAAGTTTTGGTCTGAGGGGTAGTACTCAGGTCTGGCAAATATTTAGTGACCTGTGGAAATGCTCTCAAGAAACATTGGCTGAAGGAGCGCCTGGGTGGCTCAGTCAGTTAAGTATCCAACTTCAGCTCAGGTCATGATCTCGTGGTTCGTGAGTTCAAGCCCCACGTTGGGCTCTGTGCTAACAGCTCGGAGCCGGGAGCCTGCTTTGGATTCTGTGTCTTCCTCTCTCTATGCCCCTATCCCACTCATTAATAAATAATAAATTTATAAATAAATAAATAAACATTAAATAAATAACAAATAAAGAAGCATGGGCTGTGGATGCCATCTTGGTGCTTTTCCTGTGATTTGTCCCAACTCACCAGTATCACCCAGGAAAGAGATATATACTCATCTCGATTTGTGTGGCTGACACTCAGGGGACGCCTCCAGATCCCTGGCTCTGGTGGCCAGTGGGGCTTACACTTGCAGTCCTATAGGACTATATATATTTGCACATTTTAAAAAGCTGATGCCTGAGGGTCTGGCTTTAGTCATCATGAATCTAAATGCTGAAATCCTCCCCTTTGGGACATGACAGGTTTTGGCACATCCTCAACTACTGGGAGCTATTGAAAATATAATAGGCTGCTTGTTTGGATGAGCGCAGAGGTTTAAGAGAACACTAAGAGCTGAGGCAGTGTTGAACAGGTGTCATCTTCTACACAAGCCACTCTTCCAAGACTGTGAGAAGTGGTTGTTTCAGTCTATCATATAGAAACCACCATAGAGAACCAAGCAAAATTAAGGAACAGAGGAATATGTTCCAAATGAAAGAACAAGATAAAACCTCAAGGGGGAAAAAAAGTTAATGAAATAGAGATAAGCAATTCATCTAATAAAGAGTTCAAAATAATGGTCATAGAGATGCTGACCAAACTGGGGAGTAGAAAGGGTGAACACAGTGAGAACTTCATCAAAGAGATATGAAATATAAAGTAATACCAAATAAAAGAAGTCACAGAGCTGAAGGATACAATAACGGGAGTGAAAAATACACTAGAGGGGCTCAACCGTAGACCAGATGAAGCAGAAGAAAGAATCCATCAACTCAAAGACAAGGCAGTGGTACTCAGCTAATTAGAGCAGCAAAAAGCTAAAAGGCCAAGGAAAGGTAAAAAGAGCTCAAGGGACATATGGGACATCAGATGGATTAACCTTCCCATCACAGGGCTCCCAGGAGAAGGGAGAAGAGAGAGGCACAAATCCCATTTGAAGAAATATGGCTGAAAACTTCCCTAACCTGGGGAAGGAAATAGACATCCAGATCTAGGAATCCCAGAGAGTTTGAAATAAGATGAATCCTAAGAGACCCACAGGAAGACACATAATTAAAATGTCAAAAGTTACAGACAAGGAGAGAATCTTAAAAGCAACCAGAGAAAAACAACTTGTAACATATAAGGGAATCCCTGTAAGCCTAACAACAGATTTTTCAGCAGAAACTTTGCAGGTCACAAGAGAGTGGCATGATATATTCAATGTGCTAAAAGGAAAAAAAACCTTTCCTACCAAGAATCTTCTCCCTGGCGAAGTTATCACTCAAAAGTGAGGAAGAGATAAAGTTTCCCAGACAAGCAAAAGCCAAAGGACTTCATCACCACTAAACTGACCTTACAAGAGATGTTGAAAGGACTTCTTTAAGCTGAAAAGTAAGGGTTCTAATTAGTAATAGGAACACATGTAAAAGAATAAATCTCACGGGAATGGTAAATATAGTAAAGGTAGTGGATTAATCTCTTATAAAGTAGTATGAAGGTAAAAAGTAGTAAAAGTAACTATAATTATAATAATTAGTTAAGGGATACACAAGATAAAAAAGATGCAAAACGCTGGGGGCAGAGTAATAATGTTGAGCTTTACAATGGGATCAAACTTGTTACCAACATAAAATAGACTGTTGTAAGTTGTCATATGTAAGCCTTATGGTAACCACAGAGCAAAAACCTGTAGTAAGGATGTTTTGCTCTTGGATGTCTCCTCTTCCTTCTAAAAACTCAACTTCTCTAAGGTGATGGGGGAGTGGAGGAAAAGACAGACATCTTCCTGCCATCCTGGGCAAGTTCACATCCTCCTCTTGGTTGGTTGTGAGTGTTCTTCTTGCTCAGTGTCCATAGAGGAATGATGTAGATGTTGGTCAGTCATCATTGTCCCCTGACCTGGGACTCACTCCCAAGTAGTTCCCTGAGACTTAGCAGGTCCTTCCAAGATACAGCTGCATCTTTCAGAGGACCCTGGGCTGGTGCATTCCACTGAATCTCTGATGCATGCACCTTATTGGCCTTAATGCTGTGACAGTCCCCAGTCTCTGCTCCCAGAGCTAATTCTTCAGCAGTGCAAGATCTACCTTGCATACCTTCTTCTCAAACTCAAGAGAGTGGTCCTGGCTTCCTCTACCCTGGCAGTCTCATGCCTGCTTCTCCCACCCTGCCACATTGCTTCCCCATAATTATCTTTTACATGGTCACAAGCACTTGGGACAAGTCAGCAAGTCGCCTAGCTAAGCAGTCATAACTGGTAAATGAAAGGCTGGTCCCCTCTTCCTTCAGGACATCCTTTCATGACCAGTGAGTCTCTTGAGGCCCCTGTTAGGATGAGTGGAGGGAACAGTCTCAGACACTTCACTCCCCCTAATGCCACCTCCCACTCTTAACCCCCGCTTTATATTGACTGGGGTGATGCAAAGGAAGGTAGGCAGTTGTAGGACTAATCCAAAGATATTTCTGGGAAATTCTTGTAAGCCCTGGAGGGAGGAAACTATCCCTAAATAATGGCACATTTACCATGTGGTATACTGGGCCTTAGCTGCAATCCTAGGACATTAAGAAAAGTTCTAGTATATTTTTGCATAGACTTCAGATGAGCATTCTAACTCTTTATAGCCAGACTGTGCTTACCTTTAAACTAACAGAGTACAAGATAAGAACTAAAATAAAAGGCAAAAGGTAAATAAAGAATACAATGAGGCAAGTTTAAAGTATAAAGCAAGATATTTAGTGCAAACATCATAAACTCATTTTAATAATAATTTTTATATCGTTTACTGTGTGTCAAGCACTATTCTAAATTTACATGTATCATCTCATTTAGTCTTTGCAACAATGATAAGAGATAAATTCTTTTATTATTAGCTCTTTATAGATGAGAAAATGGAGGCATAGAGACATAATCTGTCCTTAGACACAAAAGAGTGCATCAGTAGCAAATATATTAAAAAGATATCGGGCTAACTTTTATAATTAGCATTCCATGTGCACCAATTATGAAAACAGTGTTTAGACTACTATAGCAAAATCTAGAAATTCGGGGTGTTAGCTTCATATCCTTTCAAGAGGCAGTACGAGTGTAGTTGTTAAGAGTGTAGATTCCAGAACCCAATTGTATGAGTTCAAATTTTAGCTCTCCTTCTACTTTCTTGGTAGCCATTTAGAACTGGGGTCCCCATGCCTCAGTTTTCAATAAGTGGTATTTAGCCTAAAGGGGTTGTTGGCAGAATTAGGAGAGTTAGTACGTCTAGAGCTGCACTGTCAAGTAGAAGTGTACAAGAGCCATATATTTAATTTAAAATTTTCCAGTAGCCCCATTAAAACAAAAGGAAAGGGGAACAGGTGAAATTAATTGTAATAATATATTCCACTTAACCCAATATATCCAAAATATTACCATTTCAATGTGTAATTAATGTGAAATTATTAATGAGATATTTTATGTGTGTTTTTTTTTTTTTTTTTTTTTTTTTTTTTTTTGTTCTGGCTCTTTGGAATCTGTGTTTTACACTTACAGCACAATTCAGTTTGGACTAGCCTCATTCAATGTGCTTATAGCCATGAGTGCCTGGTGGCTACTGTGTCCAACAGTGCCACTGTAGAGTGCTTAGAACAGTGTCGGGCGCATGGAAGCTGTCAAAGTTTATAAGTTCTTTTACCTTTCAAACATTTTTCAGTGGATCACTTTTCTCATTCTCCACTGACATGCATAAGGCCAATTTGTCATCATTTTTGCCAGGAAAGATGGATTAGCCTCCCAACTTGGCCCCCCCTGTATTCTCTAAGCTACCTGTACTTCATACTGAAGTTCAAGGCATGCTTTCAAAATATGTATCTGACCATACCCCTGCTCCATTGCCCCTGAACCCTCTCTCTACCACATTTCTCCTCCTCTTTGCCTTAGCCACTAACCTTGTTCAGTTCCTTGGACTGTTCAGTTCCTTGCTGAGTCCTTGGACATGCACTCCCATTTGTACCCCTCCTTATACTTCCTCCCTCCTTTAGATCTTTTGGGAACCCCTTTCTAGTAGCTTCCAGTCTCTGTCAGATGACTTTATTAGGATGCAGGCATAGAATCATGTTCTTTTTCCAAGGCTCTTTTCCTTGTTTGTAATTTTGCTTTCATTAGTGCAATAAATTAATTAACCTGTCTACTGCCCCGAGTAGACCACGAGTTCTTTCAGGGCAGGTACTACATCAGTTTTTGTTCACCATTTTGTCCCTTACATCTACCCCAATGCCTGGCACCTCGTGGGCCCTTGTGAAATATGTTTAAATAAACTATTTGAAATAACTAGATATGCAAATATTACCCTACAGAACCCTACAAAAACAGAATGAAGGGAATTTCAAACAAGGAGGAAAATGATACAAGGTCAGCTTTTAGTTTAATTTAAATTCTTAAGGATAAGAACAGAGGGATTCTAGAGTAGAATAACGCACCATGTAATAAGATTCAGAAAACTTCACAAACATGGAAATACCAACATTTAGACTGACATAAGACAAAGACATGAGCAGACTATGTCCTTAACCACCCTGAGCATATAAAATCAGCCTATAAATAAGAGGAGAAAAGGAGATGAGGAACAGGAAGGAATATTGTAAGCCAGGTTTTACTTCTCATATGCCTGAAAAATTAAGTATGAGTTGGGCATGAGGGGATATTGGTGGTAAAGGAAGTATGGGGCCTTTGTACCCAGATTTTCTATGATAGTCCTGTACTATTTTCTCTGTAAACAAATGAAATATCATGGAAATTCAAGTATCTCAGCAAATAGTAATTAAATGAAGTTGGTCAATGAGTCAACAAGTATTTTTATTTTCCATAAGCTGTGTGCTGGGAATATTGTGGAAAGCAAGGCAGCTTGGTCTCTTTTTCTTTAGGTTTAGGGATGACATCCATTTCTTCCTTCCTTCCTTTTCAGTTCTATATCAACTGAGCTCAGACCTGAAAACTAGGTTAGGATTAAAGTACAGTGTCCAGGTACATAAAATAAGTGACAGTAAAGGTGGTTCAGTGAATCTCATCCATAAGGTAAGTAACTCATCCTTGCCATCTACCTATTAGGGGATGGTGGAGAAGCTGAGTTGAAGAGTTTTCCAATATTGCTCCCCTCTGGACAGTGGATGACTGTTCCTCTTCTAAGAAAACATGAAAAAATAGGTAAGAATGTCTACTCACTACCGACATGAAGTTTCTGGTCCCATCAATTGAGTGGAGTGAGAACACTAGAGAGAGGAGCAGGTTGGAGATGGGAGGATGCAGAGAGAACAGGTGTCTCCATTTTGGATGAGCTAAACAACGCCCCTATAATAAGCTCATCACAAAATCTCAGTGACTTAACCCAACATGGTTTTACCTCTTGCTCACACAATGTTGTGCATTTGGTGGCTCTCTAGAGTAGCTCACCTCCAAGCAGTGAAAGAAATGCAGTCACTTTCATCTTGTGGCTCTGTTGTCTCATCCCAACTTCCAGATTTCCAGGTGACTTCTAGATTGCCAGGGCAGTGGGAGAGAAATCCAGCGTTCACTGCCTCAATTTGGAAGTGACATACGTCACTTTTGTTCACAGTCCATTGTGCAGAACAGAGCTAGTCCCATGATATTCCCTAACTGCAAAGAGGTCTATGATATGTTATCTTCTGTGTGCCCAAGAAGGAGGACAACTGGATGTTAGTGAACATTAGGAATGCCCATACCCACTTGATGCACTTAAAGTACCTCCGAAATTTCCAAGTGAAAATATGCTATAGGCAGTTAGGTACATGGGTCTGGAACTGCAAGTCTCGAACTTGACTGTGTGCAAAAGAATCATCTGGAGGAGATTGTTAAAAATTCAGATCCTTGGGTCCTGCTTTCAGAGACGACTTTGGTAGGTCTGGAGTTAGGCTACGGATCTGAACTTTTAGCTTCTGCAGAGATCATAATTTGATAAACACTGGTATGGAACTTTAAAAGTTCAGCAGCATAGGGATGGCACTTGGCTGCTGTGGGGGGAGATGAGATCACCTATGGAAAGAATTGAGGAGGGTAGGGGGTAAAAAAGAGAAAAAGATCCAGCCCAAAACCCTAAGAAATACCAAGGGGAGAGACTGTTTTGAGAAGGCAGGGTGGGGGCACCCATTTATGTCAGGTGCTACTGGGAGATGGTATGGGATGAGGGCTGAAAGGTTCCTTAAGTTTAGTGACAAGGAGCTAGAGCTGGAGGTTGACACCAGATCTGTGTTTGTTGAACAGCGAGTGCTAATAGAGAAATCGTGTGGACTACTTTTTGAGGAAGTTGGGCTGCAAAAAGCAGGAGAGAGGGTGGCAGGTGAAGTGAGTGGGTGGGATGGAGGGAATTAAAAAATATATAGGTCAGACTTGAACATGACCAAATGCTAAGAGGAGGGAGCCAATAGTGACACTGGATTAACTTGGCAAAATAGGAGATGGGAGATCTTCACTAGAGTTTCTGAGGGGGTGGGGGGGATGGGGCACTGAAGAATGGGTAGGAGAGACTTGCCTTAGCTTGGCAGAGGGAACACTCCTTTGGAACAGGAGGGAGAGAGGGAAAGATGGATGTCAGCCTTGGGCCTTCATCGGAATCACCTAGACGGTGTGCTGTTGCCCTTGTCCCAGCTCTGAGATTCTGCTCTGATTAGTGTCCTGTACAGCTTGGGCTCCAGGATTTTAAACAGACTCTCCCAGCTGACTCTAATGCACCACTAAAACTTTCAGGTTTTCACTGGAGTAGAAACAGGCATGTTTATTAAGGTTCTTACAGATTCTTAGGTCCACGGCTTAGACGGCACTTCCCTAGAGAAGGCTTCTAGGACAGCTATTAATCTAGGACCCTGGATGTATGTTCCCATAGAGTGTACTTTGCTCCCTTCCTTCACTTTTAATTTCTTATTTAGTGCAGGTCTTCCTCACTAGACCGTAAGCATGCAGCAGTGGCTCCCATCTGCCCGCGTTACTCCTGAGTCTCAAGCTGGCAGAGCAGACATTTTGCGTCTTCAGAACAAATGCATCAGTCATACCGTGGTGTGGCAGGAGAGGGTACAGGTTGAAGGAACACTGGTGAACCAGGCAACTGTATGCACAGGGGCTACAATTGTGTCCAGCCATGGCAGTGTGGGAGGAGCATGCATGCTGGTGCCTCTAGATGGAGAACTCACCCAAACAGCATTAATGTAAAAGCCCATGTAATTGTAGCTGGCAGACAAAGTTGACTGCAGTATAAGGTGGTAACAATATTGAGCATTTCTTGTATAATCAAGCATAGTTTTACTTTGTCTGTAGTTTAAAGCTGTTTGAAGTTTAAAATTACTTAATTATAAAATTCTGGTTTGTTTCCAAATGAATACAGGGACTAGAAAAGAAAGGAGCCTTTTTCATGAGACTATTCAAAAGAATAGAACTCCTTAAGGAAGCATTGCAATCCACATGTAAGTTTTTGTGCCTTCATCCGGAAGATCAACTCTGCTTATAGCAAGACATCTGTTATTTCTTTTCTTTCATCTATAATGGTTTAATCATATATGAACTCATAGTATATATGAATGAGGAGCTCATAGTATGGAAAATGAGGAATCAGAAAATCATGGACCCAACAACCCTTTTGAGACAGGTTTTTCCTAATCATCCCACCCATAAGACTTTATTTTATTATTTATTTATTATGTCTTTTTATTATTATTGGAGTTGATAGACGTACAGTGTTCCATTAGCTTCAGGTATACAACCTGGAGATCCGATGGGGTATCTGTTCTTTTTTCAGCCTTCATCTCTTAGGTGTAGCCACAGACTCATCCCTGTATCATGGTTGTGATGTGGTTGGTATGTGTGATGCTGGGTCATAATTATATATAGCCCAGGAGTTTGCAAACTTTTTCTGTAAATATATGTTTTGTGGGCTGTACAGTCTCTGTCGCAGCCACTCAACTCCACTGTTGTAGCCCCCAAAGCAGCTACAGGCAACACTTACACAAATGGGCATGGCTGTCATGTTGCTTTTATTGCTGTGTAATAAGCTATCACAAGCTTAGTGGCTTAAAACAATACACGTTTAGGAGCATCTGGGTGGCTCAGTTGGTTGTGTCCAACTCTTGATTTTGGCTCAGGTCACAATCCCAGAGTTGTGGGATCAAGCCCCACATTGGGCTCCACACTCAGTGTGGAGCCTGCTTAAGATTCTCTCTCTCTCCCTCTCTCTCTCTCTCTCTCTCTCTCAAAAATAAATAAATAAACAAATAAATACAATAAAATAAAAATAAATTTAAAAAATTAAAAAAAAACCCCAAAAGCCCAAAACACATCTATTGACTTACAGTTTCTATAGGTCAGGAGTCAGCTTAGCTGGGCCCTCTGCTCAGACTACAGTCAAGGTGTTCTAAGCCTCATCTGAGGCTTAGGATCTTCTTCTCAGTTCAAGTGTATGTTGGTAGAATGCCTTTCCTTGCAGCTAACTTAACACACTCAGAGCAGTGTGTTAAGGATAGATGAGCTATCTCATCTTACTCATCTCAGCAGGAGACTGGGGAGAGTCCTAAGCCATCTTTTAAGGGCTCACCTCATTAGGGCAGACCCACCCAAGGTAGTGTTCCTTTGGTTACCTCACACTGAACTGATTTAAGGACTTAATTATATCTGCAAAATCACTTCAGCTTTGCTATCCAGGGTAACACGATCATGGGAGTGATACCTCATCATATTCACAGGTCCCACCCACACTTGAAGGGAGGAGAGATTACACAGGGCATGTATACCAGGGAGTGGTATATCTTACCTTACAGATAGTGGGGGCTATCTTAGAATTCTGTCTACCACATCTGTGTTCAAATAAAACAGCAGAGATACACTGAAATGTGACTATCGGATATTTTTTTCCCCTGTCACAAAAATAGTACTCTTCTCTTGATTATTTTTTCAACCCTTTAAAAGTGTTAAAAATCATTCTGGTGGGCTGGAGAAAACAAACATCAGGAACTGGCTAGACTTGGCTGGTGGCCTGTACTTTGTTATCCCCTGATATAAGCTGTGGAATGGAGTAAGGTAGCTCTTGTGGCTTAGGGAGAGATGGTTCCCAGAACCAGATGCTAGATCCAGATGTTCTGGTTTTGCAATATGGAGAGCAGTGCTGGAGTTCAAGGATGACCTGTTGGGGTAGGGGACACTAAATCCCTTCTGCAGAGGTTGCTTCCTGTGGCCTGGCAGGATCTAACAGAAGAGCAGAGCCACGGTCCTAATCATAACTCCCACATGAGGACACAGGGGAATCTGAGAAGCTGTGCTCAAAACAGGCTGTCCCTAGCCCGTTCTCTCCCCGTTACTTCGTGAAGACATGTTCTTTGTGCTTGTTGATGCAAATTGTAGCTTCCTTGCATTTATCTGTTCATGTGCTTATTTTCTTTAAGACTTCAATGGAATCTTCTGTGGGGCTATTGCAACTTCACATAGTCAATCAAAGATCAGCTTGCTCTTTAGTTTTACTGAAAATATAATTCTGCTGAAATGGAATTTATGGCAAAAAAAAAAAACCCAACAAAAAAAGCATTGCTTTTCATATCACAAGGCACAATCATAGTTTCAGAGATGTGGATTGTACATCTAGGCTAATTTTCATATTGTTTAAAACCAAATTTTCATCTGCACAAACAAAAAGATTAGCAACTGCAAAAAACATCCTTGTTCTGGGAGCTCAAGGAAACTATGATAGTATTGTGTGATCTTATTATTTTTTATTTATTTATTTAAATTCAAGTTAGTTAACACACAGTGTAGTGTTGGTTTCATTAGAACCCAGTGATTCATCACTTCCATATAACACCCAGGGCTCATCCCAACAAGTGCTCTCCTTAATGTCCATCACCCATTTAGCCCATCCGCCCCACCCACCTCCCCTCCAGCAACCCTCAGTTTGTTCTCTGTATTCAAGAGTCTCTTATGGTTTGCCTCCCTCTCTGTTTTTGTCTTATTTTTGCTTCCCTTCCCTTATGTTCATCTGTTTTGTTTCTTAAATTCCACATATGAGTGAAATAATATGATACTTGTCTTTCTCTGTCAGTCTCTGACTTATTTCAGTTAGCATAAAACACTCTAGTTCCATCCACATTGTTGCAAATGGCAAGATTTCATTCTTTTTGATTGCTGAGTAATATTCCATTGCATATATGCATAGCACATCTTCTTATCCATTCGTCAGTCAATGGACACTTGGGCTCTTCCCATACTTGGCTATTGTTGATAGCACTACTATCAACATTGGGGTGCCTGTGCCCTTTCGAATCAGCATTTTTGTATCCTTTGGATAAATACCTAGTAGTGCAATTGCTGGGTTGTAGGGTAGTTTTATTTCTAATTTTTTGAGGAACCTCCATACTGTTCTCCAGAGTAGCTGTACCAGTTTGCATTCCCAACAACAGTGCAAAAGGGTTCCTCTTTCTCTGCATTCTCTCCAACATCTGTGGTTACCTGAGTTGGTAATTTTAGCCATTCTGACAGGTATGGGGTGATATCTCATTGTGGTTTTGATTTGTAGTTTTCTGATAATGAATGATGTTGAGCATCTTTTCATGTATCTGTTAGCCATGTGGATGTCTTCTTTTGAAAAGTGTCTATTCATGTCTTCTGCCCATTTCTTCAGTGGATTATTTGTTTTTTGGGTGTTGATTTTGGTAAGTTCTTTATGGATTTTGGATACAAACCCTTTATCTGTCATTTGCAAATATCTTCTTCCATTCTGTCAGTTGCCTTTTAAGTTTTGCTGATTGTTTCCTTCCCTGTGCAGAAGCTCTTTATCTTGATTAGGTCCCAGTAGTTCATTTTTGTTCTTATTTCTCGTGCCTCCAGAGACGTGTCTAGTAAGAAGGGGCTGCAGCCAGGGTCAAAGAGGTTGCTGTCTGTTTTCTCCTATATGATTTTGATGGTTTCCTGCCTATCTCACATTTAGGTCTTTCATCCGTTTTGAATTTATTTTTGTGTATGGTGTAAGAAAGTGGTCCAGGTTCATTCTTCTGCATGTTGCTGTCCAGTTTTCCCAACACCATTTGCTGAAGATACTTTTTTTCCATTGGATACTCTTTCCTGCTTTGGCACAGATTAGTTGGCCATATATTTGTGGGTCCATTTCTGGGTTCTGTATTCTGTTCCAGTGATCTATGTTCTTGTGCCAGCATACTGTCTTGATGATTACAGCTTTGTAATACAGCTTGAAGTCCAGAATTGTGATGCCTCCAGCTTTGCTTTTCTTTTTCAGGATTGCTTTGGCTATTTGGGGTATTTTGTGGTTCTGTACAAATTTTAGGATTGTTTGTTCTAGCTGTGTGAAGAATGCTGGTGTTATTTTGATAGGGATTGCAATTAATGTGTAGATTGCTTTGGGTGGTATAGAAATTTTAACAATATTTGTTCTTCCAATCCATGAGCATGGAATGTTTTTCCATTTATTTTGTGTCTTCTTCAATTTCTTTCAGAAGCTTCCGGTAGTTTTTAGCATATGTATCTTTAACCTCTCTGGTTATGTTTATTCCTATGTATCTTATGGTGTTCGTTGCAATTGTAAATGGGTTTGATTCCTCGATTTCTCTTTCTCCTTTCATTATTGGTATCTAGAAATGCAACCGATTTCTGTATGTTGATTTTATATCCTGTGACTTTGCTGAATTCACATATCAGTTCTAGCAGTTTTTTTGATGGAGTCTTTGGGTTTTTCATGTAGTGTATCATGTCATCTGCAAAGAGTGAAAGTTGGACTTCTTTGCCAGTTTGTATCCCTTTTATTTCTTTTTGTTGTCTGATTGCTGAGGCTAGGACTTTCAAAACTGTTGAGCAACAATGATGAGAGTGGACATCCCTTTTGTGTTCCTGACCTTAGGGAGAAAGCTCTCAGTTTTTCCCAACTGAGGATCATATTAGCTGTGGGCCTTTCATATATGGCCTTTATGATGTTGACATAGGTTCCTTCTGTCCCTACTTTGTTGAAGTTTTTTTTTTTTTATCAAAAAAGGATGCTGTATTGTGTCAAATGCATTTTCTGCATGTATTGAAAGGATTGTATGGTTCTGATCCTTTCTTTTATTAATGTGGTGTATCACGTGAAACATTGGGTCTTAGAATCATGATACACTCGTCTAGCCACAAATGTACTTAAGTGTTTATATGGTGCTTACTATGTGTCAAGCACCGTTCTGAGCACTATACAAATATTAATTTGTTTAATCCTCATAGTAGTTTTTCAAAGACAGTATTATTAGTATCATTATAAGCATACTGAGGTGCAAAGCACAGTTAAGTAACTTGACCAGTATCTCCTGACTAACAAGTGACTGATATAGGATTTGAACCCCAGCAGTTTTCCCTAGAGTCTGTTCTTTCAACCACTACCTGTACTACTTCTCCAGCATATAATAATAATTTTCAAATGTTTTTCTGAATGTGTGGGTGTAATTTATGATGCACAACTAATTAATAAGATATTTTAATGAAAACACTGAAATTAGTGCAAAAATTCACGAAAGTGACATCCTGCCAGGTGACTGAAGTGGCCAATTAAATGACCCATCTTTCCTCTGGGTTCAGCATCAGCAGCCTTGTTGATTAGTTCGTCAATGTGTCATCCAGTATTTCTCATGCCGGCTTTGAGATTCTTTTCCAATAATGGCAATATCAGAATCTTGGGAAGGATTGGCTACATGGCACACATTTACAACGGTTGTATTAATATTCATCAGATTTTTTCAATTGATGTAGAAGTTGTTATTGTAAAATATTCAAAATTTGTTACATTTCTATAATACGAGTGAAGACATTGAAATAATTGTGTGATTTTATCAAAGACAAATTTGGTCCTATTCAAACATAAGATTTCTGATACAGATGCCTGTTCTCAGAAGAATGCTAATAATGTTACAATCATCACGTGCTTAGTTTTTATCAGCTGAAAAAGTTCCATTGTCAAGACATTTTCCAAAGACCCTAAATCAAAACAAGGTCATTGCAATTTTCCATGACACTTTTTTTTTTTTTAATGGAGAGACAAGTGTTTCTCCATGTGAATCTTTGCATTTTAATCAAAATTGAAGAACAGGATAAAAATGTGAATGGTTTCATTCTAAAAATAAAAGAATTTCAGAAGAAAATTGCTAATATTGTTAACTATTCATTGTGATGTGGATTTGGTGAAAGGGACAACAGGCTGGGAGGAGAATTACCCACCTTGAGAAGGGATATATTACAGAGCCTTGGACGGTTTTGTTCTATTTGGTAAAAACCAACAAAAAGTTGTTAAAAGGCCCTAAAAAGGATTATCTGAAGAAGGCATGGAATAATTTCTAGGATATTTTGTTTTCTGTTGCTGGGAACACTGTTCAAAATGGAATCCTTAAATTATTACCTCAATACTTGTTTGCTGAGTAGAAGCAGAAGAAAACAAAATTCTCCAGAAAGCTTTTCATGGAAAAACATTACTATTCCAAGATTTTATACCACGTGATATGTGATTCCAGTTCATCAGTTCATTTTTGCTGACAGCTTTTGGAGGATTATTAAAGTAATTGATACAAGATCTCTCTTGATAATCAAATGAATTACTCAGATTTTCTAAGAGATGTTTGAAAAAAAATAAGAACAGTTTTTAACTTCACAAGTTGAATTCTACAAATGAGCACAAACCCTGTCATCAGCTTCCACAGAGATGATGAAAATGACAAAAATTGTATTAATCCATTTGTAATTTTTTGCAGAATTTTGTATTAATTCTTACCTACGTTTACTGTTGTTGGTTAAATGTAGAATTCATAAAATTTATTTTTTCTAATTTTTGAGGCTTTCTAACAAATTCACAAAAAGAAAAACACCGTTTGTCAGAACATGAATTTAAATTTGGGGATCTGTCAATATGGTCACCATACGAGTGTTCTGGACCAGAAAGAGTCTTGTGAGCCAGAAAGAATGAAGCAAAGGAGTCACAGAGTGGATGTACATGAGCAAAAGATGAAGTGTGAGTGATTTGAGGATTAATGGGGCCTTTTTTCTGTCCAGAAGGAAAGCATAGCAGACATAAGATGATTCTTGATAAGGTAATAATCACTGACTATGATCAACCTGTAAGTACTTTAACCAGAACCGCTGAGCCCCAGGAAAGGGCTATTAGGCATTGTTAAAGCAATTGACCGCTGTCACTCCATCATCATTGTTTGTATGCCTGGAATTTCACACTCAGAACTGATCATGCTGTGTTAGGAGGCCTGCTGAAATTCACAAATTTGGAGGGGCAAATTGGCTGGATGATTACAAAACTGTAAGGCTGTCTTTTCTGAACTGAACATCGACAGATAATAAAACATCATAATGCCACATACATTATCCAGGTACTCTGCGTTGGGATAATGCTTGTAAATCTGACATTAGGCATGAAGAAAGGAAACAAATAGTCTAAAAGATCTGGTAGTTAGTATTTTGGAACAACCAAAGGTTTCTGGCTAGGAAGGTGAAACACACTCCTATTTCCTGAATAGAAAGTTATGAAATGGCTCATTCGTTTGTCCAACAAATATTTATTGAGCGTGTACCGTGTGCCAGGCACCATTCCAGGCACGACAGATACACTAGTGAACAAGCTTAGTCACTGGGCTAAGAGTCCAGCAAAGGCACAGAGAATGAGATAATAGTATTATGTGAAAGCTGGGTTGACCGTATATAAAAAAAAAGCTAACATTTTTATGAAGAAGGGGTATCTAACTACGTTGTTACTATTAAACGTTACTGGATGTCATATAAATACAGTCAAACTTCTCATTAACATTTCTTTTGCATGGAAATTATATTTGACTAATACATGTTTTGCCAGAGGATTGCACGGGCTTCTTTTTTAAAACTGTAATCTTTAACTATTGCACAATCCCAGAATTCCGTTCATCTAGTTTTTACAGAAAATTTAGGCCATTATTGATGATCGGCCAAATGAAAACTCATAAAAAAGTGGTTTTAGCATATGTACCCTGGGAGAATTTCAGCTTTGAGGAAAACTCAAACTCCATGTAGTTCCACTTTATATCTTCTTATAGTTAAAAGTATATCCAAGGAATACAAATTAAAAAATTAATAGTTCTAATATACTGAATTCTAGATGTTTGCATTGTTTCTCAGATGGACCAGGAAGATATTCTGATAGTTTTCTGTAAAGGAATAGTCCTGAAAATCAAATAAAAATTCTGAGCACTTTACACAGTACTTGGCACATAGTAAGTACTCATTAAATATCTGCAGACATGAGCAGGCAAATTGGGTATGACAAGTTAGCATCATGATAATTAGGTAGTAGGGGCAGTTCCAGTTTTGTGGAATCGGAAGCATATGCAATTTTGGGAGCCCTCTTTAAAAAACAGAATTCAAAATCATACATATAAAATTAGGCATGAAAGTGAATATCTATTTAGAATGAGAAAATAAATCACCACAAATTATAATACTTTAAAGGACAGACAATTGTAAAAAGGGGTTCTTTTCACATTTTTGGCTTCTACCAGAATGTTTCGTTTTGTCATATTTAATCAATAATCTGCAAAAATATACAAAATGAATCTGAAATTAAGGCATACAAAAGAAGAATACAAATGCATTTTTTAGAAGGCTTCCATGGAGCTACATAATTATGTAATCAAATTACTCAGATTACATGTAGCGACTGAGGAATTTTGTCATTGGAATATTTGTTTTTCAGGCCATTTTGCTGTGTTGGTGGCAAATTTGCATGCCTTTATCTGGAGCTGCCAGACCATCGGGACAAGACGTTTCAGATATGGTAAGGCGTGATTCAGTATACACTGGGATGCATAAAACATGTGACTTCCCACACAGATGCACTCACTGTTGATTGTACCACTATAGGTTTGTATCCTACGGACACAGGGACTCCATAAATTCCATTTCATGAGATTCCCATCAGAAGACAGAAATAATACATGGCATGTTTATAATTATACATGCTGCATTACTGAGCATATGCCTAACAGAATAGAACTCCTGTTTTGACTAGGCATTGTTGACAATTGAAACCTCCACTTAAGTTCTACATGTCTGATAATTGGAAGAATTCTCCACAGTCTCGTTATATTTTCAATCTTGTTTTTCTGCCACTAGCCACAGTCTGCTAGCTAGTGCTGGGTGCTCCAGAACATGTTCATATCACTGTTCTATCCCTGGTCCTAGATTGTCACGTCCTGACACTAGGCGAGTCGGCACAGGGGGCTTGGGGGTGGACTGGAAAGAAGTCAAAGGGTCTCATTTTAGGTGCAGCAGTCGACTCATCTGCTCCCAGACTTGGGGCCAAGTACCGGGGTTTGGGTTTCATAGTATTGAGATAGCTGAATGGCCCCAGCGTATTTATGAGTATAGCTCCCTTCCCCAGACCTGCTTTCTGGCCAAGAGAACTTTACCAATGGGTTGGCACCTAGTATGAACTCTGATTTGCACAAATGGTGTGATAAAAGACATCCTTCCAGTCCTTTCTCTGCGTAGCTTATCAATAAAGGGAAATCAGAGCTTATATAGCAACTTGGTGATGGAGGCAGCCTGTCAGCAGGGATTGTATTTACGACCTTGATGCAGACTTGTGCAAGAGGAGGAAGTTGTTGGGGCATCTGGGTGGCTTAGTTGCTTAAGTGTCTGACTCTTGGTTTCTGCTCAGGTCACAGTCTGATGGTTTGTGGGATCGGGCCCCAAGTCGGGCTCTGTGTTGACAGTATGGAGCCTGCTTGGGATTCCCTCTCTGCCCCTCCCCTGCTCATGCCCTCTCTCTCTCTCTCTCTCTTGAAATAAATAAACTTAAAAAAAAAAAGGGGAGAGAAGGAAGTCCTCAGGAGGACTCTCTTCTGAAAATATTACTCCCTGGCACTGCGGTCATGTTCTAGATCCTTTGGCCCAGACCTGCCAATTCTTTTCCTATTCCTACTGCCCATTCCTACAGCCCTTGACTGGGGTCCTGTTCCATCCCGAATGCACGGCCTGGAGAGCTGCTACCCTCCTGCCCAGAGGCTTTGTTCCCCCTCCCAGTCTCCAGATCCATCCAGCACTTGGATGGAGTGCCTGAGTTCAGTGCAATCTTGGACACGGAGATCAAACAGTGCCTTTTGCTCTCCCCGTAGAAAGCAAACCTGAGATGAAGCTTGCCTCCCAAGCTTGGACACTTCCCTTTTTCTCAATGGGTACTATCAAGGTTGTAGGATCTCTCCTACAACCGGGTGGGTTGTCACGGGTTTCCTGATGGAGCCCATCACCGCTCTCCTCACATCAATCCCTGAAGCTGGGCACTGAGAAAGATGACGCAGGACCCACCTGGACCCAAGCTGTATGTTCCCAAGGTAAACCAAAACTCTTCCTTTCTAAGGCTTATGTGGACAGGTACAGGCACGCGCGCAGGCACAGGAGGACCAAGGTTGGGGAGGAGCCGTCTGCCCAGGATGCTGAGGGCTGAGGCTGGGCCCCGGGCTGTGGGCCTGCCCCCTGGTGGCTGATGACCCCAAGAGGGTGGTGGTGGTGGCACTTCTCTGAGTATTGAGAGGGGCAGAAGCAGACTACTCTGTGGATACCCAGGACTCCTGTGTTCAGGGTTCCTGTGATTACACATGGTCTATGCACCTGTCTTGCTCACAGTTTAACACTTGAATTTTTTATATGTTATAGGTACACCCTGTTTAAAAAAATGCCAAGAATGCAGTTTGACTCCTTGAGATCCAGGCTTCTGCTCCTGATAATAAGCAACAGACGCCACTTGCTCAGCACTTTCCCGGGTGCTCTGCCTGGACTCCAGGGAAAAAGCTCGTCATCGCACAGCACACTGGCCTGCTCTCGTGTGTCTTTCTCTTCCGTCTGGGGTGCACTTTCCCTCTTCTTCATCTGGCTGACCCTTCATCCTTCAGAACACTCCTCACTCCTCATGGTGTCAAAGCAGCTTCTCCTGACACCCCCAGGGTCTGGATTAAGTCCCGCCCCGTGTGCTCCTGTGGCAGCCCTGCCTGCCTCTACCATGACACTTACTCCACTGTCTTAAAACCAGGTGTCCATTCATCTCAGTTCCCAGGAAGTCTGTGGTGTCTGGAAGAGAGGAACTACGTCTTTCATCTTGATATTTTGATGTCTAGTGCCCCGTAAATATGCAGTAGATGTTTGTTGAGTGAATGAATGAGAATTATTGACTTTTTGGCGTCAAACTATTCCAGACCCTGGTGATCTCAAATCCATCATCATATTCTGCACAAACTGATTGAATATCGATCCCTTGCCATTGCTTCAGGTTGAAAAGAAAAAAAAAAAGACCTTTTGAAAATAGGATGTGCAATTGTAGAAAAACAAAACTGTTCCTACAAGCCACACATAAATATCAGTCTCATTATTTTATGATTATCCTTCACAAGTGACTAAGAAAATTTGAGATGACTGAGTTGCAGTCAGACTTGAACACATGCTTCAAGAATCTTAACTTTGTTTGCTAGTACAAAACAGTTTCAACTGAAAATGTCAGAAAGACATCATCTGGCCAGGAGAAGATTTGCAAATAGTGTTTTATTTCGTTTCTGTCAAAACTTTACCTGGTTTGTTCCTATATCCCAATCTTCAAATTCTGTTTCTCAGTGAAACCTATACCATTGTCCTTGGACTCTGTAATTTGTTCAGTTCCACATAAGTTAATGAATACTTACCACTCACATTGTGCCATTATTGAGATAAGGTCACGGAGTCAGGGTATTTGTATTCCGTATTTTTTGTTTCTTATTCTTTCATTTCTTCACTCAAGAAATATTATAAAGTTTTCACGTAAAGGCACTGCTCCAAATGCTATTGGCGGGGGGGTGGGTGGTGGGGTGGGGGAAGATCAATGCATTCCTGATTTCAGAGAAATTATAATTAGTGAGATAAGATACACAGGCATACCATATTTAACATCAACGTGAGCCAATACTCTGAGATACGTCCCATGATGAATTCCCTCATGGTCGGTTCTCCCTGCCTGCAGGGTTTACCCTCACAGCAAGCAGGGTTGTGCTAGAATGAAAGAGGTTTCAGACATAGGCTAATGTTTGAAAACAGGGCAAGTTACTAGACTCAGTTGCTTAACCTGTGTCTACTGTGCGTAGAATTATTGAGAAGCGTAAACGTGGAAGTGTGTCAAAGTGCTGGCACGGAACACTCAGTTCTTGTGCCCGTTCTTCCCCAAGCCTCGGAGAGGAGGAAAAACACGCCGCGTCTTCCCCTCTACTCCGCCTCTTTGGGAAGGCCATGTCCTCGGTGGAGTTAGGGGATACCGGTGCCACAGGCAGGCAGAGCAACTCTGTGGTCCCTTCCAAAGTAGGCAGAGAAAGCAGCCCTGGCCGCTGCCGCACTCTCGAGGGAGGTCCCTGGGGACTTTTCCTTTTGTCCTGTAATTGGGACTAAGAGTTAAAAACAAGAGGAGCTAAGTCTATCCCGGTGCTAAAGAAAGTTCACAACGATCCAGCTGCCAGCCACCCTTCCCTGGGCTTGCAAGTGGCCACAGCATCAGCCCCGGTGCACCATGGTGCTCTCCCCTCGGCCTCTGCTGGAAGAAAGGGCAAGAAACGAGACTCAGAGCATCTTTGAGGTAAGTTTGAAACAGGACTGGACTTGTAATAATCAAGAGCGATTGGAAATTATAAAATCTGTCCAAGATGTTGTGGAAGAACAAGGAAGGGGCTTAGGTGCAGCGCAGCTAGAAGTAGTGATGGGAAGATACGGAATGTTTTCATATTTATACTGCTACCGAGTGTCCTTCGCAAACTCCAGGTGAACCCAGGGACACACATGAGAGAGCTGCTCATCTTGGGGGAATGAGTAGACAAGGACACGGAGCTCATGGGCAGGAACGCTGCTGCCCTCCCACTCCCCCCCCAGTCGTGGTCTGCTCTGAATACGACACCCCACAACCCAAGCAGAAGCAAGAGCCTCCCATTTAGGAGCATGAGGGATTGATTAAATTAAGTTGAATTTGAAAGACCTGCCTACGTAAGTGGCTGGAGCAAGGATCCTGTTAATTTTTTTCAACCTCAGTTTGCTTACCTATAAAATAGGGATAATAAAAGAACCTCCCTTTGATGTTTCCTTGGGGTTGCTTTGAAAAGAAAATAAAACACTTAAAACAGTGCCTTGCATAATAGCGGTAAGTGTGTGTGTGTGTGACATACATACATATATATATATATAAGTATATATATAAGTATATATATATATATATATATATATATATATGTAAAGTAATGAGATGTTTCTTATATGTCCAAATTTATAAGGTAAAAATTATGCCTACAACTTCTGGTTTCCGCTTTGGCACATAAGGAGTTGAGAAGTTACCACTCACTCCATTCTAACAACAAGCAAACAGCCAAATAAACTGGAAAACAATAACTCTTTTTAGATCTGTCAGAGAAGTGAGGTCACAGGGCAAGTGGTTATCCTCAAAATTGGGAGGATAGTGTATTTTATTCATGCAGTGAACATTTATTAGGTACCTAAGTGCGAAGATCTTTGATACAAAATAGGTTAAGATGTTTAAGATGCTATGCTTGTACTTTACCTGCAGAGTTGGTGACCTTGATGTCTATCCAGGGAAATCCTGGAGAGGCTAAGTTTAGGCAGCAAATTCCCTGGATAAACAAGAAAAGCAAGTGGAGATACTGGACACACACTCTCATCCCTGTGCTAGTGAGGTCTGCCTGCTTCTTATGGCTGCAAATACACAAGCTGATGTCCTTGTACGAGAGGTTTCTCCCTTTGACTAGTTTTACCTAACCTAAAGGGCATGGCTATAATGGAGAAAATGAGTGTCTGCCCTGAAGGAGCCAAGATAACCTTGAAGGGAATAAATGAACGTGCATATTGATGGAGCAGTTTGAGTAGGTATTGATTCCTGGGAGCTGGTGCCTGGATTCTTAGCTCATATAATAGGTGGGAAGGGTCACTTACAAATAAAGCTATAGAAAACTTTTTTTTTTTAACTCAATAAACCCTGGGAGATCTTTTTTTTTTCTTTATAAATACTCAGTTGATGGAGAATGCAGTGTGGCCTGTGGCTTGGTGGTTATTGATCTTTAGGCATGATTAAAAGAGCCTACAGGTAGCTACAGAGACAGTCCTGAGCACAGAGCAAACATGATTCCCTGTTAGAAAATTGATAAGGAAAAGAGAAATTCTCCTGCAGAAGGTACCTATCAGAAAGGAACTAGGTTGATTTTTCTTCTGGAAGGAAGGAGATGCCATTCTAGAAATTTATACCTCACTCTAAACTAAATAAAGTGCAAGAACCAAGGGCAAGAGTGAATGTGATGGGCTCTGGGGTTGTGCTTCTACTTCTATTCAGTCGTCCACGATTAAGTCACTTGCATTTATTTAATGTCTCATGCTCTCCAAACGGGCTTCCAAGATCTTTTTTTTTTTTTTTTTTTCACATCACTCTCATAGCATGAGGGAGACAGAGAAGTCATATTTCTGGCCACTGCATGAGAGCAGAACAAGGCTGAGAGTCCGTTGGTGGATTCCAGGGAAAGAGACACCTAGTAATATTACAGTTAGAACATCCATTCACCCGTCCATCTGTCCATCCATCCATCCATCCTTTATGTATTTGCTGAGTATCAGGCATTGTGTTTCTGCCTGGAGATACATAGGTAAACAAAACATAAGTCCCTAGCTCAGGACCACTCAGTCTTGTGGGGAAGATAGCCGTGCAAGCAAATATAGCTATCTTCATCCAAATTTAATTTTAGAAAAGTTGTTGGATTGCCTATTTTCAATAGGAGAACCTACGCCTTCTTGTTTTAAATTGGAAAAATAATGTGTCCCTATCCCATCCAAAAATCCCAATCAGTTTCTCCAAGAATCTATCAAAACACTTGTAAACATCTATACAATTATCCAATAAACATTTCTGGTTTAATAGAAAACATCTTAAACACCAATCATCTAATGTTTAGCACTTAATGAACTCCTTATTGTTTTGTGCAGTATACGATGATACTGAAGAGCACTAGATAGGAATCATGTTTTACTTTTATATCTAGAAAATACCCTTCAATAAGAACGTACCCTCAGTGCATCCCATCCTGATTGTGGCCACTGGTCCACTGAATATAGTATTTCTCTAGATTTAAAAGATATCATGCCATGACCAGCAGACACATGAAAAGATGCTCAATGTCACTGATCACCAGGGAAATGCAAATCAAAATGACAGTAAGATGTCACCTCATGCCAGCCATAGTGGCTGAAATCAGTAACACAAGAAACAAGTGTTGGTGAGGATGTGGAGAAAGGGGAACCCACTGTTGTTTTTAGTGGCAATTCAAACTGGTGCAGCTACTCTGGAAAACAGTATGGAGGTTCCTCAAAAAGTTACAAATTAGCACTACTGTATGATCCAGCAATTGCACTACTAGGTGCAATTCTTTACCCAAAGAATACAAAAATACGCATTCGAAGGGACACGTGCACCCCGACATTTACAGCAGCATTATCTACAATAGCCAAATTATAGAAACAGTCCAAATGTCCATCAACTGATGAATGGATAAAGAAGATATGGTATATGTATACAATGGAATATTACTCAGCCATAAAAAAGAATGAAATCTTGCCATTTGCAATGATGGATGGAGCTAGAGAGTATTAGGATAAGCAAAATAAGTTAGAGAAGGACAGATACCATATGGTATCACTCATATGTGGAATTTAAGAAACAAAATAAATGAGCAAAAGGGAAAAAGAAAGAAGCAAACCAAGAAACAGACTCTTAGCTATACAGAACAAACTTATCGTTAGCAGAGGGGAGGTGGGTTGTGGGATGGGTTAAATAGATGATGGCAATTAAGGCATGCACTTGTTAAGATGAGCACTGGATGTTGATGGAAGTGTTGAATCACTGTATTGTACACCTGAAACTAATATTATACCCTCTGTTAACTGGAATTTAAATAAAAACTTAAAAAAAGTAAAAGATACCATGCCACGTCTATTGAAGCTTTTCAGAAGCAACGACACTATTAACATTTCCTTTTGCATTTTCTCATGCATAGAAAAAAATAGTATGCACAGTAGATGGGGATGCATACATGGCCAAATGTGGGTCCTTTGTGTGTGTACCTCTCTGAGCACACGTTGTCCCTTCTAATGTGTGGACTTTCCCAGACACGTTACACTTAACTGCTTTCTCGGATGCATCTTCGGTGACATTTTTTCTGAAGGTTGCGGGGTATGTGAGAACAGTAATGCACAATACAGAACGACAGGCGCTTGCACTGAGATCCTTTGGGGAGAACAACTGACGGGGCATGCTGCTCCCCCTTGCCTGTGTTTGCACGCCACATAAGCATACAAATTTGTTATGATGGGTTTCTGACTTGGGGAGAGGCTGCTGGGTGAAAATTTTTGCAATTCATTACAGCAAATATTCATGCTATGAATTCCCAGAAAACTAGGGACACCCATAATTTCAAGAGGGGTGTGTAGAAGATAATGTGGTCACACAGAAGAGTGATAAATCCTGCCCGGGGAGGTCAGGGAACGCCCAGAAGGGGAGCAGGACCAAGGAATAGCTGCAGGATGAAGGCTCAGCAGACAGGCCAGGTCGAGTGGTCAAGCGGAGGGCGTTTTAGGCAGAAAGAAAACATGAGCAAAGTCAGAGAGGCAAAAACAAAACAAAACATCCCATGATACCGTGCTCAGGGAACCAAGAGTATTTTTGTATTGCTGAAGTATACGGCATAAGGGCAATGAGACTGGAGAAAGACACATTAGCCTGAATGGGGAGGCCCTTGTTTGGAATTTATTCTGGAAGACATGGACCATAACTGAACACCTTTAAGCCAGAGAGTGTTAGCATCTCATAAAAAAGTGCTCTAGAAACAAAACAGAAGCAGGATCTGAGGATAGAGACCTGTAGCCAGAGATGATGAGAACTGGAGCAAGGGCCACTGTAGTTATGACAATAAAGAGGATGGGATCGTCTGCAGGGATGCCTGAGAAATGGAATTGATAGGAGTTAGTGATCTCTGCGATGGAGAGGTCAGCACTTTTTATCTCCATGTCGTACATTAGGAAATTAAGATCAGGGGCTATGCCTTTTCCATTTAGTGTCTCCCAAACCTTACACGGTTGCTGGCAGCCACCCAATACATGGTAAATGGATAAATTCCATTGTTCAGCTAGCACATCTTCGGCGAGGTGCTGAGTGAATGGATCAAGTAATGAATCAGTGAAAGAATTAATAAATTAAGTGACTCTTTCCTTGGTAGGGTCTGATGGTCTCCCATAGCATTCTGGCTTCTCTTTTTAATGCCTACTCCTGTCTCCATCACCCGGAAAGCAGAAGTCTCACCTGAAATATTGTAATATCCTCCTCACCAATCCTGCAGCCTCTCTTCTCTTGCCTCAAGTCCCAAGCGGGACCCATCTTGGAGTGTGGTCTCCTGATTTTCAGTCTAGGATTTTCTTGACCTCAGCTGAGCCCCAGCCACTCAGCTTTTTCATCGTTTCTCTCTCCCCAGCAGAAATAATAATCCTTATTCCTCCACCTCACACAGATGTTGGACAGATTGATTATTTAATGTGTGAAAATTGCTTTGAGGATGAAAAGTGCCGATTATTATTATTATTATGTTGTCTAAGAGAAACTCTGCCTTTTAAAGGGAGTCACAGAATGGTCACTGATGTTTCATTTGAATGCTTTGCATCTCACAGGTGGAATATTTATTTACCAATAAAGAAAAAGATCTCCACGTTGGAGAGCTCCCCGAAGCTCGTTCATCTGTTTCCAAAAGACATGACCAAATTACTCCCATGGAATGTAACCAGGGCAGGCTGGTTAAGGTCAATGTCTAGGCCTAAGTCAGTTGGGCGTTTGTCAGGCACTGATGGCATGGCTTTGCCTTTGTCAGCCACATGTCACCTCCAATGCCACTGACATCAGCCTAAGTCATATATAGGCATCAGGTCTATCTATCTATCTATCTATCTATCTATCTATCTATCTATCTTTCTAAATTTTCTTCCATAACAGTTTGAACTTAGAACTTTTCACCTTGGCCAGAAGTGAAAAAGGGTTTCTCAGGGGGCTCCTTTTTCATTTGTTTGTTTCTATCCTGGGGTGATTTTTATGCATATACCTCAGGAAGTTCAGTATTGAATGACAACAACGAAAAGAATATTTTGAATTTTCCTTTTGTCGTTGTTGTTGTTTGGGGCTTGATATAAAGTCAGGGAAAGTTGTAAGAAAAAGTTTAAACTGCATTTAAATAATGGGAGGGCAGGGGACCCTTAATTTGAAGTGTGTGAATGTAGAATTGATGCTGGTGGCTTGATACACCAAGCTTGATGTGTTGCTAGTTTTCTTTAGCAACTTGGGCTTTTAGTGTGATTTATGCTTAAACTTTTAGAGTGAAATTTATGAACTGCATTAAGCGCTAAGGAAGAAGCATAAAAATCAGTAATTTGAGAGTCTGGAACAGTCGAGTGCTGTGTACAAATAGGCTAAATGGAAATAATAGACTAATAGATGTGTCAGAGAAAAGCAAATGGCTTTCTGACATCAAGGAACCAGAGCTTTGGGAAATTCTTTAATTATCAGCTAATTGGCTGGATGAGATAGTGTTGCTAAAGACGTATGAAATCCAAGAAGTGTCATTTGAAAATGAAACACGTTTGGGTAGGGACATGGTGAAATGGATGGCAGAGTTTCATGAAGGTGATCAGTTGGACAAGAGTAGAGAATCAGAGGTGGTGCTCCATTTTAAGACTTTGCCCAGCAGGTGGCAGATGTGAGACTTCAAGACCAGGGGTTGGGTAGCTGGGCCACCATCTGCCTGCTAAACTCTGCCCCTCTGGCTGCTGATACATCATTTGGATGGGTGGGTGTGGCTAAGCAGCCATCTGGATCCATCTTCCTGAAATGAAGCGTGTTACATGTGTGGCTGGAACAGCCCTCGGTGGCCTGGTCATTCTGGCCATTTGTTCTTGCCTTTTCCCAGTCGTGTGCCGGGCTCTACTTTCTCCCAAGTTTCCTCTGCCAGCCATACTGGGGGTGTCTATGTTCTTTTCCACCTGGCTTTTCTCTTCAATAGAAAGCAGTTGCTCTGGACACTGATCTCTACTCTCTTGGCTCTCCAACAGTACTAACAGATTGAGCAGGTATGAGGGAGTGAGGTTAATGTATAAGGTGCTGAGCTAGGAGTTTCATGTCTACCCTTCTCATGACCCTATGTGAGAGATGCCATTTTCTTTTTCGATTGATGAAGAAACAGAGCTTCAGAGAGAATGAGGAGCTTGCCTACAGTTCACAGTAAATTTTAGGGCAGCAACATACTCTTTTCCCCTTGGTATTTCTCATCTTGACCCTTATACCAATCCCTGCAGTGTTTAGAGTCCTTGGCATCATGGACGTCCGGGATTGTTACAGAAACTGTGCGGGCATCTCAGAGTATAGGAAAACGACTCAAAGTAAGGTGAAGCCCTTGCCTCGGTCCTCCAGGCTAGATAGAGATTCTCTGGGTTGGCATATTAGTCAGGGGTCTCCAGAGAAACAGAACCCATAGCATACAGAAAGATAAACAGAAGGAAATCTATTATAGGAGTTGGTTCACATGATTATGGAGGCTGAGAAGTCCCCTAATTTGCAGTCTGCAAGCTGGAGGCCCATGAATGCCAGTGATATATCACCTGTCCAAGTCCTGAGGCCTGAAAACCAGGGTAGCCAATGGTATAAGTCTGAGTCTGAAGGCCCAAGAACCAGTAGCTCTAATGTCCAAGGGCAGAAAAAGATGGACGTCTCAGCTCAAACAGCAAATTCGTCCTTCCTTCACCATTTTGTCCTATGCAGGCCCTCCATGGATTGGATAATGCCCGCCTTCATTGGTGAGGGTGACCTTCTTTTCTCAGTCCACTAATTTGAATGCTGATCTCTTTGGGAGACATTCTCAAAAACACATCCAGGAATAATGTTGTTGTACCAGCTCACTGGGCATCTCTTAGCTGGGTCAAGTTGACACGTAAAGTTCACCATCACAGTTGGGGTGGGGAGAGTTGGAGAAGAGGAAGTGAGGAGATGCTGTGGGTGCCTGAGAAAGGGAGGCTCTCATGCCTCATCCTCCAGCCAGGCTGGGGGTGAGGAACCAGGGAAAATAAGAGCCCAGCTAGTTTTAGCGGGCGGGGTCCAAGTGCAGAGACATCTGTGATCCCCTCTCAGGTGGGGATGAGACCCTGAGGAACATGGCTGTGGGGTGCTTGATGGCCGGCTGAGCCCGGGCAGCCTCACTGAACTCCTCAGCAGCAGAGTGGTCCCCCACACTCGGGAGAGGCACAGGGTTGGACCAGAGCAGAGGAGGGGGCCTTAGGGAATATGGAGGGTGCTTGGTGGCGACTGTGAAGAGAGATGCAGCTGAAATCTGATGGGAAGAGGAGGCTCCTGGCTGTGCCACAGGGTAGAGGTGCCGGTCGGGACCACAGGCTGCCCGGCTTGCAGGTGCCACCTGGGAGAAACAAGAAAGAACCATAGTTGACTCGGATCCGGTTTCTGCCCCCTGGTGGAACGGGGGCTCATTACAGAAGTGAAGCTAAATTAGGGAAACTGAAGTTTACTGTTTCGTGTTTGTGGAGTGGGATCTGCACCCTCAAACAGTGTTGAATCAGGGTTTTCTGGCTCCAAAAACCGCTTGCTTCACCGCACTAAGAGGAAGCAGCAGTGCCAGATCCTGGATGTGACACGGTCTGAAGCAACCGCTGGCTGAATTATCTAGATGTGTAATGTTACTATTTTCAACCAAGTCAGTTCAAAGTTTGTTTTTCCCCACATCATTTCCCTTCAATTTAATGAGATTTTACTCAGTATTTTATTAAGGTGAATCACCGGGGATCTCTCTTCAAATATTTTCAACGCGCTGGACAGAAAAGGGCTTTTTTTTTTTTTTTTGGTGATGACACAAATGGCTTGAGGATAGCACGTGGTTCCCAGTCACGCCACACGTTAGGGCTTCTCACGTGTGAGTTATTCATCTTTTTGAAGCAGGTTTTCATCCTTTGCTATTACCCAACCATCCTCAACCCTCAGCATTATATTCAAGAAGAAGAGTTCCAAGGACATTTATATCAAGAAGCTATTGGTTTACGGCGCCTCACTCCATAGCTGTTGATGCAACATTTCCAGGATTTCCTCAGTGTTCGTTTTAAGAAGTTAGTGTGGGTTGCTGGTGGCCAGGATGGTACTGATTGGTTCTCTGCCAAGGTTAGTTGGACCTCAGAGTAAGGACAGTGAGGTGATTGTGTAGGGGTTACAGGGACTCACATTCTGGGCAATGATGGCTCTCGCCAGCATGCAAGCGAGGAAAGCACACACCAAGGATTTGTAACGTCTTTTCCTGTTTGTGATGTCTTTTCCACAGGGTGCCAAGCTGTCCTCAGCTCTGGAGGTCACCCTGGCAGAGAGAGAAGCATCTCTCCAGGGGTTGATAAGGCTCTCCAAACTTCGGCCTGTCCAGCTCTTACTCTGATCACATCCCTGGCTTTGGTCTGGAGTTATAAACCACCTGCATAAAAAGAGAAGCTGAAAATGCACTTGAAACTTTGCATGTATATCCTAGGAAATCTATGCTCTCTCCATAACTCAGCGGGCACGAGAGCGGCTTCGATGTGCATGCAATAGAGACGAAACTCCTCTAGAGGGCACTCACGGCTTCTCCATGAACCGAAGTCACACCGTCGCAGTTTTACAGAAATGGCACACAGTCTGCATGGGAGCAAAATCTATTTATATAAATAGATGAATATGGATATGTAGATTTTTTTCATCAGCAAATAGTACCTCTTTGTCTTTTTGTTTTTTCAGGATTCGTGAAAATGATGTGCATGTGGGAAAATAAAATATGGAGGATTGTTTTGTTTCCTTTGTGAATAACACTGAAGCCTCACCTCTAGGGGAGTTTGCTGTAGTTCACTGCAATGTCGTATTTATAATTAGCGAGAATGGGAGGGAAATTAAAGGATTCAACTGCTTGACTCTTCAGCAGCTGAGCTGTCGGCCCTGGGGACGTGCCGGGAACTTCATGTTTTGGCGGAGCTCTGTGGAAATCCTCAGGACTGGCCATTTGACCTCTCATTGGGCCACCTGAGGAAATCAGCTTTGGTTAGATTAGATGGACCATAATTGGCTTTTGAGTTGTTGAAGCACATTCTGGGTACACATTTCTCCATGTTTTGAAAAGCGTGTGTTTAACTTGGATCAGATCGGTGTGGAGAGAAGTCAGTCACTGCCTGGGTGGGTGGATGGGCCAGAACGCTGTTTCCCATGATCCGCTCTGTCTCTCAGCGTCCGGTGACATTGTCCTACTCAGCCCCTCTGCGCTGTGCCATCCTCCCCTTCCAGCCTGGGGTCAAGGAGAGGATTGAACCCTTGTTGGTCTGCAGTATAGTTTGCAAAGGAAGTTTGGCCTGGATGTTTTTCAGGATTCTTTTCTCCCCTTAGGGTCTGTGAGTCCATGAGTTTGGGGATTCTGAAGGGAGGAGAACATAAAAATGAGTCAGTGTGACTCCAACATTGTGAAGGGTAGAACTGTTTCCCTGCACACATGTTCCTCCCAGAACCATTTTCCCTTCTCTTTAAATATGTGTATCAGAGCACGGTTTTCCTTTCTGCCTCAAATTCTTCAGTGGCTCCACGTTACCTTCCTGAAAAACTCCTTAGCACACACCATTTACAAGGCTTTTCAAGATCCGGCCCACAGCCTTGGCCCTTCCTCCCTCCTGAATGCCCTGCAGCTCTCCAGGACATCCTTCTCTCTCTTGCTCCCAGGCCCATACTATCCCTACCACCTGGAACGTACCCTCCGCACCAACATACATACGCCTTTGCCTGGCTGATGTTTTTCATGCTTTAGGTGTCAGCTTAGCTGCTTCTTTCTCTAAGAAGCCTTACCTAACTCTCAAAGACTGGGTTGGATGCCCTTTCTTATGTAATCTTGCAACTGTTCCATCCTTAACCTTGTAGACTTGAGGTTTGTCCTTAGAAGCTGAAAGGGCTTCCCTGAGGGTGCCAGGTGAGTGCTATCTAAATCTTCAGATCCATCTAGACCAAAGTTCAGGAAGTCATCTTGTCTACCTGAGAACCCAAACCGTCTATCCTCACAATAGCCTGGGCGCTGAGAACTAGAACCATACTTTCCTGCCCTCATTAACGTGACTTTGTACTTTGCCTCTGTCTTCATTAGCTTGACTTTATTTTTCCAGGAGTCTGCTGTCCAGGCAAAAGTTTAACACAGCGTCTGCCCAAAAGCTTCTTCCCAACTCCTCAGTGGAAAACATCAACAGTTTGTGCCTGAAGAGTCTTTGAATCCCTTGCCTCAAAATTCTCACTGTGCCGTTTTCCCCAATTCTGGGCTATTGTATCATGATTTTTATCCAGTCCAAACAACTTCTCTTCTTTGGAAAACCCATCTCAAATCAAAAGTCTAATTCTCAATAAATTCTTACCTCATTTATTGCCTTGGAATAAGTTTAAGTCTCTTTTTTTTTTTTTTTTTTTACAATCAACAGGAATGGGGATAAAGATCGTGATGTGAACGGTTATAGTTGACAAAACAGCTTTTTTTAAAAAAATAGCTGAGTCATTGTGTAAACTTAGCTCTTAACACAGTGTTGGGTGTACCAAGCCCAGATCCATCCACCCATCCTTATTTAAATTCTATAATGAGATAAGCAAGGAATGTTTGTTTAATTTCTTTTTTCCATCATTATTTGTTGCATGAATATTATTTACTAGTTCTGGGGGGTAGCATGGCATGGGGCAGGTGTGATCCCTTCCTAAAACAACTGGTTAATTTGGACTAGAAGGAGGGGCAGGTGGTTTTTCTGTCTGGCTGCTCTGTCATTGCTGTTCATTGCACTCCATGGCCACTTGGCACGTATTTTCTGTGCCCAAGATGTAACAAGTTAGCACAATTTATGTAGTGGGCCATGTGAGAAGGCATGGAGTGAAAACTCCAATTTCAAATCCATTCTCTTTTCTCAAAGATTCTGAACACTTACTGCTTTCTGGATCATTCCAACATGTACGTGTTGGTTGATCATTATATGCGCAGCAAATATGTATTCTGTTCCACTTTATAGGTGCTCTCTTAGTTGCCATAGATACAGAGATAGATGAGGCTCTTTCTACCTTCAGTTGTTGCCTGTCTATTGGGGACATGAATAAATCAAGAAACACTGAGATGGGAATGCAGTGAACTCTGCCTGATTGTGCGGTGGGGAGAAGACAGGTCTGCCACTTATGTTGTGCAGGGTGTGCACCTCACAAGGGTTCCAGGTCAGGGGGACAGAAATGCAGCCTGTGGGCTCTGGTACAGGGCTACAGATGCCAGGGGAAGGGTTGCATTTTCATCCGTACAAGGTGCCATTCACTCACCAAGTATGGTGGCCCTCCATCAGATGGACTGTGTTTACCAAGAGGAAGTAAAAACTCCTTGTAATTTGCATGAAAATGCTGTAAAATGTATCCAGTGGTCATGAGGGAAGTAAGAGGATATTTGAACTGCACTTAAAAGACTGGATAGAGGGGCACCTGGGTGGTTCGGTCAGTTAAGCATCAGACTCTTGATTTCCACTCGGGTCATGATCTCACAGTTTGTGGGTTTGAGCCCCACATCAGGCCCTGTGCCGACAGCACGGAGCCTGCTTGGGATTCTCTCTCTTGCTCTCTATGCCCCTCCCTGGCTTGTGCTCTCTCTCTTTCTCTCATACACACACACACACACACACACACACACAAATAAACATTAAAAAAAAAAAAAAAGACTGGATTGAAATTGCCTAAAAGAAGTACAGAAGTGAAGATGAGTTTTCCAGGCAGAGGGATAGACAAGTGCAGATGTACAGGGGAGGGAGAGAGGACAGTGCATTTGAAGAACAACAAGCAGTTTGTGAAAGAGACTGTTCAGGAGAATTCTGGGCTATTAGACCACAAGGACAGACAGGCCTGTCACCAGGGGGCAGGTGTGCTGAGAAGTCTGCCGTTTGTCCTGACGCTCTGGGGAGCCGCTGGTGGATCTTAAGTATCACCTCCAGATCAATAGGTTCAGCGTGCCTTAATCCTTCCTCGCCAGGCAGCCCTTCTGTCCCCCACCAGCTTCTCTGTTTCTCTGACCTCTCCTTTTCTTTCCTGCCGTGGCCACACGCTTTGGGATTTGATTATAGTGTGCCTTGTTTCCATCTATCCACTTCCTGTGAAATCTTCCTCGCCCTTGATCTCTCACCAGATGTAATGCTTTGTGACGACACGGAAAGCGCCTTATACTCCTGAAGAAAATCTCTCTATTAGCAGCGTTTCTCAAGGTATGGTGTACGTATGATCTGTGGCAAGTGGGGTGGTTTTAAGTAGCAGGCCAACAAATATTTGTCTTTGAGTATATTTATTTTGTAGTAGCATACATTTTACGCATATATTTATTTTAATGTGCAATAAGAAAAAAGTACGACAGGCACACCAGATCCATGGTTTCACTGATGTGTCTGTTCAGGATGCGGCTCAAACGAAGTTAATGAATGAGTTGATTTAGGGGCACCCGGGTGGCTCAGTCGGTTGAACATCTGACTCCAGCTCAGGTCATGATCTCACAGTTCATGGGTTCAAGCCCTGCATTGGGCTCTGTGCTGACAGTGCAGACCCTGCTTGGGATTCTCTCTCTCCCTCTCTCTTCCCCTCCCCCACTTGCGCTTTCTCTCTCTCTCTGTCTCTGTCTCTCTCTCTCTCTCTCTCTCAAAATAAATAAATAAACTTTAAAAAAAGAGAATGAGGGGTGCCTGGGTGGCTCAGTCGGTTAAGCATCCGACTTTGGCTCAGGTTGTGATCTCACAGTTCGTGAGTTCGAGCCCCATGTCTGGCTCTGTGCTGACAGCTTAGAGCCTGGAGCCTGCTTCGGATTCTGTGTGTGTCTCTCTCTCTGCCCCTCCCCTGCTTGTGCTCAGTCTTTCTCTCTCTCAAAAATAAATAAAATATTAAAAAATAAAAAAAAAGAGAATGCGTTGATTTAAAGAAGATATATTCTGGTGGCTCACAGATTTGGTGGGCAAATGACATATTTGAGATCTAGCTCAGGGCCATTTACATTCTAGTAATGGCTTAATGAATAGCTATTGGAAAGTGGACTTATTTTTATTAGTTTAGTACTGCATATCCAGGAGAGTTTACCTAAAAGGTAACAGGATAAGAACTTAGAAGGAAGGACGAAGGAAGGGTGGGAGACAGCAAGGCCAGCTGTGGACCTCACAGCCTTAAGGGGGTGCAGGGGTCCCTACCACTGGGCTGAGGGATAACAAGAGGGGCTCAGAACCATGTGTTTTCAGGGGATCGACAGGTGCCAGGAAGGGGTAGAGTTTCATTCCTCACAAATGAGGTTAGCCAGGGCAGGGAGGCAGAGTTGTATCTTCGTCTGGTGGTTTCGCCCACATCTATCTCCACTTCGATGGTGCGTCGCATGCTTGGTGGTGACTGAACCCTCTGCCCTGCAGTAGACACAGCATTTATTTACCCATCCACAGCCCCGGTCTTCCCTACGATAACTTTATCTGCCCTTCCATTCATTTGTTCATTCATTCCCATTTATGAAACACCTTTTATGTCCCAGATTCTGAACTCACTGTCACCATCCTGTGTGCATCTATTTTTTTAAGTATTTATATTTTTGAGAGTGGGGGAGGGGGGGCAGAGGATCCGAAGCGGGATCTGTGCTGACAGCAGCGAGGGCTCGAACTCACCAACCCGTGAGGTCGTGACGTGAGCCGAAGTCCGACTGAGCCACCCGGGCGCCTCTGGTGTGTGTCAGTTCGGATGCAAGTTCTGCCTTGGTTCTCCTCACACTCTGGGCTTCACCACCTTCGGTCCCTGAGTGATCCTTGCCATCTTCCATCTTAGGGGCCTTTACAAACCTCCACTCATCCCCCCTCTGCTCTCGCTTTGAGCTAATTCCTACTCCCCCTTCAGCTCAAGAATCTTTCCCTTATCCTCAAAGATTGTCTTTGGTTCTTGAAGTGTTTTTAAAACAAGGCTGCAAAGTTTTGACTCTTGTTCCATAGAGAGGCGGGGACTGTGTCACCTCCCGGGGGCGGGGGGGTTGGGTGATCTTCTGACTGCTTCAACCACTATGATACGTTAGAAGTGAAGTTGTGTGACTTCTAAAACTAGGCCATAAAACATCATGCGACTTGCACCTTTATTTGCTGGAAAATTTGCTTTTGGAGCCCTAAGCTGCCATGTAAGAAATCCAAGTACCCAAGGCCGCCGTGCTGGAGAAGCCACACATGGGTACTCCAGTGGACAGTCTCAGCCGGGCGCAGCCTTCTAGCCATCTCTGCCCAAGTGCCACACATGTGACTGGGCTGTCTTGTACCCTCCAGACCTGTCCACACCCCAGATGTATCCCAGTGAGTGACCTCCACTGATGCCGTGATTAACAGAATAGTCGTGCAGCTGAGCCCTGCCTGCATTTGTGACCCACAAAACCATAGGCTATAATAAAACGATTGTCATTTCAAGCCACTGTGTTTAGGGTGGTGTATTATGTAGGCGATAGATCATTGCAACTGTGCTCACTATCTGTGTTTCCATAGTGTTCCATTTTGTCCCCACGGTAGAACTGACTACACTATGGCTTAATTTCCTAATTAATTTCCCCTGTCTTTCATAACAGGAAATATAAGGGTAGGAATGATGCTTTGCTGGCCATTATATTTATTTTTTTAAGTTTATTTATTTTGAGAGAGAGAGCACAACAGGGGAGGAACAGAGAGAGAGAGAGAGGGATAGAGAGAGAATCCCAAACAGGCTCTGCCTTGTCAGTGCAGAGCCCAACATGGGGCTCGAACTCATGAACCATGAGATCATAACCTGAGTCGAAGTCAAGAGTTGGATGCTTAACTGACTGAGCCACCCCGGCGTCCCATGGCCATTGTATTTTAAATATCTAGCATCAGCTCTGCAAAATATATGGGCTTAATTATTTTTTAAAATTTGGGTTGAATTGAATTAAATGGAATGGAGTAGAGCTGATTACAGGTAGGGCGTCCATGCAGCTGTGTTTGCCTGGGACCTATTGACCTAATGTAATTACTGAATTACAGTTTCACTCTAAAATTTAAAAGATAAATTATACAAACACCCAAATTAGAGGGGTCTTTGTGGGATCAGAGAAAGCTCCTGATCAGTATCCATAAGGTTCATTAGAGTTTGGATTTGGCTCTTGTTGGATAAGAATGTTAGATTTTTAGATGGAACTTTGAAGAAGGACTGTTATTACTGCCATCGCCACTATATTTTGATTATGTGCTCTATAATTAGATGTTGAAAATGCTAATGTATATTAATACTTGATTGATTTGATTACCCATCCTAATTATACTTTGATCACTTTTGATAAATATATTGATTCCTATTTTATTTACTTCACAGAATTCTTTGTATAACTATGCTTTGATAATATCTGATTACATCTTAATATTTGATTGCTTTCAGTAGTGCTTGTTTTAACCGTTGGGAAGTTGGATCATATTAGCTGTGAGGTACCTGACTAGTAGTCACAAACAAATGTTGCAGTAAAACCCGCCTGGGTGTGATATTCCCTGCTACTTAACCACTGTGTGACATTTGGTTGGTCACTTAACCTCTCTGGCTTTTTGGTTTCTTCATCTATAAAACGGAAAGGTGCTGGGTGGATTCAATGAGATAATATACATTAATAGGGTCTCCTGACCGCGTGGCACTGACATACTAGATAACTCTAATGTGTAGGCAATGCTCCCTACGCCCACCAATATCTGTCTGCATGAGCTGATCGGGATTAAGGCTTTTTTGTTGCTTGTGTTGTTTCAGGAGGGAGTTGAGGGGGAAGGAGGGAGTAGTTTGGGGTAGGGTCCTGGTGAGGAGAGAAGGGGGAAAGGAGAGGACGGTGTGGCACGATCTCCATCTTCCTAGTCAGGACATGGGGCACAGGTGTTCATGTAAAGAGGGCTGGCAAAAGGGCAAGCGGGGTGGAAATCCATGTCTGGCCACAGGGCTGCATTGGTTTTGGGGGAGGGGTGTCTGGTCTAATTCACACGGGTCCTGAGAGCCACTCAGAGGAGCCATATGAGCCAGTGGTTTGAGATGCAGTAGAAAGAGAGCAAACAGGTGAAAGACCTGTGTGCGTGAAAGACTTTATGTTACTCTAGGCACAAGAAGGGCTGTTTTAAGGCCCAGGAGGATACCCTCCCTGCCCCCTCCCAACACTGAGGCATTCTGCACTGCGTCCCGGGGTTCCTGATGGAAGAGGGCTCTGTCTGGCCAATCAGTGTGCTCATGAAGTTCAGAGTCATTGGTGAGTATGTGTGTTGCGGGGAGGGGAACGTGTAATGTTTGTGTGTGTGTGTGTGTGTGTGTGTGTGTGTGTGCAGGAAGAGTGCCCTTTACTGTAATAGCTAGAACCTATAGGCTCTGGGGACTCTGCCAACACTTTACATACATTATTACTTTTAATGGTCACGACAACCATGGGACAACAACCACTGGTGCTTTTTTTTTTTTTTTTAAATCCCAGTATAATTAACATACAGTGTTGTATTTGTTTCAGGTGTACAATACAGTGATCCAGCTGTTCTCTACACATCTCGGTGCTCCTTAAGATAAGCGTGGTCTTCATCCTCTGCCTATTTCACCCACCTCACCCTTCCCTCTGCTAACCATCGGTTTGTTCTCTATAGTTAAGAGTCTATTTCTTATCTCTCTTTTTCTTTGTTCATGTGTTTTGTTTCTTAAATTGCACATATGAGTGAAATCATATGGTATTTGTCTTTCTTTGGCTGACTTACTTCCCTTAGCATAATACACTCTAGTTCCATCATGTGTGCAAATGGCAAGATTTCCTTCTTTTTTATGACTGAGTAATATTCCACAGTGTGTGTGTGTGTGTGTGTGTGTGTATATATACATATATACATATATATACATATACATATATATATACACACAAATACCACATCTTCTTTATCCATTTATCAATTCATGCACATTAGATTGCTTTAATATTTTGGCTATTGTAAATAATGCTTCAATAAACACGAGGTGTGTATATCTTTTCGAAATAACAACCGCTAGTACTTTTATCATCCTTATTTTACAGAAGGGAAACTGAGGCAAAGAAGGATTAAGTAACTTCCCCCAGGCTGACAGAGAGTAACTGGCAGAGGCAGTATTTGAATCCAGTCTATAGATGCGAGAGCCACTGTTCTTAGCCATCATCCCAATTACCTTCTCATCAGAGAAACCAGAACGTTTCCTAAGCACAGGTGAGCCTCCCACCCCTATACTTGGGATCCCTGGAAAGGGGAGAAGCTGAATTCTGGCATGATCCTCTTGTCCTAAAATTCAGCGAGATCTGGACATCTGTGTTAATCTCTTCCCCCAGTCTGGGGACACCCTGCATTTGCCTAGGGTGTGGTCCGTGCTTAGAACTCAGTCCGGGGTCTGTGTTCGGTGTTATGAATGTTTGGCTTGGTAGCTCCTTTCTTCAGTAATACTTTTAGGGATGAGAACATGGAAACCCCCTCAAGCAAGCCAGTGCCCCCTTTGGCCTCGTGTTGAGCCCGTCCTCTCCTCTGACCAGCCTGAGGTCTACAGGACACTAGAAGGAGACCCGGGGTGGGTAATGGTCCTCCGACATTGGGCATCAGAAAAGGCCATTGGCTGCCCATTGGCTGGAGTCACTGGCTGCTTTCCAGAAGATCCAGAGGCCCTGGGAACTTGTGAAGCAATGACTAGACACAGCCCATGTGCATGGAGCACCAGAATGACTGCCCTGATGCTTAAAGGACACTCTTACAGAATCCCATATAAATAACCACAAATAAGTAAGTACCTTCCTTTCTTCCTCCACAGAAAACCCATTTACCCTTGTCCCTCACACTGTCCTTCATTATTCTATTTTATAACTTCTTGAGTATAGCATAGTTTTATTTTTAATGTTTGGGATTTTCAAAATTAAAATGTTACTTTTTTTCTTATATAGGATGTTAAAAACCTTTTGTCACGCACGGATTTAGAGGGGGAAAATAAAACCTTGAAGGAAACACTGTAAAATGCCAACATGTCTGTGGGTGATGTGATTGTGGGTTATTTTAATTTTCTTCGCTCTTCTCAGGGAACATGTTCTGCTCTTATAATATGAGAGGGAGTGGATTTTGTTTGTCTGTGTGGGTTGGGTGGGTTTTTTTTTGTTTTTTTTGTTTTTTTGTTTTTTGAGATTAGTTGTCTTTCCCAATGCAGTTTTAGTCTATCAAGTGCAGACTTTTATTTGGAATAATAATGATAGTTTTTGTTTCTATTTCATTTTACTCCCTGAAATTCCTCCATGACAGACCTGAACAGCTGAGAGGGGAGATAGATTAACGACCAACAGGACAGACCCAGCCAGCTTCTCACTGGAGAGGGGAACGGAAAGAACTTTGGACCGGGAGTCCGAAGGGTGCGTTCTAGTTCTGACGCCATCAAACATGGGGTCTCCTCCTGGAGTGGGTCTCAGTCTCCTCCTGGAGTGGGTCTGATGCCCCTTCCAGGGCTGACCTTCAGGGACTCCTTGATGCCTTCTGGAAGTCACTGGGGAAGCAGGTCAACAACTAGCCGGCAGCTGAGTTTGTTGGAGTATGACAATTTCATTACCCGAGGAGCCTGGTAGTTCAGAGGAAGCATGAGAATGGCGCTCCTTTACTTCCTCTGAGTGAAGGCAGAAAGCTCAAGCAGTGGCAATCTGCCAGGACTTCCTGGATTTGGTAGTAGGAGCTGTGTACTTGAGGTAGCGACAGGCGTGGATGGGATATGGAGGAGGAGTACGGTCTAGGAAGGATGGATTTCTGGGCAGATGTGTAGAGGTGGGAACAAGCCCATCGCGGGTGGATGATGGATGGGAGACTAACAGGCAACACCACAGAAAGGAAGCTTGAAATGTCCCCAGCTCGGGAAAGTACAAAGTCTTGGGTGTCCTTCTTCTCATTCACGGTGCCCTGCGGTAGCCACCCCAGAGCGCCCTCCATATATTCTGTGACAGTTAACCAATCACTTTTGTTTTTCTTTAATTTGGCTATAAGTTTAAAGTAAATATTGACATTTTCGAAGATATAAAACCAGTCACTCATCACAGTACATTTTAACAAAACCAAACAGTTTGGTGCCCTACACTTACAGAGGTTTCTTCTAATTGGATACAATGATGTGGACTGTGCTTTTTCATTTGCCTGATTAATTACTGCTCGAAAACCCTTGAAAACAGACATGGTCTGTAAGTGGTATCTGTTGTTTAATCGAGGACAGATGTTTTTAGGCTTGGAGAGTTACTCTCAAGTGAATCATTGAACTGTATGTTTTAAAGTGACTATACCATGCCAGCAAAAAAAAAAAACCACGCAATTTTTACTAACATTCAAGTATGGTCATCGTAATTGTGGTTTGTCCTAAATTCACCAGCACCAAGAAGCCACACCGAATAGTAAATGGCATCACCATCCATCCTGGGGTCTAGGCTAAAACCCAGTAGTTTCCCACAATTTTTCTTACCTGTGCTTCCCTCCCCGGCCCCTGCTGCGTCCAAGGTCTCTTGTCAAGTTCATCGCCTAAGTATCTCTCCAGCTGTTTCCTTTTGTCTCTTCCTACCATCACAGCCTAAGTTAAAGCAAGTGTATCGGTTCAGCCTGGGAGGAAACTAAATTCACCCCAGATGGCTTGAATAAAGACTTTAATGGGAAGACTATTGAGGGCGCGTGGTCAAGGTTAGGGGAACACACAAGGGAGATGAGACACCCAGAGAGCAGGGATACCAGTATGCCAAGGACATGACACTCCTAGGCTATGGACAGTGGAGGATGTTGTGTTCCCAAAGCCCAGAGAGAGTGAAGGAGGAGGATGCTGTGTCAAGGAGGGGCACAGAGCTGTGGCCATGTAGCACCGAGTAAGGGAGTCGGGGTAAATACTCCAACCTTTCCCTCCTCCTGTCCTTCAGTCCCCTGTTACACCTCCTCTTGGCCAAACCAACCGAAGCTCCAGGGATTCAGTCCTCAGGGGACAGCCTTCTTTAAGCACAAAGTGGGGCAGAGACAGGTGCAGAGTGCAAATCTTAAGACTCGAATGAAGGATAACTAGCACAGCAACCAGGACCCCACCCTTGAACTACTACCAACAGCCTCTTTTAAAAAAAAAATTAATGTTTATTTTTGAGAGAGAGAAAGAGAGAGAGAGAGAGAGAGACAGAGAGAGACAGAGAGAGACCAAGCAGGAACAGGGGAGGGGCAGAGAGAGAGAGGGAGACACAAAATCTGAAGAAGGCTCCAGGCTCTGAGCTGTCAGCCCAGAGCCTGGCCAACAGTCTCTTAAAGGCCTCCCTGCCTCCAGGCTTGTTTCCTTTCCTAATGACTCTCCAGGATGTGACCAGAATGTCTTTCTACAGCAGAAATCACCAGGTCACTACCATACCTACAACCCTGTAGTGACTCCCCATTGCTCTCAGGATAAAATGAAACTCCTCAACATGTCCCACACCCCCGTTCAAATGTCGAAACCTACCATCCCCGTGTGATGGTGTTTAGAAGTGGGAGGTGATTAGGCCATGAAGGTGGAGCTGGTGCCTGGGATAAGTGCCTCTCTTGGAAAACTCCCTCTTCCTCCTGTGTGTGCCCCCTTTACTCTCACCCTGCTACCACACTCACAACACCTGACACCACACATCTAACCATTCTGCAACACCAGCGGGGTGTCCTATGATTCAGCCCAATTCTGATGCTGTCTACCCTGAGAGAGCATCAGCTCCCACAGGTTAAGGGTTCAGTCTTAAAGGACTTAAGGACTTAAAGGACTTAAAGGACTTTACACTTAAAGGACTGCCCCCTCTTCAGACACCAGTTGTAAGTCCAGGTTGTTAACCTGTACTTCTGACCAACTCCTTGTAAATCAAGGTTCCCTCGACCTCCTCCTTCCTTGGGTCTGATTAATTTGCTAGAGTAGCTCAGAGAACTCAGGGAAACATTTTACTTGCTAGATCACTGGTTTATTATGAAAGGATGTAACACCGGGACAGGCAGTTGTAAGAGATGTAGGGTAGGCTTTGTGGGAAAGGGCACAGGGCCTCCATACCCTCTCCGAGCTCATCACTCTGAAACTTCATGTGTTCAGCCACACAGAAGCTCTCTGAACCCTGTCCTTTTTGGGTTTTTATGGAACTTCATTACTTAGGCACAATTGATTAAATCATTGGCCACTGGTGATTGAATTCAGTCTCCAGCGCCTCTCACCTCCCCAGAGGTTGGGGTGGTGAAAAGTTCCAACTCTCTAACCACATGGTTGGTTCCCTTTGTGACCAGCCCTCATCCTTAGGTTACCTCTCGGGTTTCCAAAAGTCACTTCCTTAACATAGCAGCCACACCTTTATGACTTTATCACTTAGGAAATTCCAAGGGTTTTAGAGGCTCTGTGCCAGGACCTGGGATGAAGACAAATACATATTTCTTCTTATTAATCCCAACATCAAAATGCCCTCATATAGGAGGCCCCTATCCCCTTGTCTCCTTCTGCCATGTGAGGAGACAGTGAGAAGACAGTCTTCTAAGGACTAGGAAGCAGGCTTTCACCAGACCCCTAATCCACTGGCACTTTGATCTTGGACTTAGCCTCCAGAATTGTAAGAAAGAAATTTCTGTTGTTTATAAGCCACCCAGTCTGTGATATTCTGTTAGAGCAGCATGAATGGATTAACACACACAGTGTAGTGTCCTGTGAGCCACATTTTTATTTACTTCCCTACCGTCTTTCACTGTATGCATTCCTGAGACTGAAATGCTCTCTCCCATCACCCAGCCTTAGTCCATGCTGCCCTCTCCTACAATATTCTGATTCCCTCGTGCCCTACTCTCTTTTCCATCCGGCTAAATTCTGTTGCAGTTTTTTTTTCTTTCTTTCTTCAGACTGTCCAGGGTTTTTCCTACCTTTTTATTTTCTTATAGTTTTTTAATTAGACCTTATTTTTTTAAGAACAGTTTTTGGTTTACAGAAAAATCAAACAGGAAGTCAGAGAGTTCTCCATCTACTTCCTTTGTACTCCCCAATTTCACCCTGTAGTAACGTCTTATGTTGGCATGGGACATTTGTTACCACTGATCAACCAATATTGATATGTTATTATTAACTAAAGTTCATAGTTTACATTAGGGTTCACTTTTATGTTGTACGTTCTATCATTTTGACAAATGCGTGATGTCACGTAGGCATCATTACAGTATTGCACAGAATAGTTTCACTGCCCTACAACTCCCTTGTGCTTCACCTTTTCTTTCTTTAAAAAAACAACTTTTTTTAATGCTTTTATTTATTTTTGAGACAGAGAGAGACAGAGAGAGACAGAGCATGATCAGGGGAGGGGCAGAGAGAGAGGGAAGCACAGAATCTGAAGCAGGCTCCAGGCTCTGAGCTGTCAGCACAGAGCCCGACACGGGGCTCAAACTCCCAAATCACGAGATCATGACCTGAGCTGAAGTTGGACGCTTAACCAACTGAGCCACCCAGGCGCCCCTGTGCTTCACCTTTTCATCCTTCCTGTCTCCCCCTACACCTCTGGCAACTCCTGATCTTTATACTGCTTCCACGACTTTGGCCTTTTCCAGAACTTCATATAGCTGGAAGTTCCAGAACTTCATATAGCTGTACATACAGTGTGCAGTCTTTTCACGTTGGCTTCTTTCATTTAGGGATTTGCACTTAAGTTTCCTGCACTGTGTGTGTGTGTGTGTGTGTGTGTGTGTGTGTGGCTTACAGCTCATTCCATTGTAGGGATGGACCACAGTTTGTTTAGCTCTTCACATATTGAAGGACATCTTGGTTGCTTCCGAGTTTGGGCAATTATGGTAAAAGCTGTGGTGAACATCGGTATGCAAATTTTTGTGTGGATGTAACTTGTTTGGATAAACACCAAGGAGTGCAAAAGCTGGGTTGTACAGTAGGACTGTGTTTAGCTTCTGAAGAAATTGCCGAACTGCTTTCCGAAATGGGTGTATCAGTTTGCGTTCCCACCAGCAGTGAATGAGAGTTCCCATTGTTGCACGTCCTCACCAGCAGTTGGCGCTGTGAGTGTTTTGGTTTTTATTCATTCGGATAGGTGTGCGGTGACATCTCATAACGGTTTTGATTTGCATTTCCTTAATGACGTATGGCGTTGCGCATCTTTCCGTATGCTTATTTGCCATTTCTGCTCCAGTTCGAACGATCAGCCTAGCTGAAGCTTCTGCAGAAAGGCTTCTTCCCCCCATTGTTTCATTTAGCTTTTGTTGTGTAACAAGCAACTCCAAAACCCAGTACAACAACAAACATGCATCTGTGGGCCTTGTGGGATTCAGCCCATTTAGGCCGGGCTGCGCTGAGTGGCTGTGCTTCAGGTTGTAGTGGGTGGGGCTCCTCTGCTTTGCACTGTGTATTTATGCGTCTGCTGGCCTGGCTTTGCTCCACGTGTTTCACACCTTTCTTGGACTAGTGGTATAGCCAGCATATATTTTCACGGCAAAGGCAGAGGTATGAGAAGCTAAGTGGAAAATGTTAAAGGCTCACTGGCACATAGCCAAAGGAAATCACATGGCAAAGCCCAAAGTCAAAGGGCAGGGTAAGGCCCTAGCAAGGGTAAGGATGCCTGGAAGAGGAGTAAAGGATTGTGCCCAACAACCCCACCTACCGCTGTCTACCCTTTTGGTCACAGTCACTCACTTCCCTCCAACACGTTAAATATCCTCAGCCCTATCCTAGAGCTCCAGAGAATGTCATCCAGTCATGACATTGGCTCACGATCAAGAGGTCATGATCTATATCTCGTCCAGCCAGACATGCCTTCTCTTGACCCAGATACTTATGGACAAAAATGACAAGTTACCTTATGTACCTGTTATGTACCCAACACACAGAGGTGGAAAAATGGGAAGACAATAATGAAAATAAACACTTCTGTTTGACATACTCCTATTTCTGCCCACATGCTACTGGCCATATGAAGTCACACGACCAAGCCCACAGTCAAAGGGTGAGCATGATGAAGCCGTGGCCAGGGAGAGATAAAGAATCGGGGACAGTGGTTTACCCCGAGGCAAATGGCAGTGGAAGGACCCTTGTCCTTCATTTCCATCATCTGCCTTGTCACTCTGAAAAAGGCTTGAGAAAATATGTCCTTTTTGGCATCTGAGCAAATTCTTCAGAATGCTTCCAACCTGGAGAAAGTTGGGGGCTCCCAGGTTTATATTTCACACAGTTGTAGCCCTTCTTAGTCAAGGCTAGAGGTGCTTTTGCCAATAATCCTTTCAAAAAACCTTTCTGAGTTTACAAATAAAAGCCAGAAATGAAAAAGTGTAAAGGAAGCACACTTTGTCTTAGAAAAATGAGATATGTCTTTAGTAATACATTTTTGCAAATGACTAGTGTTGAAGAGACAGTCAAAAACACCAACCAAAATTTTATTCCATACGTGTTTCCTTACCCATAGGATTTCAATAATTCAAGGTTTGGACCAAAATATATATTTTATAAAATAATTTATAAAAAATATTATTTTAGTAGTAATATATTGAAATTGATACTTTAATTTTCCCCAAATCTTTCTGAGTATGTAAGGTTAAACAAGGTGTCCTTCAGTGAAAACATCTGTGTAATTAGTATAATTTGTATAATTAGTGGTTAATGTGTAAGTCCAAGAAGGTCTTTTTAGAAGATGTCACAAGCACTGAGAAAATGAAGGACTAATGTCTGGGTACAGGCTTTATGCAGGTGTGATAGTTCCTAATTCTTTCCATTAAAAACAATTGCAATAGAAGGGGCGTCTGGGAGGCTCAGTCGGTGAAGCATCGGACTTTGGCTCAGGTCATGATCTCACAGCTTGGCTCGTGAATTCAAGTCCTGCATCAGGCTCTCCGCTGTCAGCATAGAGCCGGCTACTGATCTTCTGTCTTCCTCTCTTTCTGTTCCTCCCCTGGCTCCCTTGCTCTCTCTCAAAAATGTTTATAGCAGCACTCTCAACAATAGCCAAATTATGGAGAGCCTAAATGTCCATCAACTGAAGAATGGATTAAGAAGATGTGGTTGATATACACAATGGAATACTACTTGGCAATGAGAAAGAATGATATCTGGCCATTTGTAGCAATGTCAATGGAACTGGAGGGTATTACGCTAAGTGAAATAAGTCAGGCAGAGAAAGACAGATACCCTATGTTTTCACTCATAGGTGGATCTTGAGAAACTTAACAGAAGACCATGGGGGAGGGGAAGGCAAAAAAGTTACAGAGAGGGAGCGAGGCAAACCATAAGAGACTCTTAAATACTGAGAACAAACTGAAGGTTGATGGTGGGTGAGGGGAGAGGGGAAAGTGGGTGATGGGCATTGAGGACGGCACCTGTTGGGATAAGCACTGGGTGTTGTATGGAAACCAATTTGACAATAAATTATTAAAAAATAAAATAAATAAAAAAATACTGTAATAGGATTGAATTGGGTTTTCAGCTGATAGAACTTTTACATTTAGCTTTGACAAGTACTCACTCTGTGATTTTAGGATTTACCTCAGAAGAAGTCCAAAGAGTTGAATGACATGGCTCCAACCAAATTCCTTCCAGTCCCATTAACTTTAATTTAAGGGCTCGATGTCTCAGCACATAGATCTGTTATAAACAAGAAAATAAAAGGAATAAAATGGGGGAAAACTTCTTTATGAGTTTTTAAATGTATTTTATTTTAGTGTACTCATATGTCAAAATTGATTTGGGACATGCTTCTCTGTCCCCGTCGCTGTCTGTCTGTCTCTGTCTCTCTGTCTGTCTCCATAGTTGCTGTCACTCTAGGCATATCCGGCTGCTGTGGGACAGTGCCCTTACTTTTTCTGCCAACCTGGTTGTCCAGCTAAGAGGATGTCCTCGTAGACCAGGGTGACCCAAACATGCAGCATCAGCATCACCTCGGAGCCTTTCCAAAATACAAGTTCTTGGGCCCCTCACGGATCCATTGACTCAAAATCTCAAGGGGGGTGGTGCCAAAGTATCTGTATTAACAAGCTCTCCGGCTGACTCTGAAGCATGCTAAAGTTTGAGAACACTGTACTGGGTGCCACCTTGTTTCTTTTACAGTTTGGTCATTACCTGGAGGACTTGGCTTAACTGGCAGTTAACTGGATCGGTCTTCGTTTCTAAGCCGTATCCTGATGGCCACACCTTGACTTGATCTTTGTCTCCAGACTATATCTTACTTGAGAATCTTTCATTGGCTGGAAAGTCTGGGAATAAGAAGCAATTTTATTTCCCAGCCCAGGTGGTTCCGGGCTCTCTGTGTGCCTTCTGTTGTTTTTTTTTTTTTCCAACGTTTTTTATTTATTTTTGGGACAGAGAGAGACAGAGCATGAACGGGGGAGGGGCAGAGAGAGAGGGAGACACAGAATCGGAAACAGGCTCCAGGCTCTGAGCCATCAGCCCAGAGCCTGACGCGGGGCTCGAACTCACAGACCGCGAGATCGTGACCTGGCTGAAGTCGGACGCTTAACCGACTGCACCACCCAGGCGCCCCTCTCTGTGTGCCTTCTGAATTCTGCGCACAACTTGACCAGTTCTTCTCTGAGTGGAACCATATCGTATGCAGCTGAGAGCAACCAGCTTCCAGTTGTGATCTTCTGGCCGTCGTGCCCAAGTCTCAGGCTCGCTAGATACGTTTTCTGTCTTCCAACTTAGTTCTGGTGTAACAAACCATTCCAAAACTTAGTGAGCGGCTTAGCACAATAATTATTTATTATCGCTCACATGTCGGTGGGTTGAGGGAGTTTCAGCTGGGTCGCCTGGGTGGCTCTGCCTCTCACTGCAGGCAGGTGGAAATAGGTGATGCTTCTTACGTCCTGGGTTTGGAACTGCCATACTATCCTTTCTACCCACATGCCCCTGGCCAAAGCAAGTCACATGGTCAAGCCCAAAGCCAAGGGGCAACTGTGATGAAACCATGACAAGAGTACAGATACAGGGAGGGGTAAGGAACTGAGGACAGAACTCCAAACTGGCACCCCCTCCAGGATAAAAGTAGGAATCTCTCTTATGTGTTGCCATAGCTTAAAAAATTTATCCTTCCAGAGCCTTTGTGTCATTGTTTTTTTGTTTTCTTCTACCACCAATTAGATTAAGTTCCAGAAGAGCAGAGGTCAGGTCACCATCGTGCTTTTAGAGCCCGGACCATGCCTGGCACATAATAGGGGCTCAGTAAATACTTGTGGAACAAGCGAATGCCTAGATAAATGAAGGAGTACTTTCCTGCTGGGGAGCCGGCCAAGTTAGATCTGTAGAGACCAGGAACTAAGTGCTGATTTAGAAGCTTGTCTGGACATTTAATTTGAACCTTCAAGATTTTCATCAGTATGTCTTCTTAGGAAAATAAAAGCTTACCTTTGCATTTGAACTTCACAGGAGGCAAGTGATGGTTAGCATTTGGGAGATACTACGGACCAAAAAAGAGTAATAAAAGAAAAAAAAATGGAAGCAAAGGGAAACTGTTGAGAGGGAAGAGGTGATGAAATACCTGTGTGGGTTTTCATGCTGCTTTCTCTCTTTTTCTTGAACTTTTTCTTTCACAAAGGATGAGTGAGGAGTTCTAAGTAGTTGTCCCAGGGGCACCCTGCCTGTCACTGCCTGGGTTTTGTAGTTGAAGCCAAGAATCAGCTGGGGCCAGTGGTGTGGTTAAACCTCCCTGTGAAGTCTTGCTGGGGGGCTCTGTGACAGCCTCGGTGAGCCACGTGGGATGGTGTCCTGTCTACTGAACCTGTTCACACCCTTCTACCTGTGCTCACAGCCTGGCTGTGGCTTCAGATAACCTCGGCAACATCTCTCCCCTGCCTAACCCACTTATCTCCCCTCCACTCTTTCAGAATGTTACTGTTACAAAGTAACAAGCAATGCTTGGGGCCAAAAGGAGAGAGAAATCTTTAAATTCCACCTGACTTAAAGATTGTTGAAAGTAGGTTGATTCGCTCTATCTCAACAGCCTCAACCTTCTCTACTTCTCCGCACAGCCCTTTGCTTGGGTTGAATCTCATGATTTTGCTCATGCTGTGCTGTCCTCACCTGCCTGCCCTTACTTCCCACATACAACGGGCCTCACCCCATCCAGCCTTCATGCCGGGAAGCATTCTAGAGAGCACAGGCAAGGAGGTGATCTGCATGTGGATCCAGACGCCAGCTACTTACTAACGGTGTCGCGTGGGGGTGAGTATTGGACCTCTCTGAGCTGGTTTTCTCATTTGTAAACTGGGTAGAAGCGGAGTGTTGTTGGAGGCGGGGGTTAGACACAGTATATAAAGCATAGAAGGTGTGCAGTGACACGTAAGCTCATGAGGTGATAGGGCGTGTTAATTAACTCCATGATGGGAAGACTTCCACGATGTGTACATATATCAAATCATCATCTAGTACATTTTAAGGATCTTACGATTTTATTTGCCAATTATACCTCACTAAGGCAGGGGGCAAGGGAACTGCTCAGGGCACAACTTATGAAAAAAGAGAGGGCTTCACCTTCTTCAAACTTCTCAGACCAGAGTTTGCCATCTTGTATGACCTTTCATTATTCCATGGATTCATTCTTGCTTGCCCCACCACATTAAATTTCATTGTGAATAGAAATCATTGGTTTTATTTCTTTTGTATCCCGTATAGTATTTGGTGTATGGTAGCTGTTGATTAATTATATAATGCAATAAGATTAAATAATTAAAAAAAACCCTACCTATTTGTGTATTTATTTATTTTTTTAAAAAACCTACCTATTTTCAATGTTGTGCAAAATGTTCTGTTTTGTCTGCAGTTTCCAGGTATTTGAGGATACAGGATAGAATTTTGAAGATCTCTTTTAAGATGCTTTACAGTGATATGTGACATCAGGATTAAGAAAAATATTTAAGGAGGCTGGGATTCTGACAGAGTTTGTTTATTCGACACATTTTTATTTAGTCTCTACCATATGCCAGGCTGGCTCTTCTAGGTACTGAAACCTGATGAGCGAGACAGAAAAATAAAAATCAAACAGGCAAAAACTACTCTGCATTGAGCACCATGTTCTAGTGGTTACTGTTATTGGAAGCTACGATAACATTTCTTGGACTTCTATTGAGGAGGAAGCGCTGAGACATTGAGTTTCTGAAAGTAATAGATTTTCAAATCTCAATTTATTTGACTAAAAATTCTTTGGTCTCGGCACGGTATCCTACTGCCTCTCCAAGGGCAGTAGTGGAGAAGCTGGTTTGGGAGGGGGATGATATTGGAGGGAGAGGTGAATACAGGAGGCAAAGGAAGGGTGGGGCATGAGAAAGGCTTGAGTGCACTGTCGATGGGGATAGAACATAGTGTAGCTGCTGTGCAAAAACACTATGGTAGTCCCTCAAAAAATCAAACATAGGATTGCCATATGATTCAGCCATTCTAATTCAGAGATATGCCCAAAAGAATTGAGGGCAAGGGGGCACCTGGGTGGCTCAGTCAGTTAAGCATTGACTCCTGATTTTGGCTCAGGTCATGATCTTGAGGTTTATGAGATGAAGCCCCATGTCGGGCTCCTCGCTGACAGTGTGGAGTCTGCTTGGGATTCTCTCTCTCTCTCTCTCTCTCCCTCTCCCTCTCTCTCTCTCAAAAAAAAAAAAAAAATAGAGTTGAAGGCAGGACTTGAACAGATATTTGCACACTGATGTTCACAGCAGCCAGAAAGTGGGAGCAGCCCTCGATGTCTAACGATGATGAATGAATGGATAACAAAATGTGGCATTTACATACAATGGAATATTATTTGGGCTTAGAAAGGAAGCTACCACATGGATGAGCCTTGAGGGTATTGTTCTGAGATGAACCAGTCACAAAAAGACAAATCCACGTGATTCCTGTCACGTGAGGTCCTTAGAGGAGTCAGATTCATAGAATGGTGGTTGTCGGGAGAAAGGGAAGGATGGAGAATTATCATTTACAGGGTTTTAGCTGGGGAAGATGAAAAGAATTCTGGAGATGGATGGCGGTGATGGTTGCACGATAACGTGACTGTATTTGATGCCAGAGAATTGCGCATTTGGAAAGAGTTGAAATGGTAAACTTTGCTCTATGTGTATTTTACTACAATTGAAACATCTTGACGAAGAGCTCTGGGAGATAGGTCCTTTAAACCAGGAATTATGGGAGTAGTCGTTTGCCCTTTTCTTCCCCCTGTGCATGGGCTGCTCAGAGGTCGTGTACACATCTGGGGTCACACCTGAGAAGATTCATTTTGGGCCCTGGCGGTTGCTGTCAGACTCAATTTGAAGAAATTCTTTGCCTCACGACCGATGCCCATTCACAAGAGGAAATGGTTTTCTTTTTTCCTCCTGGATTTCAGCACAGTTGGAACCAGTTCAGGGCTTGTAGACTCCAAGCTTCACAGTGGAGCAGTTTCCAAGGTGAGAGGGGTGATGAGAAGCCGTTAATCTAAAGCTGACCTTTTTCTGCAGAAGCGTAGAAATGCTCCTTTGCTGCCCCGTGTGGAAGCCGAGCACTCCATAAGTTGTTGTGAGCCCACTTGGGACAAGGCTTGTTGGCCAGAAAACAAGCAGAGGTGCGGAGGGAGGAGACAAGGCTTCTGTGAAAGGTCATGCCCTTAGCCTTCCTAGGGGCCCCACACAGGGAGCCCAGAACGTACTCCCCCCCCCACCCCCCCGCCCAGGGAGCCACTCAGCTTTAAAGGCCACTGGGGTTTGAGTCTCTTGAGTTTTCCCTTGGGATAAGATGCACTTTGTGGGGCTTAGAATGAGGGGGTGCTTGGGATGAGCCAACCCCTTGGAATATGCCAGCAGGGTTGCGATTGGAAGCGATTGCTTGGCCCACAGAAAAGGCAGGCTTCACCTGGATTGCATTTCACGAAGCTTGAGAAGGTTGGCATACGGCCTCTGCTTCTGTGGGCGCCTGTTCTAGACTGTGCCCTCCAGGACCCTCTAGGACGGAAGAGAGTTCCTGACAACAGATTGACATACCCCGACAGTGAAGGATGTTCACGTTATCGCCGCAGCTCGTCCCAGGTTGGTGCCTATTTTATTTAACCAACACTTCCCTAAGTGGTTTATGAATGTTTCCTTGTATAACCCTCCTAACAACTTCACGAGGTATCTGTACCATTGTATAGATGAGGACGCTGAGGCACAGAGAGGTTAAGTAACTTGCTGAAGGTGACCCAGCCTGTAAGAAATGGAGCCAGGCAACCTGGTGTCAAGTCTGTTCTCCTAACCATCATGCTCCACTGTCCTTGCACATGAACGAGCAGCATGTTGCGTAAGTCACGTCATCTCTCCAAGCCTCGCTTTCTTGCTGCAAAATGGGGCCAGCAATATGTTCTCATAGGGTGTTTACACAGAATGAACGAGATAGTACAGGGATGGTCTGATCATCAGTCAACTGTGACAGGTGACATTTCTAGAGGTTGGGAATCTGGCTCCGGAACGGGCACCTCCCCATAAGAGCAGATGAGTTTCTTCGCTGGATGGTGCATCTGAAAGACCATGGACTTGGGAGCCAGCCGCTTCTGGGTTCAGCTCCTGGCTCTGTTGCCTGCCAACTCTGTGACCTTGGAAAATCACTCAAACTTTCTAAATTCAGCTTTCTCATTAATAAATTTGGCATATTGATTCACATATTCAGGATTGCCAGTATTTATAAAATAAGTGTAGAGGGTGTTTAAAAATGCTAGTTTCCCTCACCCTTACAGTTTATAGCTTCATCTGTAAAATAACAGTGATAATACCCGTTTCCAAAGGTTTATAGCAGAATAACACCTATCCCAGTGTTCATTATACCTGTAATGGTTATTTTTGGCCATAAACCTTGTTGAATCACTGTAACTGCAGGAGGGACGAGAATCGCAGTGACTGGACATCATTAGAGAGGCGTTCTAGTAGCCAAATAAGCAAACCAGGACAGTTTATCTTAGTCTATTTCATTCCCATGTGTCACTGGCGTATGCCTAATCTCTGTTTTGGGACTTTGGCACCTGGGCTTTGGGGAGGACAGAGCTGAAGAAGTCTTTCTTCTCCCATCTTTCTCTCTGTAAAATCATGTCTTGACAACATCTTCCAGTTTTTTTTTTAACACTTTTATTTTTGACAGACAGAGACAGAACATGAGTGGTGGGGGGGGGGCGGGGGCAGAGAGAGAGGGAGACACAGAATCTGAAGCAAGCTCCAGGCTCCCACCTGTCAGCACAGATCCCAACGCGGGGCTGGAACCCATGAACTGTGAGATCATGACCAGAGCTGAAGTCAGACGCTTAGCTTGACTGAGCCACCCAGGCACCCCAACATCTTCCAGTTTTGAACCAATGGTGGGCCACTTTTGTTCCAATAATAGAGGGATCTCTAGTGGGTCCATGAATGGGCTTTAAATGGGGTGCGGAGACCCCCAAAACTGTTTTACATTTCTTCCATTAGAGGGGCCACAGCGTTTGTGAAGCTCCATGATTCCCCCTCCCCCACAAAGGTTAGGAAACGCTTTCTGAGAGAAGATGGATGTGGAAATGCTACCACATTTGGGAACTAAACACAACGTATATCTGTGAAGGGATGTGAGGGAGATTTCATTGGAACTTTTCCCACTTTCTTTAGGACAGAAGTTGTGCAATTTTCCCCCCAAGTATTTATTTTTGCTCCCAGGGGAGGAAGTCCTGTGTCTTTGCCCAGTGGACTCCCATCTCTGTACCTGCTCGGAGAGCAGATCAACTTGCCTTTTCTAGAAGGTCTTTGTCCTTGAAACCCTTAACTCAGTGATGAATGTTGGCATTAAAAGTCCACAGCCAAGCAGAAGCACACCTGAGTTGTTGAGTCTCCCTGGCTCTGTGAGATGGTTACTGGTTAGTGGCTCTGGGTGACCCTGTAAACTTCCCTGGGAACTACTGCAAACAGCCTTGCCCGACATGCATCAGCTCCAGATGCCAGAAATCTAGTTGCATCACTTACAGATTTCTTCTAATTCAGCTCCTAAAGGGTCCTCATTTGTGGCTTTTAAAGTAATTTGGCCCCAAATAAGCATCATAGACTGATTGGCTCTGTTGGGCATTTGTTTCCCATAAATCCAGTTCAGCTTAGGTGAACCTCGACTGGGACTGGAAAGAGAATTTGTTTAGTTATGCTGGACTGTAGGCACTAAATTGGGCCATGTTGTCACTTCTCTTTGGTAATGTAAACAAGCCCACAGACTGCTCAGCTCTTGTCAGGGACTGTAATCGGTCAAGTCTGCTCGCTGAGCTATAACTCAGAAGGAAAAAGTCCGATAAGTTAGTCTGAGCCCCACCTTCCATGAGCCATCAGTTCATACATCACCCATGACAGAAAAAGGGCTTCATTCCCACAGAGTTAGCCCCAGAAGGGTTTTCCCGGTGTTAAGTTCTTAAAAATAGCATCTGGGCTTAGGACATTATTCTCCAAAATTTTACACAAGTGCCAATGATTCCACTAAATCAGCCTTGCAGGATAATTCCTCAGGGCTCCTTCTGTTTATTTAGGCCAGAGTGAATATTGAGGAAAGTCATATTTTGCAGGTCAATATTTTATTGCTCGATCCAGCCTACAAGATGTTCTACATCTTGAACACTGGTCAACAGGGGCTCTGAGGCTACAGGTTCACCTGCTGGTCATCTAGAACAGTAATCATTCAACGCATATTTACTGAACATCTACTCTGTGCCAGGCACAGGCTCAGACACAGGAACTAAAGCAGAGAAGAGCATGAACAAGCCTCTTGGTCTTTTGAAACTTATATTCTTATGGAGACAATAGACCAAGTAAACGAAATAATTACCAATAGATTGTGGGACTGTGAAGGAACTAACTAGGATGATGTAGTAAAGACTAGTGAAGATGGGGATAATCGTGGAAGGTGTCTCTGAGACCAGACATTTCAGCTGACCCTGCAGGATGCAAAGTGGTCAGCTGGGCTAGAGGGAGAAGTAAGCCCGCAAAGGACCCTTTCCCCAGCTTAGTATTCCTGAGGCTTCTTTATCCACCAGATTGTTAGAAACCTGAACTTCTGTCTCACTTAAAATATCACTTGAAACTAGCTAGCTGTGATGTTTGGAGATTCAAAACATTATCCTGAGTAATTGAGCAGTTTTAGAGAAGAATCCCCTTCCGCCGACCCCCTGCGGGAGCCTGGGGGTTGTTCCTCCCGCAGGAAGCGTGAACCTAGATCACCCCCCCTGCCTGGTTCACTGCAGTCCTGGGAGAAGACCAAGAAGAAACTTTGCTGATCCACAGGCTCCCGGTGGAGAAATTACTTCCTGGTTGTAAATTAGTCACCGGGGGGAGTTGGTTTTCCTTCCAGAGGTCAGGCGTGCTGTTTAGTACCATGATTCCCAACTTAGGGAGAACCGGGACGCCCTAATGTCATTTGTTAGAGTTCATGATTACCTCATCCTCTGAAAGCACTAGGAGTCTTGTGCTTGTTTTAAACCTTTAACTGGATACAAAATTCATTTCACTTTGAGGAGTTTTGAGAAATTGATGAAACCCCAGGTGTTGCAAAACCGTTGCTAAGAATTGAATAATATAATGATACGTTCGAGACTCTAATAGCCAGAGAGAATAGCTAGTTTCTTAAGATGCTTATGTAGCTCAGGGAGGGAGTCAATCTAATGATCTGAAACAAGGTAAACTTGGAAGAAAAAGTAAGCGTGAGGCTTGTGTTTGGAGAGCTATTTGGGTAAAACGGTGGGTGATATGCCTTAGCTTTGAGAAGTACCAGCAGTTTCTGGGATCACCACCATCTCACATGGGTAAATCCCAGACTGCTGCTCTCCTCTGATAGCCACGGTTCCACTGGACCCCATTCCTCCCTTCATGGGTGTGGAGGCGCTGAGACTTCCTCTCCTACTCCATCATGAAGCCCATCAAAACACTCCCTGAGAGATGCCCAGTGAAATCTTTCACCTACTTACTGTTATGGGTTTAATTGAATTCTCTAAAAAAGAGGCTCAAATCCTCACTCTTAGTGCCTGTGAATAGGACCTTATTTGGAAATAGGGTTTTTGCAAATGATGGGTTAAGGTAAGATAAGGTCATTAGGAGGACTTAATCCAATGTGACTGTGTTCTTATGAAAAGGGGAAACTTGAGAGACATGAGTAGAGTGACTGCAATGTGAGGATGCAGGGAAAATGCCATCCACAAACCAAGGAACACCTACGGCCACCAGAAGTGGGGAGAGGCCCAGAGCAGATTCTCCGTCACAGCCCTCAGAAGGAGCCAACATGGCTGATGCCTTAATTTTGGACCTCCAACCTCCAGAACTCTGCAACAATACATTGCTGTTCTTTAAGCCACCCGGGATTGTGTTACTTCAGCCCTTATAGGTTTTCTCAATCAATACGATGTAAACGTGTACTTGATACGAGAAACTTCTCAGACCCTTTGGCTCCTGAGGGATCCAGGGCTCAAACGTTTTTGTCATCACCACCATTATAGTCATTGTCACTATGTATTCTGAGTCAAACTCTATATTCAATGCTTTATTTCCATTATTTCGTTTATTCCTTAAAAGGGTAGATATCAATATATCCACCTCACAGGAGGGTAAACTGAGATAAGCCATCTGATCAGAGATGTGACTTGGTTTTAACTACAGTGGAGGGGAGCCCCGGACCTGGCTTAGGGGCCTCTGAAGGACTAGGAGCTACATACTAAAATACACTTCCTTATGGGTAAAGAAGTCTTTGGGAGGTGGCCTAGGAATCTATCCACCAAAGACCAAAGACAAGATCATGTTTTTGGGAAAAATATGTTCTGGGTTTCATATACATGACTGGCTAATGAATCTTTGAAACATGTTCCTTAGTTAGTTGTTTGTGGGTTACCTGAGTCACTAAATTAAAATATTGCTTTACTTGTAACAGTTATTCAGAATTGTAAAAAACACGCAGAGGTGTGCTATGCTTTTGCTAAATAATGTTGGAAGATTTAAAAATCTATCTTTTCTTCCTGCTGGATGAAGCAAAGTGTTAATGGGTTATTTGATCACAGATTAGCAGAACGGGAACTAAGTGGGGGGCAGGGGATGAGAAAAGCCTTATGTTCTCGCACAGGTGCTGTTGTTTTTTGGGGAATGACAAGAGAGACAATTCCCAAGAAATCAAATAACCACCCTTTTTGGATTGATGGAGATGTCCCTCTCCATTCCTTTTTCTCCCCATAAACATTTGATTCAAAGAGTATAATCATGATACGTAAATGTGCAGAATTATTTTTTTTAACTTCAAAACCCCAATTTTTACTGCAGAAAATTGTAATCATAAAATTGACATATACTTTGATCAGTTGTAAAAGCTACTTAATAGACAATCAAAAGAGACTATTTTTTAATTTTCTTGGTTAACATATTTTCTGAGGCACTGTATTAATCAGATCTCAGTCACATGCAAGTGTGAGATGCTTAAATCAAACTGGCTTACGCTCTGGAAAACAGTGTGGAGGTTCCTCAAAAAATTAAAAAGAACTACCCTATGACCCAGCAGTAGCACTGCTAGGAATTTACCCAAGGGATATAGGAGTGCTGATGCCTAGGGGCACTTGTACCTCAATGTTTATAGCAGCAGTCTCAACAATAGCCAAATTATGGAAAGAGCCTAAATGCCCATCAACTGACGAATGGATAAAGAAGATATGGTTTATATATACAATGGAATACTACTTGGCAGTGAGAAAGAATGAAATCTGGCCATTTGCAGCAATGTGGTTGGAACTGGAGGGTATTATGATAAGTGAAATAAGTCAATCAGAGAAAGACAGACACCATATGTTTTCACTCATAGGTGGATCTTGACAAACTTAACAGAAGACCATGGGGGAAGGGAAGGGGAAAAAAAAAGTTACAGAGAGGGAGGGAGGCAAACCATAAGAGACTCTTGGATACTGAGAACAAACTGAGGGTTGATGGGGGTGGAGGAGAGGGGAAAGTGGGTGATGGGCATTGAGGAGGGCATTGGGATGAGCACTGGGTGTTGTATGGAAACCAATTTGTCAATAAATTATATTTAAAAAAATAAAAAAAGACAAACTGGCTTAAAAGGGAGACAACATGGGGTTAATGAAGTCATCTAATTGAAAAGCCTAGTGCAATTTCTAGTACTTAGTAAAGATAGATTTATGGACTTAGAACATAACCTGTCTCACCCATTGCTAATAGTATGTGGTGTGAATGTAAATCTAAGTTTTTAAATGCTTATTTATTTATTTTGAGAGAGAGAGCGAGCCAGCATGTGGAGAGGCGGAAAGAGAGAGAGAGAGAGAGGATCCCAAGCAGGTTCCACACTGTCAGTGCAGAGCTGGATGCAGGGTTTGATCTCATGACCATGAGATCGTGACCTGAGCCAAAATCAAGAGTCAGATGCTTAACAGACCGAGCCACCCAGGCACCCCTAAATTTCATAGTTCTCTGTACATTATCTTTGGATTGTAGCAGTTTGAAACCACCTGATGTCAGCAGAAGAAGGGCAGTGTGCAGATACACTGCCAATGTTGTGTAATTTTTAAATTACCATTAATGTGTTGGCTGTTTTTGAATGCCAGGAGAGACATTTTCAAATTTAAAATTTGCTCATAATGTTTATGTTATCCTCAGATATTAGGATAAATGGAAAACAGACACAAAGTTGACTGAATAACTCTGGCTCTTCCAAATAAATTATCCATGATATCCCAAGAAAGTACTTAATTCTTGCCATGTGCCCGAAGACGACCAGCTTTGATGAGGTTGCTTTTCAATTGCACAGTTCTTCGACGGCATTTAGCTGGCCTGTTGGACTCTTGGGAGTCAGGGAGTGTTTTTTCTGCCTTACCGCCTAGGCTATTGACTGTCCCATCAAGGTGGTATGGCTACATGCCTACACACAGGGATGAGGCCTAGCTTCCAAGCTCTAGATTAGAAGACGAGTAGTATGACTTAACAGGTGTATCTTCCTATTGGATGGCAGAGAAATGCCTTTACTGAGATATTTTTCTTGTTTTAGAATCCTGGAACTTGACAGGGCAAATTCCACAGACTCCATGTTGCAGGTATTTTGGTCAGGGCCGATAAAATCTCCATTGGTTAGTGGGAGACAGGGGGATGACATGGAAAGAGCATAGGGATAACAGTCTGGGTTTTATTCCCATTCTGACATCATCTCGGAGGCTTTTCTGGAAGGATGGTGGTGATGCCGTTCACCACGGCAGAAGGTATAGGAGGAGGAACAGGAGGGAATTACACAGTCCCACACCCACAACAGAGCTGCCCAGACTTCTACCTTATTTCTATTTGAGGTTGGAGTTGTGTTTCCTGGATTATCACACAGCACTAAGATAGCTTATCAGTTCCTTTAAAAGTGGTAGGAACAAGGGGAGTCTGGATGGCTCAGTCATTTAAGCGGCCAGCTCTCGATTTCGGCCCAGGTCATGATCTCACAGTTCGTGAGATTGAGCCCCCTGTCAGGCTCTGTGCTGACAGCTCGGAACCTGCTTAAGATTCTCTCTCCTGCTCTCTCTCTGCCCCTCCCCCCACTTGGGCACACACTCTCTTTCTCTCTCTCAAAATAAATAAACATCAAAAACAAAGTGATAGGAACAATACTCTCACTTTTATATGGTGCTCAGTCAGGAGGAGAGCTGCCTGGGCTCCAGAGTGTTAGTAATCCCTGAATAATTACATTTACACAGACAATAACCCTGGGGGAAAATGCCCATTGCTGGGTGGCTTTGGTGGGTTTCAGTGTCAGCTTATTCAGAGGCCTCCAATCAGGCTGTGGTGGGGATTCCGATATCCTGAGTGAGGTTTTCTGAATAGGAACCATGTGGTATGTTCTAATAATAAGGTCTCTGTAGGGCTGAGACCAGTCCATTGTTTTGTGTCTTCCTGGTAATGAGGACGGGGATTTAGAGTCTAACTTCATTTTCTCCCAGAAAGCTCCACAATGTTTAGGCACCTATATATGTTAAAAGAAAACAAAACATTGCTCATTTTACTTCACCATCAAGCAACCAAATCCCCAGTGAAAATGATCAAATTGTAAGAAATAATTCCCAAATCTACCACTGGGGCCACCATTGGCCCAAAGTCCAGGAAAAATATCCTTTCACGTTTGTTTTCAGCCTCAGAAATCCCTTAAATTTGGCAAATGTGATTCTGATGCGAAGGGTCAGTAGACTCCTACAGGAGAAGATGCATATTCACTGTGATGTGGTTTTCCAGGCTTTCTCATCCAGCTGTCTACTCGCTTGCTCTGGCTAAGCACACGTAATAGCATTTTGTAGAGTCAACAATGACTGAGGCGCCTGGATGTCTCAGTCGGCTAAACATCTGACTGGCTCAGGTCATGGTCTCACTGTTCATGGGTTCAAGCCCTGCATGGGGCTCTCTGCCATCAGTGTAGAGCCCATTTCAGATCCTCTGTCCCCCTCTCTCTGCCCCTCCCCCACTTGCACACGCATGTGCGCTCTCAAAAAAAAATGACTATAACGCCTTGAAAGGTCAAGCTGGATTAACGAGAGAAGAAAGAGATGTCACAGCCTTCAACAGTGCACAGCGAATATGATTACTCATAGAGTAATCACATAATGAAAGGGTATGCAAAGACCCAGGAATGTCCCTTCTCATCAAAAAGATTGCATAAATCTCTCTTATTTCTTCTTTCCAGACCATTGAGTATGATGGCAATAAGCGTTGTAACTTGTGTGCCGGCTTTTGTCGTCATCGTTGTTGTTCTTTATTCTGGTTCCATGATCCTACTGCATTGTTAAAGGGTGCTCAGTAAACAAGGTAGCCATGCACCAGAAGAACATAGTTGGAATCACATTTACAGACAGAAGCCAGGAGTCTGAGCACTAACCACCACTAACTAGCTGTGTGACTTTGAACAAGTCATTTAACTGTCCCTGCAAAAGGAGGGTGATGGTTTCCAACATCCCGTGTGGTTGTTCTGATATCAAATGGGCTGATGTAGGGGAAAGTGCTTTGTTAAATGGAAAGCACGGGACGAATACCACTTGCTACTACTGGTCAAGTCACCCGGGAAATGGTTCCATGTACTTAACTCCCATTGACTTCCTCCATCCCTCCTTTGGGCTCACTGACTTCTAGCGGCCCCAACAAGGGGTGCCCAGGCATTGAAACAATCTCCTCATCACCTACCATAGAAACAGTAGGGAAGCACGCAGGCACTCAAGAACATATTTGCAGGAACACTTCTGGGCTTTATATCAAGTTGAGAACTCACGTCAAAAGGCTGATGCTTGACCAAACTATTTTTTTTTCTCACTCTGCCCAGTACCTAAAAAGGATCATATAGTCCTAATTAGGCCTAGAGAGGCCCACAAAAGAAATGTGTTTCCAAGAGCTTTGGATTTATGAACTAAAAACTGTAGGCTACTGTGTATTTTAATATATTCAGAGAGACAATTAAGATAACTTTAGTTATGGTTTTGGAAAATAGTCTGGGCAGCATTCAACTGAGCATATAGCCGTTCTCTGTCAAAAACCAAACTGAAATGACATTTTTGGAATCAACTCACTCTGTTAAAAGCAACCAACCATCTGAAAACACTCAATGAGTTGGAATAAAGTTGTATAAAGTTTTGTGATTCTCAGGAGAGGAACAAAGATTTGGAAGAAAGCTTAGCTGCCGAACTGCAGGAACAGGCAATTCACAAAGAAGGGAGTTAAATGGCCTACGGATGTGTGAAAAAATGTCCGCTCTCACCAAACAAAGAAATGTGCATTAAAACAACAAAACACCTTTAACAGAGATAAAAGTAAATTCCAGGACTCAGTGTCAGCCAGGTTCTATAAAAACGGGCACTCTTGCATCCTGTGGGTGGAAAGGTAAACTAGTGCAATCTTTTTGGTTTGCAGTTTGGCAAGATCGGAAGTGAAACTTTAACTTCCTAGCTCTGCTTCAAGAAATTTGTTCTCAGAAATTTATAGATTAAAAAAAATTGTGAATGGTGTTCACTGTAGTCTTATTCATAATAAGGAAACTGGATAAACCTAAATTGGAAAAAGTGAAGTGTTCAATAATAGGGGAATGGTTAAATACATGGGGATCGAACCATTTGTTGGGGACTATGTGCTTGTATACCGCTCAATTCCTGTGTTCAAACCCTAGCCCCAGTAGGATGGGATTAGGCAGCGGGGCTTTGGGGAGGTGATTAGGCCATGAAGGTAGAGCCTCTCTGATGGGGTTAGTACCCTCATAAGAAGAGGAAGAGAGTTAGCTCTCTCTCTCTCCACCATAGGAGGATACAAGGTAAAGGCATCAGTCTGTAAACCAGGAAGAGGGCCTTCACTGGAACCCAGCCATATTGGTATCTTGATCTTAGAATCCCAATCCCCGGAACTGTGAGAAATAAATGTTTGTTGCTTAAGCCACCCAGTCTATACTATTCTATTATAGCAGCCCAAATAGACTAAGACATCACCCATACATAAAATGTTATGCGGTCTTTATATTTTATTATTTTGAAGTTTACCTGATAACTTGGGGAATATTGTTCTATTATATTCATTATAATGAAGAAGGACTGAAAATCTGCCTGCAGTGTGTAATGCCTATCTGGGAAAAAAATGTATAGAAAAAAGAGTGAAAGGGAATATAATAAAACATTAACAAGAGTTCCCACTGTTAGATAAGGATATGCATGGCTTCCATTTTTTTCTTTATATTTGTATTTTTTGTATCTTTCGTATTTTTCAAATTATACCTAATTAACATGGATAAATTGTCATTTTAATAATCAAGAAAAGTATTATATTAAAAAGAGGAAAAATTTGGTATCCTCTCAAAACTGTCAGCTGAGCTAGCTTGCACTGAAAATGGAGGCCCCACCTGTCCGTTTAAAGAGGGTCATCCTGATCTCTGCGTGTTTCTCTGAGAAGGATTCCAGCTGGAGCAGGAGACGTGTCATCAGAGTGAACACACAGAATTTTTAGTCCTGTCAGCCATCAGAATCCTACTAAGTACAACAAGAATTAAAAAGGAAGAGGGTGAAAAAAAAACCTTGTAATTTTTCTGTTTTTTCAGTTTTTTCCCCTTCCCCCTCACTGTAAATTCTGTTAAGTTTTATCTTCACATTCTGCCCAATTGATATTCTGAAAAGGAAGATAAAGGGAGTTAGACATTTAGAACTTTCTTGATAAAGTTAATTAAAATGGCCCGGGAAAGGCATAGCTGAGATTTCTTTTTATCTAAGATGGAGATGAAAAGCCACGTATTTCCAGGATTTAATTTCACTCTTGTGAGTCTATTGTTTCCAGTTTTGCTGGCAAAAAAAGTGCTTTCTCCTTTAGACCAAGTAGAAAATGACTCAAATCTTATCCATTTCTCTCCCCCTCCCCCCACTGCCCACCAAACAGGCTAGAAATCACAGTGCAGAATCAAGAAGAAAAGAGCTCGTCAGCAGTAGTGCTGGATGTTTCCTGTTTGTCCCTCTGGATACACTTTGCATCCCTTACCCTGTTCTCTGTCCAAGAAGACTGGTCTTTACAGACTGCATCCACGGCCCATGCCCTGTGCATTCCCGTTAGGTTTGGCCAATGGAAGGCACAGGCAGGAGAAGGTAAAGACCTTCCAGTATTTATTCCCCCGGCTCACTGCCTGCCGGGCCAGGGCTTGTCAGTGGCTGCATCTTGTAGGCAGCCTCTTCCAACAGCAACAGCTCTCTTTGGGTTCATGGTTGATTTCCTGCTGTCTCTTTCAAGAAGTAGGTCATAGTAACTTCCTGTTGATTCTAGCACCTGGGTGTTTTACCATCACTTGCTGATTTCCCTTAAACCTGCATGGTAAATAAATAGAGCCTGCATCAAACTCGGTTTTATCTCCTTTTTTGTATTTGCCCTCTCTTTCCTGCCAGGATGCTGAGCTTTAAAATATCTTCGGAGATAGTGCAGTTTCATTCTGTGTCATGACTATCCATGAGAATGTTCTGATAGCACAGATGAGCCCACTTTTTTTTTTTAAGTTTATTTATTTATTTTGAAAGAGAGAGAGAGAGAGTGTGTGCACCAGTCGGGGAGGGACAGAGAGAAGGGGAGAAAGAGAATCCCAAGCAAGCTGCACACTGTCAGCGCAGAGCCCGATGAGGGGCTCGAACCCACAAACTGTGAGATCATGACCTGAGCCGAAGTCAAGAGCTGGACGCTTAACCGACTGAGCCACCTAGGAGCCACAATGAGCCCACTTTTCATAATTATATGGTTAGCAGAAGAGTTTGTGAACATCTCACAGTGTGACAATGGTCAGTCTTGTGCCCTTGGGATTTATAATAATGGATCTTAGCAACTGGGTTTCACAAAATACTGGGGAGTCAAAACAGAGGTATGCTGGAATAATTTATTAGTAATAATGAAGAACTGAGTTTTGTGCATTAAACAAATAATAAGAATAGACATTGTTAAAAAAAAAAAAACGCTGCCATTTTTAATCACAGACAGTCCAGTAAGCTTTCTTGAGATGTAGGGAAAGGAGGTAGAAAGTTCCAGCATATACACCTGAAGTTGCCTATAATTTGTATGTGTCCTTATCTACATGCCATTCCATAGGAATGGCCCTGGCAATATGCCCCTTATCTTTTATGTAGGGGTGGAAAAAAGATGGGAAACTGTTGTTGGATCACAAAGCAATTCACTAAGGAATTTCTCTGACTCACTAGTAGCTCTATAGTTTGTCATCCAAGTTTCCATCAGTCTGTGTAGTATAAAGTCACTAATATTTTAATTAACATTCACTGATAAGTGCCTTAGATGAATTATCTTATTTAGTCCTCATACCCATTCACATATTACCAATAAAGAGTTCATCAGTGGGCTGAAAGGGAGACGGGCTTTGAAGAACATGGCGTACCTTCACCAAGGAACTCTGTTTGGGGTCTCCTGGTGTGAATGTGAGCTGGGTGAAATGCAATACTCCTTACTGCTGAGGCTGAGACTAATAGATCTCAAACAGTGAATAGAGCAAAAGAGTTCAAATCTCTTGCTCTGGTCAGTTTAATCCAATTAAATTATGAGATCTAGAGGATACTGGGATGAATGAAATATAGTTCTGCCCTCCAAGAATCGGAAGCCTAGTTGGTAGACAGAGATATAAACAAATAAAGAGAGAACTGTAATAAAATGTGATTAAAATGATCATAGACCATGCTTAAAATTTAATAGGAAAACAGATGAGGGAGCAATTACATCTTTGGGAGGTAAGGAGTTTCATGAAAAATTATGTACCAAAGGTGACAGTTAAGCTTGACCTTGAGGGGTGTTAGGAGTTTCAATAGTGAAACTGGTGGAGAAAGAGGCGAGAGAGCCCAGCAGGGGTTTTCCTTCTTATTCTTACCAAAAGCTCAGAGTCTCCAATTGCCTTAGGTTTCAAATGGCTTTTTCAATATTGCATTTCCTATGATTTGTCTAGATTTCTTAGTCCTCTTTGGGTCTAAGGAATTAAAGTACCATTGAACGGGTGCCTGGGTGGCTCATTCAGTTGAACGTCTGACTTCAGCTCAGGTTTTGTGGGTTCAAGCCCTTCTTTGAGCTCTATGCTGACAGCTCAGAGCCTGGAGCCTGCTTCAGATTCTGTGTGTGTGTGTGTGTGTGTGTGTGTGTGTGTGTGTCTGCCCCTCCCCCACTTGTGTGCGTGCATGCTCTCTCTTTCTCAAAAATAAATAAATAAACATCTATTAAAAAAAAAAGTACCATTGGTAAAGAAGCTTTGGTTGAAAGGAGAGCAGGCTGGTCTGGAGTAAAATCCAACCATTGATTGCTTTCAGCAGGACCATGTACCAACCTGAGAAAACCATCTAGAGACCCCCAAGTCTGAACTCTGACAGAAATGTATAGTCTGAGATGTGTACCACAATTCACAGGGCCTGCCTTTCACCTGGTTTTACAGATAGTCTTGGAGACAACTATCTACCGGAGATTTCTGTGGCCACATGGAGTTTGGATCATGAAAGTATTAGGGAAATATTAAGAAGGGAGAATTTATAGAAGGGATTTACCAACTCAATACTATTAGTCATAAGTATACTGTATTATATCAGACCCAGAAGAGGAAAGAGGATTTAGAAGATTGTCTAAGACGTCATGAAGATTGATAGAGTTTACTTGACTGAGAAAAGCAGACGAGTTAAATCCAGTTTTAGATTTTTAAATATGTGAGAGACCCGTGACTCTTATCTTTGCCCCCAGACAGATGTGAATTCTTTCTTGCTAAGACCCAAAGACCTTATTCACCACTGTCTTATGTCATCTTGTCTTAAACTCTAGACCTACTATTGTTTCTTGTTCTCCCAGCGTGGTCAATGGACATACACTCAAGTCAGGCCAGTGAGACTTGCGGACTGGGCAAGGCAAAGGGAAATGAAAAGAAAATTGGGAATTTTTTAGAACCCAAAATCAAGCCCCTGGATCAGCTTGGCTTCAGAAAGTAATGGGTTGTAACAACACCAAAAAAGATATAACACTTAGACATAAATGTGCAGATTTTATAAGGGAAAAAAAACCTTTAAAACACTTTTAAGGGGCACCTGGGTGGCTTAGCCAGTTAAGTGTCTGACTTTGGCTCAGGTCATGATATTGCGGTTCATGGGTCTGAGCCCCACGTTGAGCTCTGTGCTGACAGCTCAGAGCCTGGAGCCTGCTTTGGATTCTGTGTCTCCCTCTCTCTCTGTCCCTCCCCCACTCACGTTCTCTCTCTCTCTCTCTCTCTCTCTCTCTCTCTATCTCTTTCCCTCTATCTCTCTCTCTCTCAAAATAAATAAACATTAAAAAATTTAAATAAAAACACTCTAAAAAGATATAAAAGTAAACTTAAATGGAAGGAAATCCCTGTTCTTAGATAGGATGATTCAGTATCATAAGCGTCATAGAGACACCAGGTCTTTCTAAGTTAATGTGATCCCTACAAAAATACCATTAAAACCCTTTCCTGGAACTATGCAAGTTGATAGTAAAGTTCATACAGAAAAACAAAACAAAACTTGCAAGAATAGTTGGAAAAACACTGGGGGAAAAGAGCTACTTACCAGATATTACAATGTACTTTATTATAAAGCCTCTGAAATTAAAACAACGTGATACTGACGCATGAGTAGATAGACCATTGGAATAGAATAGAATAGAAAGTTAAAGAATAGACCCAAATATATGTGGAAACATAATACACAATAAAGGTAGCATCTCCATTGACTAAGGCAAAAATAGATTTTTTTTTAATGTTTATTTATTTTGAGAGAGAGAGTGAGAAAGAAGGAGAAAGACAGACTGCGTGTGAGCAGAGGAGGAGCAGAGAGAGGGAGACACAGAATTTGAAGTAGGCTCCAGGCTCTGCGCTGTCAGCAAAGAGTCCAACGTGGGGCTTGAACTCATGAACCGCGATATTGTGACCTGAGCCGAAGTCAGACACTTAACTGAGCCACCCAGGCACCCCAGGAAAAAAAATAGATTTTTAATAAACATTGTGAGGACCACAGGATAGCTGTATGTAAGAATAAACTCCAGCTGGATCAAGAATGAAACCCCTCAGTATTAGAAAATCTGGCTAACTTTCTCTTATAAGTATGAGGACATCCTTTCTAAATGCAACTCAAAATTCAGATGCAACAAGACTGATAATTCAAGCTACCTAGAAATAAAATATACTTGCATGGTAAAATAAAAAAAAATCATGACAAAGTCATAAGATAACTGGGAGAAAACATTTGAAACAAATATCATAATTAAAGGACCAATCCTCCTAATGTATGAAAAGTAACGGGATGTGGGAGGTGAGAATGCTTCTCCAGCTTTTTCCTGACTTAATGTCAGTCTTCACCCTGGGTTTTCTATAGAGGCCCCAGTAATTAGCTTGCTGTTGGGTTGATCTGATTTAACATTTCATGGTCACTTTGTTGTTATTTTTTACTAACTTGTACTTTCACTCCCTGGGACCTGGTTGATTTATAAGTGTTTTCTCAGATCACATTCTGTGCTGGGCTCTGCACCTGGTGTTTTTCCTGGGCCAGTAATGACGACTGGTTTGCTGGGCTCTCATTTTGCTGTGGGTTCCTAGTGAGATCCGCCCCTGTGTGGGTGGTAGGAGGCTCAGGGAAGGGTGTTGGATTGAGAGAGTCCTTTAGCAGAGATTAATACATTCAAAAATACACTTAGCTTACAGTCTTGGGGATTCCTGGGTGTTGTTAGACACAGAGGGCCCTTTCTTGGGTCCCAACAAAAATGGGTAAGTTTTCAAAGGAGGGGAATAAAATAAATAAGTTTTAGGTTATAGATACCTAAATCAAATCTTCATTTCCATTGTTGTTACTTGAGTAATCATAGTTGAATGCACACAGACTAAATTTCATTGCCATTGAAATAATTAAAGTGTCATGGATAGACAGCAGGAAGATAATGGTGTTCTGGAATGAGAATGTTCTGGAAAATTAAACGAATGGTGCCCAAACTGCCCCACCCCCACCCCCTCATGATGCTGGGGAGCAGCTTTAACCAGAGATTCATGCTCACATCAGGTCAGACGAATGCATTTCCTGGAAGCGTATAGTCTTGTAGATCTTTGGTCTGGATTCTGAGCTAGACTGACCCATGACTTACCTGCTAATATGACTACAACAGCACTTTACATTAGTAGAGGGATTTCTATTTTTAAAAGCATTTCCACATTATTGATCTCATTGGATCTTCATATGACTCTGTGAAACAGATATTACTGTCTCCATTTTGCAGGTGGGATAACTGAGGCTGAGAAAGGCTAAGAGATATGAAGAGACAGCCCAATGGATGACTGGAGTAAGAATTGGGGCACCTGACATAGACTCCATTGACCTGTGGTTCCTGAGCAACTCAGTTTATATGAAGTTTTCCAAGCCCCAACTCCACCTTCAATTAAATGAGAGGTTTGCACAAGGTGGCCCTTGAGGCCCCTTTCAGGGTTACTGTTAGGAACTGGTTAGTGGAGGGGAAACAGCATACACTACCCCCCGGGGCTGCAAAGTTCTCCCCCTTCGTCTACCCCACACCGTACAGAACCAAGAACTCACTTGGGATAGGGGGTTAGCTTTTTCCTACTGCAGACTATGGATGGAAGGCATACACTCTCCTGCCCAATGACAGGACATTTTTGAAGTTTATTTTATTTTTGTGTGTGTGACTTTTTCAATTCCTCCTATGTAGTTTTTATTAATGTTTTTTAATGTTTGTTAATGTTTATTAATTAAGCTTTATTGTGTTTGCTTCGGCAGCATGTATACTAAAATTGGAATAATAAAGAGAAGGTCAACATGGCCCCCGCACAAGGATGGTGTGCAAATATTTTCTAGCTTTATTGAAGTAGAATTTGCATACCATGAAATATATCCATTGTAAGTATATAATTCAATGTGTTTTTAAAATAAGTTTATGGAGTTGTGCAACCGTCACCACAATCCAGGCTTAGAACTTCTCCTTTATCTTAAAACATTCCTTTGGGCTCACTTACATCAGTCCCCACTCCCTTCTCCAGCCCCAGGCCACCCCAGATATGTCTTCTGGGTCTACAAATGTATCTTTTCTGGACAACATAAATAGAATCATGCAGTATGTAGCCCTTTCCACCTGGCTTAACTCAGCATAATGTTTTTAAGATTCATTACATGGTAGTACACATCCATATTTCATTTCTTTTTATGGCTGAATAATATTCCATGGTATGGATATACCACATTTTGTTTATAGGCTATCAGTTGGATATTTGGGGTGTTTCCACATTTTAACTATTATGAGTAATGCTATCTTGGACATTTGTGGATAAGTCTCTGTACAGACATATGTTTTGTATTTCTCTTGGGTAAATTCCTAGAAGTAGAAACGCAGGTTTGTTTTCTTAAGTTTTTATGCAGTATTTGGACCTCTGCCTTTAATCTTTATACTTAAATAAAAGATTCATAGGAAATGTGTGGGAGGGAAATGTGTAGCCTGTTTTTATAGGCTATATTAATGCCTGGTAGCTGTTTGTTTGTTTTGTTTTGTTTTGTTTTGTTTTGTTTTGTTTTGTTTTGTTTTTTAGGCAGGTTTCATGCCCAGTGTGGAGCCCAATGTGCTGAGATCAAGCTTCAGACGCTTAACCAACTGAGCCACCCAATGCCTGGTGGCTTTTACAAGAGTGCAATCTATCTTGAATCTAGTATAATCTAGTATAATCATACAGAGTTGCTAGGGCTGATTTGTGTCCTTCCAGAACTCCTATGTTGAAGCCCTAACTGCTGGTACCCCAGAATGTGACTGTATTTGGAGATAGGGCTGTTGGAGAGGTGATTAAGGCTAATTGAAGTCATCAGAGTGGGACCCTAATCCAATATGATTGGTGTCCTTATAAGAAGAGGAAGAGGGATGACTGGGTGGTTCAGTCGGAGAAGCTTCTGACCCTTCATTTTGGCTCAGGTCATGATCTCGCTGGTTGTGAGTCTGAGCCCCATGTTAGGCTCTTCACTGACAGTGTGGAGCCTGCTTGGGATTCTCTCTCTCTCTCAAAATAAATAAACTTAAAAAAAAGAGAGGAAGAGGAAGAGACCCTAGAGGTGCCTGCACACAGAGCAAAGCCCATGTGAGGACACAGCAATTATGGGGCCATCTATAAGACCCAGAGACAGGCCTCAGGAGAAACCAAACCTGCCCTCACCTTGATCTTGGACTTCCAGCCTCTAGAACTGTGAGAAAGTAAATTTCTGTCGTTTAAGCCATCCAGTCTATGGAATTGTGTTACGGTAGCAACAAACAAACGTCGAGGACTAATACACTGTCCTACATGTTGCTTTGCAGGGCCTTCGGGAGGCCCTTCACACAGAGTGTTCTCTAGTGAAAACGAGCACTCTGTTGGGCTTCGTGCCCTCCTTTCACAGCTGGCTTTTACTCTGTTCCTTCATGGGGGGGATGGGGGGCTCCTCCTTGCCTTACTCTAGGTCACGGTCACATCTCCAGTTACTCCCCAGGGGGACTGAGCCCAACGCCCCCCCTCCACGAATACTTTCTCCCGTTTGGAAGCAGTTCTCCTCAGAACCCCCATCTATCTGACTCTGCCTTTCTATGGCAAGGACCCCCGCCCCTGTCTTCCAGCTACTGGGGACATCTTATCCCTCGTGCTAGAGGAAGAGCTCCTTGGGACAGGGAAAGTGCCATTTGCATTTACTGGCCTTCAAACCTAACCTCGGGCTCCATGTCCGGCAGAATCAGAGTTTTTTTAGTTAATTAAAACCGACAGCTCCAACTACGAAAATGTTGAAGTTTCAGAGCTCTGTGAAGGCATAAAATACTGGTTAGTGAAGTGTGAGGAGAACAAGAATGGCTACAAACGCGGAAACGGCAAAGTGCATACGTGGGAAAGTCAGCGCTAGTGACCTTCCACTGAGTCACTTGTCCACACCAAAACTCAGCTGCTGTATCCCCAAGGGAAAAGGTTGATCTAGCAAAGGTCTGTTTTATGGTGAACATTTTAGGCCCCTCCAGCTCTTGGTGAGGGCCGCAGGATTCCTGTCTTTGACGTGTCTCTCTGGTTATGTGGCTGGCTGGAGAAGTTCAAGGTCTAAATCACACTGCAACTCAATTAAAAATGAACTTAAAATGAATTTTGTGTTTCTGTTTTCCACGTAGAACTTTTCCAAGTATATTCAATTTAGTTAGAAGTGCTAGTGATTACCTTCTGGTGGCCCAAACCCTTAGGAGGCAAAGAAGATATAGGAACCTATATCACCCTCTTTTTGACAATGAACAATTTTATTTTATTTTTTTTAAAGTTTTTAAAAATTGTTTATTTGCTTTGAGAGATAGATGGAGCGCGAGCAGGGGAGGGGCAGAGAGAGGGGGAGACACAGAATCTGAAGCAGGCTCAGGCTCTGTGCTGTCAGCACAGAGTGGGACGCGGGGCTCAAACCCACCAATGATGAGATCATGACCTGAGCCGAAGTCGTATGCTTAACGGACTGAGTCATTCAGGTGCCCCGACAATGAACAATCTTAAAGAAATGTGCACACATGCGCGCACGCACACACACACACACACACACACACACACAACTAGCTTGGAACTTTAGAGCATCATGTTCAAATCAGACTCCATCAGAATGCTTTGTGTGGGAATTAACACCATGAAAGAGAATAAATCACGAAAATTCCCCAAATGATAAGAAAAGAAAAGCGTGTGTGGTAAACAGCCCCAGAAGAGGCTGTGCAAGTGGCCCCTGACTTTCTTGGCCCGAGTTTTCACTTCTCCCTTGGGTTTCTTTCACATTTCCTCCACTCTTCCTACCCTACAGTCTCCAAGGATTTGTAGATCTTTATTTCTTTAGGCGGAGGCACAGACAAAAATGCTTTCCTTCCTTTTCACTCAGCAAACCTTTGAGAAAAATGAAAAACTAAGAGTGAGAGAGGAAGGGAGGTGGAGTATAGGGTCAGTATAGGGTCTCTGGTCCCCAGGCAATTAAATCCCTACCCCAGGCTGGCCAGCCCTCTGGAAAGCGCATAGACCCATGATCCTTTTCTTGTCTTCTGTTGGTCTATAACCACGAGTCTACACTATCTCCCTGCTTCAGGATGCATCCGCCCAATTACCCTGAACCATCAGTGGCAAAGGAAGACCAGTTATGTGCCCTTATGTGGCCTTTAGGAAGTTCCCTGATCCTCTGTAAACTCCCACCAACATTGTTTTTCTTTCGCTTCTATTTATAGCTCTTGTTTCATCTGCTGAGCATCAATAATTGACCCGGTTAAAACCCAATTCCTTTCAGTTTCTTTCTCAGTCCGCATCTAGTATAGATGTTCTAGCCTGCAAATGGTGGGGAAAAGCAGATTTCCAGCCCTGATCATTATGGCAAGACGTGGTTTCCTTTCTCCCCCGCTGTATCTGATGGGAAGGATCTCTTTGGTAAAGAGTGTGGGACTTTGTAAGTAAAATAATGTATTGGGGTTAATGTGTTGGGCTCCTCTAATCATATGCTTCTACATCAGAGATTCTGATAGGAATATAAAGACGAATGTCGTACAGTCTTTGCCTTTGAGAAACTCAAGACTGAAAAAAAATACATAAGCTCAACAAGAGGAAAGTCATTGTCTTTTGTAGTTGTACAGAGACTTTACCTCAAGAATATTTAAATTAATTTTATTGTTTACCTGGGGCTAAAAGCAGTTCCCCTCTTGCTAAAGTTGGCACAAGGCTGCCAGGGCTTTGCCTGCATGGGTCAGGGGTCATTTTATAAGGGTAGTTAGCAAAAAGGGGCTAGCTCTGAGCTCTCTATATTAGGCACTTGATTCAATTTGAGTTCCGAGTTAATTCCCTTCATTAAGAAAATAATTCCGGGATTGCTTCACTCTGTCCTTCTAAGTGTTCCTTGGGGTGACTTCCTCTGGATTTGGCCTTACAAGTAGCCCACCCAACCCACTTGGCTGGTGCACCCTCCTTAGAGGTCTCCCTGAGCAGAATTTAGAATCAATGCAACAAGAAGCTTCTCAGAGCAGTTTGGCGCACCCAGCCTCCCTGGAGAGGATAGTCATTCATTCATTCATTCATTAAAAGGATGTTTATTGAGTGCCTATTATGTGCCAGGTGTTATCCCTAGAGCGCTGAATTCAATTGGCAAGTTCCAACCCTTCCCTTCGAGCTCGCTGTCAGAGCCAGCAGACCAAAGGAAGACCAAAGACAAACAGTAAGCTTAAGGAACTGAAAATAAATGGGACAATTATAAATCATGATGTGAGCCAAGGAGGAAACAAACAGGACACGAATAGAGAAAACCAGGGTCGGGGGCATGGACCATTTGTGGCTGTCAGGAAGGCTTCTCAAAGGAGGCAAAATTCGAACTAAAGCCTAAAGATGAAGAAAGCATCCGAGCTGGGAACCGGTGTTGATGTTTCCTAATGGGAGGAACAGCACGCTCAAAGACTGGGAAAATGTTGTCAGATCCCAGGAAACAGAAGAAAGCCAGTGAGGTGGGGCTTTGGGCAATGCTTCCTTACCTTGTGCCTTGGAGGCTTGAGGATTAAACACCAGGCAGTGCAATTGCCTGACGGTCAGGAATTGGGACAAACGTCTCTTTCTCTACCTACCTGTACTTTTCTCTGCATTTTGTTTCAGACACACTTACTAAAAACCAGAGGATCCGCATGTACATACACAGGGACATAAAGGATGAAAAGAAAATTAGAGGTGAGGAGAGGAGGGAAGGAATAATTGGAAGTGGAGGGGCATATGGTTCTCTTAGAGAAATCATAAAACATAAGCCTTTAAAGGTAGACTCAAAGTCACAAAATCTTATTTTATTGTTTTATTTTCTTAAAACTCAGTTTGGAAAGTAGGCAATTAAAATATTCAAATTAAGGGGCGCCTGGGTGGCTCAGTCGGTTAAGCGGCCGACTTCAGCTCGGGTCACGATCTTGCAGTCCGTGAGTTCGAGCCCCGCGTCAGGCTCTGTGCTGACAGCTCAGAGCCTGGAGCCTGTTTCAGATTCTGTCTCCCTCTCTCTGACCCTCCCCCGTTCATGCTCTGTCTCTCTCTGTCTCAAAAATAAATAAACATTTAAAAAAAAAATATTCAAATTAAAAAGCCAAAGTAAATCACAGTTACGAGCTCTAAATCTACTTGGATTCCCCCGTCCCCTTTTAAAATGTAGAATCACATTTCCTGTCCACATCTATTGAAACCAGAGCAACAAAATTGTTTCCCATGGAAGGAAGACAGGGAGGGGTCTTCTCACAAAATGTCCCCTCAACCAGAGTTCTCAGAAGATCATGCATTGGACAGTCGGATTACTCATATGGGCATAAGTTCAGAGAGGAATTTTGAAATGAATTACAACAGTCGGAGAAAAGAGAAACCATCCGGAAAAGGGTATCTTTTACTCTGAGCAGGGCAAGCTATCAGTCGTTATGATTTGTCAAATCTGTAAACACACAGCACAGGTCTTCGTTAGAGATTGCAATGGGGAGCTCAGAGGGCCAGGGGCAGAGAGAAGGCCCCTGGAGGGCAGGGGAAGAGTTCACCCAGGTCAGGAGGAAAGGGGCTTCCTAATCCTCTCCAGCTACTCCCCAACCAGATGCACATATAGGAGGGAAATCTAAAGCTGTCCCTTTCTCTGACCAGTCTCCACTGTGGAGGCATTAGATAGTTGGTCCCAGGAAGGACCAGCGTAGCAGATAAGAATTAGGCCTTCCCCGGGTTCTGTCTCTATGTGTCTTTTCACCAGCAATAAATTGGAATTTGACTCCCCGGTGGACACCACTGGCGTCCAGTCACCTAATACATTTCAAGACCACCTTGACGGAATTTCCAGATGCCCTTAAATCAAGCCAAATCCTCAAAAAGCTGCCGACTTAGACTGTGCCATCTTCTATGGTTTTGATTAAACGATCCTAATTAAATTTCTTACCACCGTAGAGCATGTGGTCTGGGAATCGGATTTAATTTGATTTATTAAAATAATGAATCTTTTGAGTGAAATTTATATCTGTTTCATTATAAATTAATATTACAAATTTATATCTGCTTCAACCATAGATGGTTCACTCTGAAGTCTGACCGGGAGAGGGCTTTTCCCTTCATTCTTTCCTCATAAACAAAGACCATGTAGCTTCCTGCCCCAGTTTCCTAAGGGGAAGCCCAAATGGCAGCCAAAGTAAGAAGTAAAGCAGCAGCAGCAGCAGCAGCAAGGCCAGGAACGGGGGAAAAGAGCCAAACACACCCAAGGGACTATGGGAGGATGTGGGGGGAGAGCGAGGGGAGAGTGAGGAAACCAGAGAGGAAGGATAAAGTTAGACTCAAGGGGAGCAAGTGATAACTCTTCCACCACCGTCTGAATTTTGCATTTAGCGTGAGTGTAAGACTTTCTGTCAACTAGTGAACTAGACCTTCCTTGCCTTGCAGCCGTTAGGATGACACTGAGTCACATGCCAACTCCTAGAGCCAGGAGGGTGGGTGGGGTCTCTTGTCAGGTCAATCCATCACTGTCCCTCCCTTGGCCTCCTTTTCTTCTTCATTTGGCCCTTTTGCTAAGCAGCTTTGGCAGGAAGGAACTTCACTCTCTCAATATCCATTTTACGATGTCAGAGAAACACTCTGATTAACCTTCTTTGGGTAGTCCAGAAACGATAGCTCCCAATGTCCGCTGACCACAGTGAGGACACTGGCGTGGTTAGTATGGGAGGTTGTGGGGGTAAAGTGGGCCACTTTAGCACCAGCTTGTGGAAGCTGAGCAGAGTTAGCTGTTAGTGGTGCACGACAGGAAGCTATGGTAAGTTTTAACCAGAGAGAGGCCCTGATGAAATGGTACCAAGGGAGCTCACTTTGGTAGAAGTATTTTGATTTTATTAGGGAGAGGAATAATTGGAGGTCCATATGCAACAAATGAACCTTGACCCATATTTCTCACTTAGTATAAACATTAACTCCAAATAGATCATAGACCCAGGGGCGCCTGGGTGGTTCAGTGGGTTGAGGGTCTGACCCTCGATTTTAGCTCAGGTCATGATCTCATGGTTCATGAGATCAAGCGCCCGGTTGGGATCTGTGCTGACAGTCAGGAGCTTGCTTGGGATTCTCTCTCTCTGCCCCCTCACCCACTAGTTCTCTCTCTCTCTTTCTCAAAATAAATAAACATTTTTAAAAAAATGGATCATAGACCTAAATATAAAACCTAAAACTATAAAACTTCTAGAAGAAAACATAGAAAACCTTTGTGACTTTGCATTATAGAAAGATTTCTTAGCCATGACACCAAAAACAAGATCCATAAAAGAAAACGTCAGGAGACAAGAAGAGCAGCGTGTTTTTCTTTTGTTGGGTTTTGTTTTACTCAGTTATGAATCATTTGCTACAGTTCTCACCTTCAAGTTTGATGGAGCTATGCATTCTTGGAAAGCAGAAAGGGTGTTTTGATGATCATTGTATTTTCAGGGTCTGGCACCATATTTGGCACATCATGGACACACAATAAATATTGGTTAAATATATGAATAAGCAAAATGTGGGATGATCACAAGATGGCCAAAAGGAAATTCTCTGAACAGAAACATGAATCAGAATTCCGGTGAGAGAACGGAGTGTCGTGATAATAGAAGCAATGCTTCTATCTATTATGTAGAGGCCGTGGGAAAGGCTGTAGGAGGCCATGTCTTCCCAAGGGCAAAGTGTAGACACAGAGGAGAAGGTGCTTGGGGTCGCCCAGTATTAGAGGCTGGGAGGATTAAGGGGGTTGGGAGGTGCTGTGGAGGAGACGAGAAAGCAGGATTGAAGAGGGAGGAAGTGGGCTAGGGGCATTCAGGATCACGCAAACCAAGGGAGGAAGTGTCTCAAAGAGTGAAGGGTCCAGAGTGTCAGTTACAGAATGAGACTGGGTAGAATTTCTCTCAAGAGGAAGTCCCGGGTGACCTTACAGAGAGATGGTTTCTATCACATGTAAAATTTGTATTAATAGTCAATAGAAAACATATCAAAATAGAGGAAACAGTACAGAAATTAATAAACTGTAGAACAGGGCTCTGTCGATTTAAGGCACCCAACATAAGCGAGAGCAAACTTTGGCTTCCCGTGTCCTTGTCAAGAAAATGTCATGTGAAACTTGACGTGCGAACATCATTTTAAAAATGGGCAAAACTTGACACTGTCACCTTCCTCAAATACTGTGGGTTTTGTGTTTTTCTTTTTTCATTCTTTTACTTTTGGGAATAAAGAAAATAGCTACAGAGAATTCTAACAGAGGAGCCATATATTCCCATCTAAGCCAACTATTTTGGAAACAGAGGCCATCCAGACTGGGTTAATGAGGTATTAATTCGAAGCAGCAACAGCCTTCATTAATAATAACTTGATATCAAGAAGAGTCTCTGACATAAACTAGAACTCAGATGACCAGTTGAGAGTCCAGTACAGAACTTGTTAATAAAAGTGAACTTGGGGTTCCACTTGAAATGGGGATTATTTACTCGGCTAAATGTGCTGATGCACCAAAGAATGATTATGGAGCATAAAGGATTCATTTATTTCATGGAGAATAAAAGGCCAATTCATTTCACCGAAATGTGTGATAGGTGCTAGAGGAAGGATAAGAATGCCCTACGTTTGGGGGTGCCTGGGTGGCTCAGTCGGTTAAGCGGCCGACTTTAGCTCAGGTCATGATCTCGCGGTCTGTGAGTTCGAGCCCCGCGTCGGGCTCTGTGCTGACAGCTCAGAGCCTGGAGCCTGTTTCAGATTCTGTGTCTCCCTCTCTCTGACCCTTCCCCATTCATGCTCTGTTTCTCTCTGTCTCAAAAATAAATAAATGTTAAAAAAATAAAATAAAATAAAATTGACTACATTGAACATGTAAAAAACATTAAAAAAAAAAAAAGAATGCCCTACGTTTGCATGCAAACAGATACCAAAACTGTCTTATTGAGTGGCTTGCTTCAGATATACAACCAGAGGACTCTGAGAAAGGACTCTGTTGAAACAACAGTAAGAAATTCTACAGCCTAATAAATACCGCAGGGAGAGAGGAGTTAGAAATAGTGATAGTTTAAAGTTCAATTATAACAAAATTATTAGTAACTTAATAGTAATAGAAAGGGAAACAAAACAGTAACTCCTTAAAGAGGACTGACCAAAATATCCCAGAAGAGCAATATAAAACATGCCCATTTGTTTTTAGGCTTCTTATCGTTATAAATTATGGACTATCAAAGCAATAGCAAACCCATTAATCAAGACTGTAAACAATTAAAATCTTTTTCCAGATCCGGGAAAGCATCAAAATGATCAAGACAGTGCCAAAAAAAAAAAAAAGGGAACATAAATTTCAGCCAGCTCTTTGGATCTGGGAAGTGTTTAGGCTAACCAGCCAAAAAGTCAGAGAGCAAAAAGTCTAAACTAAGCTGATAACAACTGATCATTAATTAGAACTGAAGCCAACTATCTCAGTCTAGAGAAATATCTTGGCTACTCAGCTAAGAGCCAGAAAGCCAAAGGTCCAAGTTGGGTTCATGATAATTAATCACAGGCAAAGCCACTGCCCAGAAAAGCCCCTATTAATGAAGGGGCGCCTTTGAGAAGAAGCAGCTCCAAGAGAAGCTGGCAGGGACACCCCTTTGTATAGTAGGGATAGGGGACCCTTTCCACTCTGCTTAGAAGTTTCATCTAAGGCTGAAGCCCTGGAATTAATAATCATGTATAACAGATTCTAGCATTAAAGGGACAAACTGAGCAGCTGATAACTCATCTTTATTGGAAGGTTTTTTAAAAATGAGATTCAGATCTTTGAATTTCATTGAAATAGGAAGAAGGTACACATAGGAGAGCAAGGGAGCAATAATGGAGATTATTTATATAAAAGGTGTCCAAAGGGAAATGAAATGTTGATAGCACCAAAAGTCAGCCACCAAAAGGCAATATGTAAAAACGACAGTATGTGAGTGTGGGAAGAAACTGTGGAAGGGTAGTTTAGAGGGGATTTAAGAATTGGATGTCATTTATAAGTTCATGCATATTGATGTTTAAATTCATTTCTGCATCTGTAAGAAAGCATTTTTCCTATTTAATTAGAGAAGGCACAAGTACCTTCTCATGCACACATCCCCTTTCCTTCTAATATCGTATTTCATGGTTTCTGAGCTGCACGTTATTTTCACATTTTAATATCTCTGAAGTCAAGAATGTTTCCGACAGTCATTGACATGTGACAATTACTTGGAAGTGTTTTTACTTTCTTATTGCTACCCAAACAACGACATTTTTTACAATGGATGCCGTTTAGATATGATGTCGTTCACGTATAGCCCCTTGCAATGCGTGGTCCCCACGCAGCAGATGAACGATGTGGCTGCACATCCCCTGCTTCCTGCTGCAGAAGAGGACCCCAGCCCTTTCCCTTGGGGTCTGAAATGCAGAGAGCTGGGGCATGCTTGAGGGCCACTGATGCATGCATAGCTAAGCAGTTCCAAGAAAGGCTTGCATGGTCTAATGCTGAAGGAACAGGGGTGTTCTGGACATGCTCTGGGTCTTTGCACACAATGCAATTTGTGATCTTGCCAGCTCATGCTGTATGGAGCACAGTTTCTCTTTGGGAACGTAGGGGAGGTGTTGGGCGGCGCTTGGATTCTTTCCTCACACTATACACCTATTTTCTGCTAATGACTCATTAAAGCATCATAATAACACAGTAAAGTTGGCACTGCAGTATCCTCCCCATTTCACAGATGAGGAAATGGAGGGTCCCCTAGGGTGGGTAATCTGCCATAGACCGCACTGTTGATAAGTGCGGAGGTCAGCTCTTGGATGCAGGTCCGTGTGGCTTCAGAGCTCATGCACTTGACCATTATATCACCCTGACTCAACCAAGACAGTCTTTGGACAAGAAACAGTGTTGGTGATTCTATAAAGATTGTGTAGGAGAGGAGGAGAGAAAAGAGAATGGGGAAAATTGATTTTAAACGAGAAGAGTAGGTACAAATAAGGAAGACACTCATCCTCAAGCTTTGATTCCATCTCTGATTGCGTGTTTTCATCCCACGAAGGTGGCTCTGTGGACGGAGGGGCTGGTGGCTATGAATACACTGCTTCTATATCCATGTATGGAGACCCCAGGAACCTAAACGAGCAAACTATTAGTCCCTGGGATTCAGATGGTGCAGAAAAGTACCACTTTCCCACCACCAAAAGGTACAAGTTTTATTCTTAGAAAAGTTGATTAAAATTCTGTCTTAATTGTCCAAAGAAGGACTCGAACACTATATTCAAGTCTGAACTCCATGTGTGAATGTATGTGGAGTGTATGTGCATGTGTGTGTTCAGAGATACATGCCATGTTAAGAGCTATAAAATATAATTACTTGGATAAGCTTGAACATGTGTGATATTTCACAAGTACCACTCTGATACATCTAGGTCATGTTTACATATTTTAAGACACATTAGGGTAATTTCCGTTGGGGAAAAATGTGCATTTTTTCCCAAATTCTATGCAAATGGTAATTTTGAATGCGTAAGTACATTCTTGGTTAAAGAGAACATCACTGTCACTTAATATATTACTGGAGATATACACAGATGTTGTTTATGTTTGTGCTTTATGTAAATTGCCTTTCAGCGGAGGAGAAATGTATACATAAGATTTAAACTTGCTATGTTTTACATATTTAGTTTGTGTAGTTTGTTTATACTTCACGAAAGCAAATACAGGAAAGCAATAGAAACCAGCATATTGCATCAAACTTTCTGATGGTTTTAAATTAAATGCCCTGAATTTGTGAACCTTAACAAATGCTGAGAAATTATGAGGTAATTTAGGAAAAGTTTGTCTTCCACTGCACTCCCTGTATATTGGCTTCAGTGGTTAACTGATCCTCTCACTATTCCCTGATGCGGTTATTTCTACCATCGTTTCTTTGTTCATGGTATCTCTTCAGATCCCATCTCTGTCTCAGAATGCGCTTTCTGTGACCTCATCGTATCTTACTTGTATTAGTTTTCTTGCAGCTGCTGCAATAAGTAACTACACACTTGGTGGCCGAAACAACAAAATTTGTTCTCTCGAAGTTCAGGAGGCCAAAGATCTGAAATCAGTTTCACTAGGCTGAATCAAGGTATCAACATGGCCTTTCTCCTGCAGGAGGCTAGGGGAGAATCCATGCTTTGCTTTTTTTTAGTTTCTGGTGGCCGCGAGCCATTCTGAATTTATGGCCATATCCCGCCAGTTTCTGTTTCTGTGGTCACATTGCCTCTCTAATGTGTGTTTAACACCCCCCACCCCCCCACACACCTGTGTTATATGGGCACTTGGGAATGGATTTGGGTCACCTAAGTAATCCAGGGTAATCTCTCCACGTTAAGATACTTAACTGAGTCATATCTCTGAAGATCTCCCCTTTGTTGTAATGTTTACAGGTTCCAGGGATTAGGACCTGAGACCTTTGGGTGGCCTTTATTCAACCTACGATACTACCCATTCTTCTAACCCATCTCAAATGCCACCTTTTCCATGAAGTAGGAAAATGGAAAAACATCTGAGCTGGGAGCCAGAAGAGCTAGATCCTTGTTTTGACTTAGAACTAACATGCTTTGTTACTTTAGGCACCTCACTTCTCTAGACTCAGTGTCCTTTATTGTAAAATAGATGCATTAGATGCAATTCTGTCAATTGGGTGCCTTGGCATTTTGGGGTGTGGAGGACTTTAATACACTTAGCATCCCCGGCCCTAAATATCAACAGGGATCCCAGTCAACATGACATCCCCACCCATATTTGCCAGTATCTTGGGGTAGGTGGGGAACAATATTGCCCCAGTTGGCAGCCATTAAAATAAGACAGCTCTAAGATCCCTTTTCAAAAGAATAGTACGTTTATTGCTGATATTCCCTTCTGATTTAGAAGAAATGTCATGCCAATTAAAAAATATTGAAAAATAGCTTAAGTACCAACAAGAAAGAAAATCATCCAAGATAATTGCAGCCAGCATTTTGACATTATCCAGTCTTTTAAAAATCTACTTTTATACATTTTAAAACTCTGATTGGATCTCACCATACATTCTGTTCTGTAACTTATCTGTTGCTCTAGACCATAAACTACAAACATTCTTCCATGTCATGAAATACTCTTCTGAGATGATTTTTAATGAATCTTACTATTTCATATATGTCTTTGAGGTAACACACTGAATCACATCACTCTGATCCTATGAATACAGTGTATCTTTTCTTCTTCCCCTGTTTTTGGCACCAGATTATAGTGTGCCTTTTATTCACCATTTTTTAATTAAAAAAAATTTTTTTTTTAATTTTAATTTTTTTTAATGTTTATTTATTTTTGAGACAGAGAGATACAGAGCATGAATGGGGGAGGGTCAGAGAGAGAGGGAGACACAGAATCGGAAGCAGGATCCAGGCTCCGAGCTTTCAGCACAGAGACCGACGCAGGGCTCGGACCCACGAACTGTGAGATCATGACCTGAGCCGAAGTCGGACGCTTAACCAACTGAGCCACCCAGGTGCCCCTCACCATTTTTTTTTTAAGAGAGTGTATAAGATCATAAAATCCTTGAGAGCAAGTACTGGAAAAAAAACTAACTTGAAAGTTTCTTGGGTGGCTCAGTTGGTTAAGTGACTCTTGATTTCAGCTCAGGCCATAATCTCACTGGGCATGGAGCCTGCTTAGGATTCTCTCTCTCCCTCTGCCCCTCTCCCCAGCTTGCATGCTCCTTCTCTCTCTCTCTCTCTCTTGCTCTCTCTCAAAAAATCTAATTGGAATAAAAATCAACTAAATGTTGGAAGCAAATGAAAGATCTTTAAACCCTTCCTATCTAAATGTATGCTTCTCCCCCTGGGTTCTATCCTGGGGGTGGAGATATCAACGATAATTATAAATAATACTTACGTAGCATCTTTATGTGTGAGGCACAGTCTAAGTGTTTGACAGCTATCTATTCAGTTAATCTTGGTAGGCAGTCTTAGAAAAAGAGGGTGCCTGGGTGGCTCAGTCGGTTAAGTGTCCAACTATTGATTTCGGCTCAGCCATGATCTCGCAGTTCATGAGTTTGAGCCCCACGTTGGGCTCCATGCTGACATTGTGGAGCCTGCTTGGGATTCTCTCTCTCCCTTTCTCTCTGCCCCTCTCCTGTTCACATGTGCACACACACACACACACACACACTCTCTCTCTCTCTCTCTCTCAAAATAAATAAATAAACCTTGAAAAAAAAAAAGCTTTAAAAAAGAAAAAAAATGGAGGGACAGAGAGACCAAGTAACATGGCCACAGGCCACTCAGCTAATAAGTGGCAGAGTGGGGATTTCAGCTCAGGCGGTGTGGCTCTTGATGCCTGCACTCTTATCCACTGAATAACCATACAGACTCTTAACAAGGCAGAGGGAGAGAGAGAGAGAGAGAGAGAGAAATGGGGAAACCATGGTGGATGGTGACCTTGCCTCTATCTCTCAGGAGGAGACGAGTCATTCTGTGTCACGTGGGTGACGGTGTAAGCATTTGGCACACTTTGGGTGCTTCTTTTATATTGACTTAGCTGGGTTAGACACCATCAGCAAAAAGTGTTCTGTTATTTCTGTTCTAGAGCATTGTTTACTTCTAAGCTAAGAGAATCACTTTTGATTTTTCTAGTTAGGTATAAAGTCGTGTTTGAGACCTGGGTTATTTGGCAACTTATTTCTGATTTTCTTCCTTCCCATGTTTTAGTGCCCTCTCAAGATTAGCACCTCAGGCTGTTGTGCAGCTGGCCTGCCCTTGGGCTAGCTCCTTCTGGAAGCTGGGGGTGATGTTTCTCTGGCCGCCTCTGGCATCTGTTGAGGAGTGAGCACTCCTGCTTCTCTCTCTCATCAGCTTGTTGACTGATGTTAAGAGTGACTTTCTCCGGGGGTGCCTGGCTGGCTCAGTCAATAGAGCATGCGAGTCTTGATATTGAGGTTGTAAGTTCAAGTCCCACACTGGGGGTAGAGATTACTTAAAAATAAAATCTTAAAAAAAAAAAAAAAAAAAGAGTGACACCCTCCAAACTAGAGAAATGGATGGTAGACGGTCAGGCCAAATATTATTTAAATGCCAATAAAATGCTTCACAATAGGAATCATTTTAAAATGTTATTTGTGTTGTTTAAATGTCATTCATGAATAATTATACCATCAGTGATGGCATGGTTCTCTGTTTGGAGGGATCACATTATATTTTTATTTTTATTTTTTGGAGGGATCACATTAAATAGATGAACAAAAGATCTCTAGCATCTCGTTTTGGTTCTTAGAATTTCCATCTCTCTGCTTACATTGTCCATCTGTTCTTGCCTGCAGTCTACTTCATCCATTAGAGCCCTTAGCATATTAATCAAAGTTTTAAATTCCCAGTCATAATTCCAGTATTTCTGCCATGTTTGGTTCTGATGCTTGCTCTGTCTTTTCAAATTGCCTTTGTTGCCTTGTAATTGTTTTTTCTTGATAGCTGGACATGATGTATGGGCCAAAAAGAACTGTTGTAAATAGGCCGTTAGTAATGTAGTGGTGAGGTGTGGGGAGGGGAAGCGTTGGACAGCTGAATGAGCAGGGTTCAGTGTTTTAGTGGGGCCTGTGCTCCTGAGCTGTGACCCTCAGGACTGCTCTGCATTGTTTTCTCTCCCTTTAGAGGGGGACAAGATGACTAGATCAGCTACAGTTCAGTATTTCCCTTCCTCAGGCCGTTAGGCTCTGGTTAACCAGTTTCCCTCGATAGAGGCCTTAAGAAGGACAGAATTCTGTGGCCTCCTTCAGAATGATTCCTTTTCTCTTCCCCCCGCCAGAAGTTCAAGGGGATTTTTCTCTGATATTTGTTGTGGGAGCCTGGTCGAGCTCCAGGAGGTCACAATATGGCGGAGGTCTCCCTATCACCGGGTATCTTTGGAGATTTTTAACTCTCAGACCTGGCTCCCCTGAGCCTCCAGCAATTTGCCAATCATACTTCCCGGTTCCCATCCAGCCCTGGTTCTTACCCTGGTTTCCCCTCAGGAGTCTCTGCTCTGTCAGCTACAATTCCCTATATATGCCTTTTGTTTCTCTGGTCCCAAGGGAAAGCATTTTGCTCTGTGTCTCCTCCTCTCTCTGGATCCACAAAGGGTTGTTGATTTTTCAGTCTGTCCAATTCTTACTTGTTACAGGGAGAGTGGCTGCTTCCCTACTCCTTACAAATGGAACCAGAATAAGATGAAGTGTCCAGAGGAACAAGAAGAATGTTTCAAGTTCTGCCCTCATGGAGCTTATTCCCTAGAGGGAAAGTGGACAAAAACCAAACAAACATAGGCTAGTCTCCAGTGTAGCGATGGCCATTAGGAAGAAAACTAAAGTGGCAGCAAGAAGACAGAGAGGCTGGGGCTGGGGAGGAGGAGGGTGGCTGTTTGGATAGGATAGCTAGTGACTTGTGAGCAGAGCCTGGAAAGCAGGAGCAAGCCACACGGGTAGCTGAGAAGGACCTGAAGGCTGTGGGAACCTCATGAGCTTGAGGTGACCGGGAAAGGCAGTGTGACTAGAGAGGCATGGACTCAGGGCTGAGCCATCAGATGAGACTGGAGGTAAAGACAGGGACTGGATCCTACAGGAGCAGAGCACACAGTAAAGAGCAGAACAGGAAGACGGTGAAGGGTTTTGAGTAAAGGAAGAGATAATAATTTGATTTGCATTGTATACATTTGTTGCAGTGCTGTGTGGAGGATAGACTGCGGGGGGCAGGGGAGATAGAGGCTGAGATACTGGGGAGCAGCCCCTGCAGCACAGCAATGATGGAAGCTTGATTAGGCGGCAATGGAAGGGGCCAAAAATGGTCAGATTCTGAACATAATTTTCAAAGTAGATTTGACAGGTTGGTTGTGGAACGTGACAGAATGAGGGAAATCAAAGAAGATTTCTAGTTTTTCACCCCTCAGGAGCAGGTACTAGTGGGGAAGGATGCCAAAACAGAATCAAATATTGAATTTGGTTTGCCTGTAAGATACTGAAGTAAAATGTTGAATTAGCATCCGGATATATCAGTCAGGGGACAGGTCCATGCTACAAATCTAATTTGGAGCATATAGATGTGATTTACATCCATGAAATAAACGACACTCATCTGGAGCTGTGCTTTCCAATATGGTAGCTACCAGTAAACATATGTGCCTATCGAGCACTTGAAACATGGCTAGCAGGACCATGGAACTGAGTTTTGTTTAATGTTAATTTAATTTTAAATATAAAAATGGACACATGATTCAGTTATCGGAAAACTTCAAGTGTGCTTGGAAAAACATAGGTATAGTTTTCAGTTGTAAATGTTGTCAAATCAGGCATTTCCTATGAAAATGTAACATCTGAAGGAATATGTACGTAAGTGTAAAATATGTACCATATTTCAAAGTCTTGGTGCCCCAAAGGTAAAATGACTCATTAATAGTTTTTTTTTAAATATTTTTTTAAATTTTTTTAACGTTTATTTATTTTTGAGACACAGAGAGGGAGCATGAACGGGGGAAGGTCAGAGAGAGAGGGAGACACAGAATCTGAAACAGGCTCCAGGCTCTGAGCTGTCAGCACAGAGCCCAATGCGGGGCTCGAACCCACAAACTGCAAGATCGTGACCTGAGCTGAAGTTGGACACTTAGCCGACTGAGCCACCCAGGTGCCCCTCATTAATAGTTTTAATATTAGTTACATGTTGAAATGATAACCCTTTAGATATACTGATGTGAGTGTGCCATGAAAATTAATTTCTCTTTGCTTTTTTTTCAAAACGTGGCTACTAGAAAGCCGAACAATATATACATGGCTTGCATTATAATTCTATTGGATAGTGCTTAGCTAGTAAAAAAGAAATGTCTGAAGACTGAACCCTGGGGGTACTCTACTATATAGAGATTTGGGGGAGAGGGGTCATCCTATGAAGAAGCCTCAAAAAAAAAGCAGCCTCATAGGGAGACCAACCAGGAGAGTGAGGTGTTCTAGAAATGTGTTAAGAACAAGAAAGCAAGCAATTGTGTTGGAGGCTGCTGAGAGATTAGGTATAATGTAGACTGAGAAATGGTCACTGGATTTAGCAACATGGAGATTGTTAGTGAACTTGATGGTTTCTGTGTGTGTGTATGTGTGTGTACAGGTGTCACAAAAAGCTGATTGAGGTGTATTGTAAAAAAATCAATCATGGGGGCATGTGGGTGCCTCAGTCAGTTAAGCCTCCAACTTCGACTCAGGTCTATAATCTCACAGTTAATGGGTTGGAGCCCCCCACTGGGCTCTGCACTGTCACCTGCTTCAGATCCTCTGTCTTCCTCTCTGCCACTCCCTTGCTCATGTACTCCCTCAAAAATAAACATAAAAAAAATCAATTATATTGAGGAAGAATGAAATCATGCCATTTGCAGCAACGTGGATGGAACTGGAAGGTATTATGCCGAGTGAAATGTCAGTCAGAGAAGGACAGATATCATATGTTTTCACTCATGTGGATCTTGAGAAACTTAACAGAAGACCATGGGAAGGAGGAAAAAAATAGTTACAAATAGAGAGGGAAGGAGGCAGACCATAAGAGATTCTCAAATACAGAGAACAGGGGGGTGGGGGAGAGGGGAAAATGGGTGATGACCATTGAGGAGGGCACTTGTTGGGATGAGCACCGGGTGTTGTATGTAAGCAATGAACCACAGGAATCTATCTCCAAAACCAAGAGCGCACTTTACACACTGTATGTTAGCCAATTCGACAATAAATTATATTTAACAAAATCAGTTATAGACTACTTCTTAAAGAAATTTTGCCTCAGGGTGCCTGGGTGGCTCAATCAGTTGAGCATCTGACTCCTGATTGTGGCTCAGGTCATGATCTCAGGGTTCATGAGATCAAGCCCTGCATCAAGCCCATCGAGCCCTATACTGACAGTGTGAAGGCTGCTTGGGATTTTCTCTCTCCCTTTCTCTCGGACCCTCCCCCGTGCTCTCTCTCTCTCAAAATAAATAAATAAGTGATTTAATATAAAAAAAGAAATTTTGCCTCTCAGGGGAGCAGAATAATGGAGGTGTTGAGGAATAGGGGTTTAAAGGGAGGCTTTTTTTTAGTCTAATGAGAAACAGATAATTATAATAGCTACTAGTTTTTTTATTCTTTATTAAGTTTTGACCTAAATAAATCATCTTACAAATATCTATTAGCTAGGAAGATGGTTCTAATTTATTTAATCTAAGTTGAGGAATGTTAAAAATTTCCAATAAATACATGTGTCTTGTTTGGCCCACGAAATCATTGTGAACAAAGAGGTCTAGAATGACCAAATCTCTTTCTAGGATTCTAAAATGACTAACAGAACGCACTGCATACAGTTCCCTAAAATATGAAACTGTAACATCATCTTTGCTGCAGTAGAAGTATGTGGAATTCTAGACCTTCAGAATAGAACACAGGTCCCAGACTTGTATTAAATTTTGGTCATCATGTCTTATTTTAATTTCCATCCTAGTACTTGGTGCAGATTTTGGTACATAATTAGCATTTAGTGTAATGGAATGAACGAATGAGGATGATCTCAGCATCCTGAAATACTAAAGGGTCTAGCAATACCCAAGAATTCACCAACAGATGGCACCATTCAATTCTTAATTCGAGGGCTGGATAGGGGGGAATGGAATCCCCGGGAATAGATCTTGCTGCTTCAAATTACATAATTGAATTATTAAAACACATTCATGTATATTTACTTACTACAAATGTCTGTGTTCCTACTCTAAATTGACTCTTTCTTTAGCTCAGATCTTGAAAGATAAGGAAGTGAGATTGATTTGTAGGTAAGAGAAAATCTCCATAGGTTATCATTATTAAAATATTTGTGAACACTAAGAAGTCAAGTTGCTAATTTGCTCCCCCAAAAAGATTAATATCCTTGGAAGGCAGTAAAACCAAGGATGTTTTGCATACAACTGGAGCACTGGCGAAACACTCCAGAGAGCAGATGTTGCCTTTTGCGGTTCTACTGTGTTCAGCCCGAAAGTGACAAGGACTAAACATACCCCGTGCTTTAAAAATGTAAAACAAAACAAACAAAACCCTGTCCCATATGGTCTGCACATCCAAAGTGTAAAATTTTCAAGTGCCATATGTGAACAGCGCTCCCACCATGACCCCCAATTACTTTTATTTTCTGCAGAATTGGTTGTAATTTTCATAACTTCCTACATTCATGGTTTCACTTGCAGGCCTGAGAAGAGACCAGTTGTGCTCTAAGACAAGTGTTGTGAGGAGGCAGGCCTGGCAGCTCCGGGGAGTGCGGAGCCCTGGTCACACGCAAGACAGACGGGACGACAGCAGCAGCAGCACAACCTCTCAGTTCCATTTACCTAAAATCTGAGAACAGTGGCTACTGCCACGATTATATTTTTAGACTCATCAAGAAGCCTCTATCTCAGAGGTGGATACATCCCTGCAGAGAAATGTGACTGACCAAAGGTAAGGAAATGGGTACCTTCAAACTGACGGGATCCTGCTATAGTAGAGCAAGACCCCGATGCCCACAGTGCCCAGCGGCCTCTGGCTCTCTAAGGAGGGAACTCTGGAGTCTGGTGGCTAAGGTTCAGGGGGAGTCACTCGGGGCTAACCTGGGCTTCCCCAGAAGATCAGTAAGATCCACCCAGTTTCTGATATTTTTGGTATGGCCAATACCTTGCCAGGAGGGTTATCACGGTGTTTCTTGAGAATAACACCACTCTGAATTTAAAAATGTATGTGAATTGGGGCCTGGGTGGTTCACTCGGTTGAGCATCTGACTCTTGATTTCAGCCCAGGTCATGATCCCAGGATTGTGGGATCGAGCCATGTGTCAGGCTCTGTGCTGAGCGTGGAGCCTGCTTGAGAGTGTCTTTCTGTCCCTCTACCTCCCTCATTTGCACGTGTGCACACTATCTCTCAAAACAACAATAAAAGTATGTGCATAAATTCCTCAGTATTTATTTATTTATTTATTTTTTTACGTTTATTTATTTTTGACACAGAGAGAGACAGAGCATGAACCGGGGAGGGTCAGAGAGAGGGAGATACAGAATTGAAACAGGCTCCAGGCTCTGAGCTGTCAGCACAGAGCCCGACGCGGGGCTCAAACTCACGGACCGCGAGATCGTGACCTGAGCCGAAGTTGGCCGCTTAACCAACTGAGCCACCCAGGCGCCCCGAATTCCTCAGTATTTAAATGACACACACAATTATTTTCTCTGTGTTTTTTTTTTCCCACCAGAGCACTCCTCAATTGCTTTTGTGGGTTTCTTTCATCCTTTTTTTTCTTGTTTATTTATTTATTTTTGAGAGACAGAAAGAGTGTGAGTGGGGGAGGGACAGAGAGAGAGAGGAAGACACAGAATCCAAACCGGGTTCCAGGCTCTGAGCTGTCAGCACAGAGCCAGACCCCACGAACCGTGAGACCATGAGGGGAGCCAAAGTCAGACGCTTAATCGACTGAGCCATCCAGATGCTCCTAAGTTTATTTATTTTGAGAGACAAAGAGAGCACGCATACCAGCAGGGGAGCGGCAGAGAGAGAGAGGGACTCCCAAGTGGGCTCCATGCTGTCAGTGCAGAGCCTGATGCAGGACTCCATCCCACAAACCGAGAGATCGTGACTTGAGCCGAGATCAAGAGTCTGAGGCTCAACAGACCTCTTCCAGCTCCCGGCTCCTCCCTCTACCTTCTGAACCTCTCTACTTGAATGTCCCTTTAGTATCTCAAACACAATATGTGGGGGAAGAGAACACCTCATTATTCTCTTCCCAAACCTGCTGCCCTCTGTATTCACCGTGTGTGCATGTGAAAGTCTTTTGGCATAATATTTGATACTTAAAAAAACCCCACATGACTTATGTAAGTTATGAAGCATAATTATAAAACAGATATTCATGAAACCTTCTTTTAACTTAGGAATTAGCACTAAACCAATATTTTTGCATCTGTGTAGAATTTTATTGTCTCAACCTTCTGATGCCTTCTCACAGTGTGTTAATTTCCCATTGCTGCTTTAACAAATTGGCACAAGTTCAGTAGCTTAAAACAACATAAATTTATTACCTTACAGCTGGGGAGATCAGAGGTATAAAATGGGTTAGCAGGGCTGCATTCCTTCTCGGGGCTCCAGGGAGAAAGCTGTTTCCTTGCCTTTTCCAGCTTTTAGAGGCTGCCTGCCTTCCTTGGCTCATTGCTTCTTCCTCCATCTTCAAAGCCAGCTGGGTAACATCTTCAAATCTCTCTGTCTCTATCTGACCTCCGCGTCCATCATAATATCTCTTCTTTGACAATCTTGCCTCTCTCTTTAAGGACCCCTGTGATTATAGTGGATCCACCATATAATCCAGGATAATCTTCTCATCTCAAGATCTTTAATTTAATTGCATCTTTTGTCATGCAAGATTTCATATTCACAGCTTCTGGGGATTAGGACATGACATCTTTGGCGGGGGGTTATCCTGCCTATTACATGTGGGTAACCACTCTCCTTATTGTGTTATTTCTTTAAGATTGTATTACCAAATACGTATGTATCCCTAAAATTTTTTAATTAAATTTTGTTTGTTTTTGAAGTTCAGAAAAAGTATACATAGTCTTCAGTCTTTTAACTTAGTGTTATGACTCTAAGACCCACCCATGTTACATGTAGTTCATTTATTTATTTTTACTTTATAATGAATTTTGTTAACATACCTAAACTTATTAATCTATTCTACAGTTGATGCATCTAGTGCTGCTATGAACCATCTTGTCTGCTGGGGCAAGAATGTGCATGGGTTTAGGGGCGCCTGGGTGGCTCAGTCGGTTAAGCGGCCGACTTCGGCTCAGGTCATGATCTTGCGGTGCGTGAGTTCAAGCCCCGTGTCGGGCTCTGTGCTGACAGCTCAGAGCCTGGAGCCTGTTTCAGATTCTGTGTCTCCCTCTCTCTGACCCTCCCCCGTTCATGCTCTGTCTCTCTCTGTCTCAAAAATAAATAAACATTAAAGAATGTGCATGGGTTTCTCGAATGTCTTATCTAGGAGTGGAATTTCTGGTTTATAGAGTACATCTTAGGGTATGTTAAAAATAGCTGCTTTTTGAAAATTTACACTTCCACTGTGTATCATTGCTACCATCTCTCCATATCTTTGTTATGCAGGCAATGCGGTGGGTATGAAAGGAAATTCCATTGTGGTTTTAATTAGAATTTTTCTAATTACTCGTAAGAGTGAATAGCATTTCATATGCTTTTGGCCAATTATGAACTCTCTTCAGAGAAGTAATCCTTCATGGAAGGTGCCAATTTTTCCAGTTGTAGGACTTCTTTATATATTCTGTAGATTTATCCCCCATTTGAGAATTGTATTTCCAATAAATTCTGCCAGGCTGTAGCATGTCTTTTCTCCCTTTCCTTCTTTATGGTGTCTGTGGTAACACAAAGTATGAGTCGCTCAAATCAGACTCACAGGAGTGAGAGGTCTCACCCAGTGTTAAGCTTTTTTTTTTTTTAAGCTTTATTAATAATTTAAAGAATACAGTTAATTTTGCAATAAGTGAAGCAAGGGGAGGTCTGGGACCATTCATATCATTTCTTTAGATCCTTTCTAAGCAATGTATGAGATTCACATCACTTTAACAGAAAGAAGCCATTTTGAAAAGAAAATGTGCTTATCTATGCACCATTAATCCATAGATCTCAAGTTTGTTTGCCATGATCAATTCTGGACAATCAGATATATCCTGCTAAAAGCATTCCATGGATAAAGACATTTCCATCCACAAATTCCATTAATTCTCATTTGCCAAGGCATCTATCATTAGTATGTTTACAAAGAGATTAGGCTGTGTTCTTTCTTTCCTGGCATCATTGTTCCTCATTCCCCACCTGGAGAGAGTGAATTACAGACCTGCTGCTTACCCATTCATTTCCCAGTGTCTTTGATTCATGTGTCTGGTGTGAAGTAAAAATTCAAAGCATTTTTTATGAGGATAACCAGTAACAGTCCCAATAACATTTATTGAATTTCATGATTTTTTTTCCCATAGACTGTAATCTATATGATACTCAAGTCTGGAATATGTGATAATTGGAGACTTAATTTGTGAATTAGTATGTGGTCAAGATTTGAAATATTCTATATGTGTTGGGGAACATTGTGCATTATGTCCTATCTCTATCGATAGGATTCTAGAACTGCCCAATAAATCAAGTTGGTTAACTGCAGTTTTCAAATTTTTACTTTGCAAATTTTCACAAAGATTTCTTGTGTTCTTGACTTATGAACAATTGTGGTAGAGGTATTGAAATCTCCCAATATCTTATCTGACAATATTCTTCTGTGGTTCTGTTGATTTTTCTCTATGTATGTGAAGGTTTCATTTGGGTGTGCACAAATTTAAAATCATTCTGTATCCCTGGTGAACTTATAATGTTGTGACCATCCCATTTCCTAATAAGGATTTTGTCTCTAAGTTTTTCTCGTCTCATGGTAAAGTAACTATACCAGCTTTTCAAAGTTGTATTTGCCTTGTTTTTTTTTAAATCTTTTTACTTTCAACATTTCTAAGTCCTTATGTTTTAAGTGTGTCTTTTGTAAAGAGCCTATTATTATTTTTTTGTCTTCCAGTAAAAAAAAAATCTTTTGTTATTTTAGTCAGGGTATAGTTATTGTGATTACTGACATATGTGAACTTGTTTATATCATTAGCTTTTTTCTCCTTTTCTTTTAAAAGTTGATGACATCTTGTTTTTATGTTATTTCTTATTTCGTTTTTTCCCACCTACTGGCTTGAAAGTATGGATGTTTCTATTCTTTAGTCAGTATATTTGAAATATTATTATTTGTATTTAACAAGTATGACTAAGTAGAGGTTAAGTTAGTGTCTTAGCCTTTCTTCTGAAGAATAAAATTACTTTAGGACATTTTAATTTCAGTCACTCAATTTTTCTTTTTCTGGTGATGTCTGTTTTTTCCTTATTCTTGAAATATAGTTTTGTTGGCTATACAACTTTAGATTAATGGTAATTTTTCTCAGTATCTTTGAGATTTATTTTACTGTCTTTTGGCTTCCGACATTGACATTGAGAAGTTGGCTGTGAGTCTAATTGTCTTTTTTTCTTTTTATAGGTAATTTGCCTTTCGTCACTGCCTGCTTTTAAGCTCTTCTCTTTTTCATTGGTGTTCTGCAGTACCATTATTATGTGTGTAAGTGTGGATTTCTCTCTTTTTTTTTTAAGTTTATTTATTTATTTTTGAGAGAGAGAATGAGAGAGAGCAGGGGAGGGGCAGAGAGAGGGAGACAGAATCCCAAGCAGGCTTCACACTGTTGGTGCAGAGCCTGATGTGGGACTGGAACTCATGAACCGTGAGATCATGACTTGAGCCAAGATCAAGAGTGGGATGCTTAAATGACTGAGCCACCCAGGCACCCTGGTATGGATTTCTTTTTATTTATTTTACTTGGTACATGTTTTGCTTCTTGTATATGTGGACTTATATCTTTCATTGTGTTCCTGGAAAACTTTCAGCCTTTATATCTTTAAATATTGCTTCTCCTTCATTATTGCCACCATTTCATTCTGGAACTCAAAATAGGGTATGTAAGACCTCTTGGTATATCATTAATATCTCTTAATCCTTTGTCCATATTCATAGCTCTCTGTGCTTCATTCTAAAAATGTTTTTTTATCTTTTTTTGAGAGAGAAGGTGCAAGTGAGTGAGTGGTAGAGAGAGAGAGAGGGAGAGAGAGAGAGAGAGAGAGAAGCAGGGCTCACCCAAAGCAGGGTTTGCATTCATCCCAAGTGAGGCTAGAGCTCACCTGAATCATAGCACAAATTCACCCAATGCAAGACTCAAACTCATGAACTGTGAGATCATGAGACCTAAGCAAAAGTCAGATGCTTAACTGACCGAGACACCCAGGCACCCTTAAAAGTGTTTTAAGATACATCTTCCAGTCTACTAGCTGTGTCTCCCTTCATCTGTGTCTGATCTACTGTTTAACACATCCATTGTATTTTATTTATTTTTTTTTATTGTGTTTTATATTATGATAATGTTTATTGTAAAAAAGTTCTATTTAATTATTTCTTAAGTCTACCTGGTAATTTTTAATAGACTCTACTTTAAAAAAAATTTTTAATGTTTATTTTTGAGAGAGAGCACAAGTGGGGGAGGGGAAGAGAGAGAGGGAAACAGAATCCAAAGCAGGCTCCAGGCTCAGATCTGTCACCATAGAGCCTGACGCAGGGCTCGAACCCATGAACCATGTGATCATGACCTGAGCCAAAGTTGGACACTTAACCGACTGAGCCACCCAGGTGCCCTGACTCTACTCTTTTTAATTGCTTATTTTTTTATTCCATCTTCTTTCTTTTGAACCCAACATACAGATTTTAAAAACATTTTTTCTAATAATTCCAAATTCTTAAGTCTTCAGGGGGTTAAATGTGTATTCTGGTTGTGTCTACTGATTCTTATTTATGGCATTTTCCCCTAGTGTTTAACTTTGATTGTAGTTCGTATTTGTTTGAAGGCAGTCTTCTGACAGGATAAGCATTTGCTTTTTCTAGTTACTGGGGGATCTCAAGTCCTGTGTACCTGTGACAACTTTAGTCTCCTTAAAGTTTTTCCAGCCTCACATGAGAATGTCCAGTTCGGCTCACTTGCCTTGAACTAGCCTAGACAGGACCGGAGGCATATTTTGACTCTGCTCCAAAGGCCAGTCATTTCCAACCCATAACATTTAGGGTGAGTTGAATATCACACAAGTGTGAGTGAAAGAAATCTCCAAAGTTGATTTTAATTTATTATATAACCAAACTACTACTGAAAAAAAAAAACTGTTTTTAATTGCTGAAAGAAATGTCCAAGGATGAAAAGTTTAATTCAGTTGTGATCCATGGAATCTGAGCTTTTTAATAAAAAAAATAAAAAGAAACTGTGGGATGACATTCACTCCAATACTAACATGTTTAGACTGTCAGCTAGGCTAAAGTGTGCATAACGTTCAGGGTGAAGGGGCTGCTTGAGAAGCCTAATTCTCTAGCTTACTGCAAATCTGTCAACTGACTATGGGGGCCTGGGTTCCCCAAGTAGAAGTTAATCAATATATTAAATCTCAAACGATGTTGGGTGAATTGAGGGAAAACCATAATCTATTTATTGGGAAAAATGAATCAACTTGGATTTTGGTATCACATATATAAAACAACCAATTGTTTAATGAAATATTTCCCTATTCTCATTTGGAGCAATCTCCTACTACACAGACCACTCAGCAGGTGGATTCAGACTCTGGAGTGGATGAGAACATTGGGCAAGTTTCTTAAATTTGGAATCTTCTCAGAGGATTGATGTGACCATTAAACAAGTTAACCCATAGCAAACACTCACCATAGTACCTAACACAAAGTAGGAACTGAAAAATGATTCAGAAAGACCCTCCACACTGAATTCATAAAATTAATTGTCATTTTGTGACCTTTGTTCAGGGGATTTCTTTTCTTTTCTTTTCTTTTTTTTCTTTTCTTTTCTTTTCTTTCTTTTTTTTCTTTTCTTTCCTTTTCTTCTTTTCTTTTTAACCTATAGGAACAACTTAACTCAATGGAAATAAGTTAATGTTTTATCTGCAAAAAAGTGATCACAAAGTTAACTTTGATAAACCAAAAACCCCAATGTTCACTAATAATCACCATTTTATATGAAGTTCCCCGAAACAGAGTGTTTCTTGTGTGAATAACTTATTTTTCTTTCTTATAATGAAACCTCTGAGGTCTAGCTATGCCATCAAGATGTTAGAATATTTTCATTCAATTAACTTAAATTATGTAATGTGAAAATGAATGATGGCCAGAAGTCTGATGCCAGTGTAATTCTGGTGAGAAATTATATTTCACACATTGGTTTATTTAGCTAGAATTTTCTTTGGGTAGTAAAAATAGTGTTACATAGAAATTAGATGTATCTAACCTCACACATACTGCCATAAATGGCTCTTGCAAATCCTATACTCTGAGTGACAGTGACAAATCTCCCCAGAAGGCAATTCCACAGTAAAATAGGGTTCTCCCTGACCCACTCAGATGAGCCGTTCTTGATAGCTGAATGTTCTAAATAGCTGATCTAAAATAGCAAAACAGTGAACATTTCAACTATTTGGATTGGAACATTTTCTAATTGTATCATACCCTTATTTTTTTTCCTAAACAGATTGTATATGGATTATGATGCAAACTTTTCTTAATGACTCATGATACATCCTTAGTGGCCTGGGTGTTAAGGAATCAAAACTAGATCTTGGTATTTGAATTATTCCCTCCAGGTCACTCCCGGGTTCACTTTTTGCCTTATGAATTTGCCAAAGGCCCAAGACATAATAATTCTAATGACCTGTCACAAGACATCGTTCTGGCAGGAATATCATCTAGATCAGAAGAGATGGTAGTCTCAGCAGAATGGTCTTGCATTACCTTCTCTTCTTGCCATTAATGCAGTATCCTCCAGGATTTGGCCTCTGTCATTCAATGTGGAACCAGGAAAGGAACTCAGAGGATTGGTGAGGAGGCAGCAAGAGTTGTGACCCTTCTGTGGCTCAGTTGACTGTATTTTGCAAATCTGGAAAGATGTCACTCAAAATGTCCAGGTCACATACTCATTGTTTAGCACAGGTGTGTGATAGCATTTCTCCCACGTGCCAACAAGTAGGGAGGTGGGTGGTAAAGTCAGTACGTTAAAGCTGGTCCTTGGTTGCTGCCATTGCTACATTAACTAGCATCATAAATGGAAAGGAAGAGGAAATTAAAATACTTAAATTTACAAAGGGATCTAGGATAAGGGTTGTCAAACTATGGCTGGTGGGCTCAATCCAGCCCACTGCCTATTGGATATGGCCCACAATTAAGAATGGTCTTTACGTTTTTTAATGGCTGAAAAAAATCAGAAAAAGAATATTTTGTGACAAGTGAAAATTGCATGAAATTCAAATTCTAGTGCCCATAAATAAAATTTTATTGGGACACAGCCATGTCCATGCACTTATGTTCATCTATGGCTGTTTTCGTGCTACAACATCAGAGTTGAGGAGTTACAACAGAGAGTGTGAAGACTGCAAAGCCTGAAATATTTACTCTCTGGCTTTTTTCCAAAAGGGTTGCTGACCACTGGTCTAGAAGAATAAATTTTCTTTGTCTTCTGCCTAGAAAAATCTTTTTTTGGACTGAGAAGTAGAGCTCTTTCCATGCTTACAAAGCTTATGAGCCCACCCACTCTTATAAATAATGGTGAGGAATTATCCCAAAATCTCATGGTGGAGATACCAAGAATGTGTATGTGTGTGTTTATGTGTACAGACACTAAGTACTTAAAATACCTAAATGTACTCCAAGTTAACCATCACATGTGATGATAATTATGAACATAAATTATTCTTCTAAAAGGATAATATTTATTAAATTCTGTCACTAATTTAAACAATTTAAACAATAGCTCAGTTTTTGTAACTTTCCCCCTAACCAGCCAGGGGCACCCAGGGTGCCAGGGGCACCTCGGGGTGTTCAGAATTTATTAAAACAAGAAACAGAGGGAAAGAAAAGGTAAGGCCCAGGGTTAGACTAACAAAATGGGATTTTTTTGTTTTTAAGCCCGTAGAAAGACAACGGTTTTGAGACTCTTGAACATTTTCTAAATTCCTCAAGCTCTTCTTTACTTATTAAGACCAATGCCTGGGGCACCTGGGTGGTGTGGTTTGTTAAGTGTCCTACTCTTGGTCTCGGCTTGGGTCATGATCTCACAGTTCATGAGTTCAAGCCCCACATCGGGCTCTGTACTAATGTTGTGGAGCCTGCTTGAGATTCTGTCTCTCTTTCTCTGACCATTCCCCACTTGTGCTCGCTCCCTGTCTCTCTCTCTCTATCTCAAAATAAATAAATAAACTTAATATCTATCTATCTATCTATCTATCTAGATATATATACATGACCTATGCCTGTGCATAGGTCTTATGACTTATAAGTCATAGGTCTTATCATAGGTCTTCAGACTTATGATAATTCATTGGTAAAAAGAATTCAGTAAATGATGTGAGGGAAGACTCTGACCCATGGGAAAAAGGGAAAGCGTGCCCACTTGGGCCCCAGGAGAGTGTAGGTAACAGAAGGATATATATATATATATATATATATATATGCCCACACTCTTATTTATTTTTGACAGACAGACATAGACACAGCACCAGCAGGGGGTGGGGGGGAGAGAGAGAGAGAGAGAGAGAGAGAGAGAGAAACAGAATCTGAAGCAGGCTCCAGGCTCTGAGCTGTCAGCACAGAGCCTGATGCAGGGCTCGAGCTCATGAGCAGGGAGATCATGCCCTGAGCCAAAATTGGACGCTCAACCGGTTGAGATATCCAGATGCCCCACAGAGGGACATATATTTAAGAAGCAACTGGTGAGACAAGTATGCTCTGGTTACTTCTTTCCAAGCCCATTTGGGACTCTTGGGGGAGATAATCATGATGTGTGGTCTTCCTCCAGTGTGAGGAAACCAGTTAAAATGGCAGCGAGGGGTGGACAGGTAGAGGGAGAGAGAGATTGAGTTAGCGTTCTGGAGCCTCTCTTGGTTCCTGTGTACTGTGGAAGGATCTAAAAGGTTCCTCGTGCTGTGGGGAAACACGAAAAATAGGTGATAGTGCTGTCTGGATGGGTTGCCATGTTGAGGGGGTTTTGCCCCATAGCCAAAACCAGACGCCAACTGCTCAGGACAAGCTAAACCTGAGGCTGGGGTGGCAGGGAGGGTACTCACAGTGAGACATTCACTGGTCAAAGCCCAGATGGGGCCTGGGAAGGGAGGGTTATGGGCCTTTTCCATGCATAGAGAAAAAGCCTCGTGCTTGCTAACCACAGACTTTCTCAGTGGACTCGTTCCAGAAACCAGGTCAGGACGGCACCCCTGCAACCCGTAACGGTGAGGATCTGGAGAGCAGTCTGTGCTCTCTACTGCCCTCACAAGCTGAAGTGAACTGCTTCTCTTCCTCGCCCCTTCTACCCAGGGGGAGGACCAGGGCACGAGACAGTCCTGATAAAGAGATTAACTTCAACTAACTGAATAAATAATTCAAAGGAAGCAGCTTAAACTAGCCTGATACACCTTTAACTGCCTATAATTCTGTGCATGAATCCCACGTGTCTTCCCCTGTCTGCACACCTAGCAAGGTCAGGGCTAACTTATCAGTTATGGAGAATAGGCAGCTTTTTTTTTCTAGAACACATTCTTTTTTAGAACACAGGAATAGTGGCGTGCTAAATATTTTGACTCTTTCGCTCTATTCAATGTTGTGATTTTAGTTTTGTTCTAAAAAGGGCTTTCAAATGTTTTCATCAGGCCCCTCAGTAAAAAAAAAAGCTATTTTATATCACTATCTAGAACATGTATGCTTACACATATATCTGAAAGGTCATGAAATCAAACTTACCTTTACTAGGGGTGATGTATTCTCTGTTTTGTATCCTATTCTATCTTTAAATGAATACCATTAATGGACCAGTAAATTGATTTCACGACCCACTCTGTGTGTTCTGACTCACAACTTAAAATATACTGTCCTAAAGCCCTAATGGGGTGAATAAAGCATCTGTTTCTTCACAATATAGCTCCAGATGCTGTGCTTTCATATCATCCCATCTTGATAACTTTACCACCCCTCACCCCACCCCCTTCCAGGCAGCAGTCATTTATTAAAGCTGGCTCCATAATATTTACTGTAGTGGTCAGATTAGCTTTCAGTGATACGTGATCAGAACCTAAAGCAAACCGGCTTAAGCCAAAAGTGAACATGTCATCTCATGTAACAAGGAAGACGAGGATCGTGCGGATTTCAGAGTCCAGAGACTGCAACATTTTAGGTCTCTCCCTTATGATTCTTCTCTTGCTTCTGTGAGTTGGCTCTATTCTCAGTCAGGTTTACTTTACAAGGCCAGGAGCACATCTCTGACTGTCCCAAGCAAACATCTCTACAGTTCACAATCTAAAGCTTTTTAAAAAATGTTTATTTATTTTTTGAGAGAGAGAGAGAGAGAGAGAGAGAGTGAGCAGGGGAGGGGCAGAGAGAGAGAGAGAGGGAGACACAGAATCCGAAGCAGGCTCCAGGCTCTGGGCTGTCAGCACAGAGCCCAATGCGGGGCTCGAACTCACAAGCTGTGAGACCATGACCTGAGCGGAAGTCAGACGCTCAACTGACCAAGCCACCCAGGCGCCCCTCTACAGTTCACAGTCTAAAGAGAAGGGAGGCCCTGCTCAAATTTCGTGGAAGGACTCTGAGTGGCCATGCTTGAGTCACGTGCACACCCCTGAACCAATCACAAAGTCCAGGGAGATAAGGAATTCTGATTGCATCACTGAGATCTCACTCCCAACCCTTGGCCAGGAGTGGAATTCCATGACTGACAGTCCCTCCGGGCCCACACGGAATGGGGGAAAGTGGGGTACTATTATTAGAATGAGGCGAGGAAGTCTGCTCAAGCCAAGAGAAAACTCCAGGGAGACAGAAAGATATAGATACAGAAAGACAGGCCTTGCGTGGGTATGTATAGCACTCTCTAATCAATAAGGCGAACTACATTTAGTACCAGACTTTGTGATTTTTCTATGCCTACTTTGGAAGATGATGGGGGGGGGGGTGGGGAAGGGCGGCATATGTAGGTAAGGAAGATTGTTGCCTGCGTTTCCTATCTTCAAGAGAGCTAAGGTTGCCAAATAGGTAAGTTCTTAATGGAAGAGGCAGAATGGCACAGAAACTAAAGAATTACTGAATCCTAGATTTTTATATACTAAATTAGACTAGCCAAGCAGACAACTACAAATGTGGTCTATGTTTCAAGCCCAGTTCAAGTGGAGAAGCCAAAGAAAGATGCTAAGGGTGAGTTTTCTTCTTGTCCTTGATTACAGACAGTATGTCAAAGAAGTATATAATGAGGTGATTGTACAGAATGAATGGTTGGATGAAATCAGATGGTGGAGGAGATGAGGCAGAAAGAATTGCAGAGCCCAGTTTTGAGGAGAGGATGAGGGGCACATGAGTGCTACATATTAGACGCTGATATTTACGATGATAAAACTGTTGACCCATTTGCTGTAGGAATGTATGACATTGAGTTCATTTTCCATGCTGCATACTTGATTGTGTCTGTTAGAGTCAAGTTCTCTGGCTGATGCCCTCCAATAACTCACAGCAGGTGTTTGCAAGCCAAGGTCAAGTGTGCATTCTGTATTCCTGAGACAGAGGAGAATTAGTTGACCCACAGGAGTGGAAATTAGGACCTTTGCCTCATTGGCCCCCCATGTTACCAACAGAGCTAACCAGATACAGGCTACTTGAAAAGGACAAAAATTAAAATAAAAGATAACTTTGGCAGCAACTATATGGTAGTTTTCCAAAGAATTCCATATGACCTACAAACTGCAAGCGTACTTAAAAATTTTCAAAACATTCTGTGTGGCTAGTAGAGGTGAGAAGGGGAGTAAGAAGGCAGAAATAAGACAAGAACAATTCTGTGTTTTCTTTGTTCTCTAAAACCCTTTCCCCCACCAAAAGAACACATGGCCAAGGTGCAGCAACTTACCATTTTTCCAGGGTCAATTCACTTTCCGTGCTGCTCTAAACCCTGCTGAAAGCCAGCTCCTTGGGGAGCCCCAGGAATTGGGGCTGGCCTCTCTTCAGTCTGCAAGCACTCAGAAGGAAATGCCCCTTGCTGAGAAAGGGGTGGTGTTGGGGGGAATCCATCTACTGTCAAGGAAGTTTCAATTAAATACGGATGCCAATTAATTTAATTTATATTTCTGCATGAAAAATGTCATTCTATAATACATACACTGGAAGGATGCCAGGAGCCCAGGTTAATAAATTACATCTCTACTGACATAATATGGAATCACAGACTAATCGGATGCTTATTAAATGCCCACCTGTGCTGGGGGCTGCACCTTGTAGAAATCCAGCTGAAATAAAGTCTCTCCAGCAGGGCCTGTCCCTATACTATGATCGTCTGACACCCACCCTTATCCCCCTCTGCTCCTAGCTTTGGGGCATTTCTCAGGAGAGCAACTCTAAAAGCGAATAATCAATATTCAATTGCCAGTGGTTATGAATGGGCGCATTGAATGAATAAGGGAATGAACGATGGAGAACTGTAAATAATCCACTCAAATTAATCAGGGCACAGGCCCATTCTGGTTAGCAGGAGACTTGCCATGATTATTTGACTATAGATTCAAACCAGCTGGTGGTGGGTAATACCTACTATTTCTGAAGCCGCTATCCTGAGCCAGACTGCTACATGTTTTATTTCGAACCCTTACAGCAATCTTTCAGGGTAGGGGTTATTCTCTCCCACTCCCCTCATGTCAGAGACATGGAAGCTGAGATTCAGTAAGCTGGAAAGGGCCTTGCTCAAGGTCACATGATCAGAAAGAGGCACATTCAAACCCAGACTTGTCTGACCCTTAACTAGAATATTCTTTCCACTGTCCTGGCTGGTTTTCTCTGCATCATTGTTCTGTTCTCGTAGACAAGTGTCGCCACCGTCTCCATGGAGGATCGTTGGTGACTGCTCTGTTCTGTCAGTACTTGAGCTACATTTACAGTTAAATTACGGGAGCTGACTCTTACAAACACCCCCTGCCTCAGAAATTTACAGTGCCCTCCACTGTTTCACTCCCAGGTACTCACTTGTTGCAGCGCTCTATAGTAGTGAGACAGATGTCACTCAGTTGTCACAAGTTCTCAACCAGTCACCTATTGTTTACAGTCATTTGTTTGCTCAACATTTACTGAGCACTCACTGTGTACCAGATACTCTGCTAGGTTCCTGGATGTAATAATGAAAAACGAGGCCAAACTAACGGGCAAGACAGATGTCCTATCTTACAGTGAGATATGGTAAAGGCTATGACATCACTAAGGGAGAACATTAATTTTGCCATTTATTCAATCATGCACTTATTCCCTCTGTGACAATTTACTGAGGCTCACTCTAACATGTGTGAGCTGGGACAAGAATAGACCTGGAGGCCACCAGCCTGGTCTGCCCTGCCCCTTCCTTCCCACCTCAGACTCCATCTTGCACTGCAGGGAGCCTCTCCTGTACAGATTTGGACTCCTTAGCCTGTGTTTACATGTTTTTAACCACTTGGCCCTAGAACCACTTATGACCAGGAAATGGCTTCTGTGAACCATAGAGGTAAGCTTGAGTCTGGAGGCGAAGCTGGTATCTTAAGGCCCAGAGAGTGAGATAGAAAGTGAGGAAATAGGCTTTGGTCAGGTCCCTTTGGCTCCATTCATTCCTTCCCCTGTGGGTGGGGGCAAGGGCAGAGGAGGCCCAGAGGGGTGCCGAGGATGGTCCTCAGACCAGCCCTGGCATCACCTAGAAGCTTTTGGGAAATGCAGAATCTCTGGCCCCTCTGGAGACCCTGGGAATCAAACTTACATTTTAACAAGCCCCCCAGGTGATTCCTATGCACCTTATGGTTTGAGAAACACTATTCTAAGGGCTCTGTGTCCAATCTCCTCTTCATAAATGACGACTCTGAGGCTGGCTAATGCACGGGGCAGGTGGAGGGACCAGCTGGGAACTGGGCTGCTGGGGCTGGGAGTACACTTCTGGGCACCGTGCTATTTATTCTCCAGTGGTGGATATGTGCTAAAGCAAATTTGAGGAAAAATACCTTTCTAGTAACTCAGATTGACAGGGTTGTGGAATAAGAGATTTATAGTGAGTGAGTGACTCAAGGAAGAAAATTCCATTAAGTCCTGGGCAAAGTTATAAAAGGAAGGTAGGTGATAAGAAATCACTTCAGGAAGGAACTTCAGGGAAGGTTGAACACTTTCTGTTTTCTATTTTATTCCTGGATCCAATGCAAATGATCTGGAAAGGATTTCCGTAGCCAAAGTGACTTGTCCTTTAATTAATTAATTAATTAATTAATTTTTCACTTCTGCATTCCTTTGGCCTTGTCGCCTCCCTTTCCTAGTACATTTTTATTCCAACCCTTTCCAATGCATTCATTTTTCCTTCCTTTTCTTTACTCGTCTGTGGTAGTTTCATGCTGCTATCAATTCTTATCGATGAAAAATAAAAGAACACTTGCATATGTAGCTTTTCTTCATGCATAAAAATAGAAAGAATTGCATTTCAATTTTATAAGTACCCTTCACGCAGCTACAATGATGAACAGATTGCCAGTTGTGTTTCAGATTCTTCTATTCCACCTTCCATTCTCCATTTCTTCCCTACCCTCTCTTTATTTCCATCCCTTCTTTCCTCCCTCCCTTCCTCTCTACTTCCCTTCTTTCCTCCCTCCCTCCCTTTCTTCCTTCCTTCCCTCCCTCCTTTCTCTCTCTCTCTTTCTCTCTCTCCCCCTTTCACTCTTTCTTTCTCTTTTAGTGGTGTTTATTAAAGCAAATTCCAGACATCATACCATTTAACTCATTTCCTATAGAATTTCCTGGAGGCAGGGCCACCAGAGAATGTAGGCTGAGGAAATGATCCCTTATGATTGTGTTATTCACCAAAATATGGAATTTGTGTTACTGAGATAAGGAAAAATATAGAATTTCCCAAACCTCCGCATAATACCCCAGATGGTATAGATTTTATTTTCCATCTCTCTGTCTTCCCTCTAGAGTCTTCAAGGGGGGGGGGGACCTAAGAGAACTTTTTAATCCTCCTTTACTATTAAAGTAGTAACAGAATAACAGAAAATTTGGATGTTTAAAAGATACATATTCTTTTAGTATTCACAAAGAGCATTCTGAGAACATCAATTTTGCAGTTTAATTTGTCAGTGTAAATTTGAGGAGCTCTTTCACGGCAAAGAACCAAACACATTTCCTCCCCTGGGCACACCCCCTGAGCTGATTGTTGTAAGGCACCTGGATCTAGATATGAAAGCGTGGCACACAGTTGCTCTAATATTCACACGTGTCCGATCTGTGGAGTATCAAGTAACTCGAAGGTTTGGTTGTTTTCCATGAGTAAATATGCAACTAAATTGGAGTAAAATGCCCTCTAAATAAGTCAAATAGACAGGAGCTTTGAATGAGGGAATTCATTACAGTTCATGTCCTAAGGAAAAGAATCCCACTGTGGCACGGAGAATGTAATTAATGGGAGGTGAGCGCCAACAAATCACTCCTTAAAATATTAATGCTATCAAAGAACAGCTGGATCATGAGAGAAACTTGACCCTTGGGGGACTAGCAAACGCTGCTGTCGCAGAACTTCTTGCAGTTGTGATGTAATGGAATTCCTTTAAATTTAACAAAAATAATATAAAGAGGTGTGGTTCTGGGAAAGTTATTAGCAGTAAACATGTCTTTGCGGTTTTATCATCTTATTATGATCACTAGAGCTCACTCTTGCTGTGGTTCTAAATGACCTTTTCCCTTAATTGCTCAGGATATATACAATCCAAACAACACTCCTAACACACAATTAAAAAAACACACACACACAACTTTAAGTCTGGCAAGGACATTTTTTTTTTTTTTTGTAAATAAAAACACTGTACCCAAGAAATTTCTGCAAAAACAATTTTTCAGTATGCTTAAGTCAAGAAAAACTGTCCCATTGTATGTTTGTGGATAAAAGCCTGAACTTAATGTGGTTTTATTTAATAGTTATTATTGTCCCGAGCAATATGTATTTCTAAGACAGCAATATAGTAAAATATTTACACAGTCCTACTTACCATCTGAAATGTTGGGCATTGTTTTTACGTTTTCATAACTAACTGCTAATCCCAATATTTAAATGAAGGAATCAGAAGAAATCGTTTACTTGGAATATACTTGCACTTGGATTTTAAGAAAGAAACCGTTTTATTCAGAGTTTAAAAAAAAAAAAAAAAAAGCTTCTCTGAACTGTGGATCACGGGGAAGCCGCGGGCGTGGTAAATGCCTTTGACCGCACACTTTTTATTGCTGGTGCACAGCAAACTTTTGTCTCTTTTGTTTCACTTAACTTGCCAACATCTAAATCAGTGGCACGGGCATTCAGAGTGTTTGACAAATTGGTTGAGATACGTGGAACATATTCACACATAGCAGTAAACGATGAGAGGAAGTTCAGGACGCAGTAAAAATAAATGCCTGAGTTTAGCCTGGGTTTCACATAACATCAGTTTCATAAGGCACTTACGCCGCTAAAGGAGCGGTGCCCCCGAAAATAGCACACAGGGGACACATCATTTAAATAAATGTGTTTCTTTGCCCGAACAGAAGTTCAGATCTGCTCAATTATCATTAATTTTGTTCCCTTATTTCCTTTGTGGGCGTGAACGAAGTCGTGCTTTTTGAGGGTTTTCGAGCTGCCCTCGGCTGGTGGAGGTGACCGGCGATTCTTCACCCGCCCGCACGCAGGTTGGGGGGGCTGGGGGGGGGGAGTGCGTGTGTGTGTGTCTGTTTGTGAAAACGTGCCGTTCCTCTTAGAAATGGAAACTTTTCGGTGGAAAACTTAGTGCAAATGTCGCCGGCCCCTTAAAATCACATTGTCCTTTCTGAACCCTTATAGAACAGGTGTCCCAGGATCGAGTCCGCATCTGTGCAACAGGCGACGGAAGATTCGACAAAGTTCAGTCGCCGCACCCGCTTTTTATTACACCCATACACGGCAACCGCGCGTCTCCACCCGCGCGCCGACGCGCGTGGATGGCAGCGGAAACCCGCAGCTCTCGCACTCGCTCTGCGGAGCTCTGTGGGCCGAGCGAAACTTGGGGTGTGTGTGTGTGTGTGTGTGTGTGTGTGTGTGTGTGTGTGTGAAGGCCTGATGCCCGCACGTCCAGAGCTCAGTCCTGGGGGAGCGCGGTGGGCGGGGGGGGGGGGGGCCGGGAGGGGCGGAGGGGGGCGCACTAACCAGAAAGCGCAGGGGCATCGGCGTCCCGCGCCGCGCCCCCGCGGTGATTAGCTTCAGCGGCGCGACCCGGGAGGGCGGACTCTTTCTTAACCCTCGGCGTCTCCCCCTCCCTCTTCCTTTTTAAAGGACGCCTTGCAGGCAGAGCCGTCAGCAACCGGGAGGCCGTTTGTACTTGGCCGCGGCGGGGCTGACTCCTGCTCCGGTGACAGACAGGGGCGGGGGTGCAGGGGCCGCCGGTCCCGGGCGCCTGCACGTGGGGATCTCGATTTCTTCCTCCTTCGGGCTCCGCTCCGGATCCCCGGCGACGGCCCCGAGGAGGGGCGCTGCGCGGCGCTGGGGTCGCCCGCCCGGGACGCGATGGCTCCCTTGAGGAGCGGGGAGGGCGGCGGCCGAGGGTTCAGCGCGCCCCTGGCGCGGGTCGCAGTATGAGACCGGCGAAGGGCGGCAGTAGCAGCCCCAGCAGCAGCCTCTGCCGGCGCCTCCCGCGGGCCCTCGCCCTCCGACCCCGCGCACCATGCAGACGCCTGGCCTGCGGAGTCCGCCGCGCAGCCGCTGCCGCCTCCCCGGCCCCCGCTAACCCCCGCCAGAGGGGCCTCGGACGCCGCGGCCAGCCGCCCGCGCCGCGCCCCGGGGGAGGCGGCAACGAGGCGCTCAGCCCTCCGCTCTCCGGCCGCGCGCGTCCCCCTCCCGGCCGCCCCGGGCGCCCAGCGGCGATGGGGGCGCTGCTGGCGCTCTGGCTTCTCCTGGGCTGGCTGCGCTGGAGCCCGGCGGGCGCCCAGCAGTCCGGAGAATACTGCCACGGCTGGGTGGACGTGCAGGGCAACTACCACGAGGGCTTCCAGTGCCCGGAGGACTTCGACACCCCGGACGCCACCATCTGCTGCGGCTCCTGCGCGCTGCGCTACTGCTGCGCCGCGGCCGACGCCAGGCTGGAGCAGGGAAGCTGCACCAACGACCGCGGCGAGCTGGAGCACCCGGGCATCACCGCGCGTAAGTGCGGGCCCTCGGCCTCAGCCCGGCGCCCGCGGGTGTGCGCCCCAGGCGGTCCTGGGTCTGCGCGCGTTGGAGCGGCCAAGGTGGGGGCATCGGGGCCGGAGCGGGTGGTCGCGTTTCGGGTCAGGCGCCCTAATTGCTTTGCAATCCCGATTCCCGCCACGCGCGGTCTCCACGGGTCGGCCCGAGGAAAGTTTGCAAGGGACGGCGAAGACCACAGGGCTTGCACCCATTGACCCCGGGCAAGACAGTAGTAGGTCTCGGGAACGCGGGAGGTCAGGGGAAGAAGCTACCGGGACAGCGCCAGGTCGGATTGCGGTTTTCTAGGGCGGTGTAGGCTCCCCATCGAGCGCCCGGGTCACCCGGGGAACTGCCGGCGCCCGGGGAACTGCCGGCGGCGGGGGCCGCAACTCTTGGGGAGCGCTCATCTGCAGCCCCGCAGGGCTAAAGGAACTACAGCCACGTTTATCCTCCCTCCCCACTTTTTTTTGGTGGATCTTTGGTAGCTATCCTAAGCCTGTGTCTCGTTCTCCCGACTTCCTTTCATTTCTCTGCATCGAATTACCCTCTCCGACCCACCCCCTATTGTCACGCCTTTCAGAAATGCCCAGGTCCTCGAGGTGGAGATTTAGAAACCAGGGTCGCAGGGGCTGCCCGCCCCCTATTCTCCTGTCGGAAAACACGGGTCAAATTTCCGCTCACTTCAGAGCGGAATAAATCAAGACCCCAGCAGAGGAACTTTACACCTTAAAAAAAAAAAAAAAGGGAAAGAAAATAAAGCTTTCCACCTGAATGGGAACGTCTGGGAAACCCGTTGGAGCTTGAGGCGATGGTTTTACCGGTGGAAACCCGGGGAGCGGGCGGAGCTAAGAATGGGTGACACCCCAGAACGCCACAGCAGAGGTCTGAAGCGGGCACCAGAAGTTCCCCGGGAAAGAATTAATGGTGCCCGAAGTCCCCCCACTCCGCCCCAACCCCGCCCGCAGAGAGAGTAAGGACCCAGAGGAAAAGCAGACCCTGGTTTGTCTTAGAACCCCATTATACTCTCAAGGACTTTAACTTCTTGTGGATTGGGGAATTGGTTTCTGGAGAGAAGATGCTGGGGGGAAAGCAGAGAACTCAAGGCCATCCTGGTGTGTTAAAAAAAAAATACAGACTCGTTCCCCTGGCTTTCCTCCACTCACCCTGGGGGACCCATTTGCTTTCTGCACAGACTTTAAGAGCGCAGTCTGCATCAGGGATTCCGTCCTGGGCCTCCAGGCTCCGCTGTGTTGCCCAGGCCAGCAGGAGAGAGGGCAGCATCCACACTCACTGAGGTGCGGTTAGCCAAAATCTCAGGGACCTTGGCCTGTGACTGCCTCTTGCCAGCTGGGTCACTTGGGCAAGTGACTTAACTCTCTGGGCCTCTTCTCAGCTCTAAAATGCATGTATTGCTGGGGCGCCTGAGTGGCTAGGTGGGTTAAGCCTCCCATCTCAAGGCTGGTGGGTTCCAGCCCAGCATCGGGCTCTGTGCTGACAGCTCAGAGCCTGGAGCCTGCTTCGGATTCTGTGTCTCCCTCTCTGCCCCCTCTCCCCTCTCCCCTCTCAAAAATAAACGTTAAAGAAAAAAAACTTTTAAATGCACATATTGCTCTCAGAGGAGACAAACTGAATTAAGTGAGTGTATGGATGTTTAGAACAGTGGGGGAGTAAGTGGCTGGTCAGTCACGCTCCTCTCCCCTTCCACAGGGTGCTACTAAACATGGCAGAAGGGGCGGTAGACGGTAGAGCTTACACCGAGGAACCCCCAACCCTCGGGGTTGATCGTTCCCTGTCCATCACTGCTTGTGTGTCTTTGGGAAGGTCAAACATGAGTATGTTGCCACATCTGGAGAACAGAGAGTACCATGCCTTCCTCACCGAGTGTCCAGGAGAGCTGAATCAGGTCATAAGTAAGAGGCACACAGTAGGGTCTTAGTTTAATGCAGGTTTTCTTGGTTCTACTTCTAAGCTGGAGGCTGCATCCAAAGGTGGCCCTATCAGACAGGAGAGACACTTGGAGAATGTCCCAAAGGTGCCTCAGGGGTAGGAGATTTTATGTCTGCCGTGCACAGAGAGAAGGAAATGGGTTTGCTCTGACGGAGGGATGCCCTCATGGAAAGTTGGGGCCACCAACACCAAGAGCTACCTCATGATCTAAGGTTGGCCAGACCTTCCCACAGTTTGGGTGGAAATTGAGGGGAAGAGGTGTGGCAGCTGGGGTGGGCATCCCAAATCATTTCCAGGAAGAAGTGTCCAGAGATGACAATTTAAGATGCAGTCACAGACACAGTTCGTTTGGGCCCACTATGGAGTTCTTGAAAACTTTTATTTTTATTTATTTAAAAAAACTTTTTAATGTTAATTTTGAGAGAGACAGACAGAACACAAGTGGGGGAGCGGCAGAGAGTGATGGAGACACAGAATCTGAGACAGGCTCCAGACTCTGAGCTGTCAGCACAGAACCCGACACGGGGCTCAAACTCACGAACCACAAGATCATGACCTGAGCTGAAGTCGGATGGTTAGTGGACTGAGCCAGCCAGGCGCCCCTATTTTTATTTATTTTTTAATGTTTATTTATTTTTGAGAGAGACAGAGAGTGAGCAGGGGAGGGGCAGAGAGAGAGAGGGAGACACAGAATCTGAAGCAGGCTCCAGGCTCTGAGCTGTCAGCACAGAGCCCGATGAGGGGCTCAGACTCATGAATTGTGAGATCATGACCTGAGCTGAAGTCAGACCTTAACCGACTGAGCCACCCAGGCGCCCCGTGGATTTCTTTCTGTGGTTCTTTCCATAGTCTCGTAATGGAGGGCTCATTTACAGGCCTGGCTCTCTTTGCTTAGATTGGAGATTCTTGGATGGGAGATGAATTTTCAGCTTCGGAGATGGGTCAGAGCCCTCAGTGCCCCATTGTGGTAAAACTACCAAAAACCTGGGTTTACGTCCAGAAGTTCTGGTAACCAAAAAACTCACACTTTCCCTCCCTCCAGTGCATGAACAGGAGGGTAGATTCTGTCCCTTCTGACTTCCAGATGTGCAATATAACGTCTAATTGCTAACAGAGGCTACAGTATCAGTTTGCTTCCTCCCTGCTCGGAGCAAGAATATTGGGTCATCTCAGTTTGCACTTTAGAGGTTACCAGCTCTGAGAGGCTGGGCTGACAGCGGTGGTCATACTGGGTCACTCACCTCCCCCCCCCCCAAAGGTGCCTGGAGTTTGGGAGACTCGTCCAAACACCTGTGTGTGTCTTTTTTGTTTTACCTTTTAGAGCCCGTCTACGTCCCCTTCCTCATCGTTGGCTCTATCTTCATTGCCTTCATCATCCTGGGCTCTTTAGTGGCTATTTATTGCTGCACCTGCTTGAGACCCAAGGAGCCCTCACAGCAGCCAATCCGCTTCTCACTCCGCAGCTATCAGACGGAGACCCTGCCCATGATCTTGACTTCCACAAGCCTCAGGGCACCTTCCAGACAGTCCAGCACGGCCACCAGCTCCAGCTCCACCGGGGGCTCCATCCGCAGATTCTCCTTTGCCAGAGCAGAGCCGGGCTGCCTGGTGCCCTCCCCGCCTCCACCTTACACCACGGGCCACCCCATCCACCTGACCCAGCCATCCGGTTTCCTGGTGTCACCCCAGTACTTCGCTTACCCTCTCCAGCAGGAGCCCCCGCTGCCTGCGAAGAGCTGCCCGGACTTCAGTTCCAGCTGACGGGCCACAGCGATAAATCCAGCCCGTCGTACGACGGCAGACAGGTGGAGTGCTGTCGCCATTGCTGCAAGTAGTTCTGGGGAAATTTCCCTGGGAGCCGGCGATGTCATGGAGGAATGCGCTAGGAAAAAACAGCGCCTTCTTAGTCTTAAGGTTCCCAGCTCCCATCACAGAACGGGTGCGTTAAGAGAATTGCTTTCTGGCCTTGAAAACGTGGTGATTATTACATTTCAACTTATGCTGCTTTTATTCAAAATAGGCACCAGATCAATTTACAGTTGCAAATTGGCTGAAAATGTATTAATTAGACAACTCAGCTATAATGTTTAGGAAAGGCCTACATGTTCTTTTGAGTTGTTTAGTGAGTCTTAGTACAAATATATACATAAATAAGCAAAGTAAAATACCTGATAGTAATTATTGAAGGTTCTCTTAAAAAAAAAAATTAACAACTAAGCAACCTGAAGGGACAGTGAGCAACCCATTTACGATTTTGGGAGAAACCTAACCAAGAATAACGTTAGCATCGCGAGAAGAGTTACTTTTTAAATTAATAATTAAATTTTGTTTAAAATATAAGAGCTTTTTCAGAATACAAGATTTCAGTAACCACATGGAGTTTAAAATTTTAAATATTTACTCAGATATTCATTGTAAACAGATCTTATGTAAAAGCATTTCCCGCACCCACCCGAGGGAATATTTATTGCAGACTTTTTGTTCAACAGCATTTAGTGTTTAAATGAAAGTTGGACAGCTGAGTCTTAAAACATTTATTTGTAAAATGAGTCCTGTACAAATGTAAAGATTTGTAATTTAATGTATTTACCACATTGACGGTACTAATTATTTAGTAGTCCACACTGAAATTTTTTATGTTAATAATAACTGTGGCGTTCAAAGTCCATCTATTGGGTTATAATCACCGAATATTACATATCTTACGTGCCACTCAGTTCCATGTCTGATGATCACATTTGGGCATATATCCTGCTGGGTTAGAATAAATAAAGTACTTTATGTTTTTGTGAACTTGAAATTTTAGATCAAAGTGCTTCATTTTATCTTCTTAATGATACTCTCTGCTATTCAATAAAAGAAGATGTCTTCACTTACTTCATATTTTGAAATTAAAAAATCCTACACTGATTTTGCATTACGTTAAAAAGCTCTTTTCCACATCAGGGCTTGTGGAGAGCAGCGAAGGAAGTGAATTCTTAGAGATTTAAAAATCGGAACATTTCTCATAAGAGTCTGGATTTCTGGCTTCTCGTGACATGAGGAAGATGTGGCACTGAGGTTCCTATACTGCCATTGGGCCAGGCCAGCCCTTTTCAGACAAGACACTCGTCATTCACCAGCCTCCTGCCTGGTCTCCACAACCTGGCCCCTTTCCCTCAATTTTGTTACCTACTTGACCTCTGTGGGTGTTGTTTTGGAGCCCCGGTTTATACGAATTCATGCTACGATATGTGACCCTCAATAGCTCTTTTTATATATATTTTTAAATACAACCATTTTTATTTTTTTAAAAAGTAAGCTCTACACCCAAAGTGGGGCTTGAACTCAGGACCCTGAGGTCAAGCGTCACATGCTCTAATTGGCTGAGCCAGCCAGGCATCCCTCAGTAGCTCTTTTTATAATTTATTTTATTTTACGGAGAGAGTGCACAAATGGGGAGAGGGGCAGAGGGAGAGAGAGACTCTTAAGCAGGCGCCATGCCCAGCACAGAGCCCGACACGGGGCTCCATCCACGACCCTGGGATCATGACCTGAGCAGAGATCAAGAGTCAGATGCTCAATGGAGCCAGCCAGGCCCCCTTGAGTAGCTCTCTCTCTTTTTGTTTAAAGTTTATTTATCTTGAGAGAGAGAGTGTGCGAGCTGGGGAGGGGCAGAGCGGGAGAGAGAGAGAATTCCAAGCGGGCTCTGCACGGTCTGCACTGTGAGGATAGAGCCCAATGTGGGGCTGGAACCCACAGACTGAGATCATGGCCTGAGCCTAAACCAAGAGTCAGACGCGTAACCGACTGAACCACCCATGTGCCCCAGTAGCTCTTTTTAATAGAGCCACTTAGAATTCTAACCTGGGGGAGTTGTTTGGCCTTACCCTTTTGCTTTCTAGCTGAGGGAACAAATTCAACGGTATTGTGCCTTTGCTCGGTCTGATGGCAGAGGAGCTCTGAATTCTGGTCCTCTGCTTTCTCCCGTGACCAAAGTGGTGACTTCAGATATCCCATATTGCCCAAAATAAGAAATGAAAGGAAGAAGGGGGGGGGGCAGGTTGGGAGGGAGGCAAGAAGGGAAAGAGGGATGGCCGAACAGTAGAAGGAGAAACATTTGTGAGCATGCCTCTGGTACACACTCCTTTGTCATTAGACTGGTTTTATTCATGTTTGTTATATATTGCTCCTTTGATATTTTAAAAGCTAATCTCTACTGGGCTCTTATGAGCCAAAAACTATTCCAAATATTTATATGCGCTAATTCCTTTCATCCTCCAAACAACTTCAAACAGGGAGGCATTAGAATTCCTATTTTACGCACTTGGAGGAGTGAAGTCACTTGCCCAAGGTCACACAGTCGGTCCTGGAGCTTCATACAAAACCAGTCTGAAACAGCAAGGGAACGCCTACTTTGAGGTTTTGAAGTTTCTGTGCATGAAATCCACTGTGGGGTAAAGCATGAAACCCAGTCCCAATCTCCGAAGCTATGACTGTCAACTCTGTTGGGCCCAGTGAGCTCTCCTTAGAACAAATATTTTGTGCCATCCCTTTAACTGTCCTAAATTGAAATTTATAGGTAATATTAATCACTTACAGATACAATTTTGAAAAATCAATACAGTGTCTTAATGGTAAATAGGAGAAAGAAAAGGAAAATACTTCCAAATGTGACAGTTTCAGTAGACCTAACGAAGGTCCTAGATTTGCACCTCTACGCAGAACGACCGAAAAGTGATAGCTCCAAATCCAGACTGATGCAGTGTTGCTAGACTGGCAACCCACACCCCCTGTTGCATTATTGCTGTTAATGTGATTTTTCCAAACAAAGCAAGGTCTGATCTCCTTTTGATTTTCACAGTCGTTATGTATCTGGAAAATCCAGTGTATATTAAAACAGTGTCAAAGATACTTTATAGGTAAAATAGGATTAGGTTTTTCCACCCAAAGGAACATTCCAAAGTCACACCGACGGTCAAGTCTTTGTTGGGTGGACTAACCTGTGCATTGTAGGATCTCTGTCAAGACAAAGACCCACCAATGAATACCCATGACACCTGCCCCTCCCCCTCCATCCCAGCTGTCTCCACACAATTCCACAATGTCCTCTAGAGGGCAGAACCGCCTCCGCTGAAAACCATCTAGCTTGTCAGCCTTCTCTAGTGGCTGTACTTCTATTTGCCATCCCTCTGGAGAGCAGTTCCATTAGGCAAACTAATGCTAAGGAATTCAAAACGTTCACACCTGCAAACTTCTCTTAGCCGTGTGCGCCAATCAAGTTCATGGGCTCTAAGCTGTTTAAAATACGGAGACGTTGTGTCCTCATCGTAACCTGGCACTCAGTGACGCTGAATCAAATCATATCCCCACCTACTTGTTGACATAATACATGCCTTTGGACTTCTCCCTGAACGATATGTAGCTGATGTTATTATTTACACACCCAAGGCAGGCAACTTGGCCATCCTGTGGCAGATTTCCAGTTATGGTCCGTCCGGCAAGCATTTACTGGACACCGTCTCTGGGTGAGGCACTGTGCTAGGGGTTGGGAGTGTCAAGATGAATAAAACGCAGGTCTGATTCAAAAAGCCACTATCTCCACAGACCCAGGCATGACGGCAAGTCCTTGGGATAAGCTGTTACAGAGGCTCTATAAAAGAAGCACATTGTCTTTCCTGCTTTCCAGGAGCTCGCAGTCACTTAGGGGAAGATGAACCCACAAACCGACGCTTAGAATTCATTCTGGTAACTGCAATGATAGGGGATGTGTAGAGTGTCCAGGCGGCACATACAAAGGGCACCTCGCTTTTCTGGAGGGGTTGAGATCGAACCTGGGCCTCTGGATGCATGGGATCTGAGTGAGGAAGGCTGGGTGGGGGGGGGGGGGGCAGAGAGCAGTGCTAGGAATGAGAGGAAGAGCATATTAAGCAAAGGAAAGAACTGGTAGAATGGCAGAGAAGCACCCACCAGCATAAAAGAACAAGGAGCAGTCTGGAAACTAGCCAATTCAAAGAGTGAGGGTGAAGAGATGACCAGGCTCAGTATCAGAGGTCTTGAAAACTAGGGTGGTTGGATATACATCACATGTAAGGGGAACCTCGACGAGGTCCATGAAGGAGAGCAGCTTGATCACGTCTTCATTTTAGCCTAGAGAGCAAGGGTAACGTCAAATCACCTGAAATTTCCAAAGAGAGGCTCGCCACAACCTGCCACAGCACCAAAGTATGGCGGAAATTGGGCTGATTGATGCTTTATTACTTTCCCCAAGAATTAGAGTCCAAACATCCTAAAACCATGATTATTTTGAAGAACGGAAGTTCTACACTTTGAAAGGTACTTATGCAAATAATGGGTAACATTTACTAAGCACCACGTGTGTCTCAAGTCTTTATGAACTGTAATATTTAATCCTCACACCCCTGAAGTGAGGGTTGTTATCACGCCTGTTTTGCAGATGAAGAAATCAAAGCAGCAAGGTCAAACACTATGCCCAAGGCCAGACAATAATAGCAGAGCCAAGATTTGAACCCAGGCAGTCTGCTTTGAAATTCTACATTCTTTATGATACATAACCACACAGCTCCCTCCCCACTGGAATGCAAGTTCTAGAATTTCTAGAAGGTCTAATTTTCTTGGGAAAAAATCAGCCAACCTACTTTTCAGAAAATCTATTGGAGACAAAGTGATTGATTGTGTAATATTGTACAAATCCTATAGAGACAGGGGACTGTAACAGTCAGTAGAGCTGTGCTACAGCATGAAACACAGAATTAAATGTAAAGCGCGAATAGAAATACTAGATGACAAACACATCTCCCTTTACACATGAGAAACTTGGGAGACCAGATGATCTAGCATGGATTTTGGAGTTATAGTGCCTGGCTTAGTTTTCTGGGTCTGTCACTTATTATAAGCTGAGTGACTTTGGGCCACTTACTTCACTGTGTCTCAGATTTCTCATTAAAAAAAAAAAATTTTTTTTAATGTTTGTTTTTGAGAGAGAGACAGAGCGTGAGTGGGGAAGGGCAGAGAGAGGGAGACGCAGAATCCGAAGCAGGCTCCAGGCTCTGAGCTGTCAGCACAGAGCCTGACATGGGGCTCGCACTCATGGACCGCGAGATCATGACCTGAGCCAAAGTCAGATGCTTAACGGACTGAGCCACCCAGGCGCCCCCTCAGTTTTCTCATTTGTAAAATGGACATATTAGTGGTACCTTATTGCTTTGGGTTATCTTGAGAAATAAGTTAGAGTCACTGTTTCCAATCCCTTGCATTCTAGTGGGGAGGGAGCTGTGTTGTAATTAATGACAAATAATAGAAAGCAGATGAAATACCCTAGAATAGAAACAAAAAGGCTAAGAATTGTTGGCGGTGGGATGGGCAGATCTAACTGCTGATTGGAGTGCAGGGAACAGAGAAAATGGCCCTGTGGTTGATGGAGTGAGTCATGAAAATCCATGGCCCCTTTTGCTACCTGGCCAACCTCCCCACGTTGCCAGGGATAGAGTACTCTCCCACCCCGCTGCGTATTCATGACCTGTACGTTTTATCATCTGCTTTAGAAAAATGTATTTAATAAATTTGCTTTAAAATGAATCTTCATTTTAAAGCCAACAGATTGTACTTTTAATTGTCCAATTGGATCGATTGTTCCGTCTTATTTTCCTTGCCTATTTGCTTTTTCTTGGTGTTATTGTTAGTTATTCCATTTGGTGGAGAACTTGCCAGACTGACTTAAACCCGTAAGATTTCTAAAGTGAGATAATGAAAAAGGTTCCTGAAAGTATATACAATCACAGTTAAGAATTTGATTCAGTTCATTGGGCTGGGATCTGTTTACCTTTGCACAACCTAAAAAACTTATTTAGTATACACTCAGGAAAAATAAGAAATTAAACATATATTAAACTATTACGGAGACAAACTGTTGACATATTTTGACATGGATATGGACGTTTTAAAACTGCAATTAGTTATTAATGCAATTATTCTGACAGAGTTGTTATTTGAAATCCTAGTTTGTACATGAAATAAAAACAATGGTAAAACAGATTTCCTATTTTCCAGAAATTTTGACTAGCCTCCTAATGAAATTGTCCAGGTTAGGAAGACCTTTTTTCATTAGAATGAGTGGCTCTGTGTTACCAAAATGGAAGCTGAGCTTAGAGATGCCATACGCACACAAACTTTAAATGGGGAAGACATGTTGAATTTATGAGAACATTATTTCAAGTTTGCTGCTTCCTTTAGTATTTAGGGCGTATTAGCATCCGAAACCACGGGGTCAGTATAAACAGCGTGCACATTTCGAGGGGGGGTGGAGATACAGGTGAAAATCGTTTGACATAATTCACAGGTAACTTTTCTGTAAACGTTGTTTTGCTGTGGTTTTGCTTGGGAGGCCCACGTGCAGCCCATGTCCCTGGAAAGACTGAGGGAGAGGAAGCGGGGCCCTCAGCCCTTGCTAGTAAAACCAGAGGCTTCTCAAACTGCTCCCTCAAGTGTTTCTCTGGGAACGAATCCCATTCCGGCAGTTTCCAAAATTGCTGCTTCATTTGTTTCTCTTTTACCAAATGATGCTTGTTTCTGATAAGACTATTGTCCTCATACCCAGTGTTTCTTGTGCTTTTGTGTCACATGTGTAACATTTTTTGGTTACTTCCTTCACATGTTACTGGCTAAATGTGGCCATGTAGCTTGGGTAGGTTTGCTGAGGTGAAAGGATGGAACCGTGAATTAGCTGTTGACTTGTAGGCTGATTTAAATATGGAATGGGGATAATCCTGGGAGGCTTTTCTGACCGAAGAATCAAATACAGGAATTTTATTCAAAGAAACTGGGGGGAGGGTACTCAAATTAACCATGTCTCTTACCAAACTAGACTTCACATGTTCCCCCTCATGTCTCCTTTAGTTGGATTAAAAGGAAGGGCTATTTTCTAGATCACTGGGGTTATAAACAAAATGTTAAAATGCCATTAAGTGGAGACACCTTCTCAGACTATAATTACACTGGCTTTGAAAGTTTTATAAAGCAACAAAGTTTTTAAAACTAGCAATTACAACTGCAACAATTCCTTTATGTAATGGTACAGTTTATTTCATTTTTAATAACAATTAGAGGACAAAATGTTTAAAATTTGCAATTTAAAACATGCACATTCACAAAAGGCCAATGACACATAACACTGCATAGAACTGAATATTACTCAACTTTAATAACTATTTATGAAACACAGTGCATTGAACATCGAGATAAACAAACCTGAGAAAACTATGATCACAGATTCAATACTCTCCACTCATGCAGCTTCACAATTTCTACAGCAGTTTCAGCAGGAATGGTTTTTCATGGAGCTGAAAATACTATTTTATCTTAAATGCAAACTGCAATTTTCCATAGTAGCTGCCTCCCAAGGCTGCCTTTTTTTTTTAAACTTAATAAACTTGAAAGTGTGAAAAAATGAAGCTTGAAATAGCTAAACAAACAGCAAACAGTATTTACTGCATTTATGGCTTCTATTCTAGAACCATGAAACATAAAAATATTTATTATTTTTTAATATTCTGCTCTCGGTTTTTGCAAGAGCAGATTTACCTATGGAAAGTTGCTGTTAATTCAAAGTAAGCATGTATAAAATCTAGCTTTTTCCCCTCCTTACGGGAGATTTATTTGCTGAGAAGTTTTGTGAGCTTTATTAAGAAAAGTTCTTAGAAGCAAGCTAAACAAAAGTTGCAATTAATTTTTTGCAAATTTGTTTGTAAGATAATTTACTTATTAAAAAATTTGCGCAGAGAACCAATTAATTTGTCCACTGAATATTGAATTCCAGGTAGGCCATGACAGAATTTTATAAGGCAGAAATAAACATCAAGATTTACAGCAGTAGCCATGCATTGGCCTGGACCACTTTAAATATTAATTCATGCAAACCATAAACCTATCAAAAACACAGCTGCTTTCATACAGAAAATAAATCAAGACGAGAAATGGAAAACATTTATTTCCTTTCCTTCAAAGTTTAACTTACATTCCATTTTAATAGCCACTGAAGGTTAATTAAAATGCAGCAAGTATAACTAAGTCTCTCAAGTGACTTCAGTTATTTTAATGTGAGAAAAATCAGATTATGATCTCTTAAAGAAGCATTATAGAAATGTTCATCATTAAAAAGCATTTATTAGGCACCGAACTGCATGGTATTACATTAATTTACAAAAAGAATTCCACAGATCTGGTCCACATGATGTGAATGGGGTGGGTGTTTTTCCGATAAATTTTATAAATGGTTATTTATAAGGTTATAGACTTATTTGATGAAATAAGTTTTAGAACCAGGAACTCTCATAGGGCAACTGTGCAAAAATAAACACTGATGATCACGTAGCACGGTAACAGTTAGGACATTGTTATAAATAATTTAAAAACTACAAATATACGATCTTTTACTTTCAGACTTGCACTCAGTTCCTGAAAGACTATTTTCAATGACAAGTTACAAGTGATGTACAGTGCACACAATGCAGAACAAATTATCATGTGATGTTCACATCTGATACGAGAATGCTGAACTGCAGAATTATAAAACAAAACTTCATGATCAGAATAGGTGTTGATTTCTGGAATTCACTTTTCCCCCCTGAAAATTAAGAGGAATGAGTGACTCCATTCAATGACCATATAATTCATGTAAATAAATAATATTATTGAATAGAATACACGTTCATCCGACTCGATGAGAAAAAGGTTTCCCATTAAATCTGCGACACTGCTGAAGCTGGCTCATGTGAGATATCGAGTGGGGTGTGGGAGGGTGGGCAGCAAATATATCATTTTAAATTTGCTACATTCCTGAGAAACATCATTCTCCTGCTAACAATTTCTGCCAGATAGCATCTTTCTGGGTGTGAGACCCAGATCTATTTTTATATGTATATATAAAACATTTAGAAAGTTCATGCTCAATATCACCACGTACTACCCAACACTAAAGAAGCAACTCCCAGCTTTTCAATGTTAAATGAACGAGGATTTTCTGCTGTAAGTAGTATTTTCTGAATTGTAAACATTGTAAAGCAACGGTGTTAGCATTTGCCAAAGTCCCTACAAGGGACTTTTTAATTGAAGAGTATGTGTCCTTTATTTCAGAAAATACAAGTTGAAAGTCATTTCAGCTGTTTGTTTTAATCCTGGTAAAACTGTGTTACTTTTCCCCTCTTTGGAAGGTTAAAAAACCAGAGGGTTTTCTCTAACACTATGAAATCACTGCAACCGTAATGCTGTGTTTTAAGTTTTACCAAGGCGACCACTCCCTGCTGCCCAACCCCCTCTCTCACCCAAGAAGCAAAGGAATTGACTTAATAATTCATAAATAGGACTAGAAATTAGCCATATTTCAGACCATGATCTCGTACGTTAATTCACCATGGGTATTCTCTTCTACTCATGTTAAGAGCTCCATAGAAATAATCCATGTTTTAAGATAAAAATAAAACTTTTCATTTTTTGAAGCCAGAAAATTCAGTTCCATTATATTCATCACATTTTGCTATTAACATTTTGGAGAAGGACGCCGCTGACGAGGAGGAGGAGTTCTGATCTGTACCTGCGAGGAAGTGCTTCTCTGGAACGGGGTACTTCATTCTTGTTTTTGGATTTGTGTGGCTTGGCCTTGACTATCACCACTGCGAGGCCTGGGAAAGCTGCTCCATTCAGCGGACAAAAGTCCGTGACTGCAGAATTTTGAAGGTGATCTCAGACTCTTCTTACACGTGTGGACTTTCTAGATGTTTCGATTCACAATTTTCTTAATCTGAACCCCAAAGGGGAATGCTCTAGGAAGTGAACTATGTCAACCCCTTGCTCCCCTTGGAATTATGTATGTGTTATAACCTCTCTCATTTACAGAAAATGGGGGGGGGGCATACTTGTAACTAAATAGCTAAAAATACAGAGAAGGAAATGATGTATAACCTAATTTTAAATCTAGATTAAGAAAAAGGGTTAAAAGAAGGAGACATTATTAAACTCAAATCACCTCTTTGCAATTCTAGTTGAATTTTTTTTTTTTTTCAAGAGGAAGTTCTACCCATTTTGCTGGTAAGTCCACTTAAAGGCAAACAGGATTCTGAATAAAAGGCAGAAAGTTTGCTTCAATCTCTGAAGTGTATCTGAAAACTAGAATTCCTTTTTATTTTTATTTTTAAATGAAAGCATTATTTTAAAAATAGTATAGAAAAGCGGTTGTGGTTTTTAAACAGCCCCTTCACCATTTATCGTTGGTAGCAAAATAGGCATTTTTAGGACATGTCTCAGAAATGCTGAAAATAATTAAATTAAACTGAACATACATTTAAAACCATAGCAACAAAATCTACTCGTGATGAAGACTGTCTCTGACTGTAAAGCAACAGGCTTGAGTAAAACAGGTGTTTTTAAAATGGGGAAAATGTACCACTGATTTGTCCCAATTAGCAGCATGTGACTAATTTGGGGGAGCTATTTGAAAAGTGAACTGTGAAGTAATTCTCAGTGTTAAGTACAGGGGTGGTTGCCATAACACGGCGTGTGCTATATAAGACAGCAGGCATCTCTAGCAGGAACTATAGAAAGAACCAAAACACAGGACAAAAGCCGAGCCTACGTACATTACAAAAGCCCATGCATTTATCTGACATGGTATTCCAAACACCTCGACAGAAGCACTGGGACTCTCACGTAAATATGTAAGCAAATTTTTCTTGAGAGAGAAAATTTTAAGACAAAATGACATCACTCAATCTTCAGCGGAAGCCAGGGTTTTAGAAAAATCTAGAGACACCTCATCAGAAATGACTGAGACATATATACAGATTAAAAATCAGTGTCATAATGACAGAGTCACATTACCACGTGTGCCCTCCAACTTCAACAAGTAAACAAGACAAACAAGAAAGAAGCATTTGTAAGGCCAAAGGTGCAACATCACAGATTTGAGTAGCAAATGCCTTGAAATACTCATTTTTGCAAATCACTCTTACATTTGAAAAGTCAAGCATGCAGATCCTACAGCAGAACTGGAGGTAAACTTTCTTTTAAATTTCTGGGCAAATGACTACTGAATGAGAAATACACTTATTGAACTTCTTTGGCAAACATTTATCAAGACAATTTTTGACACAAACACTTATTAATGTCTTGTTTAGAAATTTTGCTCAGTAAGGTGAGTCAGTTCCTTAGAGAAGAGTGCTGGTTTTTTTTCAGCATATTCTGAAATCTAAGTCTGGATATCAAGAGTCCCTTTAAATTATTACCATTTTAGAGTTTTTAAATGGTTGGTTGCCTTGTGGTATATCCAATCAACTGATAGTCAGTTACAGCCCCAGAGTAACGCCATAAGACTCCTGACCTATTCTCAGTTTTAAGAAAGCATTCTGGCAAGATACAAGGTCATTTTCAATTTCTGCTTACAAAGACTCAGCAAATACTTTAAAAAATCTGAAAGAGATGGTGTTACAGTATAGTGGCACAGTGCTTATGTCTATAATATACATGAATCTGAAGGTCAATCAACGAGATGAGCTCAGATCCACTTTCCCCTCCTTGGACCAGACTGGATTTGGTCAGCAGATTCTGGGAAGACCTGGGAGCTCTCCTTAGAGACCTGGCGGAGCCAGCCTCGAAGCCCCGCCCATCACCATTCATCGGGTCTCTGCTTTGTGGTGTCATATGCTCTAATCACTTCAGATTGTGAGACGATCCCGTTCTCATCTTGTGAGAAAGCATACCCATCTATAAGTTAGAGAGGAAACAGAAATGATCATCGTGAAGTCACTGGGAATCTCTATTCTGAGTTTTAAGTACTTATTTTCCGATCGCGGGGATCTCATATAGCCCTCCTGCCCTCAAAAGTGTGCACGAAGACATGAATTTTTAACATCCGGAGAAAGATGCAGACTCAGCTATAACAGGAAGAGTGGGCTGACTGCAGGTTGTCAGCTGAGATTCTATGAACTCTGCCCCACGGATGCTTTCAACCCCCCTCGGTCTTCCTCATGGCATCTCAAATCCAAGCCAAGCCTTCCAACTTTTGCTTCCTGGCTACTGGAGGGTGTGGGAGTCTAGTCAAGTGGGCACATGCATTTCCATACACATCAGGTGGATGAGCCAGAAGGAAGAACAAAAGTGAGGAGGATTCACAATTAAACACATGTAACTGCCAAAGGTGGAAAAGGGGACTCCTTCCTTGGGACAACATCATCCTTGGCTCTTGGCGTCTACAAATAAACTCATTTGTGCCCCAACATGGCTGGGGATAAGCAATGGCCCCCAAGGGGGTCACATCTTTAGAAAATGCCTCTTGAAGTATAGAAAGCAAAAGCATTAAACATGAGCATACGTAAATGAAAATAAATTACATGTGGAAACAACATGAAACAAAAGATATATGACTAACACAATTACATTTACTACAGGGCTTTATATATTATATTCTCTTTTAGATCCTTGAAATGTTAAGAGGGCATGATACCTAATAATTTCTTACAACTCTAAATATTCATAAACATTTTTGAAGGGGGAAATATATGTTTCTGTGCCGTATGAAAGCTGAAAAAGCCCTTGCAAAGTTGTTCAAGTAGAAAAGATAACAGTACGGAGGGAGCTTTTAAGACTTAAGATTTATTTTACTAGTTCGTCTTAAGATTTAAGGAAGCAAGGGGCATGTGGAGATATTATTTCTTCAAGTGAAAGCAGCAGGATTTTAACATGCTTTGTCTTGTCTGCTGGAAATGAGAGGGTTGTGGTCAGAGGTTTCTCTCACTGGTCATTTATGTAACGTGTTGCAAGTACGCAAAACTGTTTTTCGGTGTTAATGTTAAAAAGTTGAATATTCCTAAAGCCCAAACCCTGCTGTCCTAAACGCTCTGACGTGACGGCAGAGAATTTATTTGCAAGTCAGAACTCAGATACTCACGGAGCAGATTTTGTTGCAGCGATTCAGATCGGTACAAGTTCACGTGGTTCTTCTTAAAGACGTTCTTGAGCAGTTGCGCCCTCTCCGTGAGGCTGTGGGGCAGGTGCAAATGTGTGAAATGAATTATCAACTCGGCAGAGACCCCAGTGTGCCCACAGGACCACCAGAGAATCAGACTTAAACAAAAGACTGCTTGAGAGGTCTGCAGTCTAGGGATTCTTTTTGCCCCGTTTTCTCAGATAGCAAATGAGATTTCAAGTATTTAGATACTTCCAAGGCCAGCTTTCCCCAGAGCTAAGGAGAGTTTTGTTCCCAATAATCCAGCCAAAAGAGTTCTCCACCCCCTAGTTATATTTAAGTCAAATGGGAATACAGAACCTGTACAACACAGTTAATAAAAAAATACAAAATCTGCCAGCAGCGTCATTAACTTCTAAAATCCTGGTTGACTTACTACGTACGTACCGAACGTGGCATTTTTAGAGTCACAAAAATTATTACTCTTTTTCCTACTTTGCACATATTTTGGTACAAAATAATATTTTTTTAGTGATGCAAAGAAATCCTAAAAATTACACGAAGAAGAGATTTCATAGACATTTTAATTAGAAAAGTTCCATTACCTGCTCCAATGTGGTATGAAATGTGTTCCTTAATTTCATTTTAAAATAAAACTATTTTCAGAAAATAATATTACGTAAAACAACAAGGAAAATATTTATTTCTCAATAAACCTTTTGAATAATCTCCATGGAAACCAATCCACGTAATTAATTATGTAACGCCTAGAAGCAACATTGCAAGAAATAATGCATCTGTTTTTTTCCACTGCATGTAGAATGGTGTCTCCCACCGCAGGAAGCCAATTATTTGTCAAATCAATGAGTTCGAGTAATCATTGTGAAATACACTTTAAACATCACACCAGGCCTCCCAATCATGCCATTTCTCCAGTGGTTGATGTATAAAACTTTGCTTTGATATCAAAGAACATAAGAATCCTAATAAGTAATCCACATGTGCTACAGCAAATGTTTACGCAATTTTGTTTTAATCACCGGAATTCGCTCAGTTGAAAAATTTCCATCTTGGGTTTTTCCCCCACTATAAAAGTTTTAGTTAAATTGTTCTGTCAGCTTTGTGTTTTGCCAAATTTTCTGAAATCCTGAAGTGGAACAATTGTTATCATATACAAAGAATAAAAATAAAAGAATCCTCTGCAGAATGAACTCGTAATTATGCAAACGTTTAGGCTTTCGCTGAAGTAAAATATTTAGCAATGTTGACATTTGTAGTTATCTTCACATATTTTTCAAGTCGAGGGATGCTGTAAATGGTACTTGTTAGACATACTTCATTGTCACTGAGAATTATCTACATTAAGGCAAGAAAGCTAATTAATCTAAAACTCTGGTGGATTTGCAAATAGTTGTAAAACTTGTTTTTGCCAGTGAAATAAACAGATATGGGGAATGAGAAGGGGCCATTTTTAGAGTCGAGTTTCTACTCTGTTCTTAAAATGATCTAACATTACAGACCCAGAGACCCCGAGGAACACTAAAACATGTAACTGCTTTGAGGAAGTCGGCAGCCTTAGCGGCAGGTGGTCTGATTTTGTTAGCAGAGCATTGCGGACGGGGTGCTGGGAAGTCTCTGGTGTTTAAGATGGAAATGACTACAGACAACTAGAGGTTGGCAATGTATCAGGATGTAGCTTCTTCTCCCCCAAATACATTTTCCAGGTTTCAGGCTGGCCTTCCTAAATGCATGATACTTTAATATTATAACATTAAATGTTAAGAAGGCAGATGTGGGAATTTTATCTGTCCTATTACAAAACTTAGATGTAGAAGATAATGTAGTTTGTAATAATCATTCATATGAGGCTTTCTTCTTACTCAGCTGTTGCATCAAGTTAATGCCTAGTGTTCAAAAACAAAGCGCAGTAAGAAAGCTTTCTCAGGAAAGGAGTGCATTACTGGGGGCAGAGCATGGGCTTTGGAATCTTAACTTTAATTCTGAGTCTGTTACTTATTAGCTGTGGAGCCTCAGGCAAACCTTTCTTGGTCGTCTCATACACACCAGGAGGATAATCCCTAACCAATGGTGGGGATTCAGGGAATTGTATGGTTTCTAGCACAGTGACTGGCACTTAGGAAGCACTCCACAAATGCTAGCCCTTCCCAACCTTGCCATTCTCCCAGCTCCCAAGGAGTTTATTAAAAAAATTTGTTTAATGTTTATTTATTCTTGAGAGAGAGAGAGAGCCAGAGCGTGAGCAGGGGAGGGGCAGAGAGAGAGGGAGACACAGAATCTGAAGCAGGCTCCAGGCTCTGAGCTGTCAGCACAGAGTCTGATTCGGGGCTGGAACCGGTGAACTGCAAGATCATGACCTGAGCCGAAATCGGACGCTTAACTGACTGAGCTACCCATGGGGATACCCAGGCGCCCCATGACATCTATATAAACTTTTAAAATTCTGGCAGGTGGGGCAGAGATCTACTCATCTTATGACCACCCGAGACTATCTTCTTATGTAAATCCCTTGCCAATTAAACCTGACACCTACCCATCTGGAGTGGCCTGCCTCTTCTTTCTTTGGTCTCTCTCTCTCTCTCTTTTTTAATGTTTATTATTTACTTTTGAGGGGAGGAGGGAGGGAGGGAGGGAGGGAGGGAGAGAGAGAGAGAGAGCGAGCGAGCAGGAAAGGGGCAGAGAGAGAGGGAGACACAGAATCCGAAGCAGGCTCCAGGCTCTGAGGCATCAGCACAGAGCCTGACACGGGGCTCAAACTCACAAACCGTGAGATCTTGACCTGAGTTGAAGTCAGACGCTTAACTAACTGAGCCACCCAGGTGCTTCTCCAAGGAATTTATTATAAAAAAAGAATCCACCAAAACAGAGATCATCACAAAACAGAAGACAACTTTGTGAGGATCCTTTTTGATGCCTTGGCTTATGTTCAACATAAGCTCAACACGACATGTCTATTGCTGCATGTGAGTTTTGATTTACAATGCTTCCACTCCAGTTCCACAGTAGGGAAACTACTAGGTTTTTGTTGTTGTTGTTTCCTGGACAACACCGAACGCTTGCTTTAGTTCTTGTAGAACAGAGTCCCTCCTATGAAATATAAATGCCATTCACAGGGGGGTGCTTAATAAATAATAAGTGATGATGATTTGTATTTGTCTAGTCTTATCCTACCTTTTGGGAGCTACTCATCATTTCAAAATTATGCAGTTCTAGGCCCTTGATGTTTATGGGTACTGATGTTACTATCAAGTCAATTATACATTGCATTGGTGACACGCAAACATTAATGGATATGTTAAAAAGTTCAGCTTTTCTTGAACAGCTTAACGCTGTGAGAAGAACAAAATGACTTTAGATACCTTCTCATTAAAACCCCATCCTTTTTTTTTTAATGTTTATATTTGAGAGAGAGAGAGAGAGAGAGAGAGGGAGGAGACAGTGTGGGAGCAGGGGAGGGGCAGAGAGAGAAACAGAGACAGAATGTGAAGCAGGCTCCAGGCTCTGAGCTGTCAGCACAGAGCCTGACATGGGGCTTGAACTCACAGACTACGAGATCATGACCTGAGCCCAAGTTGGATGCTCAACCGACTGAGCCACCAAGGCGCCCCTAAAACCCCATCTTAATTACAACTGTTAGTCAGTAGTTACTAAATTTTGTATGGTCTTTCATCATTTACATACCAAGCCATGCAAATTCTTAATTTGTTCAATGAAATTATGCAACTACCACTTAAATATTGTTACCTTATTTCCAAGCCCACTAAAATGTTTCAACTTAGATATTTGGTGGAGGTAAGGTGTTTCAACACACTGTGTTTTAAAATAATATTTCATTTAAAAGCACTACGGAAAGCCTAGGTAAAACCCCATTTACTGTCCTGGAATACATTGCCATAAGGTATTTTTGTTTATTTTTGAAGATTGGTAAATTTGCATTTGACTTTATATCGGGTTGACAAAGCTACTTTGGTTGACTCATTAAAATGAATCCCCAGAAAGTAAAAAACCATCCAGACGTGGCAGCTGTCCTGTGGTAGGTGGTGGTGGGGAGATAAACAGTGATTATAACTGTCCTGATCTCTGCTCTGGAGGAGATAATACTTGTCATTCTGTCACTTTTCTTTACAAATGCTGAGTAGAACCATTATCACAGTGATAAGAGTAGGGTGGAGGAAAACATCTGATATATGCTCCTGTCCTAAACCTCTACGGAGGTTCGAATGTAACACTGATAGAAATCCAGTGTGAAAACTGAGACACATAGTTTCTTTTCTATTAGTTTGGGGGCAATGTTAAAATTGCTTTTTTTTTTTTAAAGATAAATAATATAGGGAAAGGCTGAGAGAAACCATCATCACCATCCACATGGCCAAGTTATCTGACATCCATACTTCCATACTCTCTTCTTTAAAGTCAAGGCTGTAGTCAGTGCTATCGATAATAAACAAAGTATGGAAAGAGAACAAATGTCCAAAGACGGATGAATAAAGATGTGGTATACACATACAATGGAGTATTATTCGGCCATCAAAAAAGAATGAAATCTTCCCATTTGGAACTACCTGGATGAAACTAGAGGATATTACGCTAAGCGAAATTAGAGAAGATACATATCATATGACTTCACTTGTATGAGGAATTTAAGATTCAAAACAGATGAACATAAGGGAAGGGAAGCAAAAATAATATAAAAACAAGGAGAAGGACAAACCATAAGAGACTCTTAAATACAGAGAACAAACTGAGGGTTGCTGGAGGGGCTGTGGGTGGGGGAAGGGCTACATGGGTAAGGGACATTAAAGAAGACACTTGTTGGAATGAGCACTGGGTGTCATACATAGGGGATGAATCACTGGAACCTACTGAAATCATTATTGCACCATATGCTAACTAACTTCTATGTAAATTAAAAAATAACAAAATAAAAATAAAAATAAAATAAAATAAAATAAAATAAAATAAAATAAAATAAAATAACATAACATGAAATTTCATGGCCTCAAAAAAAAAATAGTCGAGGCTATAGCGAAGGACAAATTAATGAGGAATGATCTGAAGATCCTGGGGAAAAATTCTATTTAGTAATGGCTGATGATAATATGCTGGCTTATGTCTACGGTTGGATAATAAAACATGATGGATCTCATTATCACATTTGCCTGTACAAGATGTATATGCGTGCTTCTCATGCTTATGAAAGGTATCCCAGACTGCTCTGCCTCCAATGAGCCCAGTGTAAACATCCCTTATTTTAAAGCACTGGGTTTTTGAATTCACATTTGTTTGTGTTATTTTGTTTTAGAAAAGATGTTACACACAACTTATTGATGTAGATCTCCAGTGAGATCTGAGAGGCCTCTATTCCAAAAACGAATTATTATTTCTGCTATAAAATGTATGGATATTTATATCATAGAAAAAAAAAAACCACTGTCAATGCCTTTATATATATAGAACAAATGGTTTAGGTTCTTCTAGCAAATATTTGCTATAAACCTGTGAGGAAAAATTGAATTTCAAACTTCTTTGTATTTTGGAATTATAGATGCTTATGCTCCCGAGCGTTGGGGCCTATCCACAAAAAAGTAACAGCAGAGACAGGGTTTCAGGGCATATAAGTTATTTTCTTAACCAAAAATAATAAGCTATACCTACTTAGTGATCAGGGGCAAGACTTACAGTTATTCTCCCAACATTTTAGACTTAAATTGAATTCCACCATAACCCAAGGTTGAAAGCAACATACTGTACTTAGATGATCAAACACATCTCCCACCCCATCCCCCCAAATTTCATTGTAAGATTGGAGGGAATATTTCTAATTCACTGGATAATAGTAGGTAACTGACCTACTATTTCCACTAAACAAGACTGTCTCAACCAAAATGTTTTAGTTTTTGAACATGAGTAAACATAAGACATACATTATCTTATGTCTGGATACAGTGCTTACAAGTTATAGTTTCTCTGATGCAGTTTCAGTTTATGTACAGTTTGACTTCACAATAGAGCCTAGTGGAGACTGAAACAAATTGGGGATGGCCAGCTTACAAGATGGCATCATTCTAGGACAAAGAAGTAAAACACTGTTACTTCTCTGGGCATGACTAATTTGGAGAGTGTAACTTGTATAACTCTAGGTTCTTATTTATCGAATTTTTATTTAACTACCCATGAGTCAACCGTCTATTTACCACCCACTACTCAGCCATCCTTTCACCCACTCATTCATTTGTTCATTCATCCCTCAGGTCATTCTCTTGACCACTCGATCACCCATTCAACAAATGTTTATCAAGTGCCGTTATGTTCCTGGAACCATGCTAGGTGTTGGGTCTCGGTAAAGACTAAAAAGGGGGCCTCTCTTTCGAGGAGCTCCTTCTAGTAGGGGAAACAAACACACACATTATGATACAATAAAGTAAATGTGACAACAGAGGCACAAAGTACCCAGACAGCAGAGTAGGAACTAATCTCATGTAAGAAAACCTGAGGTAATTGCGTTGGAGCCGGGTTTTGAAAACTAGGAATCAGGCCGCCCAGTCTGGAGGAGGGTAGCAGCTTCTAAACAAGGGAGCAGCCTGTGCAGACTGGGAGGTATAAACTTGGTGTTTTTGAACTGAAATAAGTCTGACATCACTAGACTACCCAGAAATCACAATTTCACCCTCTTTGAAAACGTAGATAAGATTAGCTAACTTTCTTGAAATTTTACATCCATCTCATTCTCCAGGATTCCTAAAATAACCCTGGCAGTGGGGTGCCTGATCGGGCCAGTTAGGAGAGCATGCTGCTCTTTTCTTTTTTTTCTTTTTTAATGTTTATTTATTTTTTGAGAGAGAGATAGAGTGTGAGTGGGGGACGGGCAGAAAGAGAGGGAGACACAGAATCCGAAGCAGGCTCCAGGCTCTGAGCTGTCAGCACAGAGCCCAATGTGGAACTTGAACCCACGGACCCCTGAGATCATGATCCTGAGCTGAAGTCGGACGCTCAACCGACAGAGCCACCCCGCCAGGTGCCGCCGGGGTGACGAATTTGTACAGGACTGTCACGGCGATCCAGTGTGACAGTGCATATGAAGCAATCAGTGCAGCACCTAGCATGTAGTGAGCGCTCCACAAATGGCGGTGCAAGGACTTGTGCTAGAGAGGCACAGACTGGTGGGTGTGTGACGAGCCCTCCTGGCCTGAGGAGAGTGAGCCCAGGCTGGAAGCCAAGGTCTCAGCTTGAGTTCCCAGTCTGACACTTACTTAATCCTGTCAAACTGGGTAACAACAGTGGATTGTGATGACAGCGACAGACACCCGAGCAAAGCAGTTCCTATGGTGTAGACACAACTTGAGCTCATGTTAGTGCGAAGAAGGAAGAAAAAAGTAAATTCCTGGTATTACCTTCGTAATTGTGTTTTATTATAGACGGCTTTCAAATCAGTTTAATCTCTTTCTTATAATGCTTTGTGAATTTAGTACATTGGATTAGGTGTCTAACCTCGCTCTTTTGAGGGAGTGGTGCTGAGAAAAGGACTTGGAACACACAATTCACTTCATAGATGACCCATGCCAAGGTCAGTTCCTAATAAGCATTTACTCCTACTGTAGGGCACTTTGCCCTACGTCAAGCTCTGATTTTCCTGACACGCTATTTTATTACAGATACAGTGTCAAGCTAAAAGTCTTTTTTTCCTTTCATTTTAATAACACACTAATATTTGTAACCACCATTTATTTAAAGCTCATTAAGCACCACACACCAAGCTACCTGCTTGATCAATTAGATCTTATTTAATTCTAAAAACTATTCATGAGGTAGGTAATATTGCCCCCATTTTCTAGACGAGAAAACTGAGGCTCAAGAGCATTTTGCGACTTGGCTAAGGTCACACATAGCTTAGTGAGTGACAGATTTGATTGAATCTGCATCCCTCTGATTCTGAAATCTATCCACACTGCTAGTTCCATGTAAAGTCATAAATATAAGTTTTACCACTTATTTCCAACCACGAATGAAAGACAAAAGTTCACTTGGAAAAGAACATATTTAGTGTGTCTTTTACCTCTTTCCAAGCACAACTGCCCCTGGGTCTTGAGATTTTGCCTCCAGCTCCTGAACTTCATCTACCAATGTTTTAAAAGCAGTTCTCTTGATACTGGAAAAAAAAAAAAAAGATTTGCATGTAAATCTTCATACGAAGACTTCACACTTTACAAAACTGGTTTATTAATGTGCTGCTAGGTACAACAGTAATCAGAGTACAGGCAACCAGTTTTCAATAAGAATCTAAAAATTACAGTAATTTTGAGCATGATGCAATTACAGAAACAACAGTCTTAAAAGGAATGGTTTAGGTTTATAAAAGTTAAAACTCTCAGAGTTATTAAATAAGCATCATAGAATTAACTTTAGGGATATCTTTTTTTTTGTGGGAAGAGACAGCATTTTAAAACTGATAATCGTTGAGAAAAATGAGTACAGTTTTAGTTCCTTTCATTCTATATTTTATATAAGCTTTGAAACAGGCAGGCAAAAACCTTTTTTTCCCACAACTATTGTTCATAAATAAAATATATATGTGTTTGGAGATAACAGAATTTTTTCTTCTACCTGGATTTTTCTGGCTGATTTCTAAAAATGTACCGTCTACTATTAATAGAAAATACTTGCTCTATATCTTATTCAGTCTTTGTATTAATTTACTTTTCTAATTTCTGAATCACTCATTTCTTCTTTATTTATCAGGCAGAACTAATTAACACTACAAATTCTCACTAACATCATTGAGCTGATGTTACAACTGGAGAAATCTGAGGGTTAACACACATCTATACTTTTGTGTACACAGCCGAATAGTATACTTACACCTTGTAGGCCACATCAAGAAGCAGAGACGCCACGGGGATAAACAACAGGCCCATCCAAAAGACTCCAGAGCTAAACAACATGGCAGCCTGGGTAAACCATCAGAAACAACATTACTTTAAAAACTAAGACATACATCATCCGTGTTTAGTTTTTATATGATTTTAAGTAAAATAATTTAAAAATATTTCATTCTGCAAGAGGATATACAATAACTAAATCCAAACTTGTGCAGAATCTGGAATCAAAAGCCAAATGTGTTAAAACATGTCTTTGCTACATCTATTTTTTTCCCCCTCAAGTAGCTAATATAGCAGGGTTTTACCATGTGCCAAATCTTTTCATACTTTTATGTGAGATTTTTATTACTGTGGTCACTATGCGGAGTAATAAACTTTGACCTTCTTTTATAACTTAGAATATCAAAATCAATCTTTTGGAGCAAATGTCAAATATACTCTGGCTTAAATTCTCTTATACTACAACATGTAAAATAAATCCTAGTTAGAAACTAAATTTACTATTTCTGGCCAATAAAAATTAACTTTGCTTTTGTAAAATATTACATTAAAAATCATCCAGATAAATCATGATATGGTATAATCAAATTAAGATGTCTATGATATTAGGCAGAATAATCTTAAGTTTTGTTCAAAGATTTACATAACTTGCATTGATATGTCCTGTTACTGCTAAAGTCAAACCAAATATCTACTGTGTAAAACTCAAAGAAAAGTGTATTAAAAATATTTATAATCATTCCTTTGTATCAAATACTAAATGGCTATATCAGAACCTTTTGGGTTGCAAAGAAAATGATTCTATGCTTAAAAAATTAATAAACCTATTAGCTATATGAAATTATAATAAAATCCCTTTGTAATGTAATTAGATTATACAGAGTTTAAAAGGAATATGCCATACAGTAAAACCAAAAGAAATACTTTGTTTCACTTTGAGTCTCTGTTTACTAGAGTAAGTTTTCAGTACCGATTTAAGTGCATAAATGTATGGGCAGAACTCCATTAAAAAGCAGTCAACTAATGCATGTACATTTGCACTCTACTCAAATTCACAAGGATTTTTTTTTAAACCAGGTGTGGCTCAGGACTTAAAAATGATCTAGGGTTTTATTCTTACAGGCCAATATGCAATTACATATTAACATTCCTAATCAATCAGTCCGTACCTAATACAAAGATTACTACTTTTAGATTATGTTTGAGATTACCTATTCATTCCGACCCTCAACTAAAGACCAGGTACTGATGTTTAATTTTTTTTTTTTTTTTGCATTAACATGGGCTCATTCATATAGACTGTCAGTTCAAGGATGCTACGGTTTCTTTTTCCCCATATATACGATTAAATAGCTCTGAGCACGTTCAAAATAAAAACACGGTATTACAAAAGAATTTCAGAAAATAAATGTGGCCACGTGGATTCAATGAAATAGCACCTATATTCTAGACACCGACAAGACGAAAAATATTCACATAAAAGTCACTTTATTTTATAAGCAAAACATGATCTTCAACATGTTTGCTGACATCGTCTATAGTGAAAACCAACAATTACTATGTAATAGGAAATGTCTATCAAATCAGTGGGATTTGTTTAGATTGAAGGCAGCTTTTTAGTGAGGTAAGGACCGAGAAAAAAAAAAAAAAACCACAACAACAACAACCCCCAAAACCCCCAAAGCAACCACATTTCTTTTTTCTCCTGGGGGGAAAAGGTAGCTAAGATTCTAAGTCGCGTAACGGAAAATGCCCTCATTTGCGTGGCTTAATTTTAATCTATTTTAATTTAGGGGCCAAAGAAGAAAGATTTATGCTTGCCCTTGCCACCTTGTATTAAATGTCGCTGGTGGAAAAGGCAAAAGTGGTGGAGACTCTGGGCTGCTAATTCTGACCATTGTGATGTTAACTATGAATGGGGAACAAGGAGCGCCCACTATTCAGTCCACCAGCCTTTGGCTTTACAAATGAACAACATGAATTGAGGGGAAAAAAGTTTTTCTGCGTCATATCTGAAAGCCTGTCAGATTTTTTTTTTCTTTTGCAGAGTTAATCCAAACCTAAAAGATTTAAAGCCGACATTCGCATTAAAGACAGAGTCTCTTTGTATTTTTTGGATGAAGGGGAGGGTGGGGGGGGGGGAGAAAAAATAAAATCCCACAGAGGTATTTCCTTCCTTTCTGTACAAGAAAGCTCCCCCTCAGTCTGTAGAGACCATTTTTGTCTCTAACTTTTCACATCTCGCCACTCGCAGGCAGGTCAGCTGGGGAAAGGCGCCCGATCCCCGCAGACAATGGGGGTAACAGGAGCGGCCTGTTCGGGGCTGGGCTCGGGCTCCCTCCGAGAGCAGTTTGCAAATTGCTCTGAACGTGGGAGACTGCTGGGCCATGCCAAGCGGCCCCCACGGCCCCTCCTCGAGGCCCTGTGAAGCCAAATGGAGGCTGCCACAAAAGTGGCTCCCGGGGGACTTGAGAAAGGATCAGCCGAAGTCGCCGCAAAGCCGGTAAACCGGAGGGCACAGGCCTGCGCTGGGAACAAACGAGCGCTTGTCTCTGCACAGCGAGGCTGGCTCACCATCGCACCGTGCGCGCTCCCCAAATGAACTAACGCAGCCTGAGAACCTGAAAACGCAGGTTCGGAGGAAGGAGGAATTGCTCTGAAACTTCCACGTGAATGAACTTGCAGGGAAAGAACATTTGGGAAAGCAGGCGCGGACGGGTATTTTGGCCATGCCAAGGGGCTTGCCCAGATAAGAGGGGCTTACCTTCGGCCCCACCTGAGGCGATCCCCTAGTACCTAGTTCCCACACTAGAGAGAAACACTTCTTCCCCTTCAGGGCCCCCAAGTTCAGTCTTGTAGGAGAGAGAATTTACAGGTGCTACCTGCCTACACAACTTTGGGGATGTGGTTCTTAACGCTAACCCTCTTTTTACACTATAAATGTCAGAGTGGTGCACTAGGATTCTTATTCTTGGATAAAGTACAGATGTTGTCTAAAAGAGAGGGCCCTTTGGGGAGTCCTAAGACTATCTCCTAGGACCCTGATTGGAGCAGGACTGATGATAAACAGCCCTGGAAGGAGTCCTGGCTCTGCCCTTCCTTGCTCTCCCATTTGTGGTTTGTAACTCCCAGCCTCTGCTTCCTCAGCTAGAAAGCGGGCTGGAAGAATGAAACCCCATGGTGTTGGTAGAGTGGCTGCTTTTATTACTGACACAGATGAACAGACTTTCCTTTCTTCATTTAATTTTCAAATTTCTTAAAACACCCCAGGTCTTTTTTACTTTCTAGTGATCTCTCCTATGAGCTTTGAGGAAGAAAATTTTTGTCACAGTATCAAATTAAGTCTGAGCCAGTTTGTAAATGTAATGGTTTTTGTCGCATTAATGTCACAATACATGCTGGTCTCAAGACTGAAACTGACCAAGGTAACTGACCACTAATAAATAAATTGCCATTCATCTCAATTTGCTAATTTAAGAAATGGAGACAAATTATCTTTTTCATAACAATTATTAAAGACTGTCTGGGCATAATATATTAATTTAGGAAGGGAAAATTATTCAGAAAAGAGTGCTATAAATCTTGCTTAGTTGTTTTTCAGGGAGGGCAGCAATATAAATTCCAAGGAGGCTAAGAGTTTATGTCAATAACAACCAAAAACCAAGAAGTGATTATTAAGTGTCTAGATAAACCTTTATAAAAGGCCTTTCTAAGCTTAAAAACAGTACACACACACACACACACACACACACACAAAACCTACAAAAAGAAATGCTGTAAAGAATGGATTTATAAAAATGTATAAGTCCCACATATTTTAAAAGAACATAACTAAAAAGTAAATGATAAACAAGAAACTAGGAGAATGCCACAAATATATGAAATTCTGCATTAATATCTGATAATAAAAATAGACCATTTGTCTTCATAAGAATAGCTAAGGTCCCAACAAAGAGGCTAAAGACCAGAGAAGATTTTCACAAAAGCAGCAGTAAGTAACGAGAAACATGGAAAAGTGCTGAGCTTCTCTGTAGTCATAGAAACACCACATATTAGATCAGATTTAAACAATTCACTATCACAGCTGGTGTGGGGGCAACAGCTCTTTGTAACAATTTATATTTCTATTGGCAATGTACTCACCTTTGGGAAAGGTATTTGGCAATGTGCATCAAGTACATAAACATATTCACTCCTGTTAATTTGATAATTCAGTTTCTGGAACTATGTGCTGAAATTTGAGACAACTTTTGCATATAGGTTAGTATCCCATGAGACTTCTGTGGTCACTAGTCCTGAGACCACTACCCCCGAAAAGCTGATGTAATGTCCCAAGGCTTAGTAAAGGTATAAGCAAACCATAGCAGCACCCTCTTGAAGGGTCACATCACAAAGCAGCATATTTCAGGCTTTGAGAAATCACTGTAAAGACCTCTACTGAACCAACCTTCCTCCTGTCTGTCCGTCTCTCTGTCCTTCCATCCATCCATCCTTCCTTCCTTCCTTCCTTCCTTCCTTCCTTCCTTCCTTCCTTCCTTCCTTCCTTTCCTCCCTCCCTCCCTCCCTCCCTTCCCTTCCCTCCCTCCCTCCCTCCCTCCCTCCCTCCCTCCCTCCCTCCCTCCCTTCCTTCCTTCCTTCCTTCCTTCCTTCCTTCCTTCCTTCCTTCCAGTTTTATTAAGTAATCTCTACACCCAATGTGGGGCTCAAATTCATGAGTCACACTTGATCACCCAACTGAGCCAGCCAGGCACCCCTGAATGTTTTTTTTAATCAAGGTTTCTCTAAATGTATTTATCTACCATGGAATACTTTTGCCACAGTCTGCTTACTAGCACATCCCATGGAGCTAATTTGGGGGAATGCAAATATTCCTTGTGGGTTCTTTTAAATAGCAAAACATCACTAACAGGACACCATGTGGCTGGTTATGTAAATGTATACCCATATTAGAGAATATTATCCTAGCTGTTAAAGACGCTGTTCACAGACTGTAATTATTAGAAAACTAATTGTCTAAAAGAGCCCTAAACAAAGGGAAAGGTAAGATATCCTGCTATTCTGTCAGGAGGCTTCTGGTATCACGTAAACACACACCCTGAGAAGGTTAGTGTTTTCTATTGTCTATATGGGGATCAGTCACAATCTCTTCCCGTGGCTTACATCTCTTGCCTGTACTTCAGACTGTCCAGCTCTGAACTTGAACGTTGCACAGTTACTTTGAACTTGATCCGTCTCACACTGAACACACACTGTTCTCCCCCCAAACCTGCTCTTCCGTCGTGCACTCTATCTAGAGAATGGCTTCGTCACCAACTGTGTATGACGCAAAACTGGGCTCTAGTCTGGTCTCTTTATACCACCAGCTTCCGTTGTGCACAGTATCTTTGGACCTACTACGTACTTTTTGCCAACCCTGCTGCCATCATCCCAGTCCAAAAATGTGCCCACCCTTGCTAAAAGCCTGCAAGCTAGACCTCTGACTCCAGTGTTGCTCTGCTTCTAGCCTTGTCTCCACACTGAGGCCAGAGGGACACTTCCAAAGTACAAATTAGATTTTAGCACTTCTTGGATTAAACCCATTCAGTGGCTTCGTACCGCCCTGAGGATAGAGGGCAAAATCCTTAACATGATTTCAAGACCTTGTCTACCTGACTTCTGATGACTTCTCACAAGTCATCTTTCAAGCCAGCCCCCATCTCTAGCTATACACGTGTCTCAGTTCTTGGGATGTTCCCGTTTAATCAATTTTCACATCAGATTGCACTTCCTTCCTTAGACTTGGGTTAGCTGACACTACTTTGGGCTTCCATTTTGGTGGCACCTATCACTCATTTTCTAGGTGCTTCTTTATCTTCCAGTTAGACCATAAACTCTATAAGAGAAAGAAATACATCTTGATGAATTCTCACAACCAAAGTGCTTAACCAGTAAGCAGGTACTCAATAAATGTTGATTAGTAAATATGTTCTTACAATCCAGTGTTTGGAGAGACTGAAAGTCAAGAAGGCTGGAGCCTTGGGACTATGCTCCTAAGATAGGGCGGTTACAGTTTGCTTGGTTTCTTGTGTTCTGGCAGGGAGTTATCCTGGGAGCAGCCATAATGAGGTGTTTATGTGATCTGGGGAGGTGGGAGAAAAGGTTGATCCGGCTCCTTAACAATCCTTTTTCAACCTAGGTTGTCTTTTCTGTTAAAAAAGCTGAGCAACATCCATTAAAAGCGACGTATGTCAAACTACCCCTTCCCTCATCGGAATCAACAGAAAGATTTCAGTGAGTGAACTGGGGAAAAGTAGGATGACTGGAAAAGAGGACATTTTAGAGGGGAGTCGGGAAAGGATGCCGAACGTGCAGGAAGACAAGGAATGTCTCCTACCGACATTAATGAGGACTTTTAATAGCCACATGAATACTTTGCGACGTCAAATAAAAAGGAGGCGACATAATCCCAGCCTTCCCCGTCTCAACAAACACAACCTTTATTCTGCCAGCTGCTCTGGCCCCAAACCTGAGAAGCCATCTCTGCTTTCTCCTTTTCTCCCAAACTGCACATCCAGTCTTTGGCAAGTCTGCGCTGCTCTACTTAAAAACAGACCCCATACCAATGTTCACAGCATCAATATTCACAACAGCTAAAAGGTGCAAATACCAATAGATACATGGATAAATGAAATGTGGCTTATACATACAATTGGATATCAGCCTAAAAAAATGAAATTTGGACACAGGCTACAATAATAGATGAATCCTGAAGACACTATGCTAAATTAAATACGCTGGACACAAAAGGACATATACTCTATGATTCCACGCAAATGAGGCACCTAGAATAGTCCAATTCAGAGGCAGAAAGTAGGATAGTGGTTGCCAGGGGCTGGGGGGAAGGGGGAACAGGGAGTTTCAGTTCAGGATGACGGAAAAGTTCTGGAGATGGATGGTGGTGATGGTTGCACAACACTGCGAATGCACTTAATACCGCCAAACTTAAAAATGCTTAAAGTGATTGGGGTGTCTGGCGGGCTCCATCAGTTGAGCCTCCGACTCTTGGGTGTTGGCTCAGGTCATGATCTCATGGTCCGTGAGTTCAAGCTCCGCATCTGGCTCTGTGCTGATGCTGTGGAGCCTGCTTGGGATCCTCTTTCTCTCCCTGTCTCACTCTCTCTGCCCTCCCCCATGCCCTCTCTCTCTCAAAATATACAACTACGTAGACTTAAAAATTGTTTAAGATGACAAGTAGTGAATTATGTACATTTTGTCAAATAAAAAATGTTTAAAACTTGTAAGGATTCTAAGAACAAAACCGTCTTCCCTTGCAAATCCAGACTCTACCCATTTGCTAGTCCTTCTGCCCTGGCTTCAGTTCCCACTGTGTCTTCTGATCTTTGCTCAAGGTCATCTTTCCAGTGATGCCTTCCATGACCACCCCCACTTAAAACAGCACCCCACCATCACAATAGTAGTTTCTATCCTCTTTCCTACACCACGGTTCTCCACGGCACTTACTACCACCATCCAGCGTGCTACAGAACAGACATACTTGTTTCCGTCTCCCTCTCCTACTCCCCCTTCCCTTCCAGAATATAAGTGCCTGAGGGCAGAGTTTTCGATTTTGTTCACTGCTGTATCCTTGGCAACTAGAACTGTCCTTAGACATATATTTGTTGAAAGAATAAATTGTTGGATCACCTGGGTGGCTCAGTGGGTTAAGCACCCTACTCTTGATTTTGGCTCAGGTCATGATCTTATGGTTCCTGAGTTTGAGCCCCATGTGGGGTTCTGTGCTGACAGCACAGAGCTGGCTTGGGATACTTGCTCTCTCTGTCCCTCCCTTGCTCTCTCTTTCTCAAAATAAATAAACATAAAAAAAGAATAAATTGCTTAATCAAAGTTAAGTGTACAAATTAAGCGTATTAAAAGAAAAAAAAAGACTGGACCAACATGTTAACAGTGGTTACCTTTGAATACTGGAATAATGTTTTTTCTCACGTTTTCCCTATTTTCCAAAGTGTATTTAGTGACTCTAAGCTACTCACATAAATCAAAATTATGAATTTTACTTTAATAAGCAAAATTATCATCAATTTTCACTGATACAGAAACATTCAAAATAGTTATGATAAAACCACTATTTTCAGGCAGATCCTAATCTCTTTTTCTGCATTTAGGATTATCTTCCTAGGCTTAGTTACGATAATGAGGAGAAGACATATTTGCTTTTTTCCCAAATGGTTCTCTAATTGGGAAGAACAGATGATTCAACAGTGACCCTCCTGTTCGGAAACATAAACAACTTGTTTCTTTGTGTTTCTGTCATTTGTCTGATTTTCTAGTTTTCTTCTCATTAACCATGTACATATCTGGCTAAAGTCTCTCCTGTTGCTGCTGTGAATGGGACCTTTCATTTTCTTTGTGTAGGAGGGCTTATCTTTGAAGATTTAGGGCTTTTCCAAGGGAGTTAACAAGTTTTGGGGAAAAAAAAATCCCAGCACTTATTATATATAACTTATATATCCCATTACATGCTTCTTGGGATTTGGTCAGTAGGGTGTCGGACCCAAGAGGGCAGCTGTTCTTTCCGGCCATGGCACCTCTGAAACATCTTGGTAGAGTAACCCTTCCTGTGCAGGGATGGTCTGTGCTATGGTGTGGCGACCCTCATATCTTGCCATCTCCTACTTCTCTCTTTTTTCAAAGCCATCCAGCAAGTTAAAACCTCACTTAACTTCTCTCACCTGCTCCTCTCAGTTAATCCTTCTGGTCTCCTCTGTAAGCATCTTTCTCACGAAATCATTTTCGTCAAAAAAAATTCAGTGCTCAACCTCAGGTTTTCAGGTATTGTTTCTTTTCATACAAATTTTCTGGGTCTTTCCAAGCACGTCGCAGCTCTTGTCTCCCTACCGTGCCTCAATGCTTCGTCTCTGCTCTGCCAGCTGGATATTTCTTCAGAAAAGGCACACTCTGTGTCCGCGACGTCCACTCCCATCTCATCCAGCCTCGGTTACCCAAGTGGTCATTTTCTCAGTCCCTAGTCTCAGGGGAACCGGGAGAGCTGATTCACAGAACCTGAGATACAAGGATCCTTTTGGTACCTTGAAGGCTGAAATCCACAACTTGAGCATCTCTATTTTTGCGGCAAAATATCAATTTTATGTAAATAGAATATGACTTAGTGTATCAGAACTGTGCCTCCTCCTGGCAACACAACCACGGATGTATGGGAACTTCATATCAGCTCATCAAAATCAACGCTGCTTTTGGACATTACTGTGCCATTTGAATTTAAACTTGCAAATGTTTCTGAAAATGTCTCTGTGTCCAAGGCTTGGGAAACACCATGGTGTGACCCTGTCAATGTCTCTAAGTTGCGTGAGGCTTTCCCAGAGGCTTGAGCCTGTCTGTCTAAATTAATTGTGGTACCTGGGTGTGGGGCTGGATTTGGAGGTAACTAAGGATCACTGGGTCGGCACTAAGTGGTACATTCACCACCTGATACTTTAACAGAGAAACTTCAAGCTCATAGGAACTTTGGCTTGAAGACATGAACTTCCACTGAAATCCTTCAGGGGCTACACATGTGGGATAGTGTAGCTCAAAACCTCCCTCTGATAAAACCCAAAGACAGAGGAATTCACATGCCAACTTCCATGTTCTGGTGCTTATTACTGAGAAAGGTCTTTGATGTCTTATTTTAGCTGAAAAAAATTCTTGCAAATTTTCAATTATATCATATTATATTCGCGTCAAAATTTAAAATGTTTTTCACCCCTCGTAGTTTATTATTAGCATTTATCTATCACGCCCTCTGACCCAAATCTTTATTCTATGGTTTCAGGTACTTTCTAGAACACTATGTATTTCATCACAATGAAAAGCCATTTGCCATGGCTTAAAGTAATGATGTTGATGACACTTAAGGAGGTTTCTGTGACCGAGTCTTTGCTTAACTTTTCAGCTCTAGCTCCAGACATTCTCTACCTTAGCAACCCCAAAGTCCTTCTTTGCTTGGGCTGCCCTTTACTTGGAAAGTCTTTCTCCTCCTCTTCTGCTAGCAGCTGTGTATCCTGATCACGGTAATTAGCATCCATCATAATTACCTGTGGATCTGTTATTTTATCCACAAGACTCAATCTCCCCAAGAGGACCCTCTTTTTTCACATAATGATCCACTGACACCCATTATAGATCTTGACACACAGGTACTCTGTAAATCTCAGTTGTATTGAGCTGACTTGGGCTCTTACATAGGATGAATTATTACTTTCTCCATAAAAACAGAGCAGAACACCCAGAAAATAACTAAGGAGAAGGGTGTTTCAAATAAACTCCAGTATGTTTGCAATTATTCCCAGAAGCTCTTGCTTACTCAGAGACAAAGGAAACCCTTGGCTTGGAATATTCCAAATAAACAATCAAAACTCTTAGCAAATAGGCACATGGCTCCAAATCATAGACAAATATGCAAATTAGATACCAGCTCATAGCATTTATGCACTTTCCCTCCCAGTGGACATTTCAGGATGGTGGTGAGGGGCTCAAGCAGGAGCGATCACCCTGGGGGACTCAGAACCAATATTCCATCTAGCTGTATGATGCAAGCAGCAGACTTTGTATCTCCACCCTCTGGCAAAGGGAGTAACGAGAAAATAAACGATTAAGAAAGATGTTCGGAGGCAGTGCAGTAAGAGTTAGTTGGGACCTGAATTGATAAGTTAACTTTTTTAAAAAAGGAAAGTAAAATTTCACTCTATACACGTATATACTGAGAGCTGAACATGCAAAATAATCTTTCTGAAAAGGAATTAAGAGTGCTAGGATATATGTGGCTCTGAAACTTTATTTTCTAGGGATCTAGTTCCCAGACAGTGAAAATAATTAAGAACAGAATTTGTTTTGTTTTAATCTTATTGTACTATTTAAAAAACTTAAAAGTACAAGAAAAATGAGAACCGAGTTAGTAACCAAATATTCTTTTTATTATAAGAGAGATAATTTAAAAATGTTATGATGTTCCAGGGGAAGTTGTGTAAGACAGGGTTCATTATCTCAGTGCTCAATCTGTTTACCTCTTCTTTCATTCCTGCAGGTTTTTATAATTTTGTGATGGCTCTTTATCTCAAAAACCATCTCAGAAAACATCAATCGTTAGATTACTAGTAACACAATCTGTGAAACATGCCGACCTATAGTTCAGATTGTAGAAAATTATTTTCAAAAAATTTTAAATTCACTCTCCAGCTTTATTGAGACATAATTGACATGTGACATTATGTAAGTTTAAGGTGTATGATGCGTTGATTTGATACATTCATAAATTGCAAAATGGGTACCATTAGCATTAGCTAACACCTCCATCCTGTCACATAGTTAGCATCTCTTTTAGGAAATTATTTTTAAGAAACTCAAAAATTCAAAAAGCACTCAGCTATAAGAAAGACACAGAAAGGTTGTTAAATGGCTTAGGTTGAAAAATTACTGACTTTCATGGCAAAAATTTCTAGTTGTTCCCCAGTATATCCCCTCTCCCCTTCTTAGATGCAAACACTTGATTCTTGGCTGGACACTTTGTCCTCTAGCTCAGACTCTATTCCTCTGGCTCTCTTGTTGCAGCTAGGTGTGACTGTGTTACTAGTTCTTGGCCTGTGAGATCTAAGTGGAAATGTGGTGGGTGCTGTCTAGGAAAGAGCATCAAAGATAAAAGGTTAATCTTTCTTCTTCTTCCCTTTCTTGTTGGCTGGAATGTTGGTAAAGTGGCTAGAGCTGAAGCAGCCACTTTGGACTATGAGGAAGTACACTAAGGTTGGCCAGTGCAGCAAATACAAGAAACCTGGTTCTTGATGACGGTGCAGCTGCCGTACCAGCCTTGGACTGCCTGCCACCACTAAACTTCTTTTACATGAGAGAGAAATAAGTTGCTATCATTTAATCCACCCTTTTTAATATCAAAAAAATATGCCATAACCATTGAGGAGGGCACTTGTTGGGATGAGCACCGGGTGTTGTATGTAAGTCAATCTGACAATAAACTATATTTAAAAAAAGCCATAAAATAACTTGGTATGGATGATACACGCTAGGAAGCTGAAGTGACAGCATGGAACAAAGTAGCTTTTGACCACTCACCGATGATCTCTTTATCTTAAGATAAACAATCGTGTTCAGTTATGAGCTTTACTGAAGCAGATCATACAGTGACATTTGTGATTTCCTTTACGAGCATTTCTGATGGAATCCCAGGCCTGTTATCCAGAAACAAGCTGTGCTGGTCTCATGAGTGAGAATGCTGAGCTTGGGGGTGTGGTGATCTGCCCTCTGCCCATCTCACTGACTCCTTCCCACCCTCTCCACTCCAGCATTCCTGCCTCAGAGCATGGGCACCTTCTGTTCCTTCAGTCCTGAAATGCTGTTCTTTACGCACGTATCATTTTAAGTTTCAGCTTAATCATTCCTTCTTCAAAAAGACCATTTTGGAGCAGCCATTAGAGTCCTGCCCTTTAGCAAATTATCCTGTTTTCTTTCTATCACTTTGTGAAATCACCTTTAGTCACGCATTAACTGACTTAGTGATTGTTTCTCCCTCCCATTCCCTGGTCCCTTCAATCTGCATGCTAATAGGGATCTGGCCTAATTAACTGATTACCTAGCCACAGTGCTTAGCACCCATTAAACACTCAACACACATTTATGGAATGAATGAATACAAGAAATGATTCCAGAGAACAGTCAGAGCTCTGCCAGACTAACAGCAGGCTTTGTTCAGTTTCCTGTGGTTTGCTCACTGCCATGGCACTTTGGGTGTACCATATCATCTCTTACATTTATGATATCAGCACGCCATCATTAGCAATGAGATTCTTCTTATCTTTCTAATGTTGATTTATTTTTGAGGGAGAGAGTGTGAGCGGGGGAGGGGCAGAGAGAGAGGGTGACACAGAATCCGAAGCAGGCTCTGGGCTCCGAGCCATCAGCACAGAGCCCGACATGGGGCCTGAACCCACGAACCATGAGATCATGACCTGAGCTGAAGTCAGACACTTAACCGACTGAGTCACCCAGGCGCCCCTCATTAGCAATGAGATTCTTAAGGGAAAGAAACAACTCCATTCATCTCTGCATCCTCCACTGCCTAATATGAAGCCTGGCATACATTAGTCACTCAATATACATTTGCCCTGCATTATCGGAAAATATGCTGTACCTACAGAAAGCAATGCCAGTTCTTGTAAGGACCCTAAGGAGAGCTCTAATTTCAAAATGTCCTGATTTGCCATTAGAGTTGTCATATCCATAGCTCTCTTTGCTTCTTCGTGTTTCTACGTAGGCTTCTCTCTACAAAATGGGCTTGGAAATGGCTATGCAACCAGCTGCCTTAAGGACTGTGAAAGTCTGGCCTGTCTCATTTACTGTCAGGGGCATGAGGGCTGTTGACCAACGGCATGTTTTCCTGGATGGGCTCCCAACTGTTGGCTCACTGAAGAACATCTGAGAGAGTTCGGCGTAGTTGTTCCCTCTAGTCTCCTTGGCTAAGCACAGTAACTTGGATGAAGCTTCATCGTATCGTAACACTGTCCCACCCCATCGGCAAGGGCTGGTCTTGTGACCAATAAATCATTACATGCTATCTAGGTAATTAAAAGCTGATAGATGAATAAGGACTATTTCAACCAGGAAATTCCTCATACGTAAAGTAATTTATCGTGTCGGTAAAGTGGGCAACGGCACAATTTAGGAAAATCATAACACTAATGTTGTTTATTAATACCGTTCCTACAGGGGTGACACCAAAGAGTTCAACAAAGATTTTTATTGTTTTTCAGAGAGACTTTACCAACCTCAATCAAGAGATCTGAAATTCTGTAAAACACATGCTTGTTCCTTAACTTCAATTTCCTTCGGTAGTTTTATAGATCCCTTAGGCCAGGGAAAGCAGAACCAGACGGCGCTTGGGAGGACTTTACAGTGCGTGTCTGCAAAGCCACGATGAATTTAAAAGTTTTGCCGATACTAAGCTTCTGGTATTAATTGTGATATGAAACGATCCTCGATGTAGCTTCCTTTTCAGTTTTTAATCTGGTGTACTAACCATAGTGACTAAAATATTTTCTTCTGGAAAAAAAAAAAAAAACCCAAAAAACTCAGTAACATCATCTAGACAAGTCGGAAAAGCAGGCTAGCATATGTTTATATAACATAGCACTTCTCCCCAGGGTCTACCTTGCCCCATAAATTGTTGTACTGGTGTGAAAAAATACAAGTCAGGTCTGAAAAAAAAAAGTCCTTCTCTTAAATCACAACCATATTTGTGAAGAGGAAGACAGCGACATATTTAAAGTCACAGCCAAGCCTGTCACACTATTTTCTTTTTCTTTTTCCTTTCCTCAATAATTTCTCATCGTCAGATGTTCTACCTTTGCATCACCCACTGCCCCCACTCTGATATCAATATTCGGTCGTAATAGTTAATATTTCAATATCTGTGGTACTGGAATACTTGTTAATCATTATCGTCGAATCTTTATTCTGGACAGAGATGCAGAATTACTGTAATGGAAACAAAGTGCAGAACTATAGGAAGGAATGTTCCCAAATGGGAACACCCTGCCACCAACTGAGAGCCACCCAATCTGGCTGTAGCTGGAGTAACTGAAGACTGCATTAAACTCTGAGATATTTGGGGAACAGATTTTTGGAACTTCACGCATGTAGAATGTGCTGAAGTAAGGGGGAAAGAAGTGATCCGATGGTGTGAAAAGAACCCCCGATCTGTGATAAATGAGTGTAGCTTCTGAGTACAGCTGAAGATAGAAATAATATATACAGACAACACATTCCTTAGTTTACTGACCAGATGGAAGTCTTTTGACTGGTGGCACTGATAGGAAAAGGCATCTAACATCTTTAAAGTTGATGAGGCTGGCAGGAAAGGCCTTAGTGGAGATGGGAGAAAAAACGTAAGAAGAAACAGAGAACGGTATGTAAGGAGGTTAAGGGTACAGACTGTGTCTGAGTTCCAATCTCAGCTCACTCAAAGCTCTGTGACCTTGAGAACATTATGTAACCACCTGTGTCTGTGAAATGTATAACACAACTTACCTCACCGGGTTGTATTAAATATTCATAGTGTTAAATGAGTGAAGGCATGGAAAGTGCTAGAACGGTGACTGGCCTTCAGTAAATGAGGACCTATTACCATCAGAGTGGCAACCGTACATTCTCTAATGATAATGGGATGATTGGGTTTTCAATTTTATGTGTATTTTTAAAAATGAGAATGGTATTATTTATACTGGTATCACTGTTAAGAAGAGCCAAGAGTCTAGGTTATGAAATGAGATGGAATTTCTATAAATGTATTTAGGAAGTTAGGTAGGTGTTGAAAAGGGATAGTTAAAAATTTGGGGACTTTTTAAGAGAGATGGGCCAACTGAGGGAATTTTGTAATTGGCCAACTTAGGGAAACTGATGAGGGCCCCAGGTATCCCAGGAAATAGATAAATCAGAGAAATCAATGGAGTGCAGGCAACATAATTCCAGGAAGGAAAGAAAAAAAAAGACTTTCCCACTTGGGAGTAAGGAAGATCAAGGGCCCCAAAGAGAAGGTATTTCGATCCTTAGGATGTTAGCGGAAACCAGAATTTGAAAAGAAAACCTGGGGTAACTTCTCTAGGTCACTTGCTATTGTTTTGCTTACCACAAAGGTTTATTATCTGGGTTTAAATAAAACAAGGAATGCTTGAAATCAAACACAAGTGCCTGGAGAATATGGTGTGTGCACAGTAAATGTTGGTTCCCTTCCCTTCTTAGTGTTGCAAGGATTTTCTTTCAACATGTTGAAAGATACAACTCTGTCTTCAGATGGGCTGCAATGATGAACTAAGAATGTAGATTGGAAAGGACTATAAAATCCTGATCTATGTGTGAAGATGCATCAAGCTAAATATAGAAGCATGAGACCTGTACCTGTAAGTTGCCTAATTTGTGTACAATTTGCACCCCGAGATCCTGTTAACTAGAGCAAAATAGTCTGTGCCCTTGCAACATTTAAGTTGTTCCTCTGGAGAGAACTGAGTGAAGAGAAGCACACAGAGAATCTGAATCTTAGGAGTTGGAAGGCAGCCTTGGATGTGCAGATGATAGATTCTGCCTAAGAATCACTGGTGGCCCACTGGCACAGAAAGGGTTTCCTCAATGAGCCCAGCATCCTATTCTGCCACTAGACGTCACTACATATTGGCTCTTTAGATGTTCTATTTGTGCTGAAATCTGCCTCTGTATCTTCTGTGCATCTCTGCTTTTTCATCTGTAGAGTGGTTATAACCAGTCTGCAGTGAGGATCCGGGGAACAGAGGACAAGCACTCCTAACGAAATTCACAGACAACACTATGGGGTCTGCCTTGGCTTCTTTCACTCTCACTCCTGCCATCTGGTCTGTTGGCAAACCCAATTGGCTCTACCTTTAATGGAGATTTGGAATCTGACCACTTGCACCACTGCTGTCCTCCTGACCCATGCCACTGCGATCTCCTGCCTGGGTTACTGTGATAACCTCTGCAAAGGTTTACAACACAGCAGCCATGGTCCTGCCATGAAAACCTAAGTCAGATCTAGTCACTTTGGCTCTTGATTTGGCCACAAGTAAAAGCCATTAGGCTGTATGGGAAACACGACTGAAATCTTGGCTCTTGGCCCTCCTTACCTGCTATAATTTTCTCTATAATACTTGTACTTGTCTATATGTTTCACTTAATTATTTGTCTGTCTTCTTCCACTAGAAAAGTGAGCTGAGAAGTACGTGAGTTTTTGTCTGTTTTATTTCCTAATGAATCCAGTGTCTAGAGCAGTGCCTGAATGATTGAAGGATCTCAACAAATAGTTGGTGTATTGACTGAGTGAATGCATATAAAGTATTTAGAGAAGTTCCCTGGATACAGTGTTCAATACACTAAGTATTTAATATACACTAGGTATATTATTTTTCCTAGAACCTTGGTTGCCTTTTTGAATAACTGCTCTGTCTTGCTGATGCCACACAGTGTATCACCATCCCCTAAAATATCACCTGGACCAGGATGGGCCAGTAGGGCTATTATTTTCAGTTCTAGGAATTCTGGACTATCCTGTGGGCCCTTATTATGCTTTTAGGCAAGCAAACATGCATACATATTTAATTAATTGTTTCGTTCTGGGAGAAACTGCTGCCACATCAATATAGGAAAGAACTGGAGTCCTTGGGTAGAGTCTTGGAATTAGACACTGAGACTCGGTAGGGGTTGTGACAGAAAGTTACTACACACCACACCACGAATCCTGTGGAGGAGCCTTAAATCCCGGGAGCTACCCCGGGCCCCGTGTTTCATTATGTGGGTCACATAAAACATGTCGAGTTGAGGAATGCTAATATTTATACTTATCCTGATGTTATTTATAGTAATATATTACTATATGTAACACTCAATAATATATATGTAGTATATAATACCATTTTGCTATGAAAGTTAACAGATGAATAAATCTTATTCAAGATGGCTGGCCAATTATATATATATACACACACACATATGTGTGTGTGTGTGTGTGTGTGTATAATTGGCCAGCCATCTTGAATAAGATTTATTTATTCATCTGTTAACTTTCATAGCAAAATGGTATTTTATATTTATATATATATATATATATATATACACCATATATATATATATATATATACACATATTATATATATATGGTATATATATATATATATATATATATACGGTATATATATATATATATACCGTATATATATATATAAGTGGTATAATACATACAGGTATAAATATTGGTACATAAATAAATTTTTCATATATTTTCATGTTTGTATATATGTATGCTATGTATCTGGCTACACTCTTGACTGAAATATAGAATTTTAAGCTTAGAAAAATGTAAACCTAAGGGTAGTTGCTTCTTTCTGAAATTAAACTGGATTATAGTAGAACTAGTGACTCTCTACACATAATAAAAATGTTCAAAAACTGGGGCACTTGAGTGGCTCAGTTGGTTAATTATCTGACTGCTGATTCCCGCTCAAGACATGATCTCATGGTTCATGAGTTCTAGCCCTGCGTCAGGCTCTATGTTGGCAGCATGGAGCCTGCTTGGGATTCTCTCTCTCCCTCTCTCTCTCTGCCCCTCCCTTGCTTATGCTCGCTCTCTCAAAATAAATAAATAAACTTAAAAAAAAGTCCAAAAAATTGAGTATTGCTACAAATATTCTTGGGATCTAACCCTAGTGCCCAGGAAACAGTAAATGTAAATTCTCTATCCCTGAGAATATGAGTGGCATTCTTGTTAAACTCTTTTTTGGCAGTTGCCATGAGGCTCATTTGCACACGTGCATACACACACACACACACACACACACACACACATACAGCAAAAGACTTGGTAAGCACTAAGTACTATATAAGTTTAAAGTATTCTTTTCTTTGAATAAATTCAACAGTCTTACAGTCAAGTTTACAGCTAAATTAATCCGTTTTTCATATTTTCAATGGAGCCCCAGGTATTTAAACACTGTATTCAAAGAATCGGTAGTAATAACAAGAAAAAGAATCCCTGTTAGCACTTCCCACTGTATGTGAAGTGAAGAGAAACGTGATGGAGTACTGACATTCACTTCACTTTGAATTAAACACAGCATCACCGCAAATCTCAAGAGATGATATTAAGTTCTCTGTGTGGGTAATACCAGGAATTCTACAGGCAAGGGTAGAATTGTATTTGGTTGGCAAAAAGCCAATCAAACTTCACACTTCTTTTAGAAGTAGGTGGTCAAAGACTCTGTTCTTGTCATCAAAGCTGTTGGCTACAGTGGCTTAAACTATCTGAATCTCAACATCTTCTGTGACATTCATTTTGAAGATAAAACATTAAGAAGTGAGGTAAAATGAGGTCTAACGAAAATGATATTGAATTGGAATTTTAACCTCAGGGAAAAGCAGGTCTGGTGAGACAGAGAACATCAAATAAAAACAAAGGACTGATTTTCCAAATGGTATCTTCAGACACACATAGTCTCTGATTTTACTTCTTCAGGAAAAAAGGACTCTAAGCAAGGTAAGCAGATGCATTCACAGCTTTCTGTTTTCCTCACAATACATGCTGTAAATTTTCCAGAGTTCATAGTACATGTTTCCAAAGAGGCCTTCACCTCTGGTGGAAGGAAGTACATGCTCCTTGATACGTCTGGTTTTGCTGTAATAGTATATAATACCTCTCTCTAATAAATTGAACCACAAAAATTTTTTTCAAACGTGTCTGCATTCTGCTAATTTATAAAAAGCAGGATGCTGTCAGATAAAATTTCATGAAAATGATCTATAAACCAGACTGTCAAAAGTGAAAGGTACTCAGGCAGTACTTAGGGGCAACAAATCCATGGAAACCACTGGAAATCTTTCCTGTGGCTGCAGGACAACAATGTACTGTAACGGAGCTCACATTTCCTTGATTTGCAAGTTACTGTGAGGTCACAGGAAATCCTGAAATGTTTTCCACATTTTCTTTTATACATTTTATGTCAAATTTCCTGCAATTGAAATCATAAACCCTCCTACTGCTGGAATCTCTTCTGAAGGAAAGGAGATCTTGTGACACTCCCCCATGAACACCTAATAACTCAATTCCTACCAGTGTAACCAGAACCTAAAAGACAGAATTGAAAATGGACTGTGATAAGGCTGAAACGTCAGATGCCCTAACTCGTTCAAAATGAAAACGAAACCAATCTCATTAAGACGACTCTAAAAGTGCATTTAATCTAGTGACGGTACACTTTTCCCTAGAATGAGAGATAACAGAAGAAATGACAGACTGTCCCAAAGACAAATCTCTGATTTGTCTCCATTTCTCCAAATCTCTGATTCAGAATGTATTTGTGGATTTATAGTCTAATTTTAAAATGGCATCTTCTAGATGGAGATTCTTAACATGAATAAAGCTCCTGACCACATTTTAGTGTTCCAGCTAGGCTTTTGAAAGGGTAAGTCAGATTTAAGTAGAATGTCCAAGTTTAAAATGTTCTCTCAAGATTTATCACTTGCAACTGTGGAAATTAAAAATAGCTTTTAAATGGCCAAATACTATTTTAGTACAAATCCATACCAAACAAGGTTCATTAATGAACACCAATTTTTAAGATTAGTTGGATCGGGAGTTATCAGGACACATTACCTCTCCTGACATATCAGGGGCCATCGGAACAGCAGGCCACAGAGATGAGTAGATTCCAAAAAACACCACCCAGAGTACGATGCTGCCCCAAATCGCAATATGGCTGAACTGTGAAGGAAGAGAATCTGAGTCACGAGACTTTTAGGTAGGCCGGCTCCACAAACACTAATGAAGCTTTCACAAATTCCCTTATTAATTTTTTACTACATCCATCAAATAGTATCTATAGGAATTTCTAAATAATGATGTGGGCGTGTTTAACTAGATCCTTCATCAGGGCTAATGCTAATGTCTTCCAACCATGGCTAGGATGTTTGTGCTACTGGCATTTAGAAGTGTTCCGTCTCTGTCTCCTTTGGGGGCTTTCTCCTCCGAATCTCCTCTTTTTCATCTGCTACCATCTTTAACCTCCTTTGTTTTCACTTTGCATGCTGTCTCTGGGAGAAGTTAGACACGTGGGAAAATGCTACCTGTATGTTGAGGACGGTCAGCTCCACGTTTCTTGTGCCCATCTTTCTCCTGAACATCAAACTTTCATTTCTTTTTGTTTCTTGGGTCTCTCTACCTGGATACTGCAAACTAATGTTCTAAACTGGAACATGTTTTTATCCAAACTGGGTATTTACAAATATCTGAGGACAAATTTTTGCTAATATTGCTGGTCTTCATAATCATTTTCCAGTGGATTTTCCGCCAAATGCATCTTGTGACACATTCTACTAAGAAAAGACTCTTAGTCAAATAAGTTTGGAAGCCTCTCTCCTTCCTGGGATATTCACAATACGCAATAATATATTAAAGGCTCTGAAACTCTTGTGGTCAATAAACCTACTTCAGTTTTCTTTATTCACTGTTTCCAAATCAGACAAACTAGAATCCCCAGTTCTCCTCCTTCCACCCAAGACCCCTCACAATGAACAAACTGTGGGACCAGGGAACAGGGATACATAAAGTTAGTATAAAGAACAACAATGTTCACAGTTAGCACCTAAGTAAACGTGAAATGCCTTGGTTGTGGATAGAGACACTCTTACCCATGTCCAATATGAGGTCTCCAATCCAGCTTTCAAACACACGGTTATCACCACAAACTAAGACAGAAGGGAAAATGTTATTTTATTTCATAAATGTGACAGTTCCAATGATTGAAGTGAGGTTTATAAAGACTAACTATTACACTGTGAATTAGACTATGGGACTGGTAGATGATTCATAGCTTACCTTGTATGTCCACCAAGCAAAGAAACAGGTGGGCTATCTGCACATGGTGGCCATGGCCACTCAGAACCACCCATTAGCAGCATCACACTCCTGCCACCATCCCTGCTCTCCTCACCTGCACAGCCTCACAGTCCATCCATGAGGTTTGTGCCTGCCGTTTCCTGTACAATTCGTGAACGGTGAATGCAAACCTGCGGTAACTTGGATTCAAGTGTGCTTTAATTTGATTTTAGGGGTGCCTGGGTGGCTCGGTTGAGCTTCTGACTTTGGCTCAGGTCATGATCTCATGGTCTGTGAGTTCGAGCCCCACGTCGGGCTCTGTGCTGACCGCTTGCTCAGAGCCTGGAGCTGCTTCAGATTCTGTGTCTCCCTCTCTCTCCTACCCTCCCCTGTTCATGCTCTGTCTCTCTCTGTCTCAAAAATAAATAAACATTAAAAACTTTTTTTTATTTTATATCATCTGTAATGGGGTGCCTAAGGTGGCTCAGTCGGTTAAGCGACCGACTCTTGATCTTGGCTCAGGTCATGATCTCACAGTTTGTGAGTTCGAGCCCCACACTGGGCTCTGCGCTGACAGTGCTGAGCCTGCTTGGGATTCTCTCTCTTCCTCTCTCACTGTCTTTCCCGTGCTCTCTCCCGTGCTCTCTCTCTCTCAAAATAAGTAAAAAAAAGTTAAAAACTTTTTAAAAACATTAAAGAAATATCATCTATGAGACTTAAAGCCTCTACTTTCTGAACTTTAGAGATAAATTCTAAAATTCTAATATAGCTGGCTGTTTAGAAATTTAAACACTTACTCTGTAACTCTACTTACTTAAAAACCCTACCGATTAGGATATAAAAGCCTGTTATGCCCTCCGTGATGCACACACCCGTTATTGACTCTGCTACTAACTTTGCAGTAAGGGAACCTGCTGTAATGAAGTGTCCTGTGTTTTCCACAGGGTGGCTCAAAGGTTAACTGGACATGACCTGGAGTCACACTACTTGTGCTCAATGCACCACCATTTATTAGGCACTTTGGTCAAGGCACGAGGCAAGTTACTTGACATGTGTGTTTCCGCTCCTTCACCTGTAAACTGGGACTGATGTAGGTCACCTCCCTCACAGGGGTCTACCTCCCTCACCAAGAACAGTGCTTGGTGCTGAACTGTTATCTGCTATTATCTTTTTATAATTAAAAATGAAGTTCTAAGGGGCGCCCGGTGGCTCAGTTGGTTGAGCGTCCGACTTCATTCAGCTTAGGTCATGATCTCCCGGTTCGTGGGTTCGAGCCCCACGTCGGGCTCTGTGCTGACAGCTCAGAGCCTGTAGCCTGCCTCGGATTCTGTCTCTGTCTCTGTCTCTCTCTCTGCCCCTCCCCTGCTCACACTCTATCTCCCTCTGTCTCTCAAAAATGAAAACAGTAAAAAAATTTAAAAAGTATAAAAAAAAAAGTTTTAAAGCCTGTCAGTAGTCAAAGGAATTCTGGGCACCGAAGGCGGTGGCAGTGTGACACCAGCCTTGCACGGGTGGTCAGGGCACGCTTGCTAGCTCTGCGTTTTGGGCACTTTCAGGGTTTGCAAATGACATTAGGGGCTTCCCCGTGGGGTCATAAGTGAAGCGTGTGGGCCTTCTCAGCAAGATATCTAACGGCAATTTAGGATTAATATCTGTAGAAATAAAACTCTTAAAATGTAAGTGCTCATTAACAAACCCTATAAAAGTTCAAAACTAAGAGGCGTAGGTTGACATAAAGAAAAACACCTTCCTGAGACCTGAGTGCCTGAATGTGTCCCTAAAACACATCCATGATACATCCTCCGATTAATTTCTAAACGTACTCTATCAAGTAGTTACTTATTTGTTTTGGCACCCACGCTGCATGAGACCAAGTCACCAGCGCCCCTGACCCGACACACTTTCTCTCTCTGTCACTACTTCAGTTGGTTGATGTCAATGGAAAGAAGACCTCTGGAAAAAACTTAATCCCTCTGTTACTTACTGGCCTTAACATCCTATCACTCAGTAACTTAAACACTTGATATTTAAGCATCATAATATAGTTTTTCTACCAACTGAACCGGCCACACTGACAGCCACTTAGTATTTGGAGCAGCACACTGCCTTCATCGGGGGGACATGGACAGGGACACAGGATTAGAGAGGAGGGAATGCTGGCCTGAGAATTCAGAGTTGAAGGTGAGTAGAAAACTTACCAGACACCAACCACGTGACCTCGGGCATTAGCAGTCAAGTAATAGTTTTGACTTTTAAGGTTAAAGTGGTTTTAAAACATTTTTTGGACCTTTATGGCAGGAACGGGATTGCATGCATGTCTGTGTCCTCTGTAAGTGTTTGGATAGTGACTTAACACAGTGGGTTCCATGCCTTGTGTGGATGAAATGTCCCTAAAGAGTGATTCCTCTCCCATTTCAGTCATCATGAGACTCTAGAATAATTACTGGTTAAATACCCAAGGACAGTATGATAATATTTGCCATAAATTCAGGAAAGCCAAAAAAAAAAAATTAAGGGCAGTAAAATAAAAATGAGGAAAAAGAGACAAGGAAGAGAAAAAGGGCAAATGGGGGGCACTAAGAGTAAAGAGGGAATACTGAGAACAATAGCAACCAAAGTCTTGTAAAGTCAGTGAGCCCAAATGACATATTAAGAACCTAATATAAAAAAACCTCTTAATAGTCAAAACATCTATTTTCATTTTTATTTAGATTATTATTTTTTAATTGATTTATTCTTGAAAGAGAGAGAGAAGGAAAGAGCACACAAAAGTGGGAGAGGGGCAGAGAGACAGGGAGAGAGACAGTCCAAGCAGGCTCCACACTGTCAGTGCAGAGCCCTTCACGCGGCTCAATCCCATGAACCGCGACATCATGACCTGAGCCAAAATCAAGAGCCAGATGCTTAACCAACTGAGCTACCCAGGTGCCCCTCATCTTATTTCTTTTTTAAGGGGAAGTGTAAACAACTCTAAATCCAGCAGTGCACACAGTTAAAAGGATTTGATCTGATATACAAACTAGGCAAATGTTCTGCACTCACCGTGTAAACAAAGTTTCCCAACAGCAGATAATCGGAGGTTTTCCCATTTCCAAATACGGTACCTGTATGACAGGAAGATAGGCTTGTTAGAAATGAAAATAAATGAGGTCCTTTCAGAATCCTTTCAAATATAAATCAATTTACATGTGTTAAACAAAAGAAGGGGAACCAAGTGGCACACAATAGAGCCAGCAACTAGCGAATTAAAAAAAAATTGTAAGAAGTCTCACAAAATCGCTATGAATGTGGGTCACAAAGTGAAAACAATTTTTCCAAAAGCCAACATGAAGGAGGAAAACCGACTTGTTAACCAATTCTTAGGATCCATGAGATGGGGAAAAAAAAAATCGAACTAAGTATTAAGCAAAGCCTAATGTTATGGACATTGAGACAGGAAAGCATCCTGAACCCTTAATAAAGAACTCTGTTAACAATATAGATGAAGGTTTTAGGGAGGCTTCGTACTTTCTCTTCATAAAGTTGTTGGCATTGGTCCAAAAGGGATTCATAAATGCAACTCACAGAAGACTGAGGGCACCAATATGATTCCAGGCATATAGCTCTTGGAAGGTCTGGCTGAATTTAGGGGCATATTTTGAAGTATTTTGTTATTCCAGAAATGACTAACTAACGTGGCTTTAGATGAAGGGAGTGGTAGCTAACAAAGAAAAATGATTACTGTTAAAAAAATTAAAATAATAAAAATAAATGAATAATCATATCATTGGCACCACGGAAAAATGTAAAACTCATGGCATAGGCAATACGATATCCTATTTATACAAATAGGCAACAATATTTATTCAAAGTCTCACGTGCAAGGACAAAATATGTTAACGTATGGGATGAACCAGGCAGAGTGGCACTGGTATGAAAAGAAGGAATAATCAGGTGAGTTTGGGCGACACAGACTGGGGCTTGGTTCTGTGACTAATTGTATCACGTTGGTGTATAATCAATCTCCAGCCAACTCAGTTTCTTCACTTAAAAGATGAAGTGAAACGAACCACCCTGGAGGAGTTTTGAGATTAAAATGAGGCTTCATATGTAAGGCACCAAGCACAGTGTCAGTACTGGGAGCACGTGGTAGGGGCTCCATGATGTGGCTCTACCCTCTCTAAAGTTTTTGGTACAAGTAGTCAGGAAGGGCTGCTTAATGGCTTGGCAATAGAGAGGACTCCTTCCCTCTGTGGGGGTATTCCATGATTAGGGATATAGGAGCTGCCGTGCTATGTCTTATGAGTACATTGTGGACAAACTTGTAAGTGTCTGCAATTAACCTGCAAACTTCCATACAACCAAATTAACATACTCATAAATCTACAAAATAACTGGAAGTGTCTTATGATCACTTCCTGTTTTCCACGCATTTACAAAGGTCCCTTAACCAAAATATATAAGTTATCAAAAATGATCACATTTGGGTCCAAGCCTTCTGGTCATGACTGGTTCATCATGAAGAAGCCGAAGATTCATTTCAAGATCACATTGAGAAAAAAAATTAAGAGCTTATTGTGGGGTTTGCTGGATTCAGCATTTGGATCATTCAGGCAAATCATTCGTTCTCATACTTTCTCATTTCTAGACTCCTTTGCACTTAAAAATTATTGAGGATCCCCAAAAGCTTTTGTTCGTGTGGTTTATATCTATCGATGTTTACTAAGTTAGAAATTCAGGCAGAATATTTAAAAATACATATTGATTTATCTAAAAATAATAGTAATAAACACAATACATACAATATAAACAGATTTTTATAAACAATATTCCCAGAAACAGAGCAGGTTAGTGAGAAAATTGGGCACTGTTTCACATTTTTATAATCTAATGTCTTGCTTAATGGAAGGCAGCTGGATTCTCATATTGTTCTGGTTGAAATATATGAGGGAAATTCAACTTCACGGAGAGATGGAGTCATAGAGGAGTGTTTTAAGAATCTTCTCTAACGATATTCTTTGATACTACATCAAAACTCAACAAGTAGTTTCGTGAAGGTTACACGTGGAACCTGAAACTGTATCAGTGAGCTTTTAGTGCTCTAATTACAGTAAGATCGGGGGTTCCACTTGACACTCTGAGTGGATCTTCAACCCAGGCAGGATTCTGCAGCCTCTTGAAAGTAGCTGGTTCAGGTCAGAACTCGCATGGCGCATAGGGCACTCTGCCCGGTTCAAGGCTCACTGGTGCGCAGCACAACGGCTTTCTGCTCCCTTCCCGTTTTGTCACGCAGAATATTAATGAGACATGCACCAGATTTCAGGATTTAACAAAGGTATCGGTTTTACAGCTTCTTCAAGGGCATGCTTAAGTGCAACTGGCTTCTATTGTTGTTCTTTAATGTGGGTGCCTGGCAGGGAAGAATACCACTGCCCAGTGGTCCGGTGGTACCACTATGTGTGCTAAGGTACCAGCAATTTTAGCCGCCTTGCTTTTGTATCAGCTGTGAAAAAAGAAAAATCACGTCTGGATAATACGATAAAAATTTTGAAATTTTGACCTCAGGTAGCCCCAAAAAGGTCATGGGTATTTACAGGTGTCTATAGGCCATACTGTGAGAAGTAAAGAAATGAATATTTCGCTGTACTTTCTATAGCCTTACATTTCTTGTGTACCTCATCCTTTCAAGAGCTACAAAAACAAAAACAAAACCTCAAATCTAAAACCTCTCCTTATTTAAAAATTAAAAATAAGGCAAAAAAACCCGACAACAAACCCCTCAACATTAGAATGTTACAAGGTAATTTATGCCAGATGCCATTCATGTCGTAAGAAGAGAAAGCACGCGTGCCCTTGACTGGGCTAGGTCTGGGTCTACAGGTGGCACCCTTTTTATCAACTGCCTCTGCTGACGGTAGCTGGCTCGGGCAGTTTCTGGGAAACTGTGAACATGCAAAGGGAGTCCTAGGATCTGTTCGCCAGGAGCTGGAGTTAACCTGGGAATTCCTTTCAAACTCTGTCACTGTTCAGGTGTTTTTAGATGCTACTCGACTTGAGATACTTTGGATATCCAATTTCTGTTTTCTAATTTACAATGCTGAAATATCAAGAGATGGCCATGTGTAGTCTTTCATACCTATATTGATTTTGCAATCTGAAAATAAGGTTTACGTAGGGAAGTTGTCTAAGGTCCCGCATTGTACCCTACATCTCAATGTCCCACGGCTCCAAAGAGTGGAAGCAATCTAAATGTCCGTCAGTGGAAGAATGGATAAGCAAAACATGGGAAATCCATACAACGGAGCATCATTCAGCTGTAAGAGGTGAAGTACCGATTCATGCTGCAACTTGAACCAGGCCACATATTACACGATTCCATTCTTCCGAAATGTCCAGAACAGGCAAACCCACAGACAGCAGTGAGTGGCTCCCAGGGGCTGGGGGGGAGGAGCGATAGGGAGTAACTGCTAACGGGTATGGGGCTTCTTTAGGGGGTGATGGGAATGTTCTGGCATTAGACAGTGGTGAATTTGGGCAATTCTGTGAATATACTAAAAAACGCTGAATTGTACAATTTAAAAGGTGAATTTTATGGCATGTGAATTATTATCTCAAGAAAAAAAAAATCCATTTTGGTTCTCCTGGCCCATCCGGGTCAAGAGGCTATACTCGAATTGGATTTTCTTACCACTCATTTCCATGGCTTAGAAAATGAGAAGTATTTAGTGCACTGGCAGGGAAATTAACAAACAAATGAGATGAAAAATCTCTGATTCAGATATGAAGCCCTCACCCTCCTTGTAACATTTACCCCATACGTGCCACGTGTTCCCATGAAGGGACAGTTCACTAACTAGGTATTGTTTCAAACACTGCAAGTATAACATTGAACCACATGGGGAATCCCTTCTGGAACTCTGATTCTTTTTTTAATTTTTTTAAATTTATTTATCTTTGAGAGCCAGAGAGAGAGAGACAGAGAGAGAGAGAAAGTAGGGGAAGGGCAGACAGAGAGGGAGACACGGAATCTGAAGCAGGCTCCAGGCTCTGAGCAAGCGGTCAGCACAGAGCCCGATGCGGGGCTCGAACCCACGAACCATGAGATCATGACCTGAGCCAAAGTGGGACACTTGACTGACTGAGGCACCCAGGCGCTCCTGGAACTCTGATTCTAACTAAGGAGAAAGACAATAAAAAGTGAGCAAATATGTCACACCCTGGTAGTCAAAGACCTCACGAAGAGGACAGAGGATAATGAGGAGGAGCAGAAGCAGAGAAGGCAGTGTTGGTGGCTCTCTGGCAGCCCAGGCCTGAGGCACAGAGGGAGAGAACCCGCTGGAATATCTGGAGGACGAAGTCAGCAGTGCACCCAAGTGGCAGGCTGGGGCCCCGCGGCCAGGAAAGCAGGGAAGACACAGGTGGAGGAGTTAACCCCGGTGAGGGCTGTGCATTTCGTTCTAAACTCGACAGAAGTCTGTGGGTTTGTGAAGAGCGAGGCACGTGGTCCATGTCCCTTTTACCAGGACCACCTTGCCTGTGGAGAACAGGGCGTAGGAGGGCAAGAAGGGACCGGATGCTGGCTCTTCTATTGCCAATCGTTAACTCACAGCCGGCGGGGGAAGGCCTGCACTTCTAAAGGACGGACAGACCTGGGGTGGGGTAGGTGTCGTGTTTTCAATGCCTGTAGTTTGGGGGCAGAGGCCCCCAGCAGCCGGCTGCCTTCCTCGGGATCTCCAGCAAGGTCTGCTCCAGGGGACACGGCAGTACCAGCTCGAGAGTCACAGGGATCGCTTTCTAAAGTGGCTACTTTATCATTTTTATGTGCAGAGGCGATTCACCATCATCCTCTCTCTCAGGACTGACGGAATAAAGTCACTCCCTCAAAACAAGCAGAGGAAAAGCTTACACTCCAAGATGACCATAAAAACATATTAAAAATCTCATTCAAGATGTCGGCTCACATCGACTTGAAAACACGAGTGTTGTCTTATCAGGTTCAGTATAAAGGGCTTGGTACAAGCCTCGCAGGTATAATAAATGGACTACATAAAATATTAGCACTACTGTCTTCAAGCTCTACATCAATGGAGGAAAAAAAGAGCCCTAAAATTTAACTCTCTGCAAGTTTGGAAAACATGAGAAGTGGAGAAGAAAGGCTTTGCATATATTAAATCACTTTGCTCCCAAAGGAATAATAAAAATCTTTAAAGTGTGTACAGTTTTTGGATGCATGTATTTTAAGTTAAGGAAAACAGCATAAAATGAAACACTGCTATAATTTTTAACATATATTGACATTGAGTTATTTTTCTAAAAACGTAAAAAGTCATCTCTTAGCATTCATATCCTTTCTACTTACCATACTGAAGGGCTTTTAGTGGAAACCAAAACAGAATAACTGAGTGGAAGAGGCCATTTAAACAATGAACCCAGAAAACCTGAGGGAAAACAAAAATCCATGAGAACCATTTGCGATAAACTAGCTCTGTGAACTCTGACCTTTCTTTTTATCTGTGAGCTAGATTCACAAAACGTGTTTCTGTCGGGCCACCACTGTGAATTAATAGAACTGACAGACACTTTCTGCCTCTTAGACCTTCATGGGTCATTTATTTATTTTTATGTTTCTCAAAATGTTTTTTCAGCTTCACTGAAATTTTTTTCTGCTTTCTGAAAGCCAAGTATTAAAAGTTTAAATTTCTTCCTGCAAAGGAAAATAATATTGAAAAGACATGTAGATCCTGAAATTCTTTAGGTGCGACTGTTTTCATAATTCCAGAAGAACAGACTTTTGAAAAGACTATAATTTGGTGAAATCCCTACTTTCTCTTTCCCATGTGCAGTACAAGTGTAAATGCTTCAATGGTAAGGATGTAATGCATCCTTTCTCTCCCCCCACCTCTCTCTCTACACACACTACATGCTAGAAATAACAGGTACACCATTTGTGTGATTCTTTACCGCACTGCCACTGTTACTGAATTTATAAAAGGCTTCCACAACTTTTAACACCTGTCAACGTCAAAGTTCCTACAAGTGTAACGTCGTTTTAGTTAGTACTTTTCTATATCGATTGTACTTTAAGAACAAGGGAGCATGTATGGCCGGTACTTTCTCCGTGGCAGGGATGTGCAAGATTAAGTTATAGAAAAACCATTTACAATTCTTATGGTCCTTTGAAGTGCGGCAGTTTTGTCATTTAAAAGTGCTTCTTGCAAGCAAAACTTATGCTAAATAAAACTGGCATGTATTAATAGTTTTAAGCTGTTCAAACAACAGAAATTAAGTTGCCTGCCTCCCAAAATTTTCCACTGTGATCTCAATCTCCTTTGTTAGCTCACCCAGCCACAGCGGATTGTATGATCCAATTTACGCTCCAATACATTACACATTTGAACTTGTGTTACTCATTAACCTTTGTCTCTTCTCCTCACTATGTCATTACCACAAGTTTTTATTTGACAGAAAGCACAGGTGGGTGCAAGAAAAATTAGTTCTACTTTTCCATTTTCCTGACCGATACTTATTGTCACATGCTAATCCTTTAACCCCTGTCACGACCTCAGAACCTCCGACCCTTTTTACCATAACAAACGTAATCATCATCATTCAGGGCAACAATGCTTCTACACTGGGGACCCACAGCAACTGCTGTGTATACAACTATGCATTTTGTAGCCATTTGTCCCTGAATTTTAAAACACTTAGATGGGATTTAATCAAAGAATTTTCACTGAAATCATGAGACAATCCATAAATACTATTAAAAATGGTTGGCAACTTGTATATAAATATTCAAAGGATAGAGAAGTTGTATAATCTGTTTGTCTTGATCTGATGACTTTTGAAATGCATGGGCTCTGCAGACAATGAAATACTTTGTAAACAACAAAAGAACAACAAAGGATACAAGGAAGGATGCTTCCACACTGAAACTATAAACTACCTTTTCCTTGGCCACAAGACTGTCTAAAGTTGCCATGTGCAGAGGGCACGAAAAGATGTGACTTTCCAGGAATGGCTTTGGATACTCATGGCAGGATCAATTTATGTTTATAAGCAAGAGTACCATGGCCAAGTCTGTGGCTGGGAAGTTAACTCTTGAGAGAGTATCGTGGAGCCTGAGCTACGGTAGACTGGACACCTGTGACTGAGCTTGATACAACTGTCCAGGTTAGTGAGAATTACTGTTAGCATGCCAGTAGCCCTGGAACTTTCCCAGCTCTCAGATCACTTTTCCAGGAAAACAGCAGTTCACAGTCCATTGTATCTGCTCTGTGTCTTACCGTCATTTGAAAATACCCACCACAGGTAACGAAAAGAATTTACAGCAAAGTGGTGCCATTTAATAAAAACTGGACATCATAAATAAATTTTTAAAAGTCCAAAAATCGGGGCGCCTGGGTGGCTCAGTTGGTTAAGCGTCTGACTTTGGCTCAGGTCATGATCTTGTATTTAGTGAGTTTGAGCCCTGCCTTGGGCTCTGTGTTGACAGCTCAGAGCCTGGAGCCTGTTTTGGATTCTGTGTCTCCCCCGACCCCCGCTCTCTCTGCCCCTCCCCCACTTGTACTCTGTCTCTCTCTCTCTCTCAAAAATAAATAAACGTTAAAAAAAATTTAAAAATCCAAAAATAAGACATTCAAAAATTAAAGCATGCATATTGCACATTATAAGCACTAAACATTTTCAGAGACTATTAGAAATACTTTTCAGAACCAGTGGCCCAGGACACTTCAGCTTTTGTTGTTGTTGTTAATTGACCAAGTTGAGTTATTAAAAACAATGCCAACAAGTCGTATCTGCACACCTGGATACGCATGCACAGTGTATTCATGAAGACCTTGTCTCAGAAGATGAATGACACCCTGGCTATCAAGTTAGCGTTTCCAGTGTGAGCTTAGCGGAAGTGAAATGCCTTTTACTTTATTCTCTTGGTGTACTGAGAAAAAATGTCCTTTGAGGGTTTTACAAATTAATAAACATTAAAAATATCCTATGGTAACTGTCCTAAATTCAAAGCATTGAATTTAGGTCACATCTGATTATTAGTAATATGCCAATAACCACGTACTGTACTAGATGGGAAAAGTTCTGTGAAGGTGTATTATATTCGTGGCTTTTATCATATTTTCAAAATAGCATCTACTTGACGGTTACAAAATTAAACATTTTTCTTTCACTTACACTGAACAGAAACCTGAATTATTAACAAACACTGGTGGAAAGACTTTAAAATATAAACCTGAGGGAAAGTAAACTATGCAAAAATAAATGAGATATTTTTGTTGTTGGGATGAATAAACACCATGACCCCAAAGGATGACAAATAGTCCATGGTGTGTTATGTAGGGTACAAACTCAGAATGTGATTTTAGATAAACGTTAGATATTTTATCTTGTATTTAAAATTTCATGGGTTGGAAATACCGAGTATTATGACTGAGTTATTGGCCAGAGATTGTAATGCCCAATACAATCTAATATTCTTATGAGGTTGAAGTTATTTCACAAAACAGAGAATTGATAAAGAATGATACATCATCCACCCTGCCACCACTTTACACATGTAAAGACAGACCTTATCGGTCCTGGATGACTGACCCCTGGGAGGAGTGAGCCTTTCCCCACAACGCTGCAAAGACAGAAAGCCGGAGGGCCAAAAGGACACTCTTGTCTGTCTTTCAGACCCAATTTACTGCTGCCTGGCAAATCCCAGTGAACTGTGGTTACAAGTTAATTTTATAAGAAAACAAACATATAAAAACCCTTCTCTGTCCATATCAGAACCCGAGGCAAATATGACTTGCCGTGGTCGGAACCCTGGAGTTGTTTCCTTAGCTTTGGAAGACCAGATGCCCCATGTAATTAAAACAGGAGAGCAAGTCCCCCTGCCCGCCCCAAACATGCGCCGGGACATCCTGTCCTACCTTGGTGTTGAAGTCCAGTGCGTTCTGAGACGTTTTGTATAATTCAGGATACTTTAACATATTCTCTTTTCTGCATGATCTCTCAAATATTCCAAGCGTTAAGGGAGGCATTGCTGTAAACATCTAAAGGGCACAAAGTGGTTATTACTCCAAGCAATCTAACGCAGGGTGAACCTTTATCTCAAAGTATTTAATGAAACAAAAATAATCAAATGTCCTCAACTTACCACATTGTAAAGACCTATACACCATCTCTCAAACAGGATCTGTCCAGAGAAGCCATTAACAAAGGCAAACCAGATCTAGGAAGAAAACAACCCCAAATCCCTCAAATTAGAACACAGAAAATATAAATGCATTGCTTAGAACCTGAAAACTCAACCACTGTATAATGGCCGTATTAACATATTATTTTCACAACTTTCTTAAAAATGGCATTTATTTTTTAATTTGAAGAGATGCTTTCAGAAGATATTTGTTATTTAAGTCAGAATTGGCTTTAGGTGTTGGGTCAAAAAAGAATCCTGTTAATAGGCAATCATACATTAAAAACATTAAATATAACTTTATTTTCTAAAAGGTACTTTAGGGAATATATTTTAAGCCACTAAATTTTTAGAGGTTTAATTCCTTTTTGAAAGATTTAACTTTTGGTAATTAAATATTATTGTTTTTATTATAAAAGAACATTTGTTTATTTAGCAAATGAAATGATTTCCTATGACAATACCATAACGATTTTCTTCTGTGTTGGCTGTATTCATATAGGTCATCTATATAAAATTCACAAGATTACCTTACTGGAAAAGTGTTAGATAGTGTCATATCCTGTTCCTTTCCCTCTTAACAGTATAAAATACACATTTTCTCAAGTTGTTACATATCCTTTAAAGTGACATTAATAGATGGACATCTTCTATAGCGTGACTCTAACTATTTTGGGATATTTTGTTTGCTTTCAGCTTTGGTATTATATATAATTCTGAACTAAAATTCTTGTACAGAAATCCCACACATCTCTATTTTCTAAGGATGGATTTTTTTTTTAGAAATAAAAGCTTTATGAAGGTATAACTAATATACAAAAAAAATGCACACAGTTAATGTATACAATTTGTTAAGTTTGGACGTATGTATATACTCGTGAAACTGCCACTGTAATGGAGGCAACCTACATATCCATCACTTCCAAAAATTTCCTTGTGTCCCTTTGTTTTTTTTAAGGATGAATCCTCAGAAGTAGACCTAACAGGATAAAAGTTGATAAACCTTTTAGCATTTCTTGATAATTATAGCCATCAGAATGTGAAATCTGAATTTATATATTAAAAATATCTGGTAATGTGAATTTATGCTTTGAGTATAAATAAATCTTCAAGTATAAAGAAAGCATCATGTTCTTATAAATTTTGCAATTCTCTTAAAAATGGAAGACTTAACTTTGGATATAAAATTAAAAGACAATATAACAAAAAACTTTAACATGTTTAAGACAAACAGAAAATGAAGTGAATATTAGTAAGTCAATCATACATATATTGCTTTTAAGAAAGCAGACTGAAAATGTAACTAAATCTCAAGTTGATCCAGAAGAAAGAGAAGCGTAGCCGGCAATGAGATTACATAACCACACACCCAAAACCAAACATAACAACAACAACAACAACAAAACCTGTTCCAGGAAAGCAGTCCTGACATGCCAGTCAAGTGAATTTTTGAATCAGACTTGCGGGGACTTTGCCACACTTCACGTTTCATTTAACCTCATTATGGAAGCATGAATTGCTACAAATTCACCATTTATCAATATGTACCCAGGCTGGCCTCCCTATGAACAGCTTCTGTACCCACATTGATCTTTTTCCTTTTTATGGAGGAAAGGATTGATTGAGCATATATAAAAACGAATGTCTGCTTCATGAGATGGAAAAGAAAACAAAGGAGAAGTAGCACATGAAAAATAAGTCCAAGTTGTGTTAGGGCTGTAACACACATTAACAACAACAATAGCAACAGCACAGGGACCGGAGTCACATCTGAAATTCTTGCTTACTTTGCTACATCTATTTACAGAAAAAAATTGAACATCTGCCCTAGACTAGTAGTCAGGTCATTCATGTGTGCGTGCTTTAAAAGAACTTAGTATCTTTAAATTGAAGGTACATTTATTCCTTAGGGTGGTGCTGCTGACTTTACACTCTTTTTTTTTTCTTTTTTTTTTTAAAGTGTAAGTAGACACAAGATGACAAGATGAACTTTAATGCTCTCTTGCGTTTTCACATTTGGCCTTTTTCAGATATGGATTATGTAAATACGTATTTGTGATACTCTGGGTGGCAGTAATGTTCTCCCTGACGGGGTCTGTGATTTATTGTAGTAATACACTCTAAGAAGCTCCTTCTGATGCCTTAGAGTATGATAGCAATATATGGAATTATTAAACACCAAGTTTCAAATTATGGCCTCACTAGACTATGAAGATGTGGTCCAGTCTTTGTTGGTTGGAAAAAAAGATGCACACCAAATTTATCCAGTGGACATGACCTGGATCAAAAGGGTCTAGTAATACATGTATCTGCAGTCATCGATGCTGTGTACAATAAGAAAATTATGTTACGTTTGCGTGTGAGTAAACATTTGTAAATGTGAATGGTCTCCTACCGTCTTTGTATATAATATTCTGTGCTGATTCAAATGCCACTATGAGCCTGAAATTTAAGAACCTCCCTCAAATCAATAAATATTTACAGAAAGCTTAACATTCGAAATAATTTGCACATAAACGAGCAAGTCTGCATTCAAAGTTCATTTAAAGAGGCCTCACCGCGTTATGAAAGAAAAGCAGCAAGTTTTAAGTGGAAAGCTATAGACACATTTTTACCTTTTCATTTCTCCTATTGAAAGGAATGCGAACATGTTTTTAGAAATTACCTTCCTGCATTTGAAAAAAATTCTTATTCCAGTTTCTTTTTTAAGAAAGGAGACATGACTAGAATATGAACAGAATCCTTTACTATGGTATGCTGCACTTTCATACAAATATTTTGCCATTCGAGTGTACATACACTTTAAAAGAGAAAGGCCTTTAATAAAGAAGTCTACTGAAAGGATTTCAAGCTAGTGTGATTTGTAGTGAAAAGATATATTAGAAACCTATCCCATACTAAATAAAACAACACCTAAATGACTACAAACACATAAAAGCCCCTTCTTTGACTCAACCAAAACCATGGATGCAGAAAGAAAATACCAGTCTTTCTGGGGAGGTTTGGAGATTATTTAAATTCACAAGAAATCCACGTCCCAGCACAACTCGTGCTGGGAAAGTATCACCTCATTGACTTTAATCAAAGCTTCTGGAAATTAGAAACACTACATTGTTTTGGGATCTTACCAGAAAACCTGGATGCGACCAATCATTTGAAAGAAAAGGTCCTATTTTGTTAGGAAGGAGTCAGATATTTCAGAGAAAAAAAAAATCCCTTTAGAAAGAGCAATTTCAATGAACACCTAGGGCTGCCGCTGGGTGGCCACCACAAGTGAGTGTTTTATATTGCCACCTGCCGAATCTGTATTTATTTGTCTGGCTGTAATTTATGGCAATGGAGTCACTAGATAGTGACATTCCTGGCAATACAGCAATGGGAAAAGCAGGTTTTGCAGATAATCTATAAAACCCATGGTGTTCCTTTATTAGCAAAGAAACTTCAGACCTGGTATTATTTTCTAAGTTCCATGTCCCAACAGAGGCGTGGCAGTTAAAGCTTCACAGACATTTTCCTCATGGAGCATTTCTGCATATTAAACAGCAGCTTACAAATAGTCAATGAGTCCTCTGCTCCCACGCCTGATCAGCACAAAAAACTGAAAGGAGAGATTCGAGACTGGCAGTTATCCTCGCTAGAGACACCCAGTGATGTGTTTTCTGTCTATTCATTCACAGTAGTGACATGAGCCATTAACATCTGCAGAACTTGTTTTAGCTGGCAAAAGTTGGGTATCTGGGAATTGATTTAAAAGGTCAATTCCTTTCCAAGACAGTTGAATTATATTCAAAATATATTTCCATAAAGTGCTAAAAGAAAAATACCTTAAAAATGAGATTTCCAGTAGAGTTTAGGACTTACTTCTTTTTCAATGTGTAAAGTATTTGATCAGTGCTAAATATCTCATGAAGAGGCTTTAAATTCAAAGCCAAGTGAAATTTAGGGCTAATCAACCACAAATCGCGTAACTCTGGAGCGGAAACAGAGCTTGCAGTGTTCGTGTCTCAGTTGAATATATTTTATTTCCCCCACTAGTACGTAACTTTTGCCCACTTCATTGTTGATTGTCAATGTAGATTTTAAGAAAAAGCAATGAGCTGACTACTCATTTCATTGCACAGAACTAAAGTTTTGTAGTAGATTTATTGCTGCTAGTGTTTTTAAACTCCTGGTGTCTTCAAAAGTATTTGTTACCACCTATGTAATCTGATATTCTTTTGAATATCAATGTTTTGGGATGAGAAGAAAATTAAGAAAAACTAGAAGTATAGAGGGGATTGGGAATCCAAAATTATTATTTTAGAAAAGAATCACAAATCTACACATACAACAGAGAACATATCTATATTTGGATCTCATAAGCTATTTTAGAAGTGCATTTTTCTTTAAAACACAGACTATTCCAGACCCAATTCAGCAGTGATGAACAATAAACTCGTAGATTATGCTGTTTAGGTCTCCAAGCATTTGCTTATTTTACCTAATGGGTTGTAACCTAATTATAGAATTTTAGTGACCAGTAAATGAAAGTGCCTGCACACTTTGAAACTAAGTTTCAATTTTCCTAGCCTGAATCTTAAGAACTATGTTGTATCAACATTTTAATAAGGAGATAAGCATTCTGACAGAGGCATAAAGAGCAGCTGAACCAAACATACAGCAGTTCCCAACCAATGTGCCAATAGGGTAAATGTGAAATCCACTGATGTTTTGTTTGTTTACAGTGTGACTTCTCTGGCGTAAACTATGAGCTATTATTTCCATACAGCGAATGGTTAGCTTGTGTCTCTCCTGACAGAAGTGTAGAAACAGCAGATTAGAGGGCAAGGTGGCATAAACAAACGTGTGAGAGAGCCCTGGGCAGATTTATGAGGGTGTGGGAGGCCCTCTGACAGGAGTGGAACACGGAGGGTTTTCCTAACAAAAGCTACGGGGATCTTATCGCCACACTCTGTAGAGCAGGGGGAGCAAGAAACTGATATCACCTAGAACTTAAGTATTACAAACACAGCTTCTAATGGTATCTAGATGTTGGAAAAAAAAAAAAAGTAAATAACTTATCTATTATGTCCTGGTTAGCCACGTAGTTCAATTTGTCCACTTAGCCACAGGCCACACGTGGCTGCTGAACACTTGAAATGTGATCAGTCCAAATGGGGATGTGCTGTGATGTAAAATACGCACCAGATTTTAAACACTTGGAATGAAGAATGTAAAATACTGCATTGAGTTTTTAAAGCGGTGACATGCTGAAATGGTAATTTTGAATACACTAAGTTAAATAAAATATGATTTTATTAAAATTTTTTTTAATGTTTATATATTTTTGAGAGAGAGAGAGAGAGAGAGAGAGAGAGAGAGCGAGCGCGTGAGCATGAGCAGGGGAGGGGCTGAGAGAGACGGAGACACAGAATCTGAAGCAGGCTCCAGGCTCTGAGCTGTCAGCACAGAGCCCGACACGGGGCTTAAACCCACAGACCTTGAGATCATGACCTGAGCCGAAGCTGGAAGCTTAACCGACTGAGCCACCCAGGCGCCCCTAAAATATCATTTTAAAATTAACCTGGGGAGAGAGGCAAACCATAAGAGACTCTTAAATACAGAGAACAAATTGAGGGTTGATGGTGGGGGGGAGAGGGGAAAATGGGTGATGGGCATTGAGGAGGGCACTTGTTGGAATGAGCACTGGGTGTTTATGGAAGCGATGAACCACGGGAATCTACTCCAAAAACCAAGAGCACACTTTACACACTGCACGTTAGCCAATTTGACAATAAATTATATTAAAAAAAAAAGAAAATGAACTTGGGCTTTAACTTTTACTTGTTGCTACTGTGCTTCCTAAAAAAATTAAAATTACAAATATGGCTTACATTGTATTCTACTGTCAAGCTTCTGAAGGACAGAAGCTGGATTTACTTTGTAGTTGCTGAACGTGCCTGGCACCTAGTAGGTGCTGCAAAAATGTTTATAAAACAGAATGCATTCTTTTAGAGGTGATATTCCTGACCTGGGGTTAAGTTTTAATTTTAATAATAATGTTATATTTGATACCAGAAAAGGGATATAGCGATTTGTTGCTATCCAGACACAGGAACTGAACATTCTAATAATTTTTAGACAATTTCCTATCTGAACTGTCAATACCTACCAGCTCAGAAGACAAAACAGGTCTGGGTAGCAAAGGATACTTTTATATATATATATATATATATATATACATATATATACATATATATATATACGTGTATATATGTGTGTATATATATATATGTATATATATGTATATACATATATATATGTATATATACACGTGTATATATGTGTGTATATATATGTATATATATATAAACATATATATATACACGTGTATATATACGCATATATATGTATATATATATATGTATATATATATGTATATATATATAAGTTTGGAGCATAATAAGAACGACTAGATGACCAATACAACACAACACAAAAGTATGTGTGTATCCTTCTGATTCTACCCCTTAGTAGAACTGCTACCCTCAATTTTATGTCTGTCATTCCCTTACTTTCTTTTAAGGTAGTTTTCCATGTGTGTATCCTTCAACAGTGTCCTGCTTTCTCTAGTGTGGTTTTGAGCTGTATAAAACAAATGCTATGTAGTTGGTAGTCTTTTAAAAACTGAAAACAGTTTTCCTTCATTAACAATTCTAATTCAACACTATCTTACCAAAGCAATGTAACAATTTTAGCCAGGAATTTAAACACTGATTATTCTCTGCGGCCAACATGTTTGTAAGTTATAAAAAGTGGGCAGATGAAGGATTCACGAAAACAATGAGAAAACTTCTTTCACCATATATGCACATGACAAGGACTGCACACTTAACCTGCTATTACCTCAATAATATAGAGGACTATGTTCTTGTAGAAGCAGTACAGGATGCACTTGGAGACTCTGTTATAGTTCCAGGCACCGTGAACCATCAGCAAATTCTTCAAATACTTGAACTAAAATAAAAGTGGAAAGGAATTAGTGTTTTTTCCCTCCTACTATCCAGCTGACGGGGACAAATGGTGCATTTTGCAGCAACGCTGCTTTACCTGAGCTATGGAGTAATCCGAGGAGTTCGCGGCCTGAAGGCCCTCGTTGCCACTGATCCCAACCCCGACATGGGCCGTCTGTATCATGCTGACGTCATTCGCTCCATCCCCAATTGCAAGCGTTATGACTTTGACTTGTTTCTTAACCATCTCGACAACTTCAGATTTTTGAAGAGGAGAAACCCTTCAAGTAGAACAAAGTATCAATTAGCTCTGCTTTCTGAGAAAAGGAGTTTTGAAGTGTTACGGTCTTGAAGGATAAAAGCAGCGGAAGATCCAAAGGGATAGTTCTAGGAAGTACCATTGTGTAAAAGTCTTTGGTTTGCAGATGCTCAGTTCTGTTACCCTGGTTGCCACTCTAAGGGAAAAAGAGAGTCTAAGAAGCAGGCCTGTAGGTGAAAGGTAGGAGCTGCAGGGCCCTGTTAAACACTACTTCACCGGAATGGGTGCATTAATTTGTTAACAAAATCACATTTGAATTTAGAAATTCCACCGCTTCCTAATAAGCAACATCAGAATTTCAAATTCTTCACATTTGAATGAGAAAGGTCAGGACAGCTGCTGGATGGTAGTCAAAATGTTACACTAACTAAATCCTATACTGTACCTTGGAAATAAAAGTTTTGAGCCTCTGTAAGCAGATCTTAGATAATGTACTATGCACAACTTCAAACTCCAAGGAGCAGTAGGGAACTGGCTAACCTCTTGATCTGTTCTCATACACCATGATGAATCAATCAACCACAATAAACACCAAATGCCTGATTACATAGTTCATATGCCTCAATTTTCTTCCAAAGATACTAGCGGCCAAGAAGAATCAAGCAACCTTTTCTTCCTTCCTTCCTTCCTTCCTTCCTTCCTTCCTTCCTTCCTTCCTTCCCCTCTCTCTCTCCCTTCCTTTCCTTTCCCTTCCCCTCCTCTTTCCTTTTCTTTCTTTCTTTCTTTCTTTCTTTCTTTCTTTCTTTCTTTCTTTCTTTCTTTCTTTCTTTCTTTCTTTCTTTTCTTTCTTTCCTTCCTTCCTTCCTTCCTTCCTTCCTTCCTTCCTTCCTTCCTTCCCCTCTCTCTCTCCCTTCCTTTCCTTTCCCTTCCCCTCCTCTTTCCTTTTCTTTCTTTCTTTCTTTCTTTCTTTCTTTCTTTCTTTCTTTCTTTCTTTTTTCTTTCTTTCCTTCCTTCCTTCCTTCCCCTCTCTCTCTCCCTTCCTTTCCTTTCCCTTCCCCTCCTCTTTCCTTTTCTTTCTTTCTTTCTTTCTTTCTTTCTTTCCTTCCTTCCTTCCTTCCTTCCTTCCTTCCTTCCTTCCTTCCTCCCTTCCTTCCCCTCTCTCTCTCCCTTCCTTTCCTTTCCCTTCCCCTCCTCTTTCCTTTTCTTTCTTTCTTTCTTTCTTTCTTTCTTTCTTTCTTTCTTTCTTTCTTTCTTTCTTTCCTTCCTTCCTTCCTTCCTTCCTTCCTTCCTTTCTTCCTTCCTTCCTTCTCATTTATTTAGAGGAGAGAGACAGCATGCAGGGGAGGGGCAGAGAGAGAAGGAGTGAGAGAATCCTAAGCAGGCTCTGCACTGTCAGCATGGATCCTGATGCAGGGCTCGAACTCACAAACTGTGAAATCATGACCTCAGCTGAAATTGAGAGTCAAACGCTGACCGAACTACCCAGGCACCACAAGCAACCGTTTATACAGACAGGGGTCGGGAACAGAATACACCAGCATCTATACTAAAATCATATTTGGTGTTAACTTTGGATCAATTTATCACAGATTTTTAAAAGCCATTTAAGGGGGTGCCTGGCTGACTCGGCTGATGGAGCGTGAGACTCTTGATCTCACGGTTGTGAGTGCGAGTCCCACGTTGGGTATAGAGATTACTTAAAAATAAAAGCCACTTAAGAAATAAACCCCATGGCAATGACAGAAGGGTTCAAAGACAGAATGCCTCAGCGTAATTCCTATATCATCCACAATTATTGGCAATTAAAAACAAAGAGGAAAACTAAACAGTGAACTGAGTCCAAAAAGTATGAAGACAGTGATTAAGTATGAAGAAACAACTAACACACACAATGTTAGTGATCAGAGTTAAATTCTTTATCAAGGTGAAGTGGAGTAGGTATCTGATACCTATCTGCTGGAACATCTGGAAAATCATTTATTATTCTATTTAAAAATGAAGACCCTACTCTGAAAGATGCTACCTTATAATTTTCCTGATTATTATCAATTTCCTTAGGAACAATTCCCAGCAGTGGATACTCTGCACAGATGTGTACCTTCAGGTGGCCCTACTGCCTTTCTGAAAAGCTTTCCATCAGAGCAGCCCCAGATTTTATTTAAAGTTTGGGAATCATTATATTAGACTGTGAGTTACTTGCAGAGTGAACCAGCCTCCTCATCTTTGACCCAAAATAGGTACTCAATAAACGGCTGCTACATGAAAGAATTCTTTTTAATTCTCTCTTTGGATTTCCTTTCAGAGTCTGGCAATAGCACAAAATGGCCCAACTGTGAACACTGCAAGGGAATGGGTGAGTACCAGCCATTATGGGCTTTTTCACGGTTAGCCCCCATTTTTCTTTGAGGTAATTTTCCGTTCATTTTCACATTTCATTTAATTTTTCTTAACAGACTAATATAAACTGGTAAGCCCACTGGCTGTAGGCCAATGGTTTAAACATGGACTACAGCTAACATGTAGCAAATGCCAAAAAAGCATGCTCGCCAAGAAATGATCTAAATAGCAAATGGGAAATGGACATGAAAAGAGAGAATCATTTGAAAACATTCATCAAATTGCCTTTGTAAGTTAACAGGATCACAATGTAAATAACTGTGAAGTCACGCCATGGGATCGATGGAATTAGAAAACGGTGGTATCTGTTTTCATCGGCTGAATGTGTCATAAAAGAGAAATCTCTGCATGGGGAGCTAAGACCAGAGATTGGAAGTAGCATCAATTTTGTTTTCTTTCTTCATGGCTATCACAACCAACCACTATTTCTTCTGCCTGCCACTATAATTTTCAATGTCCCCAAATTAAAATTGGCTGAGGATTTTCTCCAACTTCGTGAGCGTGGTTATCTCAGGTGTTAAAAATGGAGTATTAATCCCCTTGGCAAGAACAATGCCTGTGTGTGTGTGTGTGTGTGTGTGTGTGTGTGTGTGTGTGTGTTTTAAAAGATGATGATATAGCGAGAGGCGTCCCCAAAGTTACACTGTAACTCTTACTAGCAGCGGCATCTGCCTCCTTTACAAGCTAACAGCAGACAAGGGCTTGGAAGAAGATTCAAGAAACGGCAGAAGCCTTCATATCTGATGTGTCTGACATAGCCGTTGCTAAGTGGGGATTCATAAAAAATAAAATATGCATACATAAAATATTTAACTCATGAACCCACAAACTTGTGATGTAGAGCAAAGAGCCTTACTTTGCAGAGGGGTCTACTGTTTGAAATTCTGCCTATTTTTGTGGCACAAACCTCACTCATGAGGCACACTACACGGCCGGTTTCATTCAAGTGGAGACCAGAACGTAATGACGCCTCCACCCCAGCTCACTGTTCTCTTTCCCACTCTAAAGTATACAGCAAATGGTTTAGCAACTCTGAAAGTCTTTCTAGAGTATTATACCAGGCTTTCCTAGCAACAATTTTGACTGATTCCTAGCAAGCACCACGTCATCTCATGAAAGCAAAAGTGCAGATGTGTCCTGAGAAGCATCCTTCCAGGTCTGGCCTAGATGCGCTGTGGGCATCTCTTAGGGGGACAAGGTGGTTCAAGAGGATTCAGGTTAGTCGAGCTGAAATCAGTTAAAAAGCTCTACTGTTTTTACAGCATCCACTAAAAAAAATTTTTTTTAAATGTTTATTTTTGAGAGACTGAGAGAGACAGAGCATAAGCAGGGAGGGGCAGAGAGAGACACACACAGAATCTGAAGCAGGCTCCAGGCTCCAAGCTGTCAGCACAGAGCCTGACGTGGGGCTTGAACTCATGGACCACGAGATCATGACCTGGGATGAAGGTGGACGCTAACTTGACTGAGTCACCCAGGTGCCCCTACAGCATCCATTTTAAAAACTGTTCCTTGGGAGCGCCTGGGTGGCTCAGTCGGTTGAGCGTCCGACTTCGGCTCAGGTCACGATCTTGCGGTTCGTGAGTTCGAGCCCCGCGTCGGGCTCTGGGCTGATGGCTTAGAGCCTGGAGCCTGCTTCCGATTCTGTGTCTCCCTCTCTCTCTGCCCCTCCCCCGTTCATGCTCTGTCTCTCTCTGTCCCAAAAATAAATAAACGTTAAAAACAAAACAAAACAAAACAAAACAAAACAAAACAAAAAACTGTTCCTTGGCACAAGGCAGTTACAAGATAGCACAACAAACTTAGACGACATTAAAAAGGAGTGTAGCATAAAGCTTTTTGATATAATTGCCAGTACTTCATAACTTCAGAGGACGTGGAAATCAGAATTGCTTGAAAGGGGCTTCCTTGATGAGTTAGAATATGACTTGGCTTTGACAAGGAGAGGAGAGCTTATTGTCAGGTAAAAAAAAAAAAAAAACCCAGCAAATAGCATATACTAAACTTCTTCACTGTTTGAAATCATCTAGAACATATTCCTTCTACCATTGTCCTTCTGTCTTATAAGAAGTCACTAACTGAAGTCACGCATTAGAATTTATTTTCTTGACTTTCATAAACATGCTTCTATATTTGTACAATTTCCAGAATAGTCTAGAACAATGTTACTACATGCTAATTTTCCCAAATGTCTATCAAAAAACTAGAGATCCATGTTTGAGAGTAACTAAAAACTGAATTTTACAAACGCCAGTAGTGACCCAATGTATAATTCAGAAACATCATAAAAGCACTGTTTTCTACTCTAGATTTTTTTTAAAACCACTCATGGGTCTGCGTTAGGACTTCAATTATACACAGTTCTCTTCTCCTCCATTGTTGCTCTTTTCTTCTTTGGGAGAAGCCAGAGCCTCTGTGGACAAAGACTAATCAAGTATGTGCTCTAAAGATACAGTTTTCTTCCTGTGGCTCCACAAACAGAAGGTGGTCTTTTGCAATACAAATTAGCAGCACACTGAGTGTAATAGCTTTTCAGATATTATTTTGGCTATATTTTCTGCACATGCCGTTCAGTATTTTTCTTATTTGCTATGTAGTAACTCTCATTGTCCAGTGGACATTAGATCAGTGTACTGACAATTTTTACCATTTAAGCTGCAGGTATATAGAGAGCACATCTTTAATGAGCCTCATTTTGCACTCTTTTAATGGGATTAGCTAAACGAATTGCCTTTTTGAATGGAATACGGATAAAGACAGAATATTTTAGGGGACTTTTTATAGGTAGCCAAAAGGAGTATAATAATTTATCTTACTGTATTATGTTTTTAGGTTACTTACCTAAAAAACATCTTATATATACACTAGAAATAGTATTGATAATATATCTCAAAAACATACTGAAAACTTAAAAGTTACTATAAAGTTGCTATTAGAAAGTGAATCCAGAGAAACGTTTTAAGAACACGGAGGAAGAGAGTATTTCTTAATTATCCTGAAGTGTTTTTATAGTGACCCTGTGCTTATAGAGCCCCTGTATTTACTAAGCTTGAGAACTGCTCCTGGTGACTATTTAGAGGTCAGGATCATTAGTAGGGGGTTCTGCTGTATTTTCCAACACTTCTGAAGATTTCTCCTTGTGACTATCAGTCTATTTATTCCCCATTGAGTCATATTCTGCTAATAAAAAAAATATAAAAAGAGAAAAAAAAACCTAAGAGAAAAACTTTTGAGATCTTGAGTCTGAACTAAAATTTGTTAGGCTCATTTGTAAAGTTTTGAATTGAAGAGGAATTAAAATTTGGCCAAAAAAAATTCCGTTACATGTACCAAAATTACATAAATATTAGAACACTTCTAGAAACTCATCATTGATTACTGGAATGAAAACAGCCACGTATATAGCATCTTCAAAACTATACTTAGCATATGGTACATAATGAAACATTCAACTACTTCTAGGTAAGAGAACTGTGTTATTCAAATGACTGACGAGTGAGTGCTTTCCTAGCCTCCAAAAGCAACATCTGTTGATATACTGTGCAGTCAGAGGCAACAAGGGGACCTTATAATACAGGGATTGAGTCTACAGAAATAAAATGCAGATAGCCTTTTCACAGGGCAAAAAGGGAAAGTAATTTTAAATAAGATGTCCTTCTGCAACGCATTTTAGATGCAAACATTTTCCCCCCATAATCATGGTTGTTATAGATGAACTACTCCTGTCTCCAGTTTCAATGGTTCTGATAATATTTTAAATAGGGACTGATTGTATTGATAGTGTATATTTGAATACGCATTTATGTGTGTGTGTTCACAGACACTCCAAACTACTAACTGGCAAATGTACCTTATAAATACCCCCAAAAGGAAAAAAAAAATTCCTGATAGAAATCTTTATTATAGTATCAACACCAGAGAATAGTTTGTCTACAATGCTACTGTTCATTTTCTTTCTTTCCTGCTTTCTTTCCTTTCTCTTTTTCTCCCTCTCTCCCCCTTTTTCTTTCTTTCTTTCTTTCTTTCTTTCTTTCTTTCTTTCTTTCTTTCTTTCTTTCTTTCTTTTTCTTTCTTTCTTTCGTTCTTTCGTTCTTTTGTTCTTTCTTTCTCTTTCTTTTCTTCTCTCTCTCTCTCTCTCCCTTCCCCTTCCTTCCTTCTCTTCTCTTTTCTTTCATCATCTAGTATCTGGAACCCAGCACTAGACTCAGCCCAGAGCAAATGTAAAATGCTAGTAGAACTGAATAAATGGCAATTTTGCAAAAACAAGAAATTCATCTCATTATCTCATTATACTAACACTACAACTCTCACTCGTTTTTTTTTTTTTTTTTTTTAATTTACTGTTTGCTGTCAGGAGGCAAAGTCTGTTTAATCTGCTCTGTATCTAGAATGCAGAGGAAGTACATAAAGGATATTGCATTCTCCAGGCTTTCTCACATGGATAGGAAAAACAGATGGAAAATTATTAGGTGGAGAAGGAAACATACCACCTTTTCAAGGGAAAGTGGGTATAGTCTGAGTGGCTTAGAGCCAGATGACAGGGGGCCTCTGCATGTCAGGATAAGAAAGTTTGAATATCACAGCTACTAGCTCTAAGCAACAGGAGGTGTTAATTAAAAAGATTTTGAGCCAAAAAAGAGCATGGTAGAAGCAGTGCATTAACAATATTAATTTGGATTGCCCTCAAAATGTATCTTTTTTATATATGTAGATACCTACATCTCTCTCTACATATGTATCTGAACTGAAAAGAAAATGAAAAGAAAGGACATATGGCTTGGGTGTGGGGTTTGAATGGAAGTGGGATCAGAGATGACCCTGAGGTTTCAAATGTGAGTGACTAAGAAAATGATGGCCTAAACATCAACAGAAAAGGCAGGAATATGTATAGAGGAAAGGTCTCAGGAAGTTATAGACACTTGGAAGTTTAGAGAGCATTGGGATATCCTAGTGGCATCATTAACTATACTGACTGAAAAGTCAGAACTAAGCTTGGAAAAAAACTCAGAGCTGGGGATGTGCATTCAGGCATCACTCGCTTATTAAGTATTTAAGTGATCCTTTGGTATGTGATGAAATTTATATGGAAGAATATTAAGAGAAGGAGAAGAGCCTTCTTCTTAGGGCCATCCTTCTGCCCGTTATTAATTTAAGAACTTTCACTGACCTGACCTACTGTACCAGGAGTTAAATATTATGAGCCTATACATAGGACAGTGGTCTATGAATTCTTGCTCCAAGGAGACAAAAAGTGCTAGAGACAGAAATCTCTCCTGCATGGGACAAGGTCCAGCTACCTCTTTTTGTCTAGGGAGCCTTGCCTATAGGAGTGGTGTGGTCCAACTGGGAAGAATGTCTACTCCAGAAGGCCAAGAGTGCTTCTTCTTCAGGTTCTGCTCTTTTGCGACCTTGCTCTCAGAGTGGTAAGAGCTATGGCCTCCATCCATCTCTTCCTGGTTGGAGCCTATATGGGCACTTGCTTTCTTCTCTTTTCTTGTGACTCTGAGGAGGTAAGGAAGGGTTGGAACTTCCTTAGGCTGTAAGAAAATCAGCTTGCCTTTCCTTTCTTCCTTCCCTCCCTCATTCTTAGGAATTCTGTCCTATGTGGATGGGTTTCACCAAAGAATTGTCTCTCATCTTATAAATATCTAGTAGAAGATGAAACAAGTGGTAGTGTTGGCTACTGCCCGAAATTGAAATAAAATCCTGAAGATGCCAGGAGCTAAAGAAGCTCGGTAAATTTGAGGGTCACAATCAGCAAAAATCGATGAGAAGCCTTTGGAGAAAGACGAAGTGCTGGATACCTGTCAGAAGGTAAATGAGTAGAGGGAAAGAGTGGTGTTCCAGGGCCATAAATACACAAACAGGCAGGGAAAGCTTTTCAGATGCACTGTTCATTCCCTGTGGTGTCCCCATGGAAGCCCAGGCTGACCAGCGTCAGGGAGGTGAGAGTGGGCTGCATGGAGCAAAGGGGTTCCTCTCTCACTGTAAACACTTTGGCTTAGGCTTAGAGCTTGTAGAAACTCAAACTCCCCCAAATAACATGTTGAAAGACACCCCAATTCTTGGGAGTATCCACAATGCCCTAAAACTAAGACCCCAGGAAAATTCCCATCTCCTACCTTGGGACAGGAAAGTTGGAGCCATTTGGTCAACCTCAGGGCATGGAGCCAGGCAGGGACAGGTGCCAATGATGTGGGTGTGTTAACAAGGCCTTCAGTGTTACCTTATGCAGGTAATCTCACCAAAACGTGGCTGCCTCTAAGAAAAGCAACACTTGGGTAAAGGAATGAGGGGCAGGGGACAGGGATTCACTAAGCTCAGATGGAGCCCTGGCTCCAATTTTACCACAAGTTAGGATGTAGCTTTCATCTTTCTCCCAAAGGACTTTGCTGCTGTTAGGGAAAATGGGGAAAAAAATCTCACAGGTAAAACAGGATATCATGAGCACAAAAGAAAAAAAAGCCTTATAATGGCTTATAAGGAAATAGAACTGGTATAAAAAGATATAAGAATTTTGAAAAAGTATGATTAAAAAAACAACAAAACCTTGGAAGAATTTGGGAAAATAGTGAAAACATGAAACCAGAACAAGCAGTTATAAGCAGAACAAGCAGTTATAGAGGCTCAGTTGGCTAAGTGTCCAACTTCAGCTCAGGTCATGATCTCATGGTCTGGGAGTTCGAACCCTGCATTGGACTCTGTGCTGACAGCTTGGAGCCTGGAGCCTGCTTTAGACTCTTTAGACTCACTCACTCTCTCTCTCTCTCTCTCTCTCTCTCTCTCTCTGCTCACCTGCTCTCTCAAAATCAATACATATTAAAAAAATAGTAAGACAAAAGAAATGAGGCTGACATAGTAATAATTATAATAAATATAAATAGATAAAATTCACTGACTGAAAGAGATTCTCAGGTTATATTAAAACAAAAAACAAAAAACAAATTCAGCAATACGGTGTCTAAAAGAGACACACTTTATAATAACAGGTAATAATAACACTTATTTGCTCACTATATTCTAACTTTACTTTACTTGTTTTAATTCATTCAATTCTCAGAAGAACCCTGTAAGAGGTTACTATTATTGTCATTTTACAAATGAAGACACTGAGGCACAGAAAGATTATATAATTTAAGGAAAAAGAGCAAGTAAGTGGTGAAGCCAGGATTGAACCCTAAGCAATGTGGACTTAGAGACAGTATTCTTAACCACTATATTATACAGAAGGATTGAACATAATGGTTTAGAAGAAAAAAAAAAAGACAAAGTATATATATAAAACAAAGGAAAGCCAGGTTAGCATTATTAATATAAGATAAAACAGAATTTAAGCCACAGAAAAGGCAGTGATGGTCAGAGAGGAATCTTTTTTTTAATGTTTATTTTTGAGAGACAGAGAGAGAGAGAGAGAGAGAGAGAGAGAAAATGTGAGTGGGGGAGGGGCAAAGAGAGAGGGAGACACAGAATCCAAAGCAGGCTCCAGGCTCTGAGCTGTCAGCACAGAGCCTGACACGGGGCTCAAACCCATGAACTGTGAGATCATGACCCGAGCTGAAGTTGGACACTCAACCGACTGAGCCACCCACACGCTCCAGAAAGAAACCTTACGTATGATTTCTCACCAGAAATATTCAATTAGGCCATAAAAAACCCCAGCCGACAGTTCAGTACCCCTATTCTTCTTCAGTGGGCTGCTTTTCTTTATAGCAACTATTACCAAGGATTTCATATAAACCTATCTGATATATAATAAATCAACTACGACCATTTATACACACAATCATACACAGTAATTATTACCTTTGAATATATATGTGTAATGATTTTATTGAACAACAGCTACAATGTGAAGGCAGGGATTTTCCTCTTGTTCACTGCTCTATTTATAGAACTTATACATAGCAAGCATAGCGAGTGCTCAAAAAATATTTGCTGAATGAATGAATGAATGAATGAACTTCAAAAGCAGAAATCTAGAGAGGTAAGTAGTTATATTAAGAGATGCTAGGGGTGCCTGGATGGCTCAGTCAATTAAGCGTCTGACTTTGGCTCAGATCATGATCTCGCGGTTCGTGGGTTCGAGCCCCACATTGGGCTTTGTGCTGACAGCTCAGAACCTGGAGCCTGCTTCAGATTCTGTGTCTCCCTCTCTCTCTGCCCCTCCCCCACTCACACTCTGTCTCTCTTTATAGTAAGAGATGCTTAATCTCCCTAGTAATCAGAGAAGTGAAAACAACAAGGTGCTTTTCAACCATCAAATTGGCAAAGTTATAAATTCAGGAATGCCCAGCATTGATGTTAAGGTGCGGAAACAGCAACCTTCTCACATAAAGCTGGGAATGCACACTCTGAGTAGAGCTGCTTTGGAGCAATGGGGCAATTCTGACTGAAACAAAATATAGATATAGCCACAGCCACACACTTCCATTCTTAAGTATATATTAAAAAAACACTTGGCATGGTTATGTAGAGAGGATATTCCCTTTAGCACTTTCCAGGGTAGCAAAGGTTTAGAGGCAACTTATATGGCCATTGCTATGAACATAAATAAAATGATGTATATTATTATGATGCATTAGATAACAATAAGCAGTGGTGAGAAGAAATAAACTTGCTTTCCATCTGGTAACATGGATAGTCTCCCAACTGTAGAAAAATTAAAGAGGCAACAAATTTGTGCTGGAGTATTATAAATATAGATCTCTCATTTCAACACACATATAACCATATTATGTATTTTTCACAGTGGCACATACATACAAATAAAGTGTGGCATTTGGAAGGGAACATGTTAAATACTTAAGAATGTTTTCCTAAGGTGGAGTGCAGAGGAGGTGGCATGTAGGGCAGAAGCTAAAATAATGCATAAAAATCAAACAAGAAGTTGCTTCACTTTGGCTTTGGACCACTTCCAGCTTAAGGGGAAGGCTAGCTTGTGCCCCTTCCCGCCTGGTTCCTTGGCTGGAATTGTCCTTTTGCATCTTGCTGGCACATCCCCCTAGAACAGAGGGGAGGCATTTCGGTGACAGAGCAGGATTTGATATCTGTGGTCCTAGTTCCTCATCTATCTCCTACTGAGACACATAAATATCTATTGACACTTCATTCAAAAACAAATTGAATTCTGGAAATTCCACATTTTAACGGTTTTTCTTGAATCCCAGGACACAGAGAAATTTAATGGACCCTCTAGAGTGGCTGTATAGCTGTCACTACGGAAAGAATGTCAGTCATTTTTGAGGAATCATGGAGAAAGGGAAACAGGCAGGTGGAGAGAGACTGGCAAATGTCTCAGTTTTCCAGAAAAGAAAGATGGAAATTACAGCCTAGGGAGGTTGGAGTGAACCTCATGGATGTTCTGTCAGAATGTCTCCCGCTTATCATTCATTCACGAGCCACAGACACCATGCAGGGGTCAATAGACTATGACCCCAGGGCCAAATCTGGGCGGTAGCCTGTTTTTTACATAAAGACTTATTGGATCACAGTCACCCCCATCATTTATATTTTGTCCAGAGCTGCTTTCATGCTATCGTGGCAGAGTTGAGTAGCTGTGACATAGACTGTATAGCCCAGAAAGCCTAAAATACTTACTATCTGGCCCTTTACAGAAAACATTCACCCACTTTTGCTCTATGAAATACTCCCTTCCTCTTGGAAAATACTATCTGGAACCACCTCCTCTTTCATGCCTTAACTTAAAAGCTTATTATATCCATTTTTCGTCTCTCTGTCTGCTTCCTTGGTAATATGCCTCTTGTTTTGCAAGATCATTTTCCTCTAGGATGTGCTCTTTTCCTTCTCTTTACTCCATGCCCTACAGCTGTTCAACAGTCATGGCTTACATCCTACCTGGTCTTGACTCTTGAAGCCCTAGCCTGGCTCAAAATGCCAAGCCTCTAACTTGCTCTAAATGGGGATGGCTCACATGGGTTTATTAGAAAGAAGGTAATCACTAGAAACCCTATGGGTTCAAGGAGAACCAGTTACACCAAAGTAACTCTGCTTTCCTTTCCCCCACAAAATCAGGTCAGTAGACAGATTGAAGAAATATTGTAGGTTCCATATACCATGTCCTTAACAAATCGGAAAATGAAGCCCTTTATTCCATCACCATAGAACTGAAAGAGAACTGTACATAATCTATTAGGTGGATTTGTTTTTGAAGACACATTAGAGTGCTGACTATTGATTTATGTAAAGCTTTAGGGAGGCCTCAGTGGAAAGCTGCAGAGTCTGTACTTAAAATTGCTGAACAGAAAAGAATCATCAAGAATTTGAATGTAGTTATGGAAGATACATACACTTATTCCAAGTTAGCAAGATATAAAACAGAAAAAGACTGAAACGAGTAAGATAGCATTTAAGAAGCATGATCATGGAAATCAAGATAGCACTTACTCTTGGGAGGATAATAAAGCTACAGGGAGGGGAGCGTGCAGGGGCTTCTGAGGTGCTGGTTATGCTCGAGTACTTGATACAGGAGTGTACTTGCTTCATGAAAATTCACTAAGTTGCATGCTTATATTTTATATACTTTCCAGTACAAGTTAACTCTGTTTTACTGGAGTTATATGATCTGCAGTTCTAATCGGTGTCTGTGCGTGTGTGCATGTGTGCGTGTGCACGTGTGGCTGTTGGGTGATGGTGGTTTATCTAAACTGATCATATCTAAAACTATATCATGTTGAATTGTAGTGGAATTCTGAAGTGTTGAGATTTATTAATATTTTACTGTCAAATATGGACTTCCCTGGTGGGGAACTGTATAACATAAGTGGCTACCAGACTGTACCGTGGCCTTATTATTTAACATTACTCAGGAGGGGTAGAGTAGCAAATGAGACAGACAGGGCTGAACAGCTTATTATATGATGTTAAAGCAAAACATGGGCATTTTATGAAGTTATAAAACTTATTCAGCATGTCCTCTTTTAGCCATACATGTATGAAAGAAATATTCTCTCAACATTTTCAACATTTATTCATATTTTCTTGGAAGCAAACACGGGGTTGACATTCATTAACAGTTTGTAAGTCTTCTCAAAGCCAAACATCTGCTTGGCATCCAATGGTGTTCACAAACTTTTTTCTTTAAAGGAATGTCTGTTGAGCATTTATTAGCTTCATTTGTGCTTTATGACTACCCTTTAAGTGCAGAACATTTATTTAGGGAAATCTTTCAAGTTTAAGACAATCCCAAAAGATTCAAGAAGTAGATCTGTCTTGACCCTTTGCTTAATGCAGTCATGCTATGACACAGAGTATTCAAAGGGTCCCTTTAGACCTTTTCTAGGAGGGCCGGTTGATCAGACCAGGGTGAAAGGTTTTGTCTGGAATGCCACTCCTGAGTGACGACTCTCACTGAAGTCAAGTTGTTTTTTTTTTTTTTTTTTTTTTTTTAATGCACTATGGGGAAAATGGCCCAAAAGGGGGTTAAACTTTGATTAGAGATGTTGCAAGTCGGGAAAAATGCTTACTTCAATTTAACTTCTGCTTTTCAGAAGACATAAGTACATAAATTATGTAGAAGAACGGTGATTACTAGACAGTCTAAAAGCTGGAGGCTCTAGGCCAATTTTCAACCAACTGTCACAGAACATAAGTTTCAAAATATGTTTAAGCTAAACTGACAACTACAGAAAAAATGTAAAATTCTTTGAAAGGCTGGGTTATGTGAACTGATGAGGATCTCAGAAACCACATGCTATTTAACACACAGCAATACTTCCCTGCAACATTCCCACCCTCTTCTGGAGGGAATATTGAAAGAGGTAGAACAGATGCTTCCACAAATTAAGCTGATCCAAGCGGTAGACAGACCCGTCCCAGCATAGAGTGGCCCACAGAAGAAGGGTTTGTCCAGAAAGTGAAAGGGCCAGGAGAGGTCCTCTGGCCCAGCGGCTTTCAAGCTGGAAGGAAATAACTGAGAAGGTGTGTATGTGCACGGCTCTCCCACGGCTCTATGTCAGAGAAGCTCTACTCTCTGCTGCTTAGACCTCCAGGCTCTGTAGGATTTGAATCATTGCTATGTGCCAAGCTCTTCTTTTTACAGGTCACAAAACCAAAGCCAGAGAAATTCCACTAGGCGGCCAAAGTGCCAGAGAGGTAAAATTAGAACAAGAATTTTATGAATCCTCCGATAAAATGCCATTATATGTACCAATTATGCAAGCTCTAAGAACTTAGGGCATAAAATGTTGGTAACTGAGATGAGGAATTATTTATCTGGTACAGTAACGTTGCAGAATAGGTCTTGATTTTCGCTGGGCACAGAAATCTCCACAAGTCTTGGAGCAAGCCTTTCCCTCTCCTACCTGTGTAAGAGTTTTAGGGAGCTGTGAAGCCCCTAAAATGGTGAATTCAATTTTACATATTTGTGTATATGTGTATTTTGCGGGAGTGGTGGGGGGGTGGGGGGCGAGGGGTGTTGAAAATGATGCAGAGTTTTCATGTTCTTCAAACATCTGATCCCACCAAATGATGGAATTGGTGCATTTGAGCAAGGGAAAAGAAGGAAAGAAGGACCACAAGGAGTTTATGTTTATAACCAGGAAAACTGATCAGAAACTCCTCTAACGTTAGATGCATGTTTCCTATTAAACTATTCAGGTTATACAGGTAAGTGTACACAGAGGTAAAAACAAAACCTGCATGGTATCTATAAAAATACAGGACATGTTGGGCAGATAAAAACAGATTTCATTTTACTTCTTGGATTTTACATACTTAAAAAAATTACTTGAAGTATAACATGAAACCTCCCCTTTGTAAACCAAAACCAGGACTCCAAAGCCCTGAATAATTTTGGAACGAGGGGATTATTTCTGTCTCTGAATAGTCCCTTCAGAAAATGGCGGTGAGTGAGAGATATAATGACTACTGACTGAGAACAACTGTTTCTTTCAATTCAACTGTAGGCTTTTCAGGAAAAACGCTCATCTTTATAACTGTGTCAATTAGGCAAACACTGAAAACTGCCTCCTGCCCTCTCTGCTGATAATGTCAGGGAAGAAAGTGGCTGATGTAATCCTGAAGATGGAACTAATATTGAGAGCCTCATTACCCATTACGGGAAGGCTTTCCTCTCCACTTCCACTCTAGCTGTGGCCCAGAGCAGACTCTGGATGATTTTCACATGAGGACTGACCAAAAAAAAAAAAAAAAAAAAAAAAAGGAATATCAGAAAATAGTTGGGCGGGGAGAAACCCATAAAGACAGAATGAACACAAACAAATTTGTGAAACAGTAGTGTATTTTGAAATAATATTCAGTATCTGTCTGGAGTGTATGTTCTAATAGCAGAAAATAGAGAATTTCCTGAGGCTGGGAGACTGTCATCTTCTGGGAACCTGGAGTGCCACTTGCATTTAATGGTAAAGAAAGATCTACAGAATTGCCCACCTATTCCTCACAAGTGACAAAAGCGCATCATGGAAATTGTACTTCAAGGTTAGTAAGCTGAATGAGAGGAATACGGTCTGTGCCACTGGATAAAATGCCAGGAGGCACTAGGCGGCCAAGAAGGTGAACAGACATAACTGCAGCAGTGGCACTGATGAATTCTCAGCACCAGACTGGAAGTTGAACCACAGTCCTTAGGGGAAAAGAGAGAGTATGAAGGCACTCAGAAGAAAAAGCTGAGGAAAGATATTTTACTTAAAAAAAGAAAAAGCCCTAAAAACTCTAAATAAAACCCAGTGTCTGCATAGGGACCTTCAGGTCCTCAAACATGCATAAAACAGGATGGAGGGAGGAAGGGGCCACACACATCTTTATAAGCTCAGTTTCAGAGCTGAGTTGCACGTGCATGGCAGAGTGTGATTCCCTCCCAGGGACCTGGGCCCAGAGGAGCCCTGAGATCCATGTGACTTGTGAGCCATCCAGAACAAGGATCTCGGGAGAGAATTTCACAAGCTCACAACATATTTCTTCTCCCTTGACTCCGCTTTCTAGTGTTTCTCTCCCTCTGCTATTGTTTAATTTTGTGGTTCAACTTTTGGAAGAATGGTGGGAGGTACTGTGTTAAGCAATGCTCTAAGAATGAGATCAGCTGCAGGGACTGCATTATGAGAACTGGCCTCCCACAGCTTTCAAAGCAACTGTGATTCTACTTAAAAGGAAAAAAAAAAGGATACATGAAGGAGAGCAGGCAGGAAGTCTTATTCATCCTTGTAGGTGTGGCCCATCTGCTCAGCACACAGTAGGGCCAGACCAAGGGAACCGATCACTGAATCTAAAGAGCTCTGTATTCCGTTTTGTTTTCAAGCAGGAGCTAACAGTCATATCACTTAATGTGCTTTTGAGCAATCTTTTGTTGATCCTTGTGATCCCATTAGTGAAAGTGATTAACAACTAGATCTGGCACACAATTATCCTGATGGAAGGGTGTCAGAGTTGAACACTACTAAGACTTGGTCAAGAGATTAGCAAGGAATCAAGAAAGGTCACTGGAAAAAGCAGATTTTTAAAAAGCATGGTGATAGCAAAGTACAAATGAGACCATCAAGATAAATTAATCTCTAATTCTTTCTTCGTGATTAAGCAGAAAGTCTGAATATTACTAATATTAAGTATGTACAACATGCTATCCAAGAGCTGTTTTACAGCAACATTTATCAATACATACCACAGTGAAGAAAAATAAATGACTAAAGTAATACGATTCCTGGAATAAGCACTTTTAATTCTCTGAGTATAATTTCATAGGTTGAAAATGATGCTTTATAAAAGGTATTTATTAAGTTAGGTTTAAATATGTTTCACAAAATAGGTTCCAGCTGAAATTTCGGAAAGATCTACAAGGCATGGCTTACAAATGTGGAGGCAGATTATAGGCAGGATATTTAAGAGAATAAGCCCAGACAAAAAAGGTTTAAAAAGCATAACCTTCTTTTATCAGTAAATATATATTTTAAGATAATAAAAGAAAATATAAAACATTTAAAGATAATGTTAAAAGAACAAATTCTGAGAAATTCTTCAGAAGCCTTGCTAAGATTTCATCTCCCAGGAGGATAAACACTGGAGACACTACCACCTGGACCTGGTGTGACCAGCTGGTAAGACTCAGTAAGTGGATGGCAAAGAGGAAAATCCCCGGGTTCCACGGTGAAGACACTGGGCATAGTCATGAATACATTAAATTAATTAATTAATTTTAAAATATTTATTTGAGAGAGAGGGAGAGAGAGAGAGAAAGAACACGAGTGGGGGAGGATCAGAGAAAGAGAGAGGAAGAGAGACAGACTCCCAAGCAGGCTCCATGCTATTGGTGCAGAGCCCGACTCAGGGCTTGCACTCGTGAACTATGAGAACATGACCTGAGCCGAAACCAAGAGTCGGACGCTTAACTGACTGAGCCACCCAGGTGCCCCGTATTTATTTATTAAAAAAAAAAAAAATTATTTAATTATTTTTTATTTTAGAGAGAGGGAAAGGGTGAATGGGGGAGAGGGGCAGAAGGAGAGATAAATAGAATCTTAAGCAGGCTTCATGCTTAGCATGGAGCCCAACGTGGGGCTCCATCCCATGATTCTGGGATCATGACCTGAGCCAAAATCAACAGTTGGATACTTAACCAACTGAGCCACCCAGCTGTCCCATGAATATTCTTTCTTTCTTTCTTTCTTTCTTTCTTTCTTTCTTTCTTTCTTTCTTTCTTCCTTCCTTCCTTCCTTCCTTCCTTCCTTCCTTCCTTCCTTCTTTAAAATTTTTTAAGGTTTATTTATTTTGAGAGAGAGAGAGAGCACAAGCAGGGTAGGAGCAGAGAAAGAGAGGAGAGAGGAGAGAGGAGAGAGGAGAGAGGAGAGAGGAGAGAGGAGAGAGGAGAGAGGAGAGAGGAGAGAGGAGAGAGGAGAGAGGAGAGAGGAGAGAGGAGAGAGGAGAGAGGAGAGAGAGAATCCCAAGCAGGTTCTGTGCTGTCAGCACAGAGCCTGATGCGGGGCTCAAACTCAAGAGCCACAAGATCATGAACTGAGCCAAAGGCAGACACTTAGCCGACTGAGCCACCAGGTGCCCCATCAATACACTTTAAATTTTAGGATATAGGGGAACAATGAAGACAAAGATATGGGGAAGATTTTTTGACAAGAAGTTTGGGAAGGACTGGAGTGAATAGTTTACAAAAATGTAGTTCTATGGATTCAAGCCTTGATAACTCAAAACAGATTCTAACTTAGGAAATGAGCAATATCATAAATTACAGGAAAGAGGAATGTACAGTCAAGAAACAGTCTTGAGGAAAATGACCAAGCACCTCCCATCCTGCCATTCCCTAAAGTTAAGTCCTTGAAGCAGGATCTAAGATTGATGTGTAGAAAAGAGAACATTTACAGAAATTACCAAACATGGAAATGTAGGTAAATAACTGATTTTGAACACAGGAGATGGCAATAAACTTGTTGATTCAAATTATGAAAAATAATTACTAATGATCACTAAGACTCTGCTACCAAATTCTATTCCAGGTTGTAAACCTTCAGTCTTGAGTGAGTGAAATAACAAATAACCTGACATTTACAAATTCTGGATAGAATCTGGAAGTTCAAAAATCAAGAACTTAGGAGCAAGGTGCTCTTTACTGAAATCTGACAATATTAAGGAGAACTTACCTGCAGCAAATAACAGCTTTGCATGACAAAGCCAAGTCCAGGAAATACTGTCTTACTCCAAAAGTTAAGGCATACTTGAGGGTTTTCCCATCAATTATAAGAGCAAAATCATTCTCTTTTCGAAGAGCATCACCAAGGGTAGTGCAGTGGCGACTGAGAGTTTCCCTTGTTGCCTGTAAAATCAAACAAACACTCTCAACATTTTGCTCCCATTCGTTCTACTAAGATGCCTTCAGGATGTTCAGCAACTACATTTAGTTATTTTTAGTGCTTTTCTGTTTTAAATTGCTTTCACATAACTCCACTCATTCTATTCTCACAAAAGTTCCTCAAAGGAGATTGGACAAATGTTATCAGAAGAAATAAATTACTCCATTAAAGTCACACGTCTGTGCCTACCAGAGTTGGGATTACAAATCACTGATTCCTCTGCAATCTTTGCTCATTATTCTAACCACACAAATCACAGTCCTGCAAAAATATTTTCACTAAATTATCTTATTACAAAACAACAACACTGTCCTAATTTATGAACTAGTCAAAATTGCTTAGCCATGAATCCAAGGGAAAAGTTGAAGAATATAATTTAAATAACTTATTTTTTCAGAATTCCTCAATGCTACTGAAACTTAATTCCCAGTAACCAAGAGGGGAAATGCAGTATCTGTCATCTCTTGCCACTTCACAAATTGGTTTCTATAACTTTAATCATGATTTCATGATGCTGTATTTCAGTTAGGGATGGGGACATGTGGCTTGGTAATCTTGATGGATCAAATAAAAGAACCCCTCCCATCAATAAAGAGTATTAAAAACCTTTAGTATCAAGGAAAGCTTTGTTCACCTCAACTATACAGAGGGGTTGTATTTATCTCCCTCGTCAAGAACTGCTTTCTCAGCTCTTCAAAGGCAAAAAGTTTCAAGATATTTAGCTTCCCTGCCCCCCCTGCCCCAAATCCTATAGACTCTTCCTATAACCTAATGGTGTCGGCTTTCTGTTTTACAAGAGTCCGAACACTGAGAAGAAACAGAACACTGGCTCTGCACAAGGAAATATAAGGAACAATTCCTCTACTACTGGAGTTGTTCAGAATGCTAGCCTGCAGTTATTTATATAATAAATACAATAAATATATATGTATATATATATTTGTACTTATTATGTATATATATACATATATGTATATATGTATATATACACATACATATGTATATGTATACATATATATTATTATGTATACATATATACATATATATATATATAAAATAAAGTCTACCTTTAATAAAAGTACTTTTAATTTTTATTGCATTTGTGGGACATAATTATTGTTCCAATTTAAGAATGTGGCACTGTTTTTTCAGTTGCACTCACAAACAGGGAAGTAAAGACATAGGGAATTAAAATGTTTATTGGAGATTTTTGAAGGTGTTTCTGCATTCATATTTGAATGAGGTTCACACTGTGTTCTGGGATTTCAAAATCTGTTTATCAGAATAATATAACCACTTTGTGCCGTAAAGTAAGCCTGCCCAAATTTCCTAATACTGGAACTTCACTTAACGTCTCCCCTGTTCCTCATGATCTACAGTGACACTAAGGACCACCATGCAGCAGCATTCTCTACAAAACTTTTGTTTATACTTTACATCCAGGGGAAGTAGCTGTTTGAATTTACAGGCTTTATCCTCCTATTTCCTGCTAAAAAAATTTGGTCCAAGAGCACTTGAGAAAAGAAAGTGAAAATTTCAGAAAAATTCTGCAAACAAAATTTACTAATGACAATACAGATTACTCTAGATTGCCTTAAAAACAAATGAACAAAGACTAAACGAGCAAGTAAATGAATGAACTGAGAAAAAAGATAAAAATAAAATACTTAGCACATAGTACATACAAGATTCTAATGGCTATGCATACGCATACATTTAGTAAACACTTGTTATAACCCTATGCAGAAGGCATCATTGCTACCCCCATTCTTTTTTTTTTATTTATTTTTTTTTATTTTTTAATATATGAAATTTACTGTCAAATTGGTTTCCATACAACACCCAGTGCTCATCCCAAAAGGTGCCCTCCTCAATACCCATCACCCACCCTGCCCTCCCTCCCACCCCCCATCAACCCTCAGTTTGTTCTCAGTTTTTAACAGTCTCTTATGCTTTGGCTCTCTCCCACTCTAACCTCTTTTTTTTTTTTTTTTTCCCCTCCCCCATGGGTTTCTGTTATGTTTCTCAGGATCCACATAAGAGTGAAACCATATGGTATCTGTCTTTCTCTGTATGGCTTATTTCACTTAGCATCACACTCTCCAGTTCCATCCATGTTGCTACAAAAGGCCATATTTCATTTTTTCTCATTGCCACGTAGTATTCCATTGTGTATATAAACCACAATTTCTTTATCCATTCATCAGTTGATGGACATTTAGGCTCTTTCCATAATTTGGCTATTGTTGAGAGTGCCGCTATAAACATTGGGGTACAGGTGCCCCTATGCATCAGTACTCCTGTATCCCTTGGATAAATTCCTAGCAGTGCTATTGCTGGGTCATAGGGTAGGTCTATTTTTAATTTTCTGAGGAACCTCCACACTGCTTTCCAGAGCGGCTGCACCAATTTGCATTCCCACCAACAGTGCAAGAGGGTTCCTGTTTCTCCACATCCTCTCCAGCATCTATAGTCTCCTGATTTCTTCATTTTGGCCACTCTGACTGGCGTGAGGTGGTATCTGAGTGTAGTTTTGATTTGTATTTCCCTGATAAGGAGCGACGTTGAACATCTTTTCATGTGCCTGTTGGCCATCCGGATGTCTTCTTTAGAGAAGTGTCTATTCATGTTTTCTGCCCATTTCTTCACTGGGTTATTTGTTTTTCGGGTGTGGAGTTTGATGAGCTCTTTATAGATTTTGGATACTAGCCCTTTGTCCGATGTGTCATCTGCAAATATCTTTTTGCTACCCCCATTCTGCAGATGAGAAACAGGAGACAGAATTTAACTTCCTTGCCCATGAACACTTGGCTACTAATGGGTGAAATCAAACTCAGAATTAAAAAAGTTCTGTGCTAGCTTGCCTTTCTCCATATAATCCAGCAAAAATAAATAAATAAATAAATAAATAAATAAATAAGTAAATAAAGAGTAAAAAAAAAAAAAAAGAATTAAAAAAAAACCCCACCCCAACTTGAGACAGTACCAGACACAGCAACTTATAAATGGAATGCCCACATCATTCCCTCTGTTGTTTCCCTAGAGCTCTCATCATCTGTCTCTCATCTCGTCTTTACTGCCAACAGAGATTTCTCTTTATAAAACAAATGTAAAACACAAACCACATCTCTTGCTCTGAAATTTTTCTATGGCTTCCTACTGTTTACACTGTAAAGTCCAAACTCTTAAATCGGCATTGAAGACTCTCTGAAATCTAGGCCCAACTAATTTTCATTCATATTTCCCTTCACAGTCTTGACCCCTTCATGCCGTCTTTGGAATGCCCTTCCCTTCAGAGGTTAGTCTATCACCTTCTAAACCAAGTTTATCCACTAAGCCCTCCCAGACTTGGCCCATGTGACCAAGTGTAACTCACTCTAGGCCAGCAAAGTCTTCAGTTCCTTGAAGGGAGAGAGTACGTTTAACCCATTTCTCAGCAGCAAACATATTGCCCATGATTACAAATGCTTGGGAATTGCCAATGTATTGAATGAAAGCACTGATAAATTCTGATTTCTTTCTACTGGCAGCTCTTCAATTCCCTGTCTTTTATCACTTCTGATTTGAGAGTGAGTGAGCGTGTGCATGCATGCGCGCGTGTGTGTGTGTGAGAGAGAGAGAGAGAGAGAGAGAGAAACAGAGAGACAGAAACAGAGAGAGGAAGAGAGGGAGGGAGGGAGATCTTGTCTTGCTTGCTCCTTAATTTTTTAGAGAACAATCTATCACTTCAACAGTCTTTCAAACCAAGGCATTGATCACTAAAATGCCATTGTATTTTTTATGCTTTTGCCCATGTGACTCTTGGGCTGAAAACCCAAATGAAAGCTGAGGTAGAGCCCAGGAGAACTCCACATTTCCTTAAAGATCAGCGGCAGAGCAAGACTGAAAGTCAAGTGAGCCCTGAGCCTTGTAAGCTCCCGTATTAACTGAAGCCATGGGACGAGGTCCGGTGCATCCTCCTACTCTCTCTCCTTTTGAAAAGTGTTCTCTGACACCTTGAAATGTGTTGAGAACTGTCTTATTTGTAGCATTAGTACCCAATGGGTTTCCTTGGTGATTTTCACAGATCTTCAGCAAATCAAAAGGTGTCAGGACATGTAATAGGGGCAACATTTCAGAAGGTGAGTCCAAGAACTTCCCACTGTGAATTTTCCAGGCGGCCCACCTAGAGTGCAGGGTGACAACAAAAAGCTGCAAACATTTCCTTATTTTAGTTTATAGCTTTCTTTTGTAAGGAGCTCTGTTGTTGGCTGTTACATGTTATATTTTACTCTTATTTATACTGCCAGGAGTATTTTAAAATTATTTTATTTATGAAAGTTTATTGCTTCTCCCCTAAGCCTGGGAGCCATACTTTATGGCCACATTGCATTGAAGCTTATCTCCTGTAGCTAGAAATAAATTTATTAGTATATTAGCTGTTGCTTTGTTTTCTTTTTGGCTACTGGAGGGGGAAATGTTTAAACATTTAAACTTAGTGACATGTGAAAGTGAAAATATATAAATGAGAAGCTAAATCAGAAAAAGGATAAAGGACCACAGAGTAGAACAAAATGAAAGCTCTGTAATATCTCCTTATTCTACACAGTCTTATTTGTGGGCTGAAAGAAAAGGAGTGTGTGTTGCCATAACCATGGCTGGTGTGAGGTAAAGGCAATTTGGGGACACAGATAGGCGAGGGGCAAGGCAGGGGTCCAGGTACCTTACTCGGCAGCCATACAGGTGAGGGAGGGAAAGTAGGATTTGTGTGCTTTCTCTTACCCATATGGGTAAGTGTCCCTTACCCATATGGACACTCCAGTCAATCCTTCAGCTCAGCTCCCCCTCCCCTAAGCCCTGCACACAGCCAAGAGCTCTTTAGAAGCTCTTAGCCCCTGGACCTCCTGCCATGCTTTCCTGCCTCGCCAATTCACAGTTTAGGCCACAACCAACACTCTCCTTGGTTCTTAGTCTTGACAACATGGAAGGGAAAAACCACCTCACTACGAGGACAGGCTCTATTCCAGCTCTCTCCTCTTGCATGGGTGCTCATTACCACTAATCCATGCTTTCATCCATGCCCACTGGATTCCATTTTCCCACAGGCTACTCCAGACCCTTTCTTCTCCCTAGATTCCGAATTCGGCCCTTGTCACGTCAGCCAACATCTATCTGCTTTACTGAGAACGTTTATGCCAGGAAGAATTCCCTCAACTTTCCTTCCTCAACCTCAAAACTTCCCTTTACTTTTTTCTCCCTAATTTTTGAGGCAGGGGAAGAAATGAATTTTTCTCGCCTCTGGTCCCTCCACTTTTCTCTTGCATCTTCCTTCTCTCCATTGTCACTGTTTCTCTCCCTTTAGGACTGCAAACTAAAAACAGTGAACAAATGAACGACCATGGCTCTATTGCTCCTGAGTCCTCCAGGTGACAGGGGTGCTACTATCTTTCGGACTGTCCACATACTTGTTTATACTTCTACAACACAGCACGATGTATAGTCATTTATCTCTTCTTCCCTTTGGGACTGAAGCCTCTGACAAAGAAATAAAGGCTTTGTAATGAAAGAATAACCAAATTATTAATGATTGCAGAATACCTCGTGGGAAGTTACAATAGTTTTTGTGTGACTATTTTGAAGATTGCTTTTGTTGAGTATACAACTCCCGTGTTTTATAAAACTCCAAGAATGTCTTGGATATTTTTTTTAAGATTTTACTTTTTTGTAATTTTTTTTAACTTTTTATTTATTACTGAGAGACAGAAAGAGACAGACGTGTGAGCAGGGGAGGGGCAGAGAGAGAGGGGGAGATGCAGAATCTGAAGCAGGCTCCAGGCTCTCAGCGGTCAGCACAGAGCCCAACATGGGGCTCGAACTTATAAACCGTGAGAGCATGACCTGAGCCAAAGTCAGAAGCTCAACTGACTGAGCCACCCAGGTGCCCCAAAGTGCTTATCTTCCTATAGAGGAAATGGACAACAAGGTGGTAGTGATGATCTAACATCTCTTTCTGTCTCATAGAATATAAATTGTCTAATAAAAATAATAAACGCCTAGACTAGCTATTTCATGATCAAGCAAGGTTATGCAACAGTGGGCCAAGTAAACAATATTTATTTGCTTTCTAAGAAATATGCTTAGAAAAGAAAAAGAAAGAAAAATGCTTGGCAGATAATTAGGCCAGTAGAATTCCTCATAAAGACAACTCTGACCAGAAGGCTTTCATGGAGTTCTGTTTCAATCTTTAGGGGATAGCCTGGAAAAATAGGTAACATGTTCATATAAAACCCTGCAATAAAACAAAACAAAACAAAACAAAATAAAATAAAATAAAACAAAATAAAACAACAAACTTTAAGAAATCAGAGACTTGTAGCTTTATGGCAATCTTTTTCAGTGCTTTTACATGACGTTTACCAAGGAAATCCTTGATAAAAACCACATAGGGGAGCCTAGACAATGAAATCTGACACAATTTTACAGTGAAACAAATTGAAAGCCCCGATTTGTTTGGAAAGTATCATAGCATGCAAGATGTCACTTCCATTTTGGCAAAAACTCTGCTTGGAACAGTCTAAAGAACCCAGAGGCCAGATGTGCAAAGAACATGCTAGGCCACCTAAGAACTATGTTTTTGATGGCCTAAAATGTAATGTTGTAGAAAGCACCTGCATAAAATGGCTCTTTTCAGCCATTTTTCTAGTCTTTGGTTTTTTTTCCTGATTCTTTTCAGAGGTTTATACATAGACAGTCTTACTTAGGAACATATCCAAGGAACACCCTCACAGAGAATGTGGAAATACCCCTAAGGAAAGGAAAATAAAAGCCTTTAGCCTTTGACTAGAAGACTAGTTGGCCAACTCTCACTAGCAGAGATGAGGTAAAGATTACAGATAAATGTTCCAATATGCCAGGCCTCATGGTGGTGACTTCCACACTGTGCTCCAGGACCTGTTACTTACAGGGACAATAAGTGATGTTTCATCACTCATCTACATCCCAGAGGGTATCATCAGCAAGGCCAAGCCAGAATGGCAAAAGCTAAAGGAAAAAGGTATATTTATTTATCACAAAGTATATGTTGGTGTTTGGGTGACTACAGACACTTGGCATTTATATTTCTTCCTGGCAATCTGTTAAAGTATGTGCAGGTCAAATGATAAACTTATGTTTTAAGGAGAATTCTATTCCCAGAAAGGAAAAGTGATATATCAACATTCTGAATTACACGTTGACTTTCAGACACAGTATTTAACAATGTATTTCATTGTTCTTGGATTTATTCTTTTCCTTCATGAGTTCATCACCGGTTAAGTGAAATAAGCATACGATTGGGGCTAATGATGAATCACACTTGGGAGACACACAACTCTCACCCTTGTCAGATGGACTGAAGTTTATGAAGCTTGTACTTCTTGGTTTAGTGGAAACACCACAGGTTTCTGTTTTCACTTGCTTCCCATAAAAAGGGCAAAATGCAACCCAACGCTACAGGAAAACACCTGCAGGGATCTTGCTGAACAAGGATGGCGACTCTGCTAAAACAAGATAATTTGCTGGAAGCTGGGCCACTGTAAACTTGTCAGCTGATGTGCAAAGTCACCAACTGATGCAGAGAAAGCAGGCATCAGTATACAATGTGCAAATGCACAGCTATAAAAAAGCGGACTCTTTTTGTCAGAAAGTCAAGGGTGGCCATGAGGGTTCACAAGATACTTCTGGGCACTGATCACATCTGAAGCAAGATCACGAAGCCATGTTGTAAAGAACTAACATTCCAGAAGCTAGAAGGCAATAATATGGTATCAGAATGGCACTGTTCTGCCCTTTATGGATATCTTTATTTGTAGGTTATTTTACTTCTTGGAATCAAACTTTTCTCATTCATGAGATTGGGTTAATATCTGTTTTGTAGGGTTATGGTAGGGACAAAATAGCTCTTTTAATTGTGAGTCAAGCACCCAACCCAGTGCTTGGCTCATAGCTGACATCCAAAAAGACTAGTTCTTTCCCTTCCTCTGACATTAGGTTTAATGGAGGTACCAACATCTGATAAAGAAGGATTCTCAAAGTGTCAAATACTGTACAATATTAGTACAATACAAGTGGTATCATGAGGAGAATTGTAAGTTTCCTTTTGAAATTTTCCACTGGCAATTTATTTCAATCCACTTAACATTCAACTCTACCAGCCACTTCTGCCACATGAAAAGTATCTGGAAATCTGTCTTGCCCTCAACTCTAGAAAAGTTAGCATTACTTCTTCACATACAGCATATGGCTCTTGCTATATGGCAGGAAGATGACTATTTATTTATTTATTTATTTATTTATTTATTTATTTTTAAACATTTATTTATTTTTGAGACAGAGACAGAGCATGAACGGGGGAGGGTCAGAGAGAGAGAGGGAGACACAGAATCTGAAACAGGCTCCAGGCTCTGAGCTGTCAGCACAGAGCCCGACGCGGGGTTCGAACTCACAGACCACGAGATCATGACCTGAGCTGAAGTCAGCCGCTTAACCGACTGAGCCACCCAGGTGCCCCGGAAGATGACTATTTATATAACTAAACTAGATTGTTTTTCTTTAACAAATTAGTTTGCCCCAATCTGATAGAACTCTTGAGTGGAAAATAACTTGAAAGTTATAAACTGACTTGGCGTTTTTCTGTGTGTGTGTGTATAGATGCTCACATCAATATATATGTTAGACTTTAAGCTCCCATAAAGAATGCAAAATTATATATATGTAAAGTTACATGCAATAACATTAAACATGCAAATGTGATTCATAAATACTAGGTTTAAAATAGCTAATGATAAAGAAAACACACAGGCTGGGGCGCCTGGGTGGCTCAGTTGGTTAAGCGTCTAACTGTTGATTTTGGCTCCCATCATGATCTCATGGTTCATGAGATTGAGCCCTCCATTGGGCTCTGCACTGATAGCGTGGAACCTGCTTTGGATTCTCACTCTTACCCCTCCCCCTCTCATCCCCCCCCCCCCAATAAATACATATATTTTTTGTAAAAGGAAAAAAAAACCCACAGAGGCCTTGCTTTGCTGGCATGTTCTTAAGATATAACACCATAACTTAATTTTATAGATATGTTTTGTTTTTTAATAGCAGAAAAATAAATATTTCCTGGGGGGGGGTGAAAAAAACCTTACTTTAACTTGCTAAAGGTCTACCTTTTAAAACCTATTAGAAGTTAATTTAAAATGTCAAATAAGAGAATATATATATAAGAATCTTAAACTAACACATACTTTATTAGCTGTTTTTGTGGTTTGTGGCCTCACCTCATCATCATTTAAGCCATGAGGTATTTACAAATTTATGGTCAAATAACATTTCATTCTTTCTCTACTTTTACACTTTCCAAATGTTCACACCCTCAAATTACAAATTAACAGAACATTCCAAGAACATTCTTAATAATACATTATGACCATATCAAGTATGGACAATGTTAGCAAGTTCTTAAAGAGTGAGTTATGACTCCCATAATAGCAACATGGATAAACCACTGGGTGTTACTTATTTTTCGACAATGTGTTATTGATTCAGTGGAACACTGGACCTTCCATATACGCCTGTATAACACATATATCCACTATTCCACTGGCTACTGCTGGCAGCAGTAAGTTGTAAAGAATGTATGCCTGAGAGTAGAGAGAAACTACATTTATATATAATTGGTCCATTTAGTATTCATTCCAGTAGAATCACCAGCATTCTTGGACATAGTTTTTGACTAAAAAGCTTTGGTGTTTTTAAACTCCCAGACTATATGAGAACATAACCCTAAAAAACGTATTTGTATAGAACCAAACTAATGTAGAGTAATTTTTCCAAAGTGGATAAGGGCAGACAGAAGGTGAAATCATTAAAAACATATGGTCAAAGAGGTCCTCCAAAACCGCTTAGTGGAAAGCAGCCAAGGGAATGCATTTAATCAATACATATTGCTAAATATAACGAAGAGGGGAAAGAGACACACAAAAAATTCCCATGCTTTGCTGATACACAGGTACGGGTTTTCCACGGTGGGAATACATATAAAACACTGTAACTGAGGAAACAGTCCGATCTCCCAGCAGGGTCACGTCATCAGAAAGGTTAGGGGTCACAAAATGGAAGGTAAGAAGAGGACACTGTGGCGCTGGATAAATTGCTCTTGGCCCCTGGGCAGAGGTTTGGGATGTGGGATTATGATCGGTTCCATCAGGCAAATAACTCCTTATGAGGCATCTAGTCTCACTTGGGGTATGCTAGAGAGAGAGAGGCAGAGAAGTGTCGAATCTGGGTCTGAGGCTACGGTTCAGTGTTGGGGTATGGGCACGCAGCAAAGAGAAACAAATCCAGTGAAAGGAAGGAAGAGTGAGGTAGGGGATATAATTATATCATTTAAATAGTTTTGTGGATAAAGGCTTTTACCCAAGTTCTCATGGTAATTATTTTAAACCACCACTGAAAGCCTCCTAAACACTTATTTTGAGCTTGGTATTAAATATTCTCTGGTGGCGGCAGTGACTTAAACACAGAAGGAAGAATTCTAGAGGAACTCGGTCGGCAGACATCCAGTCTCTCATACTGTCTTCGATTCAGCCAGGAAGAGGATGCTCAGAACATACAGCTGCCTTTTTTTTGGGGGGGGGGGGGGAGAAATATGCAAATTACCAAATCAATGGTTTGGAGAAAGTTAACAACCAGGAAGCCTGTGAGAAATTGTTACCCCCACAAAGAAAGAACCACAAAGAAAGCTAATGTTGGGTCCATTTTCCTAATGATTTGAATTAATTAATGTAGGAATGCAGAAGAATCATTATCTGCTGTATATTCTCAGTGCAAACCCCAAATCCATACCGTTTCCATTATTTCATAGGTACATTCAATAAAGTCTTCCATACAGTCATTGTGTGAGTACAATGAAACGTAGTCTTTCCCGAGTTCCATAAATACAAGATGCCCAAATGCCACAGTTTTCCAGAAGAGCATCTGTCTTTCAGCTGCTTTGTAGTCCTAGTGGTGAGTGGGAAAGGAGGTAGGAACAAAGTAGAGGGACAAGGCAGAAAACGTGGGGGATGCCTCCCAGAATGCTTCTTCCTGTGACTGTCTCCGCTGCCACTGGAGAAGGTATGGTTATTTAAAAACAAAAGGAAAAGGGGTGCCAAGGTGGCTCTATTAAGCAGCCCACTTAGGCTCAGGTCTTGATCTCAGGGTTCACGAGTTCGAGCCCTGTGTCAGGTTCTGTGCTGACAGCTCAGAGTCTGGAGCCTGCTTCGGATTCTGTGTCTCTGTCTCTCTCTGCCCCTCCCTCGCTCATGGTCTCTCTCTCTCAAAAGTGAATAAAAACATTAAAAATTTAAAAAAAGAAAAAGAAAAAAATGGTTTTGGACTTAGAGCGATCTAGGTCAAAGTGCTGGATTCTGCACTTGCTAGCTGTGTGAACTCCAAAGTCTCTGTATGTGAGACGAATTCTGCCAGCACAGAGCAGCAGAGTTAATGTAGGCAGATACAGCTGGCACACAGTAGGTTTCCTCTAACCTGTCAATTGCATGGTTGTGCTGACTCATCAAAAGAAATGGGGGGTGGAGATGCAAAAAAAGTCACAGGGCATGGCCTGCTACCCTCAAAAATGTCAACAAGCTGTGGGGAGAGTGGCAGGGACACAACGGTTAGAAAGCATTTATCTGTAATTCTAGGACTCAGGGAACTCTTGGAGGAGTTCAGATGTTCAGCCAAAAGAAAAGAGAGAGAGAAAGAGAAAGGGAGAGAGATAAAGCATATTCAGGCTTGCGGGTAGGAAGAATTTCTCAAGACAGAAATACTATGAATTTGTGAACAATTTCACTGAGGATTCTGCACAGCAGCCAAGATTACGGAGTTCTGTTTAAGGAAAGGGGACACATTTAATTTTTATGAGACCAAACAATGTGTTTGATGGAACTTTTTCAACCACACACTTTGGCTTGTGGCAGGCAGCATCCTCAATCAGAGGAAAAGAGAACAGATTATTTGTTCATATGCTCTTTTCATTTTTTGTAATGTTTACATTTGTTACTAACTCATTTCTTTCAAAAGTAACAAAGTTGGCTTTCTTGGCTGAGAGCTATTTGGAGGAAGCGGTGTGTCAGACACTATTTCAACAATCATCCTGCAATGGGACGCTATAAAAATGTAACTTTGCTTCTGATAGGGATATATTAACACCTTGAAAGTTAAACTAAGATCTTAAAATTTTCAGGCCCAAAAGCTGAAACAGCTTTGCTAATGGTGAAAGAAAATTCCCAATACTAACGCCGCCATGCTGGCAGTGGAGGAAAACTCAGTGTGGTTTAAAAGCTGCCTAAACTGGTTTTCAAAGCAATACAAAATGTATTGTACTGGACTCATGGGACACATCAAGACAAAACCTGAAGTAGCCCCAATTCTCTTTGGTCCCCCCTCCTTTTCTGGAGTCAAGTCAGTAACTTGCTTATTCTGGATTGCTTTCAGAGGCCATTCAACAGTGGCTGGTTCCCCAAACGGTGAGGTTTGTCTGCGTAATACATAGAAGTCGAGCTTAAAAGGATACAGATGACAACCTCACCATTTATGTCATGAATGTCCTGTAAGTTATACTTGAGGCTTACACGGTGTTAGAAAATCAAATTCAGCTAGGAAAAAAAAAAAAAAAAAAAAAAAAAAAAAAAAAGACAATGCCAGAAAGGGCTTTATTTTAGCAAGGTGTTGAAAAATATATATTCTTAGGCTTGTTAATACCAAATGTGGTTAACAATTCATTTTCTGTACAATAATATATCAGTGAGGAAAAACACTGATATCCATAATCAAACCTGGGAGTCATATGTTCAAATTAAGGAGAGACGTTTAAGTAGTGAGAAGGAAGGCTGTTTAAAATCACCTCTTAAGGGGCTGGGTAGGGGGGCACCTGGGTGGTTCAGTTGGTTAAATGTTTGACTCTTGATTTTGGCTCAGGTCATGTCTCATGGTTGGTGAGATCAAGCCCTGAGTGGGGCTCAGAGCTGACAACACAAGGCCTGCTTGGAATTCTCTCTCCCTCTCCACCTCTCCCCTGCTCTTTCTCTCAAAAATAAATAAATATTTTAAAATCAAATCAAATCAAATCACCTCTTAGAGCAGCTGGCAAGAAGATGCCCCTCCCCCTCCACGCCCCGGGAATAATCATGCTAAAAGAAATAATAATTATTATGGTTATGATAATGGTCCATATTTTTAAGTGCTTACCATATCTTGGTTGCTGTTTACAAGTATTTAAAAGGTACTGTTTTATTTAATCCGCACAATGTACCCCATAGATGGATATTATTACTATTTTTGTTTTATAAGAGTAGCTGGCAGCTGAAGCCCAGAAAAATCTATTTGCTTAGACTCCGGAATCCAAGTACTTTGATACATCCTCAAATGCTGATTAGCACTGGAGGTCAAGGTGAACTTTTAGAATGGGCATAATGGTATCTGCCTACTAACGTTGTCAAGTTTAAGTGTGATTGTTCCTATAAAGTCCTTATTCCAGTACCTAGTACAAAAAATAAGCTTCATAAACCTAAGCTAGCCTTTTTCTTAGGACTAGAACTATCCCGCAGGGGTAGCAGTGTTCTCTTTTCACAAAAAGTCAGAAAGCTGCATTTTCCTTTGGGATCCATTCACTACCTCCCATATATTTGGTGCTGACTCCTCATCAGGCTGAATGTGAATGTCTACAGCAGCATAGACTACCTAGAAAAACTGCCCAGGTGATCTCCAGGACAGGTAGGCAGGGATTCTTGGGAGTTCAACTAGAAAACACTGGAAGCCTTTGACTATGAGTGTAGGAAATTATTTCTCCAAGCTCTCTACATACATATTTAACCATCATTCCTGTTAATTCAATAAATATATAGTAAATAATTTTCTCCTCTGCTCTTTTTTGTTTCCTAGGGAAGCCGGACAGTAGAAAGGAAAATGGATTTACGATCCAGCCCTACCTCCCAGGACACATCCAACAACTGTCCATGTAAAAGAAATGCTATAAGAAGGAGAGATCAAGGTTAAGGGTATATTATGTGAGACTCAGAAAGATTGTTCTGGCACCTATAGAGTTAATGGCTTAAGAAATTATGGTCCCTCCCATTCACCCGAGACTTGACAGATGAGAACAGTGGAATCTGGATGTAGAGAGCTTTTTGTACATTTTGAAAGGCCTTAATTAGATACTGGGAGCTAAAGACAAATTGAGATTCCCTAGTTCTTAGCTCACATTTTTAGACATTTCCAGTTTTAGCAGACAGACTTTGAACAAATCATGACAAATTAAAGATATAAAAGCGATGCTAGAAGAATCCCTTCAAGCTAGGTCATTAAGTGGAAGGGGTTTCTGAGAAGTGGGATGTCCGCCCCCCACCCCAGCCCCGGGAATAATCATGCTAAAAGAAATAATAATACTCATGGTTATGATAATGGTCCATATTTCCTGGGCATTGCTAAGGAATTACAGAAGAAGTACAATATACCCTTCATGCCAGGAATTTGAAATTCCTGCCTTTGCAGACCCTTAAAGAAATGTCTCATACCACGAAAACAGTCAGAACTTCTAATAAAGCGATTCAAAGTAGCACAGTAAAAAATTATATAAGTATATTACCTAAATGATCAATTTATTACAAATATCTAATAGATTTTGATCAACTTTAAGAGGATTCTTTAGAAAAAAAATTTTTTTTAAGTTTATTTTTGAGACAGAGAGAGACAGTGTGTGAGCAGGTGAGGGACAGAGAGAGGGACAAAGAATCCGAAGTAGGATCCAGGCTCCGAGCTGTCAGCACAGAGCCTGACCCAGGGCTTGAACTCACGAGCTGTGAGATCATGACCTAAGCTGAAGTCAGTTGCCCAACCGACTGAGCCACCCAGGAGCCCCCAACTTCAGAGGATTCTTAATGGCGTGGACCCATGAAATTCTTACTTTCTAAACTAAGAGAAAAACATGATCAAGGTTCCTAACAAACTCTTTTGCTGACACTGTTAATGTTAAATGGTAGCTTGGTAGGTAACTGGGTGCAAGCACCCGACTGTGCTCCGGGCAGCTGCTGGCAGTGGAGACCGCTCTTGCCATGAAGGAAGCCAGGGATGGGCAGATGCAGAAAAGCCCGTCAGATTTCCCTATCAGATCTGTGGAGCAAGACTTTCATTCTGTATTTTCAACTGTGGTTTGGTTTTATATATTTACTTAAAGGTTTTAAAAATGCTGAATGGCCATTAATTTTTCAACACAGATAACTGTACTGAAACTCAAAATGAGAAAATTAGAAGTCCAAATAACTTTTTTTTTTTTTTGGACATGCGCTAGATTATGGGAAGACAAAAAAATTCCTTTACTGTGATTGCCAGGAAAAAGTCTTTTCTATTTGGAAACTCAAGAGCCTCAAATATAATAGTTTACTTATACAAGTTGAAAAAGAAGATTCAACTTTAAAATGTTAACAGTATTAGGAGTATCTTGGTATAAAATTTGCACAGTTCATAGCACTAGGTATCACTTCTGCAAAAGAAGATCCACATTTATATCTTAGGAAAAAAATGAAAAGATGGGGGAATAATGTATCTTTCATAATAAAAATGGTCATTATGCAAAACAACTTGCAGGCTACCGAAATAATATTTTTCTACAAAATTTTATAATATCTCTTTCTCGTACGTGCCATGCCCTGTACTAATCATGGCAGTCCTGTGCCAACGGTAACATTATCCTTGCTTTGCAGGCAGCAAAATTGGCTCAGAGCAGTTACCTAATTTCAATCTGCCCAGGGTCCCACATTCAGAATAGGGCAGAACTGTAACATTTAATGGAATAATTTAAGTGCGTTCATTAAAATTGCCACTTGATGAAACATACACCCACAATCTATTTACTGTTGTATTATTTCCTGAGACATTACGTTCCTACTAAGTTTATTGCTTAAATGTTAATTATTTGTTTGTGCTGATGGAATCGGAATCCCATAGTGTATCCTCATCAGTACAATGTGAATACACAGGATGCTTTTCTTTTCCGTGACAATGGAAAATAAATAATGATGTATCTGCAGGCGTTCTAGCACATCTCATGATTTCCTTGAAATCTCAGCTGTGGATTTTATGACACAAGACCTGAAGGAGCTATGCAAAGTGATGTGTCCTTTCCTGCTGAGAAGCAAATGAGTGCACCAGAGAGGGTCTGACCCCAAACAGCCAGATTTGTAAAGTCACCACTTAACTCCCTGGGAGAACAGCCTGCCCCCGCCAGCAGGGAGAGAATGCATGGCGGTCCAGAGCTGGATAAATGAGTGCTAATCCGTCAGCCAGGGTTTGCCTATGATCTTCCACACTACATTGTCACTTGAATCGCTAAGAACCTTTCTAACTACTTTACTTTAAAAATACCAGGTAAGATCGAGTACTGCCAAATTTAAAACTGATACACAATATATATTTTTTAAAGGGAAACCCTTAATTGAAAATTACTCTGTGACTTAATTCTCAAGTGTTTATGGAGTACTTATGGGGTAGGCAGTCTGCTGGGCATTGAGAGAGGCCGGCAAACCAAAATACATAGACACGGACCTGCTTTCCTGAAATTGAGTATTCCCTTGAGAGTCCTAGCTATGTTTGGTCCCGTAGAAATAGGGAGTGCAGGTACCCCTTGAGGCAGTTATGTCTTAGGAGTTACCACTCTGAAAACTCCAAAATGCAAGTAAATGCCACTGGCTTAACAATACATGATGCAGCACGCTGACTATCTTCGGTATTTCCCTTTACTTTTTTATTCTTGAGATTACTAGTTTTATCACTCGATACCCGCAACACAAAAAGAACGTGCTCATCCCAGTTGGAGAAAAATTATGAAAGAGATGAAAACAAGAAGCGTTGCTGTCGTAAGCTACATAAGATGAAAGCTTACAACCAAACAAAAAGGATCATGTGACAGGTCAAGCATGGCTTGACATGCTTTTGCTTTCATGTCAGAGGTCTCACCTCTGACTTCTTTCAAGTGTCAGAAAAACCATCTACTACCTGTAACCCATGTTGCTGACAAAGGCCTACACGTCTACAGGGACTAGGAAAATGCTTCCGTGGAGGCTCTTGTAATGTTGTGAACAACCATGGCCCAGTTCTGGAGCCACTCTTGATGGCTTCCTCTTTCTCCAGGGACCACATGGGAGAAGTCTCCCTGAATTTCTCTCCCATAACATGGATGGCAATGGCACCCCCATCCCCTATTACCTAACTCTTATCCTGGCCTGCTGCCTGCACCCCATGACTCTCCAGCCTTCCACACTTGTCTATGGTCGGTTGCTTCGACACATCATACCTCTCCTAAAGAGCTGATGAAGTTTGCAGTTTCCTTATGAATACTGTGTCACCATTTAAAAAGAATTAGGTAGCTTCACACACGTTATTGGAGAACAACTGCTAAGATAATATTAAGTGACAAAAGCAAAAAGTAGCATGGATAGTGTGCTGTAATTTGTGTTCAATAACAAAGCACGTGCACATAGATATACACAAATATCCCTCAGACACGGCAGAATATCTTGGGATGAACACTTGGAAACTGGAACCAGCGGTTGTTCCTAGGGAGATAAACTGGGTAGCGTGGGGGTAAGGATGGGAGACTCAGTTTTTAACGCTTGTACTTGTCCCTTTCTGTAACCTGGATTTTACCTTATGTATCTGCATTTATTCAAACAAAATACTTTAGACAATTACAACCTTTTAAGTTCAGTGTTCCTCTTTTATGCCCCCAAATGTACCTTGAACTTACATGTATTAACTTTCTGCTTCAAGGATTCCTCCATTACTCAACTACTCATCTCCATCTAACTCACGGTCGCTTACTTTATAAACACTTCCAAGCCTCACAATTGTGTCATAGCAATACATCCACCTTATCTGTGCATCTGTTTGGTACTGTTACTTATATGCATTTTACTTCCCTTATTATCTGTAAGCTTTTGAAGGGTATGGCTATCTTAGTTCTGGTTTTTCATAACACTGTAACTTGAATAAACCCAAAATTAATAATATGACGGGTGGGGAACAGAGACAACTGTGAGCCCTAAGTGGCAGAGTCCGCTGAGTGCTTACCCAGCGGTGTGTCCTCGGAGCCTAGCAGAGGCCTGCTGAATGAATAAATAAAAAGGACATTCTTCCAACCACAGGCTAGGTGTTTTTTTTTTTGGTTGTGTTTTTAGGATTAAAGCGTGGTTCACACAATATGCTTATTAATAAAGATGTGACCAACTTTCATGGTTTCAAAATCAAGTATTATTCCTTAGGCTACAAGTTTCTCAAAGGTTTCACAAGAAAGGGAAAAGGATCCCAAGGATTGTCATGAGGACAAATAATGAAGAGATCGTCATTCCAATTTAAAAATCGGAAGTCAAATACTTCTGACCTGTAATTTCTGTTTGCCACCTGACTTCTGCTAAATGTCTGCCTCTTCACCATCCTTTCTACATACCTGGCCTCTCGGCTTCACCCACGTCCTTAATTATCAGGTTTTCTCTGCCCTTTGCGTCACAATGTCTATTTCAAGCAGTTGTATAGTCACCTCCCCTGTTCTGTCTTCCACCTTAAGTTACAAACAGTCACCTTTTTACTTTAAAATTCTTAACGGGTCATTTGACCTGCATATTTAAAAAAAATTTTTTTTTGGGTTAACTTCTATTTTACACGGTACACCTCACAAATCTTTCCCTCTTTCCCAAATATAACTTTGTGTGATCACAGCCATGAAAAAAGGAATTAATATTTCAGCCCAGAAGTTAGGACATTAAAAAAAACAACGTGGCTTTCCTTTTAGGAATGGTGATTTTCATGCTGTCCAATAGGTTTCACAGATAATTTTTTTTAAGAGAAGCAAAATACACATTAACACTGGAAGCTAAAGAAGATATTAAATGTTTAACATACAAAATTCCCAGGTAGACATGATCAAATTGCAGTCACTCAGTAACCTCCTGACATAATGCTTCTGCAAAGCAGAAAAGTTTTGTCTCACACCATCAAGCAAATCATTTAGCAACTTCTTTTAGCGGTCACGGACATAAAGCTGGGATCTATTTACAACAATGTGGTTCAAAACAATATGCATTATGTTACAGCAGAGCAAGAGTAATAAATCTCTTTTAACCTAAGGAAGATCAAATATTTTTACAGCTATTTGAATATAAAATAAAATATAACAAGATGGTTAAGTTATTAAAGGAATTTTTTTTAAAAGATAATTTTACTTACATCAAGAGAGCCTTCATTTATAACAATCATTCCCATGTTCTTCCTCAAAAGTTTGCAGGAGTGTCCTATGTCCAAACATAGAGTAGATTAATTGATATAATTCATTTCTCTACAGAGCAGTGGCGAAGATGTTAAAGTGATAATACTGTAAAAATATCAAATTTTATTTACTTTTAATCTATTTCATTAGATAAAACTAAAGCTTTATCTATTTTATTAGGACCGGTGATAGTTGTTTTCCAGGTTTGCAGAAGTTAAAAAAGAAATGCTCTTGCTTGTTATAGGAGGGCTACAAGAATAATATTTGGTAAGTTAAAGCTGTCTTCAGACACAAGTATGGAAAGAGAACGTGGTAATGACTTTCAATGTCCTGAAAAGCACCACACTTACATGCAACATCCTTCATGATGACCAACATGAGGAGATGGCTGTTTTGGAGAAGGGTGCTAAAGGTTGTCTGGCTATCTTGTGGACCGTGGATCCCACCACTGTCCCCCTGCCCTTGGACTACCGTCATATCCTCTACCGTCCTGCCTTTCCTCGCTTTGCTGTACTTGCAGCAGGGCAAAATCACCTGCTGGTTAAACTGACACTGCCTACTCAGAACCCACTTGTGTACAGCTGAACTTGGCTGGAGAAAAACAAGCAACTCGGCTGGCTGGTGTTTAAAATATTACCATCACATTTAAAATAGTATCATCTACCTTACTCCTTTTGTGATCTCTTTCGATATATATATATATTTTTTTAAATGTTTATTTTTTATTTTGAGAGAGAGAGAGAGCACGCAAGCAGAGGAGAGACAGAGAGACAGAGAGAGAGGGAGAGAGAGAGAGAATGAATGAATTCCAAGTAGGCTCTGCACTGCACTGTCAGTGCAGAGCCTAATGTGGGGCTTGAACTCATGAACCGTGAGATCATGACCTGAGCCGAAATTAAGAGTCAGACACTCAACTGACTGAGCCACCCAGGTGCCCAGATACAATGGTTTTAAATACCATCAAAACAGTGACCATTCTGGAACTCATATCTCCTACTAGAGCTCTTTCCTGAACTCCAGACTCTCATATCCCAGTGCCTATGTAAGAGCAGACACTTAGGTGTAAAACAGGCATCTCAAACTTAACATATCTCAAAACTGGATTCTTGATCTCCTCCCAGAAAACCTGCTTCCCCTCGGTCTTCCTTATTTTGGTTAATGGCAATTCAATCCTTCAGTCACAACAGCTACGATGCCTTGGAATTATGCTCCAGTCCGTTCTTTCTCTCATACCTCACATCTAATCAATTAGTCCATCCTGATTAGTCCATCCTAATCATTAGTCTACCTTTAAAATATATACATATTCCAGCCATTACTCACCACTTTCACTTTACCATCCAGGTCCAAGTAACCACCACGCCTCACCTGGATTAATATAACAGCCTCTTCACTGGTCTCCCTGCTTCCACACCTGCTTCCCTCCCAGCTCATTCTCAGCCAGCCTAGTGGCCAGACTGACCGTTCTTGCAGGAAAGTCGGTCCACATCTTTCCTCTGCTCAGAACCATCCAGTGGCTTCCTATCTCACTCAGAGTAAGTGCAAGGCCTTTACAGCAATCTGGGAGGCCCTGTCATGCGGCTGACCTGCTCTCCTGCTCCCCGCTTTGCATTTCTGCTCTTTTTAGAACAGTAGATAGCTTTCCCTAATCATCCAACGACAAGCTCCCTTTCCTCTCTTAGGTCATTTCTCAAAGGTCATCCTCTCAGTGAGTTCTTCCTGACCTCCTGATTTAAAACTGAATCCTGCTGTGTAATGCACATTTGCTGTATGAATGAAATGAATGGATGTCACCTACTTTATTCTAGGAAAAAGACCCCAAAGATTATGGCCCAAGACTCTAAAAGCTAAATGTTACCAAACGCCACCTCCACACTCTTCATAGGAACTGTCATGATGGCTCCGTCACTCAAGTGTTCTCAGCAGCACTTATTTTCCTCACATATCACTCTTTGCCACCCTACAGTCTTCCTCTAGCTGTCATCATGCTTTTTGTTCAGCCTATTTCTGTTTTTCAGGTCTCCCAACTCTAAAGTATTCTTGTACACCATCTTTCCATTTGTGTCTAACACCAGTGATACTTTCTGTAATCAAAATTAACCATTTGTTTGGCTTACAGATTTACACTTATACTAGCATCTTTTAAAAATTAATTGTCCTCTACGTCCAGCAATTTGCTATAAATCTGTTGTAGTTTTTTGTTTTTTTTTTTACATTTTCTTTTTTATTTTTGATAGAGAGAGACAGAGCACAAGTGGGGGAGGGGCAGAGAGAGACGGAGACACAGAATCCGAAGCAGACTCCAGGCTCCGAGCTGTCAGCATAGAGCCTGACACAGGGCTAGAACCCACAAACCGCGAGATCGTGACCAGAGCTGAAGTCAGACACTCAACCGACTGAGTCACCCAGGCGCCCCTCTGTTGTAGTTTTATATTTACAAAATGCTGCAATTACTAAAATTTCTAAAAGGAGTACTAGCGAAATGTTTCTTAAATAACGATACTTGATACGGACTTTCTAAGAATGTGATTTCATGCTGTCAATACCTTTGAATGGTTTCTTCCACTTTGGTAGAGTTTTGGATGTAATTCATAGGATTTATATCCAGAGGTTGAATCTATGTCAGGGATTACAGTGCTCAGGCAAACTATTATTACCGAATTTGGAAGAAAAGAAAAAAAAAAAAAAGAGTGACATTTCCTTGCATATTACTGGTATATGGGCCTTAAACCAAATACCAACTTTCTTCTCAGGAAGACCTCTGTTATGCACAGGGTTGTGTCTCCTTAGTTTTACATGTTGGAACCTGAACCCATAATGTTTGGAGACTGGGTCTTCCAGAAGATTGAGTTAAACGAGGTCAGAAGGGCAGGTTCATGATCCAATAGGACTTGTGTGCTTATAAGACGAGAAAGAGACACCAGGAGTGTGTACCCGCAGAAGAGAGCCAGCTGAGGACACAGTAGGGAGGGGGCCATCTGCAAGCCAGGAAGAGATGCTTCGGGAGAAACCAAACCTGTGGACAATCTTGGACTTTCCAGCTTCCAGAACGGCGAGGAAATAAATTCCTGTTGTTTAACCCACCCAATCTGTGGTATTTTGTTATGGCGACATGAGCTGACTAATAAAATCTCTTTGTGAAAAATGACACGATTGCAGGATGAATGAAAGCTGGCAACATTACCTCCCATCTCAGAAATAACCTTTGGTCACATAAACAAGTGCCGATACACGAGTCTGCCACAGTCCCTATCTCCAGACTTTCACAGACAACTGCGGACATGTTATCTACATGTGTCAATTATGGATGGAAGGTGGGGGGAGGCAGAGATAGAAAGGTGAGAGAGGGTTACTTTGTGATTGCAAGAGCTGAGGTTTGCACCACTGCAAATTTAAAGGGACATTGGGACCATAAATGAACAGATAAGCCCAACAATATTATAAATATGGAAATCTTACAAAACCAAATCTTTCAAATCTTGAAATATCTCAAATTTATCTTCTAAAATACGTCAAACTGTTAAAAAGCATCACGATTTAAAGGTTGAATTAGGTTAATTACCAATGTTAATGGCAGTTTCTTGTTTGTCCCCTGTAAGGATCCAGATCTTGATGTCTGCTTTCATGAGAGTTTCTATGGTTTCAGGCACTTGATCTTGTAATTTATCCTCAATGGCTGTAGCTCCAAGTAGCTGAAGATTCTAGGGAAAATGAGTGGCAAAAATTTTAAGAAGAAAACCCATTTAGATTCTTTAAGAACTAAAGTATGTATATGTTTTTCAGAGAATAATGGTAATATGTAGACTTTGATATAAATTGCAAGTATCCCACTGAGTTTTCTCTTAAGGATCCCTGACTTTCATCCAGTACTTTGACATGAAACTGAAGATACCTATATTCCTTACTCCTAAGGTAGGCAACTGATTCTTACAAAAACAAAAAATGAAACAAAAAGCCACACACAAGGGAGAAATCAAAAGGGAGTTAAAGACCAGCAGGCAGCTACAAAAAAACAACAACAAAAACTATGGAAGATCAACACAGCAAAGAAGCAGTGTTCACGACCTGTTTGAAAAAGAGTAGGAATAAATGCTTATGAAAAAATAAATGCTTATGCAATTAAATTATAATTTGATGCAGTGTCAGAAAACATACACATAGCAGACAATTAGAAATGCTGAGGAAGAGAGAAATAAACCAAGCGACAGCATCAGTCTCTGTAAGAAAGAATAGGTTGGGTAATTATCACATTACTCCATATTTGTGCTGTGGAAGGCCAGAGTCCGTTAAAGATTGCTTGCTCACTAGTTGGTATGTTTCATACAAGACTGAACATAATATGTTCTGCAGAAAGCTCTTCTAATCACTCAGAAAGAAGAATGGTTTCTACTCTCATCTTCCTAAATAGAGGAAAAATGAGAACAACTCTTCGGTTGTTAGGGAAACCTGGCTCAGTACAGAGGTAAAGGGGATGGTTCTTGGTCCTAAATACATAGGAATGCAAACTGGCAAACTAAGCCACAATCAACTGATTCTTGGATTTTCCCTGTAACCTAACCACCAGGATGATCCTCTATGTCAACATTTATCTTTCTTTTCAAGCTGTTTCTCCCTTCTTGCCTTCATTTTTATTTTAAAACACCAGACAAGGACAGTATAGATATAAGGGAAATCAACTGCTAAGGATAGTGTCTAAATTGGTCATAACAAAGAAAGCATTCCATCTTCTTTCTTCTAACATGAAGTTCTGCTTACTATTTACCAAAGTGTAAGTTTAAAATTAGTCCTAAGTCTTGGTAGGCATGGGAAATAAGGTTAAAATATATGTAAGCAAACATGAGTGAGTGAGAGAGGGCTTATGGGTATATTACTTAGGAATGCTTCTGGCTATAATAGAAAAAGTCTAACTAACAATGGCTTAAATGAAGATTTGGTTTTCCTTCCCTAAGTAGTATTGGGATAGGCAGTTACAGGCATTAGACTGACAGTTCAAGTCACTTTCCAAGACTTTCTCAATGTCTCAAGGTGGCTGCCACAGCTATAATTATCACTGCTACAACTGAAGACAAGAATAAGGGGGCAATGGCAACTGTATCCATCTCTTACTTGAAAGCAAAAGTGTTTCCAAAAGTCCCTAGCAGATTTCCAAACATGGCCATTTTTGTTTATTTATATTTCCATGGCCATGCTTCACTATCAGTACTGAGCTTTTCCAGCCTCCATAGTGGGATGACAAGACAGAGGAGGATGGGAACGGGTGTTAAATTAGCCAGCCAACAGTCTTTGCCACAATGCTTAAATATAGCTGGGCGTGCATGTGCACAGGTGTGTATGTATATGTGCATGTGTCTTTGTGTGCATGTATGTATACAGAGGCACACACATCCTCCACTGCTTTGCCTGGGGAAACCCAGCTCATCCTGCAAGGCCAGTCTCAAAAGTTAACTGCTTCCTTGAAGCTGTATTTCTAATACAAGTCTTCTCCTCTACGGTGCTCTGACAGAACTTTGCTCTGTCTTTACTCGTTTTAATGTACCATATTCAGATTAATTGTTTCAATGTATGACCCATAGTTTTGTTCGAGAGGAGGCACCACATCTTGTTCACCTTTACACTGTATCTCTGGAACACTGGCAGTCAGCATTCAGTGTTTGCTGAGTGAATGACAAAAAAAAGTTAAGAAAGATTCCGAAATCTAGATATTATCCAGTACTGTTGCAGTCTAGACTACATTCTCTTCAATATGTTCCAAATACATTATATAGCTATTAGATACTCTTGGCGCATGACTTCTTAGTTTATAATATGTAAGACAGGAAGGCAAATTCCCTTCTTTAAGGAGATAGTATTATTTTATTATCTTTAATGGGAAGCAGATTTGAAATCTATCATAACCTGATGAATAATTATCATCAAGAAGTTCAAGAACACAAAGGAAGCACAGGTCAGCATCAACTATGCCAACATCACAATGGCTATATTTCAACGTTTAGACAATGACTCTATCCATTCTTTCAGCTACTTTCGGGGCATCTGCAGCTAAATCATCCTGGCCCACATCCCAGGGAAGATCAGAATATACCTGTGTTCAAATGTCAAATAATCCACAGAAAGCATGATAAGATTTTTTTAACGATCATGGGGGACAGTTCAGTAATACAAGCTCTTAAAATTTTCTAAACTAAAAAAATATTTTCTGGTAATGTCTCACAAAACCCTGAGGTAACTAGATAATGGGAGAGTCAAGATGTGAACGCATTCATTAGAAATACATAAACAAGTGTATTTGTGTATCTTGTAGCTCCAAGGGGAGAAATGAGCTCAAGAAGTCTACAGGCATACATTACCATGCACGAATCTAATAAAAACAAAATAACTGCATGGGTGAGATCACATTGAAGCCATATTTGAAGGAAGGAAAGCATCTGATTTTGCACAGATGAAAAGGAGACATTCTTTAAACCAGGCAAAAATAATATAAAGGACTAAAGAGGCAGGGCCAGCAATGAGCATGCGGAGAAAAATTACAAGCAGGCTAACCTGGGGTGTGTTGGTGGCTCTAATAACAGGATTTTCTCAAAAGGGTAATGAAACAGTTCTGAATATGCAGCAAAATTGCAGTGGGTCTACCCTGAAGCCTACAAAAGAAAAACTGTGTCCCCAAGCCTGTTACTTTTTCTTTTATCCTAAGAGCTCCTGGAGCACAGCATTTACTAATTTTAGTGGAAGGCCCCACAGCCTCCTTTCCTTTGGCCCTGGTGTCATTTATTGTGAGATTAAGATCTTGAGTGATAGGCTGTTTGCCCCTGGAAATTAATATCTTTAGCTACATAATGACCACTAGAAAAAAAGATGTGAACTTTGCGTGCTTTTCCTGATCATAACACAGGAGTGTTTAAGCCGTAATCAATTTCATCCCAAACCTGTATTACCTTACACAGATGGCCACTAATGTGCACTATGGGAATTACATATTCAGCAAGTGTTGAAACATGATAAAATTCCCCTGGCATTTATGGAATTAAAAAAAAAAAGTGCAACACTAATTTTACTTTCAAAATGTCACTATGCCAAAAGTTATAAAGGTTTCAGGTTGAGGACTCTTTGACATAATGTAGATTTAATTATCACTGAAAAATCATGAAATAATATTTATTCACCCAGTAAAGCCCTCCACAATCTTATTTTCTCTTTCAGATGTTCATAAAGTAGGCAGAATTTTAAAAAGGCACATAATTGTAAAATTTCAACCCTAGTCAAGATAAAAGCCTTCATGCAGAGTACTTAAAACCTGTATGGTAAAATGTATCATGATGGATTTAGAAATTATGTTTTTCCCATTCATTGTATATTTTGCCAAATAACAGAACCTCAGAATGACTTATTACCATATTAGCAAATGTTTGGTTAGTACTTAGATTTCTTTGTATTTTTAAAAAGTTTGTGATAATGTTCCTAAATGATAAAGAGTTTAATAATCAAACTCAAAAAACAATTAGGCTTCAGATTACAACATGGACTATTTGGCGGAAGCTTCTTTAAAGACAAAGACAGAATGCTGGTAAGCAAAGTTTTCCTACTAGAGTAAATATAGATAAATACTAGAATAACCTATATTTCAGTATGAAATAAGATTGTGACCAGGAAAATGAAATATTTCCTTACTAGAAAGAATGTACCAGACACTGCTAAGTGCTTTACATCTATTAATTCAGTTAATAGCTTTGGGGAGGTTGAGCAAATTAGGGTCAAACAGAGGTACAGTTGAGCTACGTCGGTGCGAACAAAGTCCCAGGAATCAATAAATACCCAAAGGTAGAGAACGAGAAGTAAAACTGAGATTAAAGGAGTTAGGATTTTATTCAAATCATTAGGTTTTTAAACATTTGTATCTGTTCTTCAGTCTTTGGTAATAACTTTGTTTCTCTGAATGGGTTTCAGACTCCGTCCAGAGCCACTCCTGCTAAGGGTACCTATTTGTTTCCACTGGAAGGCTCCGGAATCCCATTTTGGGACTGGCTCCTCTCCAAGCACACCCACACACCTGCCCTCATTCTTTCACAGACATACTCCGGGCAGGTACTTCTGGGCAAGAGGGTGGGATACAGCAGTGGGTTCCTTCCTCTGCAGGAAATTTTTATTTTAGAATGTACCCTTAGAGATTCTTCTTTGGATTCCCCCTCATCTTGTTTTCTCATTGTACCTCCTTTCCTTTTGCTGGATCTGTTTCTCTTAGACCCCGGCTGCCTGGCTATCATCAAGCCCCAAGTAATTAGCCATGGGGCCAGGAATCTAGAGTGGTGGTTTTCAGAGTCACCTGAAGGGCTTATTACACACAGATTTCTCATCGAGTAGGTCTGAGGTGAAGCCTGGGAATGTGCAATGGTAACATGCTCTGGGTTTGAGGACCTCACTACAACAACTGCTTTTTTAGAGCAAGCTTGACAACATTTTTCTGTGAAGGGACAGAGGGTAAATATTGTAGGGTTTGGGGCTTGCTGCAACTGCTCAATTCTGTCGTGGCATGAAAACAGCCAAAGACCATGTGTAACCAAGTGGGTGTAGCTCGGTTCCAATAAAACTCGATTTACAGAGCTAGGCAGTGGGTGCATTTGGCCCTTGTGCTGGAGTTTGCACACCCCTGGTGCAGAATGCTGTGAGCAGCCCATTTTTGCACTGGGTTCCACCCTGACTGACTGCTCTGGATATTTCCTTGTCCAAATCCGACCATTCTTTCTTAGCCTGACCTCAGATCCTCTGGTCCCAATTCTCTCTTCTTGCAATCCCAAACTGCAGACAAATATCTCTTAACTGTAATACAGGGCTACCGTCAAAGTGTTCTCCCCAAATGATCATATTACATATGCTATATGCTACCTTAAAAGTAAACAAAACATTTTCTGCAGGTACAAAAGAGACACATGGGGAAGAGATACCTTCTTTAGTCTGGGTGGCTCAAAAACCCAATCCCACATGAGTTAACACTTGACCTTAAATGAGGAAGTAAGGCTGAGCCAGGGTGGGGGAAGGATGGGCAAAGGAATTCTAAACAGAAGAAATCACATGCGCAAAGGCAGAAAGTATGCAAAAGCATATTGTACTTGAGACGTTGCCATTCAGACAATATGGAAATAATACATGAAGCGAGGTGTGGTAGTGATTTACAGACTACTAATTTAGTAGGATTGTTTTAAGGATGAAATTGGATCAGTAGTCTCAAACTCTGAGTAGTAAGTTAGGAAAAAGATGGGGCTGGAAAAGCTGGTAGGGAATGGAAATGGAAGGGTCTGGGTGTTATGTGCAGGGTTCCAAAGGCAAAGGTTATTTGGAGAAGAGTTTTAGAAGAGGAACAGGATCAGATTTACATTCCAGAAAGTGTACTGGTGGCCAACTAGGGATGGATTAGGAAAAATAGAGGCCTTAAGACCAGTTAAGAGGTTATGGCAGTCCTCATTCTTTTCAGCTTGAAAATATGGCAATCCTGGAATACGGATGTGCTGGTGGGTATGTGATTCTTAGTCATTTTATAATGCTGGCTCACAAAGGTTGCCAGCGTCCTCTCTGTTCTGCATTCCACTGGTCAACATTCACTCTTGTAGTTTTTCTTCTCAACCTCGTTTAGCATACAACAATGGGGTTTTATTTTAAAAAGGAGAATCTCATCTTTCCTTCCAGTGTAAGTGGGGCTACAGAACGCTAGGACAAAGAGCATTAAACCACTGGAATGGCTCACTTGCCTGCTTCTGGAGAAATCGTGCAACCGGTTAATTTTTCCAAGGCCAAGGAGTAGATTTTAACTTAGTGCTTTGTGAACCACGGAAATCATATTTGAGCTCTCATGCAGCCAAGGGCTTGCCAAATAAGGTCAGAATTCACACACCCAGCTGAAAGGAATCAGGATTTGAGAGGCGATTGGGTGTAGCCTGCAAAAACAACAGCCATCTTCTCTGGGCGAGAAGGCAGCAATACGCAGTGTGGAAAGCCTACCGCAAAAGGCTCGTCGTAAGAGATCAGGCCAAAAAGGAGAAGCATGTAAACAGAGAAAGAGTACTAAGAAAACCTTAAGTACTTTAAATACGATTCCCAAGATGAGTTGAGGGAAAATCATGAAACACAAATTTCTACCTTCATTTTTAAGGAAAACGATGCACAGAGGCTATCTCGTTTACTACGGGGACATGTCCTAACAATGCCATGCCTCTCAAGTGCTGATCTGGTGATTAGGCAGCTACACACTTGGTTACGTTTTATTTTTCAAGTTTACCATATTTTACATACATTCTTGCTTTCTTCTAAGCCACACCCACAGAATAACATATGGTTTATTAACATGGGATTTGGAATTAAGACCAAACTGGGATTTGAATCCCTGCTCTGCCAACCACTGGATATGTATCCCTCAGCAAGTAACTTTCCTAAGAATTTCTAAATCAGCAAGGTAAGGCCAATTAACACAGACTGAATAGGATCTTTCTGAGAAATGATCTCAAAACTTTTTTTTTTTTGAGTAGTATATTAGGAAAAAATGTTGAGTGCTTACCTAGGACATTGTTCTATTTTTGTATAACAAACTCTGTTAATATCAATAAATTCTGTACTTTGCAGAGTAAAGAGAAATTATAAAAAAGTTGAGATCAAATATAACTAGTAACAGAAGTTGTAACATTCTCTCACCCCAACGGATCATTTCGTGTACTCCACTTTTATAGGCCCTTTAACTAAGTAATTAGGGTAAAGAGCAGAGGACCTGGAACTTAGTAAATGCTCAAAAAGTGTCAGGTCTTAGTGGATGAGCTGACAGGCTGCAAATATTCTTTTTTTTTTTTTCAACGTTTTTTTTATTTTTTTATTTTTTTTATTTTTGGGACAGAGAGAGACAGAGCATGAATGGGGGAGGGGCAGAGAGAGAGGGAGACACAGAATCGGAAACAGGCTCCAGGCTCTGAGCCATCAGCCCAGAGCCTGACGCGGGGCTCGAACTCACGGACCGCGAGATCGTGACCTGGCTGAAGTCGGACGCTTAACCGACTGCGCCACCCAGGCGCCCCAGGCTGCAAATATTCTTAAGCAAACAGTAAAACAGGAAACTACTGGAATTTTAAACCATGAAATCACCAGTACATCATGTAAATTTTCATCTAGTACATTTCATTTTTTAGTACAAATGAAAGGGATATTTGCAGCCTCTAAGAATAGAAGTGGTAGTTTTATCTGAAAAAGCATTACATTCTAATACAGAAGTTACTGTGAACTTGGCAGTCATAAATGCTCAAGAAAAGTCCTGTTTTCCATTAAGTTTTATATTTTTCTAGGAATCCTCTAAAGCACTCGTTGCCACGTGTTGCGAAGGGTGCTAAACTGTTGTGTTTAGTCACACTGTGTGTCATGGTTGATCTATTTATCACACCACATCAAAGAAGTCTTCATGAAGTCCCAAAAATGTCAGCCACGTTTGAGGGGGAAGTTAAGGAGATAATGTAAAAAAGGTCACTCCACCTCACGGTCCGACCTTGGGGACTCATCTCAGTGCTCGGGGCACTAAGCCCTGTCTGGAACTTCATTTTTCAGTTTACAAGTGCACTGCCTGTCTCCGCCCACTGAAACCAAAGACAGGGATTTTTCTTGGTCCTTTTCCCTTGCTGTGCCCCAGATCCCAGAACTCAGCCCGCCATGTGTCCAGGCGTCTGCTGATGAATATTCTCAACCGTGTGCTTGTCACGTTCATAGGTTAAATAATTTAGGAAGTTTTCAAAATGGCTGTGACCACATTTCTACAGAATGCATTCTTTAGAATTATTAGCTCTTTTTTCCCCCCGACATATCCTTAAATTAATCCTTAGTGACAACACATGTGACACGAACATCCTCCATGTGAAGAAAACATGGACTACATACATTAGCAATAGGGGCCAGGCTTTCATTAGGCAAGCACCTACTAAATAAATTTAGCTTCTGAATAAATTATTTAACTGAATCGTTTATTTATTCATCAAATATTTATTCAGTAGTCAACATGGGCCAGACAGGCAGAAACTGGAAACACAGTGACGAATACGAGAAAAACAGTCCTTGCTCTCATGAGGCTTCAATCTAGTGGAGGGTACAGGTTACAGAAATCACAAATTGTGTGTAAAACATTGCTCTCTGATTCAAAGGAGAGCTAGATTGTCAAAGTTGCAGGGTTCTGATTACTCTTTTTTAAAAAAAATTTTTTTTAGTGTTTATTCAGTTTTGAGAGACAGAGAGAAACACAGCATGAATGGGGGAGGGGCAGAGAGAGATGGAGACACAGAATCCGAAGCAGGCTCCAGGCTCTGAGTTGTCAGCACAGAGCCCAACGCAGGGCTCAAACCCATGAACTGTGAGATCATGACCTGAGCCGAAGTCGGTCACTTAACCGACTGAGCCACCCAGGCACCCCTACCTTGATTACTCTCAAGCTCTGAAATGATCTTCTCTGAACCATAATCTATTAAACAAAACTGCATCAGCTAAGTTGCTATTTTTTAAAAACATATTTCACAATCTATGCCTCATAACAGGAAGAAAAAAGAAAACACCAATTTGATCACCAGGGAAATACTGCTTCAATCACTGCCCACTATTATATCTCACTCTGTTTTCGGTTACTGCTCAAGATAAATAATTTGCTTTCATAAACACTAGATGCGATCAGTAGGTAATCTGTGTAATGCTAAAGATATAATTGCATTTCTCTATTGAAGCAAATAAATATAAAACATTTTCAGAAATCTATATTTACCACGAAGGGACACCTTCCTATTTCAGCCAATGGTTTAATTAGAAAATCTTCCCTGATAAGATCAGAGCCCTCTGTACTATAAATTTTCAAGGGAACCCAGCAGCAGAGTATGAAGATGAGGCAAAAAAAAAAAAAAAAAAAATTGTTTTAGAAGGACGTTAGAATAAATGTAAAGTGACAGATCAAAGAACAAGGTGAGAAATTTCAGGGAAACCACTACTAATGAAGCATAAAGCTCCGTAATTATTCTGTTACTTATCTGTAATTTCTCCTGACCAAATACATACAAATGAGTTCTAAATGTTATTCTAAAAATCAGATTTTTAAAAATGCAGACCAGCGTAGTATAGGTGGTTTCATAATCTAAAATTACAAGTCCAAATACATGAATTGTTTTTCAAAAGAGCAAGGTTAAAGTACATAAAGCAAGTCAGGTATACTGTCTGAAGAAGGGGGAAACGAGGTTCTCAGAAGTGGTGGTAAAGACATGCAGAGTTGTTACCGTCCATAAAATCCAAATTGGTGCTACAATTCCCCTTCCTAAACCAGGTCAGGACACCTCAAGTATCTAATATGATTCTAATAATCCCTTTTGCATTTTAACCATGTGACCCTTCTTGTTCCTGTACGATTTTGTCTTCCTAGGAATCAATGCTGCGTCTTGGCCTCCATTGGTAACAGAAAAAAGATGTTTCAGGAACATCTTGAAACAACCCATAGCATTAGAAGTTCTTTTTTTTTTTTTTTTAATCCTGAAAAGTTTACCATCTGAATACAAGGGTTGGAGTCCAAACCATGAGCAGAGATGATGCTGATATTTACAGATGGATGTAAAAGTCCTAAAACTTCTCCTCTAACGACAGTCAGTAGGGATAATGGTATCCAGAGGACTTTTTCAAATCTCTTATACATTCTTCTTTCCTATAGTGCCCTGGAGGATGAAGGGAGTGCTTTCTAGTGCTCAGATTGCTGGGAAAGAAAAGTAACAAAGCACTGTGCCAAGGGACCAAAGTCATTATCTTCTTGGATGTTTTTGGTCTATTTGGATATTTTTTCAGCTTATGCTAGGAGTTACTGCACCCAAAGGAATAAGGTTTTAACTAAATTTCAAAAACTGAGTTACTTCTTTGAACAAACACTGGAGGGATAAGATAGTGAGTAGGGTTTAAAAGTACAACCTTATTTATAAAATTTTCACTTATTTTGTAACATATTAAAAATATTCTCATTTTCAGGAAAAGCTCTACGAATCTTTCAAATTTTGAATGTCTTTAATGTAATACTACCATTAACATGTCAATGGCATTTTGCATCATTAATTCAAATATGTTCAGAAACCTCTTGTGCAGGGACCACAGTGACGATCTGGTTTTTCATTGAAAAGTGAAAAGCATTGAGGGGCACCTGGGTGGCTCAGTTGGTTAAGCATTCGACTCTTGATTTCAGCTCAGTCATGATCCCAGGGTCATGGAATTGAGCCCTGACTCTGGCTCCACACTGGGCATGGAACCTGCTTAAGATTCTCTCTCCTTCTCCCTCTGCCCCTCTCCCCCGCTCATGTGCGTGCCCTCTTTCTTCCTAACAAAACTGAAAAGCATTGAAAATCTATAGTATTTTGAGAAGAACATTTTCTAAAAATTTCACACACAGATGGAATATTATATGGTTTCAAAAGGTGCTCAGTGAAGCCCAGAATCATGAAAAGCTTCTCACTGACCATGATGAGGGCAAGGTGCTGAGGCTGAGGGGAGAGCCAATTTGGGGTTCCTCTCCACCCCTCCACCCTTAATCAGAGCAACTCTGCTTGTATCTCTTATACATATTATGATTCAGGCAATACTTTGTTTGCTAAATGGGTTTTGCTGTTAGAAGAAAGATTTAAAATTCACTATCTACATGCTAAGTCTAATATTATGGTCCACCCAAAAAAACAGATTGCAATCACATAAAAAGAGACTACTTAATCCACACGTCTCATTTAAAGTAGCCAAAGAACGCTAGGGTGCCTCAGTCGGTTGAGCATCTGACTCTTGATGTGGGCTCAGATAATGATTCCAGGGTCATGGGATCAAGCCCCTTTGGGCTCTGTGCTGAATATGGAGCCTGCTTAGAATTCTCTGTCTTCATCTATCTCTCTGCCCCTTTCCCCTGCTCATGCAGTCTCTAAAAATAAAAACAGATACAAAAATAAAAATTAAACTAACTAACTAACTAACTAACTAACTAACTAACTAACTAACTAAAGTAGCCAAAGAAGAAGCCAAAAACGGTTGACCCTTAACATTATGACAGCTAAATGTAAAGCCAGGGCAATGCACCCGCAGGACCCATGCTCTGCCATGTTGAAACTTGCCTCAGTAGGGTGGTTTTAATGACAATCACCCACAATTCCTACTGAACACTCACCCCAGTGATTTTAACCCAGAATGCAAGCTCAGACCAAGAAAGCAGTGATATCGCCCTGACTCTAGATACATTAAAAATCCTAGAGTCTTCAAATGATCAGGGATGGGAAAAGTATTTTCAGAAAAATAACTCTTCGTTACAGAGACTCTTCAGTATTATTGTGCCTGTTCTTTTTCCCTAAAAAAATCTCTGACCTCTTTTAACTGGTAAAATAATCTTTTGGGGTTCATTTTATTTTTTATTATTTAAAAAAAAAATTTAAATGTTTATTTTTGAGAGAGGCAGAGACAGAGCACAAGCAAGGGAAGGGCAGAGAGAGGGAGGGAGACACAGAATCCAAAGCAGTTTCTAGGCTCTGAGCTGCCAGCACACAGCCTGACACGGGGCTCGAACCCATGATCCAGGAGATCATGACCCGAACCTAAATCGGATGCTTAATTGACTGAGCTGCCCAGGAGCCCCTGGAGTTCATTTTAAAAGTTATGTCTCTGGAACTACCATTGGACCAAGCTTGTGTGTCACCATTTCGGGTTCCTTCCGAATTCCCCACTTAAGGAATTTGTTCAGACCATGATGCTCAGGTCCTCCACCGAGGGAGTGTTCCTTATTTGCCTGTGCTTCCCCAATACATAACACCTATTAGCAGTCTAATTAAAATTAATGAAATAAATACCTGAGTGGAATTATGGTTTTAGGGATAGGGATGGACACAGAAATCCAGCCCTTATTTGGAAACTGGCTGAGCAAGGGAACCAATCCTTTCACCTTTCTGGTTCTTAGATTTTTCAATAAAACTTAGAGACCATGGCTTATCAGAAAGTAAAAAGGAATTAGCTATCAATCTCCTTTTCATTCATTTTAGGAAAGAGGCAGTCAGAGGGAGGCATCTGTATGTGTAAGCTAAAAATATACATATACATGTAATGAATGCATTTCCCAGACAAGTTAAATTTTTCCGTGTGACTCACGATCACCATCTGCTGGAGAAAGGTTGAACTTCTATTTCATTTAAAAGATGGAAGTCCCAAGGCTTTTAATACCAGATATTACACTTACTACACACACACACACACACACACACACACACACACACACACACGCATGCACGCACGCACGCACCCAACTGCAACAACTGTTAAACCTATAAAACCTAATCTATAAACTCTAGGGAGTTCAGAGTAAAACTGTTATTAGGCACGTTAAACATTCAACTCCAGAATTTTCTACAGTATGCTTTATGCAGAAACAACATTTAATGGTTAGAATCCATTTGCAAATATTTTATTGTAACTTCTTATATATTAATTCTATCACATTACCATGGAGGTAAAGGCTACATTATATTCAGGCTGTGTACAAAAGGAGGCAGGAGAAAAGTTATTTCCAAACGTATTTCCAAACGTTAGTTTTTTTGTTCTTAGTCCTCAAAACAATAAGAAAAAAACAACAGATTAAAAACCTAAACCATTAGTACTTTAGGAAACATGTAACTTTGGCTGGAGAGATTGAAAGAGATTATGGTCACGGCATTGTAAATAATAAAGTATTTTATTTTACCACATTATGCCCCAAAGACATAACCATATATAAATATGTTAGGGAAAAAAAGAGAGGGAGAGAGACCGATTCAACAAGTTAACTGATAACAAGCTGTGTGTGTGCTTCTAAAACTGGGGGGTGGATGGGTATTAAGTTGGAAGGTAGCATATATGCCATCACAAGTCTTCTGAGAAATAAGCAAGATACAAAAAGAAGTTCAAATGCAAGGAATGTATGAGAAACAAGCTAGCTTTTAAAGTGATCACAGTCCACTGAGGAGACAGGAGAACAGTATCTCGAGTCACAAATGACCACTGTATACAACAGAGAAAACCACCTGCAGCTGGGGCACGACATTCCCCAGTATTATACACAGAGGCAGCATATGGGAGCAGAAAGGGGAAGGAGGCATCAGTGGGGCTAACCACCTTTCAGACAGGAAGTGCCAGAGAGCAAACTGTTTGAAAAAGTGGAAGGAGTAAAAAAATGACAACTTTTACTAACCTGCAGGCAAGATCCAGTAAGCTGAAGCTAACAGACAAACCAGATTCTATGTAGTACAAACATGAATACAGTCAAGGAATTATGCAGTAAAGAAGTTATTTGATGGAAAGTGAAAGGTTAGAATGAAGATACCTGAGTGGCTAAGAGCATGGACTTTGGAGCCAGAATGAGGATTCTGGCTCACCCTCTTATGAACTGTGTAATCTCAACCAAATCACTTAACCTCTCTGTTTCCTTGATTTCTTCATCTGTGAAACTGGAGTCATTAACATTACCTGCTTCCAAGGGATGTTGTGAGGACCAGTTAATAGATTCAAGGGCTACAAAGGCATTTGGCACACAGTAAGTACTACACAAATATGTTTGCCATTCTTAATTAAGGAGGTGAGATTTCTTGCTACTTATAAGGCAGCGATCATAGTGTATACATCACTTTTTGGCTGAATAGCCTTGGTTTCCTTATCTGTAAGATAAGAGTATTTTTGGTTGTGACACAAATGAGGGATGTCTGTATATGTATGCATACGTGTCTGTGTCTGTGTCTGTGTGTGTGTGTGTGTGTGTGCATATACACAATGAATAGCCAGGTATAAGCACTGAATTGTTCACTTATGTCTTCTTCATTATTAGGTATAGAGTCACACAAGCTGTGTTTTTACATTATTTTGTATTACATATTATAAATCTTCATTTATATACATATATACATATTCAGGCTGTATACAAAATGAGGCAGGAGAAAAGTTATTTCCAAACGTATTTCCACATATACATATATATGTATGTATACATATATCTACACACACATATACATATATATACACACACACGTAGTGTATGTAACTTGTGTGCACGTGTGTGTGGAGGAGGGCATGCTTATCTTCAACGATGCGGAAGCAATAGTGTACATTGGCAAGAAGACAGCTAAACTAGCCTAACTCCAATCCAAAATTATATAAAAAAAAGAAGGTCTACACAAAGTAATTCCAGAGACTTTTCGGCAAAAGTTTTAACCGTAATTAATATCTGTTGATGCTTCGACCCGAGGAGATTCAACAGTGAATGGTGTGTCAAAATGTTCTGATCTTTATTTATTGGCTCCTGAAAAGACTGAAATTTCCTGGAAACCAAATTTTCTGTATGAGCAAAATGGTCTTTCACATACCTTTTCAATTAACTCATAACTCTCTTCGAGTTTGAGCAGTCTGTTCTGCACGGATGTGGATGCACGCTGATAGACGGCTCGCCACTCCTGAAAGTTGCTCTCTGAGATCTCAGCCACAGCAAAACATAAAGTTCGTAATCCTGAAAAAAGGTAGCATACATCCCCCCAACACCAAATAAGATTTTATTCAGAAGACCCTTCCATTTTTATATAAATAAGTCTTATTTTGAAAAGACTGGCTCAATTCAAACAATATGTTGAAGTCTGATTCAGTTGTGACACCACTTTAGTGTAAAATGGGTATTCGTGCTCCCCTCACCTTGAACCGGCACCCTGCTTCTGATCCCTAGCTCTTTCGATACATCCTTTGTGCCTTTCCCAAAGTGACTTTTCCAACATCCAAATCTTATCAGATTATTCCTTTTTTGAGATCTTTCAATTATTCCCCGGGATAAAGTCCAAACCCCCAAATCTGGCTCACTTACCCTGTTCCAATTGTCTTCAACCTCCTTCTCTGCCATTTACCTCCTATACACCAGGGTCTCTGCACATGCTGGTCACTTTTCTCCCCTTTCACCCCCTCCAACTCCCTCTACTGTCTGCCTTGCATCTGCCTTAAGACTCAGTTCGTAACGTCATCTCTCGGAAGCATTCTCCTCTCACTCAGACCCCACAGGCAGAAATCCCCAAACACACCTATGGTGTAAATGACAATGTTTCATACTGTTTTTCTTGTGGATTTCCTGTATTAGTGTCCAGATCCTGGAGGGAAGGGGCCCTGAGTTCTTCATATCTCTAACTCTAGTACTGGGCACAATGGCTGGCTTGTAGATGCTTCATAGATGCTTATGAGGAAAAAGAGGGACCCCAATGGGGTCTCCTAGGAAAGCCATGTGCCTCATACAGGGATATATGCTTGTATTTATTATTGTTCTTTATCACCGTAAAAGTGTAGTATAAAGAGTCTAAAAGACCTGAGGGATAGTGACAAAACAAAAGTACTCATCAGAAACACCCTAGGAAAACAATCAAATCTGATGTTTGAGATGACCTATTCCTCGTGATCAGTGTCTATCAATTTCATAACTCACTTGGAAACCACCTTCAGCCAAACAAAAAACAAAAAACAAAAAACGGTGGCTTGGAACAAGGAAGAAGCAAAAGCATTTGTCAGCCAGGACAAATGCAGTTAATTGGGTTCCTGAGAAGACAACACCCTCACTCAAAGTCATTAACTCATAGAATAACGAGGTGCTAGTGACCTCAAGCCAAATAAAATATGACCAGGGAACATGTCAGAAATAAGAAGCAGAGAACATAAAGTGCCCAGAGGACTCTATCTTCCAAGAAAGGAGTAGGGTTGTCCATTGCCAGCTCACGGAGAGTAGAAGCTAAATCTTTGGGGCCATATTAGGACATGTTTTTCTCTTCTGGAATTTTGGCTGAAGACTTACTCTGGGGTAGCCATGGAGTAAAAGCGATGTTCAGCCCAGGGCCAGAAAGAATAGGGTGGAGGTGAAGACCAAGAAAACTTAAATTTGTCTAGGAGCTGGACTATCCTCGTATCATAACCAGAGAAGAGAGAGATGCTCCCTCAACCCTCCTCCAGAAAAAGAACCTGGGCAGGATGCTGGCTAGGTTGTACCCGCCGAGCCCAGCTGAGGATGCGCCTTGAGGAATCTGAACTCTATGAACAGGAGTGTCTCCATGCTCTTGCATTTTTGGAGAGCTGGGAGAAGGTTCTTTATGCCCTTGCTTTTCAAAACCTTGTGCTTTTTAAAACATTCCTATCTTTTTGCAGCTTTTGGATTAAGAGGAAAAAGGATTTGATCAGAGGTCAGGCTTGCTGCATTTGGTGACCGTTGTAGCTGAAGCAGACAAGAGTGAAACCTTAGATGGGAGATTTAGATACAGCTCTGACTACTTCTGTTAAGTTCAGAGATAAGGCTCTACAAATTCTTGTAGTAACAGACCCTACTGTTTAAGGACTCTCGAGTCCTCCCATCTAATCTAGATCATTCCCCTAGACTATGCACTGCTCTGCTATACAGATCATATGTTTCAGGAGGACACAGAGACAGGACTTAACATGTTTAGATCCCAAGCCTCACACAGAGCCTGCCATGTGCTAGGGGCCTAAGAAGTCTTGAGTTAAAACTATACCAAATAACTATTCTTATAGCCATATAGGCTTATTTTTCTCCTCTTTCTTATTCAGACTAGCATAGCCAGTTGTTTTGTTTGTTTGTTTGTTTGTCTTCCTTCTACACTGCTAGAGATACAACATATTTATAATGTGAATAGTACCCATTGTAAAAAGTGAACAGATTTATAGGCCCTATAGCCCCAAAACTTGGGGGCTAAGTCTCTCAAAATTTTAATACAGAAAAGCAAAGCAAAAATAATAGGAACAGCATATAGTATAATCTAAATTATCAACATTAATTGTTCTCTTACTTTAGGAATTTCTAAGTCAAGAAACAACAATCTTGCAAGACACCAGAAGTATTTGATTTCTTTTTATTTTAATCATGCTGTATTGCTGTATTATACTCACCTTCTGTAGCAAACTGCTCTAAATGTTTTAGGGTAATTTCTTTGTATTTTGAAGTCTCTGCCAGTCGATCATAAATTACAGTGTCCTTGAAAACAAACAGAAGGTAGAATGCAATTAAACTAAGCATCTTGAGCTTAATGAACATTAATGTTGGCAGCATTATTAGCAGCAAATCAGTATAAAAACAAGCAATCACTTTGAGCATTAATTTTAAAGCACAAAATATTTTTTGCCTAATAACACTGTTTCCCTAGTGACACTAAGAAATAAGCTTTGAGTCATATATTTTCATCTTTCTCCTTTCTGAATACATCCTTAGTTACTCCAGTGATCAACATTTCATATTCTAGCAGTACCTCACTTATCTTGCAAGATCTTCCCCAACCCTGAAGGTAGGGCAGGACGCTGCAGTGTTCCTGGGTGCCACAGGGAAAAATGGTCCAGTACTCAAAAAGTTTGGGAAGTGCTGGGCTGAACGAGGCTTGCCCTGTAGGAATACTTAGAGCCCTTAAAATGCTAATGTGAACAGATGTCTAAGGGGGCCGTGTGGTATGTTCCCCAGACTCATTCACTATGGAGCCCGGGCTAGGGATTAGGGCATCTCTATGGGGCTGGTGCTCACAGAGAACAAACTTTGAGAAACACAAGGCCAAATCCACTGAGAGGGTTGGTGGATATGATAAGGAGAATTCTGAACAAATCTAGCATTGCCTGATAGCTGAATATTTCTGATTGTGTCACTTTATCTTCTGAAAGCTCAATTAACTTAGTCTGTAAAATGCAATTACTGGATTATCTTTAAAGTGCCTTTCGGCGTGAATGTTGTGCACCACTTACAGTTCTCTGATTTTTGCCTCTTTATAAATTGCTTATTGTTCCTTTAGTTATTCCTCAGCTTGGATTTAATGTTTTAAGAATTTTAATGTTTGGCCTTCATGGTTTTATTAGACTAGGAAAAAATAAATCATTTACCTGCAATTACTTTCTCAGTGGTATTACCCATTTTGGGGTCTCCAGTCTCAGGGCTCAGATTTGGAAGGAGGCTAATGGAGTATGATTTAGAACCCTTGAGAGAAACAAGAACTTAGTGACCTCAGGACAGATGGAATATTCCAGGCCCCAATTATGAATTTCTTTTCATTCTTTAGTGGTGGAATAGGAAGGGGGGGGGCAAAGCAAAAGGAAATGGTAATTTCCCCTCATGGTTCTTTTCTAGGAATGAAAGGTATAACTTGTGAAATCTATTTTTTTCCAGAGGCTAATGACTTTTTCAAAGAAATTAAATAGGCTGCTTTGAAACTAAGAAAATCTTTTAAAAAATTAAAGTCAGGAAAACCAAAGTGATAAGGAAGATTAAATTCTGCAACATAGCCAAATTTTCTAGCGGAAGACACTGATGTCCAAAATAGAATTTTCTGTTTTCCTTATGGTATCAAGGAACGCAAGAGACAGAATATACATGAATTATATGGTATGTTTTTAAACGATAGTCACAACTGGCCATGCTTACCTGTCAGAAATACATGAAGATCAACTTTTTACCCAGAGTAATGCTCATTAATTCAGAGAGCTACATCAAATATACGGTACGTGGTTAGGACCAAAAAAGGTTTCTTCACAGGAACGAAAGCGTGTGCACCCTTAGGATTGGATTAGAACCTACTGAGTCTACATTTACAGAAGATCCTAACTGGATTTACTTATCTGGTGTCCTAGCCCTCAGCAAGGTAAGATCAGAAAACAGTGCATGAGGGGATGTTCCTGGAGTGCACGGCACAGATTCCAGGTGTTTATGTGAAGAGTCTACAGCTTCAAGATGAATAATAACTCATATTAGGTCGATTTTCACTTGAAAAGTTGTTTTCCTGTTCATCTTTTATTTTTTTAATTGTTAGTATTTTTAAAATGTATTTTAACGTTTATTGATTATTGAGAGAAAGAGAGAGACAGAGCATGAGCATGGAAGGGGCCAAGAGATGGGGAGACACAGAATCTGAAGCAGGCTCCAGGCTCTGAACTGTCAGCACAGAGCCCCACACAGGGCTTGAACTCACAAACCGAGAGATCATGACCTGAGTCAAAGTCAGACGCTTCACCGACTGAGCCACCCAGGCGCCCCTATAGGCACCCCCTATTGGAATAGCGTTTTTATTTTCTTGAATAAATTAAGATTTTATTTGTGTCGATATAACTTTTTAAAAATAGGCTACTATTGCAGACATAAACTGTATATTGTATACTTTTCCTTTTTTTTTCATTTAAAATTAAAAAAGCAAGGCAACTTCATTGCAGAAAACCTGGAAAAGAATAAAAAAATAAACCATCCATATCCACACACACAGAGAACCACCATCTCTCTGTGCTATATTCTAGATGAACTCTTCAGTGCTGTCTTCCAATTCACTAACTCTGCCTCTGCCCCTTTCACTCTGTTTAGAGTTTATTCCATTTACTGATGTTTTCTCTTGATCTTTTATGACTTCCAATTTAGCTTACATGTACCCCCACCCCTCAACCCCAACTTCTTTTTGATTAAAAATAGTTGTTGTTTTTTTTTTAAATCATGTTGAGCTCTAAGCATCCTTGGTCAGACCTGTCTGTACAAATGATTTCACCTGGAGTGAATTCGTGTCCTGTGGTTTACATGCTTGTTCTCTCTTCGGCATTAGACTTTCCTCATGTGTCCCTAAGTTTTGCTCTCACTCTCTCCTGTTTCCTGTTTGTGTGTACCCCAATCTGATGGTTTTATATTACCCCCCAGCAGAGTTGGTATGAACTTTTCTTAGTCTCTTCTCATAATTAGGAACCTCATCACTGTCTCAGGCATCAAAGAGGCTCCCATCCACATTTTACAGAAAGCACTATTTGCCCCCATTGTCTCACAGAAACCAAACTCCAACCACTGCTCCCCAATCCTGATCAAATCTCTCTTTTTAGATCCTCTACTCTTCACTTTTAGCCTCTTCTTTTCATGTAATATCTCCTTACAAGATCTCATCAATCCTCTGCTTTTAGTTTCCAGCTATACTTGTTAACTCCTAAATCTGTATCAGCACCCTAGATTCCTTCCACTGTATAATCCAAACATCTCTGCCTCATGGCCCAGATGTAGTTCCCAACCCTCTATCATGGGACATGGTACCACTTCGTCTACCCAGTTAAGTTGAAATTGGATAACAATCCTAGATCATGGTTTCCCTCATCACCCACATGTAATCAGTTACTAAGTCCTAAATCTCCACCCTCTCAATCCTCTCTGCAACTGTCTTGGTTCAGATCCTTATCAACTCTTGGGACTATAGTCAATAGCATCAACTGGTAACACTGTATGCATCTCTTTTCTGCCTTAAGCCATCTTCCTAAATGGCATCAGAACAATTCAGAAAAAAATATAAGTTCGTGAGCATGAAAATAATGCATGACCTAATGCATGCTCACCTTGCCAGCCTTGAATTCTGCTATTCTCTGCCAAACTATGTGCAGTTCTCAAGTGTACCTTGCTGTTTTACATATTTCTGCCTTTTTAGCATTCAGCGGCATTTCACAGCCAACTTGGTTGGGAGTGAGGGGAAACAATGCAATAAGCAAGTTAATGTATACAAACTTTCCATGATTATACAAAAAGGAAATCCAGTGTTTTTATAGTTTATTCAGTGCTTTAACTCCCCAAAGGTTCTAGATGGACGATTACTCAAAACTAAGAATGGAAGGATGTAAGTTGAGTGTAAACTGGACACATATCAATCATTCCCTTATCACTAAATACTACCCTTGGAATGTAGGAGAGCTTTAAAGTATACCTCAATATTGTATACTAGTCTTCTCTTTATATATATTTTCCTGACTAGGCTCAGCTCCTGACAAGTGTTGGGTCTTATCTTCCTTTTTCCAAAATCCAGCTGAAAGGCTGGTAGATAAAGTGCACACAATGAATAAATGTTACTTGTTTCAGTCAACAACCGGAGGAATTCTAAACCTAAATTTATGAGACGTCACGAAATGATTCTACCAAAATACTTTAAAAACACGGCATTCAAAATTGCATTTCAATGCTTTAAAACCAAGGCACTGAAAAACATTTTCAACAAAAATTTAAGTAATAAGCTTTGGCTTCCTAATAAGTTCAGTTTCCAAGTTTCATTCAATAAATCAAGGTTGCAATTATATTTAAAATTGGAAAGTTCTAAGTTGGTAAGTTATCTGACTAGTCCAAGTAGATTAGGTGTCCAGAAAGGATAATTCAGAAGATAAATGCTAATTTTAAGAACAAAAAGTGGCTCTGGTCCGTAGACCCCGTATTTAGATTTTTATGAGTGTAAACATATTTTAACTAGGAAAATTCACTTCGAATGACAAATTATTATTTTTGTCAATATAACCTGCCAATATACAAAAGCCAACCAATAGTTAGAAATTCTGTTATAATTAGAACAATGCAAAACAAATAGTAATGACCATATGATGAAAATTACAGCAGTCACTGTGATCCAATTTTTCCCCATGTTTCTACGGTCTTTAAAAAAACTAGATTCAAACTGGTGTGGATCATTACATTTCTAATACAATTTCAAAGCATTTTCTACTTTAATTGTCTTCTAACGTATTTTATAATATAAACCTCAAATATTATGTATCAAAAATTGAATTATATACATAACCTAGGCCAAATTTTTTCAAAGCACCAAATTTACCCAGAAGGAATTCCGCATTTCACCAGAAGAGGCTGAACACTATTACTATAAAACACCAAGGAAAGTGGATGTCAGCAACTTTATGCTAAACATCTGTGTTACATTTCCATAGCAGAATGCTGAACGTATACATTATAAACCGTCATAAATCAAAACTGTTAAAGACAAAAATAAAAACTTACAGCTCCTTTGCAGTAAAGTCGTAACTTCCCGGATGGAGTGCGAACAATCACCGACATTCTTTTTCTAGCGCTGAAAGAAAGAGGTTTTCCATAATGTGTCATCATACTGAGAATATGCATATATATGTTTGTCATGCCTCACATATTTTAACGCTCACAGTGAAAAAGTAAATGTGACCAAATTATGAGTCCTATGCTTCCACATACACAAACTGTCCCCTGGGTATGTATGGCTGGGTATCTCTGAAAGTTACATTACGTCTTTTTAAGGCACCAGGGTACCATCCACTGCCCTAAAGGAATAATTTACAAAATGGATCCCAGGAAGCCTGCAAGAGCAGAAGAGAGTTATGGCTCAATGTTTTAAGATTTAAAAAATATTAAAGTCAGTGTCTTTTAAGGGGAATTGTATGTTACAACTTTAAATACAAACAGAAATAATAATCTATGTTAAATATATACCCAAACCACACAGAAAGGCGAACACTGGCACTTAAAAACTGACTTATGCATTCACAACGATTGTTTTTCAATGATTACTAGCAAACCACTGGCATCATGTAAAAAGCCCAATTTATATGAGAAAGCTAAGCTAATGAGCACAAGCATTTTAGCACCGCGTTGGCGATATAAAAATGGTAGTCAAACACACAGCATCTTGCACTGCATTTGCAAAGAGATAGCAAATGACACTGAATAGAAGTGGCACAGACTGCATAAGATATGCCTCATTTAGAAACAGGCGCATATAAGCATTCTCTCCAGAAATGAGGGAGAAGAAGGACTTCTCAAGGGTCTGTATCTATTTGTTTACCTTACAATATTCTGCTACGAACTGAGGTGAGTCCAATATAAGGAGCAGTTAGATATGGTATCCTAGCATACCACACAGTCAGGAGTTTCTTTCTGAGGTATCTAGAAATATTGAGTCTTCTGTTCCTCCATCTAGAATCCCCACTGTATTAGCACCTCCGATCGCTGTCCCTGTGCTTTGGGAATACATTCAATTGGGCCCTCTCCGTAATGACATTGAGTAGTCTATATTCTGTCTCAGCCCTTCTTGGTGCCTCCTTAATCCAACTTTAATGAGATGGTTCCAAACTCATCAACTTTTCTGCTCCTTTTTTCTCCTGGCAAAACTCACAAATCTTGGGGAAATGGGAATGCTTTCTGTGGCACCACAGTAGACGGACATAGTTGGAGAAAAGTCACCCTGCCACCGAGTTTAGGAAATCCAAGATATCCATGTCACCTGGGTGCTCACTACTGTTCAGCAACATGTCACCTTTTTCTAATAAACTTGCTCTCTATCTGCAGGATTTGGAACACCTTCTCCCTTCCCCAAGTCTCTAATGAACTCTTGTACTCTGGATCCTTTGAATTTTTGCAATTCACCTTGATGAAAGCTACAGACAAAAAAATCTCTGTTCTTTTTGCCATTAACACCTACACATTTATCTGCTGGGCATCATCCTCTCTGCCTCTTTTCCTGACAATGGAGGAAGTATTTCTTTTCTTATCAGAGGACTTCCTTTCACATGTGAACCTCCTCTCTCACTCTTCTTCCTCAGTAACCTCACTCCTCAAGCTAGGCTGCCCTCCCGAGTCTGCGTCTTCCACTTCTAGACTGGGTCCTCCTCATCAGTTGCGCATGTTTGAGTCTCTCTCCTACAAAACTCAGCCCAAAGAATGTGCCCCAAGAGAGCCACATCCCCATTCACAACTCAACCCCAAACAACTGCTACACTCATGGTCTCTACCTATATCCCCTGAACGCCCCCCCCCCATCACTGCCACCTGACTTCTCTCTTGACCTTCCCACTGAGTGGCTAAATTCAGCATATACTTTCCACCTTCAGCTCACCTAACCTCGCTGCCGTCTCTGACACAGAAGACCACGGTCACCTTGAAATTCACCTCTTCTCCTGGCTCTATGCAGTTATCCTCTCTTTATCCTCTACCTCTCTAACCACAAAGTAGTTTCTTTTGCAGATTCCTCTTCTTCTAATCAACCCTTAGAAGTTGGGGTTAGTCATAGAGCAATCCTCAGCCTTTCTTATTTCTCTCATTCTGTATTTTATACCTAAGAGATCCAACTCATTTCTTTGGCTTTAATTATTTTAGAGAGAAAGAGAGAGAGAAAGAGAGAGAGAGAGAGAGAGAGAGAGAGAGAGAGAGAGAGAGAGAGAGAGAGAGAGAGAAAGCCCATTTACAGGCCAACAAGAACCAAATTTATATTTCAATCATAGGCTTCTCTTTTATGTTCCAGGCCCTCATATCCACGGCCTGTCCCACCACCTCCATCCGTATATCTCAGGGGCATCTCAAACGTAATGATTGAAACATCTCATCCTGCACATCTATTCCTATATCTGCCATCTGTATAAACGGCACCTCTACCTACTCAGCTGTTTACGCCACAGGCTCCAACCCCTTCCTCCTTTCTTCTTCCACCTCCAATCCATCCCAAAGGCCCCCTGACATTCTTCCAGAAGGTATCTGGATTCTATCAACTTCACCTTTCTTTGCACTACCATCATCCTAGTCTGAACCACTAATGTTTTTCCCAGAGCCTCTTTTAATACCACCATAGCCACTTTTCTCACTTTTATCCTTACGCCTGCCCCATCGCTGCATCCTGACAGACCTTAAACCCCTGACCGTGCTTTATTTTTCTTCGTGATGCTTCCAGGTATGTGTTAATAAACAAACATACCCAAATGCTAATGATATACTATTTATAGTATCATGTGGATATAATGCAAGTGGACTTAGCAAAAACAGCCACTTTGACATGAAAAAAAGAGGCCAGGAATACATTTTGGATATATATATATAATATATATACACACACACACACACACACACACACACACACACACACACACTCTATTATAGTTACTCATCCAACTTCTCATGCATTTTCCCTTGAGCCTTTCAGCACATACAAGTAAAGAGAGCAGTGTTTAAATAATACATTAGACAGACCCCATTATTTTCTATATTAACCACTGGCATGCGGTCACTCCCAACCAAGATAGCAACCAAAGCTGGCATAGAAAAGGAAATGACTTTTTTTTCCCAGTAAGTTACAAGTGTTTCTATTTATTTATTTTAGTTTTTACTTAAATTCCAGTTAACATACAGTGTATTATTAGTTTCAAATGTAAAATTTAGTGACTCAGCACTTCCATTCAATACTCAGTGCTCATGACAAATGCATCCCTTAATCTCCACCACTTATTTCACACATCCCCCACCACCCCTCCCCTCTGTAACTGTAATCAGTTTGTTCTTCTAAGAGTCTGTTTCTTGGTTTTCATCTCTTTTTTCCTCTATGATCGTTTGCTTTGTTTCTTATACTGCACATGAGTGAAATCATATGGTATTTGTTTTTCTCTAACTTATTTCACTTAGCAAAATACTCTCTCGCTCCATCCACCTTGTTACAAATAGCAAGATTTTGTTCTTTTTTATGGTTGAGTAATATTCCATTGTGTATATATATCACATCTTTACCCATTCATCAGTCAGTGTACATTGGGTTCTTTCCATAATTTGGCTATTGTTGATAATGCTGCTATAAACATCAGGGTGCATGTATCCCTTTGAGTTGGTATTTCTGTATCCTTTGGGTAAATATCTAGTAGTGCAATTGCTGGATCGTAGGGTAGTTCTATTTTTAACTTTTTGAGGAACCTCCATAATGTAGGAAATGCCTTTTCTAGTCAGTGAGTATAAGCTTGCCTTATGTAGGAGAAAGTTCAAGGATTTAGGTAAACTCTTATTTCCTTGAAGAGCAGTGTTATCTCCTGGCCGTGGCCTAGCCTTAAGTGCCCTGTTAATGGTGATGCAATCTTTAAAAACCATCCTGTTAACTGAGGCCTATTTGCCCTAAGAATGTAGGTTAGGAAACTCCATAGTCATGAAGAAATAAAAAAGCCAAAATCACGAAGATATCACTGATTATCATTAGAAGGCATCTATTATTTGACCTTAAGAAATAAAGTAGGATAATCTCTTTGATTGCTGCTTTTCCCTACTAGATGGTAACTGGTTTTATACCTAATGGAGGGATGGATATGGTTTCTGAAATCTCAAAGATAATTAGATACAATGAACACAGAATTAGACTGCTGGGTTCTTGACTCTGAGTCATCTTCACTACACATAAATCCTAGTGCATCTAAGTATAATGTTTCCAGATCACCAGCCATGGGACTCTTGGTCCTATACTCCACAGTTGTGATGCAGACCAGCTATGTTCAAAAATATTTTTACACTGCCTTCAGGAATCATGTCCTGCAGTACTCTGAAGATGGGTGTTTATGACTTATTGGCAGCTATGACAATTATAAACTACACTGATGATTTTAGTATTTTGTCTAAATAAATTTAGCTAAATAAATAAAGCACACTCCTAGTTATTTAAAAGAGAAAAACAAAAATGTATAGAATTTCATCTCACAGATATAAATCACAGAGCAGCTGTTTTACCTGGTGAATTCCAGAACATTGAGCAATTCGTATCTTTCTTCTTGCCCCAACTAGAAGAAAAGGAATACGTGATTACATCAGGTTGGAAGTATCTTTGGCTTTTTGGAAATAAACCCTATGCATGAAGTTTTAATGTAAAAAATAGCACAAACAAAGCGTCCCTTCTGAATATATCCTCTTTAATTGAATTTATTAACTTTCAGGTTAAGATGGAAGACTGAACATATGCATTTAATTTCTGTCTATCCCAAAGTCTCACTAAAACTAGAGTAAACACTTAAAAAAAGGAAAAAAAACCCCAAAACAAACCTTACAATGGCAGGAAAGTCAGAAAGAGGACAACAGCACCAGAAATTTGCAAGCTAGAACACAGATCAATGAATGGCATCTTAGCAGATACAAGAAGGCTGAATGCTATAGTGGTCATGGGAAAGGCTGACAATCCACTTGATTTATACCACATAATCCTTAAATGGTTTAAGGATGTGAGAAAGCAGAGAGCTCTAGAATTCTGAGACAAAAGAGGGGCCTAAAATGGGAAGAACTGGGTAGGAGCCACTTGAAAAGCAGCTCTCAGCACTGGCCCATCCTTTTGTCTAGAAGCTGACTGGCACAGCTGAAGATACATTGTGCACTGCGATCATATTCATATCAAATGCTGGGTCCCAATACCCATAACTACTCAGCCAGACCTTCCCAGGCAGAATTGCAACATTACTCTCTGGGGAATTCAATAAGCCCGAGAGAAGCCTTACGGGTACAGACACTATGACTTCCGAAACAAATCCCCCCAGACCAACCTAGAGTAAAGCTCAGTGTTGACAAATACCCCTGTAGGCTCAGAACCGTCACATCAGCTTTCAAATTCCTCATTCTGAACCATAAGATTAACAGACATCTAAGGACACTAACATGGAACAGAGATATCAAAAACAAACAGATAAAAGCAATTTCGAGGAGAAAGAATTCAAAAACAAAATTTCAAGTTGACCTGCAGAGTTTCAGGGTTGGGTTTCCTGATGGGCACAAGAGGCTCCTGAGCAGCCTGAATGTCTCTTCACTTAGTTTGAAAACCAGACTGAAGTGCTTTGTCACATGATTCATATGTGGCATTTTCTGTTCTATTACTGGAACTGGATAACTGTGCCTTTCTGGTGGCATAAAACTTTTTTTGCAGTGTTATATACCCTTGGAAATCCTGCTGCATTAGCCAGTACATGCTTTTTAATGGGACCCATGAAGAAAATGTCTAAAACAATGAGACTGTTTGTAATAATTCTTATGTTTTTAGGATTCATATTTATACCCTGGCTACTGCTCTTTGGTAGTATAGGAGGAAACTGGCCTTAGTATTCTGCATATTGCAATGTGTGTCAAAGACCTGGTAGAGTCTGCCATACATTCCATATGAAGGGATACGGTAATTAAATGCCGTTCTTTTCTCCTAAGTAGAAAATGAGAAAACTTAGGAAAAGAACATTTAGAAGTTGATTAGCTTTTGGTGAAGTACATTTTCTCCCAAAACTATAATCACTACAAAGCAACTGCAGTGACAGTTTGAGACCATTTTATATTCTGGAAAAATCTGTAGTTTAACTAAATGCTTATAAATGCTTTGTAATTAAATGCTTTGTTAAATGCTTTTAAAATTTTTTTAGATGAAAATTTCAAAAAACTGTCATTATTCCTCTGAGAGAAGTAATATATGTATTACATTCATGAAAGAAGAACAGGATACTATTAAAAAAGAAATATCGAGAGAACAAAAAAGCTTCTTGAAACCAAAAACATGATAGAAGAAATAAAAAAAATGAGTAGAAGGCTGAGAAGATAAAGTTGATGAACAGTTTCAAAAAGTAGAGAAGGCAAAGACATGAAAAGCAGAAGACAAAAGTTAAAGATTACTTCAAGAATTCTAAAAAGAGAAAGTAGGTTGGGAAGAGGGAAGGAAAATGGAAAAATTTTCCAGAATTTAATTTTCCAAATGTAAAAAAAGGGTCCACCAGTGCTCAGGACAAAGGGTTAAAAATACTCCCGGTAGGGTACACTTTTATGAAATAGCCCAACTTTTGGAAGAGAGAAGGTCCTGGAATCTTCTAGAATGTGGGGGAGTGGGCAGGGGCAAGCCATAAAACCTGTGGAATCATAATGGCTTCTGATTTCTCAGTTAGGTGTACTGGAAACCAGAAATATAGTGGAGCAGTCAAAATTCTAAGGAAAATAATTTCTATCCTGGAATTCTATATTTATTCAGACTATCTAAATAAATAAATTACTCCCTATGTATCTCTTCCAAAAAGTCACTAAAGAATGTATTCCACAAAAGTAAAAGAGTAAACCAAGAGCAAGGAAGACATAGGATTCAGGAAAAAAAGATCTAACACAGACTAGAGGTAAAGAAAGTCCCCAGTAAGGGGTGCCTGGGTGGCTCAGTCAGTTGAACATTCGACATTGGCCCAGGTCTCACGATTGTGGGTTCGAGCCCCGCATCAGGCTCTGCACTGACAGCTCGGAGCCTGGAGCCTGGAGCCTGTTTCAGATTCTGTGTCTCCCTCTCTCTGCCCCTCCCCCACTCATGCTCTGTCTCTCAAAAATAAAACAAAACATTAAAAAAATTTGAGAAAAAAAAAAAATAAAGTCAGTCCCCAGGAAGACAACAAACCAATTCCAGGATGACAACTGTGAACAGAATGGTGACCCATCAACTAGTGTATCTGAGATCCTGAGAGTCAGGAGCTGGACTTATGGAGGACTATCACTACTATGTCCTCTGCTTTGAGAATGACTTTTTAACCTGAAGAAACAAACAAGAAATGTATCCCATCAAAACAAGGAAGTTCACGAAGAAGATCTGAGATACAGGAAATAGTTCAAAATGGAAGAAAATCAAAAGAAAATCTACAAAACCCAAGTGTTGTAGAAGTAGGTCTTAGACAACACTGGCACAGACCAAAAAGAATGATGAATTTCTAGAGGGATGGGGAGGTCTCAAGGTAAGAACTGCCAACTGACAGATTACATGGTATGGCTGTACTGATAAGAGTGTACCAAGAAGGTATGGCAACAATCACTAATAGGTCAAAAAAATAAATAAGGCAATTGAAAAAAAGATAAGGGACTTATAAAGGAAAAATTATTTTCAGGAAATAATTTATAACAGGAAAAACAAAAAGAGAAAAAAATTCCTGAATACAACAACATTCAACTATGAACACTGGTACAGGCATAATAACAAACATCAAATGATGATTTTTTTAATGAGATGCAACTTACATACAATGAAGTATGCCGACTTTAAATGTATAGGTCAGTGAAAACTGTGTCATTTGACAATGGTACAGTTGTGGAACCACCCCAATCGAGATAGAGAACATTCCCATCACCCCATAAACTGCTGTGCCCTCCTCCAATCCATTTCCTGACTCTGAGGCAATCACTGTTCTGAATTCTATCCCCACGATCACTTTTGCTGATCTTGAGCTGTATATGTGCGTGTATGTCTTTTTTTTTTTTTTTTTTTTTTTTTTTTTTTTTTAAATTTAGAGAGAGAGAGTGTGAGCAGGGGAGATGGGCAGAGGAAGAGGGAGAGGGAGAGAGAGAGAGAATCTTAAGCAGGTTCCACACTCAGTGCAGAGCCTGACATGGGGCTCAACTCCAGGACTCTGGGATCATGACCTGAGCTGAAATCAAGAGTTGGACGCTCAACCAACTGAGCCACCCAGGTGCCCCTCGAGCTGCATATAAATGAAACTAGGGAGCATGTATGCCTTTGTGTCTAGCCTCTTCTGCTTCAACATAGTGTTTTTGAGATTTACGCATGTTGTTGATGAATCAATAATTCCTTCCTTTTTACTGTTTGGATATTCCATTGTATGTGTATGTCACAATTTGTTTACCCCTTCTCCTGTTGATGGATGTTTGGTTTGCTTCCACCGTTTGACTGCTCTGAATAAAGCTGCCATGAACATTCCATTAGATGTCTGGGGACACATGCTTTCATTTCTCCTGGGTCATTATGAGTGACGAGTACCATTGCTGGGTCAGGTGCAGGTTTACCTGTGTTAGAAAACTCTAAGGGTTTTTCCAAAGGTCTTGTGCCGTTTAACATATCAACTAACAACATACGGATGCTCCACTTGTGCCACATTCTCATTGACATATGGTGCTGCCAGTGTTTTTAATTTTAGCCTTTTTAGTGGGTATATAGCATCTCACTGTGATTTTAATTTGCATTTCACTGTTTACTAATGTTTTTTTTTAATGTGCTCACTGGCCATTCATATATCTTCTTTTGTGAAATGTTTGTTCAAGTCTCTTGCCTATTTTAAAAATTGGGTCCGAATACCTGTTTAACTAAAAACTGTCATGCAACTACAGTAATATCAGGAAGGGATAGTGAATCAAGAGAGATAAACCCTCATTTAATCTAACAGAAGACAAAGTCAGTAGATAGGTTTAAAAGTGAAGAATCAAGACCTATATCATTAATCCCATATGCTTTTGAAAATATGAGATTTTTACATGCCTGAAGAAAGAGATATGGCTGCTTCTGGAGAAGGGGATTAGAGTAAGGAACGTCTATTTTATTATGATCCTTTGATATGATTTGATCTTTGAAGTTATGCATATGTCATTCCTTTGATGAAAAAGAGACTTAAAAATAAATAACTTACGGAATCTATAATCACTGAGTCAGGTGTTCTTCCAGTGAAAACAAAATTCAATTGTTTGGCTGCTCTGACCAGTGCTCCTTCATCTGTTTTAGGAAAACAAATGAAAGCAAATACACGGTGAGATGAGAAATTATCCCCAGTACAACAGAAATACATTATTGTAATATATTTTCTGTTTAATTTTAAAAGAATTAAAATTCTGTTTCTTCTGGTTCCTGTTATTGAAATCCGTTTCTTTTAAAATTATATGACGGGGCGCCTGGGTGGCTCAGTCGGTTGGGCGTCCGACTTCAGCTCAGGTCACGATCTCGCGGTCCACGAGTTCGAGCCCCGCGTCAGGCTCTGGGCTGATGGCTCAGAGCCCGGAGCCTGCTTCCGATTCTGTGTCTCCCTCTCTCTCTGCCCCTCCCCCGTTCATGCTCTGTCTCTCTCTGTCTCAAAAATAAATAAACGTTAAAAAAAAAAGAAAAAAAGATAAAATTATATGACAATGCCAAAGGAACGAGTAGAATCATCTTAAGGATCTGAGACATGTATAGAACCAGGAGACATATTTTACTGTTAGTCATACACAGCTAAGAAGGAAAATTTAAATGTACCTTTGGTTCCACATACTCTCTAGAAAACCTTTCTCAAAACAAATGCACAAAATTGTCTTGCATTTGTGCTTTTCTCCTAAAACACTGAATGTAAAAAAAAATACTAATTGAGGATTCAATTTAAATGGATATAAATGCACTGTCAACACTTCAAACTAATATAACATTGTGTGCCAACTCTAAAAAAAAGAGAAACTTGGACAAAGGAAAAAAAGAAATGGATATAAATGAATTGATGTTTTATTTTATCATGTATTACTTTCATCACCATACTACATCAGAATGAGATGTAATTTTTTTATGCTTTTTAGGAATTTGGTACATTCTACAAGGTCATGGGCGCTGGTTTAGAATACAGCTAAAACATTTAAAATGAAGTTCTTTAAAATATATTCCTTCTTTCCTAAAGTCTTGCAATCATCAAACTGACTGCCTAATTACATTGAAAACAGGTTTAAAATTAAGCCGAAGTATTAAATATTGATAACCATGCTAATACATATTTTATTGAATCCCTTTCAAATGTGTGAATTTTCTTCATCCAAAGAAATACTCAAGCTCCTTGATTATCATTTCCAAAAGAGGAAAGCAAATTTGTTATTTCAAAGAAGGGAGAACTTACTGTGTGTAAGTACTTTTTAGTACTTTATACTTGTGTGAATTTTGTTATTCAAATTTCCACATAATTTATGTCATATACCAAAAGTTATATATATGAAGTTACATATTTTAACCTATATATTTAATTCTGAAAGCCAAGTTTTTCTAATTAGTAAACACATTTTTTTAATAAAAAAACACATAACTTGGTTATTTCACTTTTTCAAATTAAACTGATTTTTTTCTAGACAACCTGAAATTTCAGAACAATTTTCCACTGAAAAAAATATAATTCCTTCCTTTGTACCTGGAGATGCTGCTTGATAAATAATCTTATCGCCTTCTCGCTCTGGCACTGCTGTGTGACAAACGGCCATCATTGTAAGAAATTCACATATTATAGGTGCAGTTGGCTGTAAGAAATAAACACATAATTCAGCCTTTTTCACCTAAACATTTTGACACTAATGATAGCAATATTACTTCATGTCTATTAAGACTGTAGCTGTAAAGCATTGAAGGTGTGAGGGTATAGACAACTAAGAAGCCAACAGTTACTATGAATGTATTTTTAAAATCATTCATTCCTACATGCTTTCATTAATTTTTCAAACAATTATATAAGACAACTTGGTGGTACCAAATAAAAACAGCACAGTGAAAAAGGTAGATATAGTCAAATCCTGCCTTTAGAAGACATGAGAGAAATTCTAAGATGCTCATTTACCTGGTTCTATTTACTCTTTTTTTTTTTTTTTTTTAATTTTTTTTTTTTCAACGTTTTTTATTTATTTTTGGGACAGAGAGAGACAGAGCATGAACGGGGGAGGTGCAGAGAGAGAGGGAGACACAGAATCGGAAACAGGCTCCAGGCTCCGAGCCATCAGCCCAGAGCCTGACGCGGGGCTCGAACTCACGGACCGCGAGATCGTGACCTGGCTGAAGTCGGATGCTTAACCGACTGCGCCACCCAGGCGCCCCATCATTTACCTGGTTCTAAATCTTGATTAGATTAAGCTTTTGACATTTGATCTTACTAGGGTTCCACCACTTTGTTGCGGTGATAATGGCAGGATACCTCTCTGTAAAGCTTTGTCCTCCCTCTCTCTACAAATGACAACCCTAATCTGAAACATGTTTTACTAAATACAAAGATTTGGTTGAGCAATTACTATGTACAATGGATTCTTACAGCCTGAGGAAGACATAAAAGCGGATCCTTTCTGCAAGGAACTTAGAGCATATAGGAAAAAAGAAGTCCGATATTTTATTTTTTTTTAATTAAAAAAATTTTTTTAAATGTTTTTATTTATTTTTGAGACAGAGAGAGACAGATCATGAGCAGGGGAGAGGCAGAGAGAAAGGGAGACACAGAAGCAGGCTCCAGGCTCTGAGATGTCAGCACAGAGCCTGACGTGGGGCTCGAACTCATGGACTGTGAGATCATGACCTGAACCGAAGTCAGACGCTTAACTGACTGAGCCACCCAGGCGGCCCAAGAAGTCAGATCTTTTAAATTAAACATCTTCCTGTTTGTCCCCCGGTGAAAAGAAATATCAAATAAAAAATATTCTCCTATGGTCTTGGTCAAAAAGCAAAACAAAACAAAACAAAAAACAACAAACTAAATGAAAGCACAACTGCAGTGATTGGAAGGGTAAATCATAACATTATTTGAAAAATCTGTTCTCAGGCTAGTACAGTAGACAAAACAGACATGGTCCCTGCTGCATGAAGCTTAACTTGTGGGAAAGAAAGAACACAGATAAATACACAAATATTTATTTATAGTGTGAAAGGACCATAAAGGAGAGAATGTGCAAATATCATGTAATGTGATTTGGGCCAGTCTGATGACGTTTGGCCTCATGAAGAACTGAGCAGAGTTTTGCATCAAGCAGGAATCAGACATGACTGAAAAGGTCCTAAAGGAGGAAAGAATGAAGTGTGTTTGAAAACATATAAGCCAGTATGGGCTGGGGGAAAGAAAGAGCAGCTCAAGCGAGGTTGGTGATTTAGGTAGGGGCCGGACCATGTATGGCTGAGTTAAGAAGCCGGAGAATGGTTTTGAACAGAGAAGTGATGGAAGTGACTTCCAGTTCCATCATTCCAGTTGCCATGCACAGCAAGAACTGGAGGGGAAAAAAAAAATGGAAGCAAGGAGACTGGCTGGGGAATGCTGGGAGTCTGGACGAGGGTCGTGAAAGAGAAAAGGAAGGAAAGAAAACAAACAGGATATATTCTAGAAGTCAGTACTGATGAGGGCCTGGTCACCCCATAGAGCTGGAGATGGAGGGAAAAGGAGGTATCTAAAGCAGCCCTCAAGTTCCTGGAGAGAATACTAAAAAAACAGGTGATGGTGCAATTTGAACCTGAGAACACAGAGGAAAGAGGTGGTCAAGGTTTTTGTGGATCCTGAACCTCCTATTCTAGTTGTGAGAAGAGACTGCTAGAGCTCCACTCAGGGGCACAGGTTAGTGAGACCATGAATGCTAGAGGAGCATGTTTTGAGGTAACGATTACCAGTTCAAGTTTTGACACCTCAAGCTTGCGATGACGATGGGGAAAAGTTCTGGGGTGTCAACTTCAGGAAGCCGTATCATTTGATCTGACAGAATTTTTATACTAAGTGACGGTAACTTCGTAAGTCGAGCAGTCACTTTGAGCAGCAGGTATCTGGACTTCTTACTCTACAGAGTTGGCACTGGCCTGTTGTTTTGAGCAGGTATTTCATTTCTAGCATTTCTACAGATACTCCGAAATGGTGAATAGTGAGTTGTTTCATACAGAGTTCTATAATTATTTAATAGAAGACATTTTGAAAAGACAGAATATCGATTAGCAATACTATTAAAACTGAATTTCTAATAACCATGAATTTGTGTTGACCAGGTAAAAGGATTTAATAAGAATAGATTTTGGTAAGTATTAAATGATCCTGAAAAAAAAGAATATATAAAGAGAGACGATAATCCAGAGAAATACTCATTAGCTTTCACTCATTAACAAAAATATAATGGTTTTATGTTGCTTACATGATTATTTTGGAGGTTTTCCAACAATGATGAATCACTAAATGTTTTTTCGTCTCCAAACTGTGAGCTCTGCCTGAAGGGGAAAATAAATGGAGCAAAACTGGTTCATTGATACAAGTCATTGTTATACTTATGACTAACTTTTTAAATAAATCATTATGCAAACCCTTAATAGATTCAATATAGTCTGAATTTCCAGATATCAAAGATTTCATAATTGAATCATACAATATTTTCAATGATTCTAAAATGTAATGGACTTTTGCAGTATAATAAAAATAGTATTTTATAGTTCATTTTTCTGGAGTGAAATTATACTGTAGCCACATGAAGTTTAAAAACTTTTTAAAAAAGCAATAAAACTGTTAAAATACCTGGAATTTAATTTCTTCTACTCCCGTTAATTTTTTCCAGGTTTTAGAGTTTGAGAATCAAGTTATTATAAAAAACAATATTGATTCTTTTACTTTAGCCAATGAGAAATCTTTATTTGTAGTGACTAACATTACAGAATTATCATATGGAATATAAAAATATAAGGAATAAGCTTTTTATATATCTTATCAACATCTGTCACTAACAGATATCTGGTATATTTATGTATATATCACTTGTTCTGTGTCTATATAAGAAGAATAAATCATAAAAATATATGGGATTTTTTTTGCGTTGTGGCTATCTTTGGATGAGCAAACACTTATGTACTACATATGAAATAAATGGAATCAAAATTGCATCTTAATCTAGCTATATTAATCTCATGGCCATGTGGTTTAATATCAAACAAATTAAAAGATTAAAAGAACAAGCAGCATTTAAGTGGGAATGTCAAACCTAAAGGGTGTATTTTGCAATGGTTCAGTGAAAATATACACATCTAACCTTTTGTGCATAAAAAAAAAAATTCTGGAATTCACCAAGGAAAAATATGTATCCAGTAATAAATAGTTGTAACCCAGAAAGCTCTTAATCACAATTTTTACAAGTTACAGAATATTATCAATGCCAATATGCCAAATATCAAGAGTTTCATATTTTAAATCCAGCAGTTTGAAAGGAAGGAGAAATTGAAGAAAAAAAGAATTTGAAATAATGAAACATACACAGTATCAATGAAATATATTTTTCCCATAAACCAAAGAAGGAAGTTAGAACGTTTATTATAAAATACAGCCCCATTTACATGTAGTAGTTTGATCTATTAATTATGAAAATTATAATATAGTACATCTTCATTAGCAAGTAGTAGTTTAGAATTCTCAAAACATCCTTAGGAGACAGAATAAACACATTACTACTTTTCCTCTAGTTTTAAAGATAGAGGGAAAAATCCAGTAACTTTTAAATGATTTATCAATGGGAACATAAAAAACTAACATAAGTTTTCCTCCAAATACTACCATTTCTTAAAAAGAGTTTATTTCTGAGGCTCCATAAAGTCTCCCTATTATTAAAATGTATTCATTAATGGTTGTTATACATTCCTACTTATTTGTTAGATAAATTGAAATGTCAAGGAATAATCATAGTAACATCTTGCATGCGGAGGCCTATCTTCTTTCCAAAGGATTCCAGACTAAAAGCTTTCACAAATCTGAAGATATGTCTTGTTAATCTCAACAGAAACCCTTTAATCTCATAAATCACAGTTACCATAATTGATACAACTTTCAAATGTATTTATAACAAATAACTCTAGATGTGCAATTGAAATCTTTACACGCACACATCCTACCCTCCATTTACCAATGAAGCTTCTTCTACCATGAATAATGCTAAATAAGAGCTCTTCAACCAGGAAGTGGCTTCTTTTCTAAGATCATAAAAACCACAAATAAGTCATCTGCTAATCAACATAGCCTGGGTTGGATAACTCAGGCATGGAGCTCTCACTACTCCTCTCTGAAATCTTACAAAACATTCACTTTTAGTAAAAGTAAACATAAAATTAGAAGGCTCATGTCATTTCAAAATAAGAACCAACTGCCTTAAAAGTAAAAGTGAGAATTTAAACTCAGTTGACAAAACTGTATGAATCAGCAAACCGCTCACAAATACAAATGTCAAGTCAACATTTTGTTAGATTTTTCCACAGAAATTTTCAAGTAGCATGAGGCACACAAGGAGACAAAGAAATTATGGTGTTTTGCAAGAAGGAATAAGATAGGGAGTGTAACATTAAGGTAAGGAGAATAAGAAGCAGGTGGCCCACAATGCCAAATAAATGGTAGCTTCCTGCAGGCTTATTTAAAAACTAGGATACATTGTAAATAACTATTCCCTGAGTATACAAAAATGAAGATCCCCCAGAGCAATAAAAATTAACAGAAAATTTAGAATGTATATGGCTTCAGTCAGTACTACTTATTTTCATCTATGACATTATGGACTATGACATTTTTTAAAAATTCAACACTCATTACAATGTTTTCTAAGGTCATTAGAAATAAAGGAAAAAAACAGGTGGAGCCATACTTTTCACCTTAAACCAAATAAACCCCAGATGGATGAACAATTTAATAAAGATACTAAAGATAGGGGAAAAATTTTAAAATAACTTAGGAGTGGGAAATGCCTACGTATCACATGCGTAATTCACAAAACAAGTAGATAAATCTGACTGCATAAAATTAAATGTTTCTGCATAGCAAAAACTACTGCAAGCAAAAATCAAAAGCCAAATGAAAAACTGGGAAAAACTGTTTCCAACTCATATAATGAAGGTCAGTTTCTGTAAAATAAAAAGAACTCCCAGAAACCAATATGACAGAGATCAACAATATGGCAGAACAATGAGCAGATGAGGAAATATGAGCGCTTTAAATAGAAGCTCTGGTTTACCTGAAAATGAGAGAAATGAAATTTAAATTTATCAATTTGGCAGAAATAAAGTTTGACAATTCTGTGCTGTTGTGATTATGGAAAAAGATAAATCATACCATTGGTGAGAATGAAAATTGACATAACTTCTCAAAAGGACAATTGGGTAATTTCTACCAAAATTAAAATGCATGTATCCTTTGATCCAGTAATTTCAGTTCTAGGAATTTACACTAGCTATCTACCTAGTGCAAAATGTACGTACAAATTCATTCTTCGCAGCACATTTTTTTAATAGCAAAAGATTAGAAATAACTCAAGTACTAAGAAAGATGTTGCTTTAAATAATTGTGGTACATCCACATAACGGATACTATACAAAAACGAGGAAGCTCTTCATTTGATCTTGGACCAACCAAAAAGATGCACTGTCAAAAGAAAAGCTGGTACAAAACAGGGTGTATAGTATGCTTTGCTTTCTGTAAATACATGAGAAAAAAATACGTGCATGTATATATGTAGAACAGATCTGGAAGGATACACCTGAAACTGATTACACTGCCTGCCTCCAGGAGGCGAAATGAAGGGCTCAAAGAGAGAGAGAAAGGAGGAAAATCTTCCCCTCCTTATACCATTTGAATTTGCAATATGTCATTGCATTATGAACTTTAAAAAATAAAATTTAAATTAAAAATTAAAAACAAGAATAAAATCCACATCAGCCACAGCCTACACTAAATGTATACATTATGCACATACATATAATACACATGTGCACACACAGGAAGACAAAGGTGGTGTGACTATAAAGCACCAGTTTTTGAAAGGATCTGCGCCTCTGGCTTTTAAGTTTCTTTATTTTATTATATATAGAGAGATTGTGTGCATGAGCAGGGGAGAAGGGGCAGAGTGAGAGAGACAGAATCTTAAGCAGGCTCCATGCTGAATGTGGAGCCTGATGTAGGGCTCGATCCTATTATCCTGGGATCATGACTCGAGCTAAAATCAAGAGTCAGAAGCTCAAGGGACTGAGCCACCTAGACTTCTGTACCTCCTACTTTTAAATGATGCTATCAGTTGCAAACTAAAATCGCTTAAAAGGAGATTTAATTTTTAGAAAGGACTTTGTTCTTGGGACCTCATGAAGATAAAAACCTTCTGCACTGCAAAGGAAACAATCAACAAAACTAAAAGGCAACCAACAGAATGGGAAAAGATATTTGCAAATCACATAGCAAGCAAAGGTCTAGTATCCAAAATCTATAAGGAACTCACCAAACTCCACACCCGAAAAACAAATAATCCAGTGAAGAAATGGGCAGAAAACACGAATAGACACTTCTCTAAAGAAGACATCCAGATGGCCAACAGGCACATGAAAAGATACTCAACGTCGCTCCTCATCAGGGAAATACAAATCAAAACCACACTCAGATACCACCTCACTCCAGTCAGAGTGGCTAAAATGAACAAATCAGGAGACTATAGATGCTGGCGAGGATGTGGAGAAACGGGAACCCTCTTGCACTGTTGGTGGGAATGCAAACTGGTGCAGCCACTCTGGAAAACAGTGTGGAGGTTCCTCAAAAAATTAAAAATAGATCTACCCTATGACCCAGCAACAGCACTGCTAGGAATTTACCCAAGGGATACAGGAGTGCTGATACATAGGGGCACTTGTACCCTAATGTTCATAGCAGCACTTTCAACAATAGCCAAATTATGGAAAGAGCCTAAATGTCCATCAACTGATGAATGGATAAAGAAATTGTGGTTTATATACACAATGGAATACTACTTGGCAATGAGAAAGAATGAAATATGGCCTTTTGTAGCAACGTGGATGGAACTGGAGAGTGTGATGCTAAGTGGAATAAGTCATACAGAGAATGACAGATACCATATGTTTTCACTCTTATGTGGATCCTGAGAAACTTAACAGAAGACCATGGGGAAGGGGAAGGAAAAAAAAAGTTAGGGAGGGAGGGAGCCAAACCATAAGAGACTCTTAAAAACTGAGAATAAACTGAGGGTTGATGGGGGTGGGAGGGAGGGGAAAGTGGGTGATGGGCATTAAGGAGGGTACCTGTTGGGATGAGCACTGGGTGTTGTATGGAAACCAATTTGACAATAAATTTCATACTTAAAAAAAAAAGGACTTTGTTATTCAGAGTCGTGTCCAGTCAAGTCCAAGAATATGAATAAGTGATAGAATTCGATAATATATTTGTTGGACATTGGTTTTAACCAAAGTAGTAAGACCTACTTTTCCATATGGCTCAAAATGTTTTTGAAGGCAATTACAAAGGAGGAGTTCCAAAAACATTCTGTGAAACGGCTGCATCATTGGAATAAATAAATTACCTGTCAACGTAACTACTTTCAAGACTAACACTAATTTGGATGTGTTAGATCTCATTATTATACAGTCATACCTGGAAGAATGTTTTCATGAGTCTAGCTGCTGCAGCAGAAAAAATAAATACCACTCATTCCATACATAATTATATACCAGAAGAAAATGAGAAAATAAGACCAGAAAATAGTACTATCTACTGATATTATGATAATACCAACAACCACAGTGAAATGACTAAGCACAAAATACAATAAGGGAATCCTTCTGGAGAATCATCTTCATTAGCATTAACTTAAAAATATACCGAATAGTGTGGGATCTATATTAAATAGTTAAGGAAAACAAATATGTTATCTGGGATGTGGTTCAAAATAATGGTGAAATTGGTCTTGAATACGTTATTATTGAAGTGAGTGAATGCGTAACCTGTCTACTTTTGTTTATGTTTGAAATTTTCCACAGTGAACATTAGGAAAAGAAAAAAATGGCTATGGAAATATACAGTTTTGAAAAATAATCATATCTTAGGGCTACATGAATAGAATAAGCAGAACTTTTTTTCCATTGGTAGATTTTTAATAGAAAAGAATTACTCTGTAAGGTTATATGTTAGCTTACGATACTTGGCAGTAACAAAAAAAAACATACCAACTTTGAAGTGGCTACTGGTTGGGAAATGATCTTATCTCTGCATACTATTTACACTAATATATTTAAGTGAGTGAAGCTACACCTGTCATCCATTATCTTTAATGTCAAGGGAATGTGTTTGAAGATACTCTCAAGAGAGTATTATAGGTTTGCCTTCAAATTCCATTAAATGTACAATCATCTACATACATTTAAGTGTTAAATATTATGTGTTTTTTAAACTTGACATTTTGTGGTGAATATGGTTCAAGGAGGGCAGTAAAATATATACTGGCTACAGGTTTTATATATCGAATTCAATGAACTTCACATTGAAATGTGAAGCTGTTGACAGGAATGAACTTTGATTTTGGGTTTATATACTCATCTACACTCTCTAGTTTATCCTTGAAGACCAGCATCATGAAGATGTGGTCAGATGCCTGGAGCATAAGATTCAACCAGGATTACACTTTTTTTTTTTTCTTTTTCAGGATCACAATTTTGAACTTGGTATTATTGGCAACATAAAATCAAGTGGATGAGGTTGGGGAGATTCCACACTTATGAATGTGCAAAATTTTGCTCCCTGTGCTAAATTTTCACAAAACAGTTAAATTGTACCTGCTCTTGCCACCTTAACAAGAAAGAAAAAAAAAGCCTGAAATGGTAAGGATATTTTATGCTCTAAAAGCGTATGTTTTTAAAATTCTTTAAGTTCTATAGGACAGAACGTGACCAGCACCTATTGTCTAACCAGGCTGGGTGAGGTTTTAACTGTGGCTTCCACGTTTCCTGGTTGTGTACTTTGGGGCAAGTTACTTTGCCTAAATTTCACCAATTCTAATATGGTCATGTCAATCACAACTCTTCAAATGTGTCATCAGGATGGAATGAGAGACATCAGAGCTAACAGTCTCTGTGAGTATACTATGTCCAGACTCTATTCTAAGCACTTTAAAAACAGAACTCACTCAATATTCACAACCTCCCTATGATGTTCAAATTCTGCCAGATGAGGACAGGCAGGCAGAGAGATCAGGTGACTTTTTCAAGGGCACTGGTAGGATCAGGATGTGAACTTGGGTGGTCAGAATCCAATGTCTGCATCCTTGACCACTGCAGAAAGCCGGGACAGAATAGAGACTCAAGTACCACCTATTCTTTCATCTTTGCAGGTCTACAGGTAACTACCTGATAGATGGGGAATCTAAGCATATATTTAAATTAAAGCTCACCTTATTATCAAGGTGATAAATGCCTTCCCTATGGTTATTTTTTAAAATACTAATATTTAAGTGGAATCATACAATTTATGCAAAATCTGGCATTTCTTAGAGTTATCTAGTTTAGAGTATCAAATATCAAATTTTCCAAAAGGGTGTTTTACAAAAAGAAGTTAACTAGATAATATGCCATCCTCTCTTTCCAATAGCGATAAAAATAATAAAACAACTTCTATTGAAAGTAGGATATTTTAAGTTACCTGAGTAAATAAACAACGATTTTTAACATTTCCGTTCAATCTTAATGAAAACATGGTAATGGTAATTTCCTTCTCTTAAGAATAAATGAGCTTTCTGGGGCGCCTGAGTGGCTCAGTTGGTTAAACGTCCGACTTTGGCTTAGGTCAGATCTCATGGTTCGTGAGTTCGAGCCCCACGTCAGGCTCTGTGCCAACAGTTCAGAGCCTGGAGCCTGCTTTGAATTCTGTCTGTCTGTCTGTCTGTCTCTCTCTCTGCCTCTATCCTGCTCGTGCTCTGTCTCTGTCAAAAATAAATAAACATTAAAAAAAAAAGAATAAATGAGCTTTCTTAGAAAAATGTGTATTGATTCTACACTAGTGAACAGTATTTAAAATTAACAGAATTATATTAATGTTACAGAAAAACAACAAATAAAAGATGGTCAAAATTTTACTACATTCTCGAAGGATTCAACAAAAGGGAATATCTACATTAAAGTTGAATTATCTACCAAAAGTAAGAAGCCTTGGAATATTTTTTAAAATGGTAAAAATTATTCAGTTGTGTGTAGGTGTTGAAATTGGAAGACGCTCCAAGCAATGCGCTTAGATGTGATGACTCATCAGTTATCACATGAACCAAACAGCTGTCTCTATCAGTATTATAGGTATGAGGTTTACTGCAAATTGTTACCAAATCTCCACTTTACTGCAATAAAATTCAAGTTGAAAAAGAGTAAATAATGTTATTGGACTTCCATGCATATTGGAAATGTGGCTAAATCATAAAACGCACGTATAACCTGAAAATAAAAATATAACCACTTATAAAACCACAATGTTTTCTATAGTTACCAGCACTGAAAGAACCTGTTTTCTGAAGTTTCATTGGCCACTAAATCATGATGAATTATAGAAACGGCAAAATAAATTTATACTGTTCTAAATGAAAATGTAAATCCATGTGGGGGGGGGGTGGTGGTTTAAGGGAACACAAAAATCCAGAAATTAAAACTATAAAATGCCATCTTTAATTAATTCTAAAATTAATTAGATTCCAGTTAACTTTAGTCCTTGGTAGCATTAGTCTTCCAACATTTGTCCCAGACATTTAATTTTAAAAATATTCCTTTTCTAGCCCATATTCATTTAGATTTAGCAAACGAATGAAAAGATGTGAAGAGCGTTTCCACTTCTTAGGTAGGTTTCAATAGCATCTTTTTTGTGGCTCTGTAGAGTACGTAAATAGCAGCAGAAGGTGGCAGTGCTGCGCTAAAAAACATCAAACTTCTTGAGTTCCAACTGAAATCGGCTAGTTCACAGCCCAGGGACCCAAAGCTGATCATTACAGACTTTATTATAGATACATAATGCAGAACTCTAGCAGGCCTAACCATTAAATTAAATGTTTGTAACATGACTAAAGGTTATGCAATAGGAAATCAAGGATATTCGATGGATTTTAAGAAATACATACTTTACAGCATTGTTACCCTATTTTATCGATAATGCTTTTCCCCCCTGAAAGTAGTGAAATGTGTTTATCAAAACAACAAAATGCAAACCTCTTAAAGGAATCAATGAGACAGAAAGGTCCATGCAGCTTACCATTCATCAGGAGAGCAGCCATAATCCTCAGGTTCAGGGACATGGCTTCAGAAAGCAAGAGGAGGGGCAGAAAGAGAGGAAAAAATAATCACAGAAAGGCTCAAAACATAAAAGCATGAATAAAGGAAGTACTGAAAGATGGATCTTGAAAAAGTTAAGAAAATGAACTTTTAGTTGATTTTGAAAGAATGGCAGTTAGCATAGAATTAGAACATGATGATTTATGGTAACTAAGCAGGTTTACAAAATTATTCTATAACAGGAAAGCCAAATTGCCTCTTGACCATGGAATTTACCCATTTTATTCACAGAATATTCAAAAAGAAATATTTCAACCTAGAGGTTTAAATACATGCTAAAACCGATGGAAAATTAATTACATGTTGTATAATCAGAATAAAGTATTTTAATGAAACAAACATGCTAATACCTAGGAACAAACGATCATATTGATAAAATTTCCCAGGTACATTTGAGAAGTAAATTTAACCACCATGAAGTAATGTGTCTTTAAAAAGGTATAACATTACAGTAAAATATTACATTTCTATAATTAAATGGAACTGCATTTTAAAAGATGAACTGATAGAATTTGTCACTGAAACCATAATTCACTCATTAAGCCATTTGTTATCTCAAACAGAACACACATTCATCAATAAGTTTAATTGCATCCGTTAGCTCATTTGAGAACCAGGAAAAGTCTGACTGATGTATTGCTTTTGCTTCAACCAGCCAGTCATGTATTTAGTCAGAAGTGGCTCATTTAATACATGACAGAGCAGATTTTCTTTCCTCTCTCCACGGATTTATTAAATTTTTATTTTCATTGTTTAAATTTTTTCAGCTTTATGGAGATATAATCGATGCATAACACTGTACAAGTTTAAGGTATACAACATGATTACTTGATACACTTACATACTGCAAAATGATTACCACCACAGTGTTAGCTAACACCTCCGTCACATGGGTACCATTTCTTCTTTTGTGGTAGGAAAAGGTAAGATCTATTCTCTCAGCAGCTAGAACAGATTTTCTTATCTCTCATGTCTTTAACTATATATGACCACTCCATATTTTTTCTTTAAATTAAATTTGTTAGGTAGGATTTAAAAAAAATACAGAGTTGAGTACAAATGTAAAGTCACTGTTTTTGACAAATGTAACATTTCACTGAAAACTTGTGGTGTCCTTTCACTCCCTCAGTGTCCATCCCGCTCTCTTTACCTTTCCACCCAACTGGCTATGACATATGTGGGCCTCATCATTCCAAGGCACCTCTTCCACCTCCAAAGCATTAAACCTCCTCCAGAGCAGTATGCAAGGCATAGTCATAAAAGGCAGTCCCCTCTACTCTCTATTCTCTATTCTCTCTATTCTCTCTCTATTCTACTCTCTATTCTCTCTCTCTATTCTCCTTTGGTAAACCAAAGGACTTTTGTTGATGCTTGAGAGGAAGGGCTAACCAAGCCTCTTGTGGGCTGGACTCCCAGAAACACTCTGTGGAAACTGGCTGAAGCCCAGCGCTTAAGGCAATCACTTCTCATCAACCTCAAAGCTTGGACTCTAGCCCTCCACACTATACCAGAGGAGGGCCAGTGATACCCAAGCAAAAACACCGTGCCAAGGCTCTGCCAAGTTGCACTGGTGTTGGACAGCAGTGGCCGATCTCACATCAGGAGAGAGGCTGGTGCTTCTCAAGTCCTACAGGTTAAACGATGCAAAGCTGAAGGCTCAGGGTCCCTCTTCCCGGTTCTGGTCCAGCCCTGGCCGAGGCTGAGCTGAGCACTATTCAAACGAGATGAGCAGTAGGAGAACCACACACCTGCTACTGAACCTGTCTGCATGAGTGTGCCCACGGCTGCTGCTCCAGCAGCTCGGGGGTGCATGTGCTATCTGGTCATTTGCTGGTGTGTGCATGTCAACATTGCTGTATCTGCCTGGTAAGCTCTTCACTTAACCAAACCCATTCTTAGATCTCAGCTCAAGTATCACTTTTTCAGAGAGCAGTCCCTGACCTGCCCGATTTGATCAAATCCCCATCACAGACTCAAATGGACCTCTGTACTGTGTTTTATTTTTGTTTGATGACTTAATTCACATCCATTAACCCCTAATTAGATCATAAACTAATTAGATTAAAAGCTGTTACATCCCCATCATCTAACAAAACGTCACATACAGAGAAGGAGATAAAAATATTTGTTCAGGTATGTAAATAAGCAAACAAATGGTGTTTACCCAGCTCTTACCATGGTGGGCGGTAAATTTGTTGGTTATAATCTAGACCTTGGGGGGAAGTTTTATGACAATTGTGATATTTCTTGTGGTGAATCTCTTCTCAGTGTACTGATCCTTTCAGTAAACATACTGCTAAACAAAATACCATCATGTTAAGCTATTCACATATTATATTAATATATAAAGATTGCTTTTTAAAAAATATTTTTAATGTTTAGTTTTGAGAGAGAGACAGGGACAGCATGAGCGGTGGGGGAGGGGGGGCAAAGAGAGAGGAGGACAGAGGATCTGACAGCAGAAAGCCCGATGTGGGGCCTGAACTCATGAACAATGAGATCATGACCTGAGCTGAAGTTAGACACTTAACTGACTGAGCCACCCAGGCGTCCCTCCATAAAGATTGCTTTTTAGAAAATTCATTATTTACTTAAAGGGAAAATGTCAATGAAATGTTTTTAACACTGATTAAATGGCGAAGTCAACAAAAATCAGTTTAGTTTCTGTACTAGAAATTTTTTTTTTAACTTTAGAGACTGTACTATGTTAAGCCTTGCCCAGCTTATCAGCTTAATCTAATAGTAAGGTCTAAATTATCAACAAAGGATTATACTTAGGACTGTATTATATATGCTGATAATATTCACTGTATAGAGAGTCCTAGACACTGAACATAGAAGCCTCTTTAGCCATACATGGTATTTAAGTTACTATGATAAAACTGACTCATTCTCTACAGGAAGGAATTTGTGGAAATGATACTTTAACAAATGTTTAACAGTAGAATTTCTGGTTTGTAGTAAGTTAAATTTACAAATGACATCATTTTACATTTAATCAAAGAAAGATCTAATGAAACAATCTAATAAGTTTAAGCACAGTGGCAATCTGACAAAGTGGATCGCTATAAAATAATCATTATTGCTAAGCATGTACAAATCTTTATTTCGTTGCCCACCATAAATCCAATTTGGGGCACTGGTTATGGCAAATGAGAGAAAACTTACCAAGACTAAATTCTGAAGCACTGCTTTCAGTGTTAAAAATCTTTTCACAAATCTAAGGAATGCTAGGAAAAAATTATACTTCAAGTCTTATCCTTTAAACTCATAAAAGCCAACAGAACTCATTACCCAGGGTAAAACTAGGGTTTGTTTTACTTCTTAAAAATGCTGAAGGAGGATCAGTTCTGAAATTGTGACCCCAAAGGCACTTGTTAGTCTGTGAAAATGTGTGGTGTTCTTTGCTTTGCCACATCCTGGGGGGATAAATACCATCCTTTCTTCTGCTGGAGTTGAAAGTGCATGTACATAACAGTTCCCCATATTAAACAAGTGTTAACACTGCTATAGTGCAAATGGGATTGCAAAACCACGTTATTTCCCCGTCTGGGTTCTGATGACCCGAGAGTGCCTGAGGAAATTCTCATAGGAAGATGGTTGACAGTAATTACTTTTCTTGCTGAGTTTGGTGGAATTAAGGAACAGTGGTGTGCCTCCTACTGTAAACACCTAAGTATCTGAAGCCTCCCGGATCAACAACTTCATATATGAACAACTCTACAATGTTGACATTCCAAATGTCCATCAGGATATTTGGGGGAGGGGATGCTGACGAAGCGCAATCAGGGCTAAGGATCCTAAAAGCACATACCCAATACAACATAATTATTGGAAGCAGTTTAACAACTAGCTTCACTCAGCAAGGCTTCTGGGATTCTCAGAAACATGATGTATCACCCAGGAAAGAGATGTATGTCTGTTTATGTAGTTAAATTTTGCAAACAAAGAAACACCTGTTGTTTTTTTTTTTTAATTTCTAAACACACTTTTATGATTTTTATATCCAGAATTTTATATCTGGAAAAGAACTGTAGAGATACCGTATCTCACTATCCTCATTGTAAGGAATTTAGAACATTTGAAAAGAATTATTGATAGTTACATGGTGAGTCAGTTACAAAGCTAGGACTAGGGGTCATGGCTTATGGCTGCACCTCAGTATTAAGAGATGTTATTTTCCCAAGAAGAATTTGTCTTACTGGAAGCTTAATCTAAATTTTGACAGTTCTTAACTCTTTAAGTTTATTTATTTATTTTTGAGAGACAGAGAGAGAGCGTGAGCGCACAAGCAGGGAAGTGACAGGGAGACAGAGAATCCCAAACAGCTGACAGCACAGAGCCCTATGTGGGGCTTGAACTCACAAACCATGAGGTCATACCCTGAGCTGAAATGGAGAGTTGGATGTTTAACTGACTGAGCCACGCAGGCGCCCCAACCCTTAATACTACTTTAATATTTACCAGTCTCAACCCTACCGGGTCATATAACAGTGGTTAATGCTGATTATCATCAATGGATCCAGGAGAACCCTGCTATTTAGAACTCCTGCCTGGAAGTGTTGAAGGACTTGTTTCAAGAATAAGAAAACACTTGATAAAATGAAGGAGAGAGGCTAGACCTCATTCTAGCTTTCTGTTCTCCTAAGTTCATAATCAATAATTACTAATTTGAAGAACTTGCTTATTCAACTGAAAACTGGCAAAATAAAAAAAGGATGTCAATTATCAAACAGACCACTCTAAAAATAAATTCACTTACGAATGCAGAATTTTTGTAAAAACAATCTCCACAAATCTGTCAGCAAGTATAATTCAACAAACTGTAGAATCCTGTAGAATCACAATAGGCCTTTCCTTTCTTGCCTGGGGTAACTGTGGGTCAAATACACATGACGTCACAAAATGTGGCTCTGTCTCCCCCAAAATGGCAGCTAACTAAATTACAATGCCGGTAGCAATTGGTGGGGGGGAGTAAGGAGAGCCTTTTCTAGGGGAACTGGGGGAGCTCTGGATAAAGAGGAAAGATGCAAAGTGGCATCCAGCCCTGGAAACAGTGAGCACGCTTCTTAAATTAACATCCTGTCTCCGCAAGTGTGAAAAAGCCATTCAATCAAATGTCTTTTCAGCTTCAATTACACACATAGTTTGAAGCCATTTTTAGTCACTGTCTCTGCTAACCCAAAGAATATCTGCCTTCATCTACTTCTCTTTGTAGACCCTTGTACAGGAGTCATCATTTGTTTTTAGAATTTTTAACAAATGGCTATTTATTTATAATTTTAACTATGGCATTTTCAAAATTCATCCATAATTTTTATACTAGCTTACTGCTTGGAGACAGAGTGTGAATGGGAAAGAGTGGGTACAAGCCAGAAAACCCAAATGCGAGTGCCCTTGCCTGAATGGTAAAGAGATCAGTATTTCCCAGTCTCACTTGCAGATAAAGACAGTTGGAAAATTTGATAATAGGTCATGGTCAAGGTCATTCCAGACAATGAGAGTGTTTCAACTTTTGATCATGTCCTTTTAGGAAATGTACAAATTAATTTTCTCACATTACCCTATAAAGTATTTCAAAAGGCTTTTGAATGGTTTAGGCAAACATAACTCGAAGAAAGAAAGAAATGGGTTCTAAACAAACACATTCAAAAGAACATCGTGAGCCTGATAAATATTTCTGATGGCATTCATCACGCCCTGGATTTAAGAGTTTCGTGTCCCTACCTCCTTCCCATCATCAGAAATTTAGACTGCTCTGTGACTGCAAAGAGGAGAGGTGTAAAAGGAAAAAAAAAAAAAAATCAAAGGGATAACTATCAGGGAAACAACAATATTTTAACTTGGAAACTGCCCAAGGACACTTTGCATGTTCTTACAACATTGTACTCTAACTTTACGGCAATGCAGAGGGAACTGTGTTTGTACCCCGTGATGGGAGCCAGACAGTGACCTTCAGCAACTCTAAATATGGATATACTACTGGGCAGAGCCTCCACCCCCTAGGTAATTCCAAATGACAAACAAATCCAGACTGTAACACAGAAAACATACATGGCTGCTGACATCAAAATAGGGGCTTTCAATTAAAAATATTTCCCCTGATGAGAACTCTCAAAATGTACCAAACTATTAACAGTAATTAAATGTATATATTCATACTCTAATTAGGGGGAAAAAACTCACCCATATGCAACTCCAGCTATGGTACACTTCTTAAACTGCATCACATTGCAGGTCAGAGTGCCTGTCTTATCAGAAAATATGTATTTGACCTAAAAAAGTATAAAATTTCTCATTAAAATTTCATAAGTCTTAAAAAAAATTTTTTTAACGTTTATTCATTTTTGAGAGACAGAGAGAGAGAGACAGCACAAGCAGGGGTGGGACAGAGCGGGCGGGGGCGGGGGGGGGGAGGGAGACACAGAATCCTAAGCAGGTTCCAGGCTCTGAGCTGTCAGCACAGAGCCCAATGCGGGGCTTGAACCCACGAATTGCGAGATCATAACCTGAGTTGAAGTGGCAAGGGGCCCCTTCAGAAGTCTTTTTATGCTACTCTCTCACAGAAGAGGAAAATACCCCTTAAATAATTCTTTTTATCAATCTTGTTACATTTTAGGGCTACAATGAATGCTATTAACTGCACATTAAGTAATATGTTCAACTGCTTTTTTTTTTTTTAAGTATTTTAGCAATGAATCATCTCATGTATGAACAGTGAAGACTATCAGGATGTTAGAAAACCCTGTAGCCATGTAGCAATCTGCCGTGATATGGTCTGAATTTCCACTAGAAAACACCACTCCTGCTACTTAACATTTATGGAGCACTAAAACCAGCACTTCTCAACATAACACACAACTACAGAAGGGGGAAAGCGTGTGCAATTAACTTCACGCAACATCTGAATTGGTAAGAAAAAGGATAATTCTGGCCTAAATGCTATTTAAAAAGTAAGACTTTGCAAATGGCAAAAAAAAAAAAAAAAAAAAAAAAGAATTTTTCCTCAGCTAGTATGTGTAAATTGATTACAAATATACACATATATGTGAATATAGTATCAATTTTAAGTCCAAAATTCCTGTTTGATTACTTTCATACTTGGACTTACATAACATCACTGATCGATTTAAACATTTTTCTTCCTTTCTGGTCAAAAGCTACGAGCAATTTTAATAGTGAGAGTTTATAACTCAAAAACAGCCAACACTTTACTACTAACCAGATTACATACTGAAGGACATCCCTTAGTGAAATACTTTAGGTGAGAGCAAAATATGTTTTACATAATGTTTTTAAAAAATTCATTTACTACAAATGAAAATTGATAGTTATCTGCTAACACGTACGTATGCCGATCATTCAAGCAATGGGACATTCGGAGCTGTCGATTCAGATGAAGTTGCCACCCATGGCAGAAATGACAACAAATCTGACTTCCAATTCAACACATCACTAAGAAATTTAGTTTACCTGGCCAAGTTCCTCGTTCAGATTAGATGTTCGAGCCATCGCAGCAGTGTCTGTGGGTTCATAGTGCATGTCGAGATCCTTTTTTTCAAAATAAAAGAAATTACTGAATGCAACTGGTATCAAGAGGTTGACTGAAATTTCATTTAACTCAGGAGCTATATATGTAACCACTCTCATCTCTTGCCATCACTTTACCATTTCAGTTGATTTCCCTGAAAAGGACTCAGTATAGAATATTATATTTCCCAGTAAGGGCAGGACAGCTTGGTAGTTAGAGCATATCTCTGGAATCAGGAAATCTTAAAAAAAAAATTTTTTTTTAATGTTTATTTATTTTTTGGAGAGAGAGAGACAGACAGACCATGAGTGTGGGAGGGGCAGAGAGAGGGAGACACAGAATCTGAAGCAGGCTCCAGGCTCTAAGCTGTTAGCACAGAGCCCGACCCGGGAGTCAAACTCACGAACCATGAGATCATGACCTGAGCTGAAGTCGGATGCTTAACCGACTGAGCCACCCAGGTGCCCCTGGAATCAGGCAATCTTGATTTATTATAGTTCTACCATTTTCTACATATGTGACCTATTGTAAGATTAAATAAGATAACGTATGTAAAGTGCTTCCTAAGGTGTCCAACACAATATAAATCCTTAATGTAGCTAAAATAATAGCAACTAGACATTGCTCAAATAATTAAGACTGAAAGCCCCTGGAAAAATTACCTAAGAGATTCTGTCTGGTTGTACTTTCTTGGCCTAAGTTTCTGCCACTGTATATACTTGAAAGTAAAATGAGTGCCCTTCTCAAAACCCAATAAAAAATGTACAGCTTTGTACCATTTGTACTTGCTTTGTTCACATAAATTATGAGGTGTGACTATTAATCTTATACAAATTAATATCTTCTACAGTATAATATTCTGTTGGCAAGTCAGGGTTCACAGGTTTTCACATGTCAAACGAAAAGGACAAATCTGATCTTTCCCACATCTGCATTCCCCATCTGCTGATGGGGATCAGTTCTAAAGTAGGCCATGTTTTAAGCAGGATATTAACCAAGCGGGCAATGTTCAGAGAGGAATAAAGGAATGGGGAGTAGGATGGAAATCAAATCTAGTAAGGAACAGAAGGATATGGGAGAAGATACCATAGGACAATAGGCATCGTAGCTGAGTTCTAATACTTTGCAAGGCTATCATTCAGAAACAAGGTTTTAGACATTTTCTTAAAAGGTCAGGTAGAACCAGTATCAAAGGGGAGCAATTATTCATCTCATTTCCACACAAGAAAGAGCTTTCTGGTAAGGGAAGACCTGTCAAGAATGTTATAAAATCTCTGTATAACAGAAAGGTAGTTGAAAAAAGCATAAGCCTGCTAGGTTATTCCAACATTCAAACTATGTCATTATTTGAAGGAAATACTATTTTTGAAAATCCAAGTAAAAAATAATAAAGTGACTAGTTATTTGACTTTCATAATAAATCACTTTATGATTTCTTATTGTAAGTGGGAAACCTTAATTTTAATCCTGTTTTTAACTCTATTTACAGAAATTTTATTACATAATTCTTCAGCAATGTATCTCCTTGCATGAAATAAACCACACCTGCAGCTCATTTTAGATTTCTAAATTATACTGGTCTTCTGAATGAATTAGCAATTGACTGCTGAGGCAGGTCATTCACCATGAGCAGTGGCAAAAGTATCGTCAGTTATATTTTAGAAAATCCCAATACTGTACATTTGAAAGACTTTTAAATTATTAAAAAAAAATAACATCAAAAGATAATACCAGAATTTCTCAAAAAAAAAAAAAAAGAAAAATTAAAACTTTCTGGCAGATTAAGTCTGAAGATGTATTCAATTTACATAAATTCATTAATTTTAACTGTGGTAAAATAAAACTAAGAACAACACATTTTATAAACAAAATATTTAGGAAACAGATGTCTAGCACATTTTTTCCCCAAGATTAAAAAAATTTTTTTCAGAAGAAAAAAATTAAGAAAAATTCAAGCACAGCTGAATTTGTTTACAGTATGGAAAAATAAACTACATAGATACATAAAACACGATAGACAGCCTGGTTGTTACAAGTAATGAATGTGGTATTATTTCTCCAGCACTTAATCGTTGAGGAGGCTGTGAGATTTCTTTGTCATGAGATTTCTTTGCTCTGTATCACCACCATGAGATGTTGGTGAACTGTGTTTTATCATTCCTGTGTAAGGGTCCAGGAAAATCAGCCTCAAAGAAGTCAAGTGGCTTGGCAAAGTTCACACAGCTAGGAAATACAGAGCTACAACTATAGTCTAGATATTTTAGCTCCACACCCCATGGTTCTCCTTTGCCCCAAGATCACTATGAAACCCAAAATAGGTTTCCTGGAGATCTTGTTCCCCAGAATGTCGGGTCCGTAAACTGGTGTGATTCTGAGATGAGAGATTTTGCTACTGATTTTACATGTCAAATGATTTTTGTTATAATTATATTAGAGCCATAAATATTTTGAAATGCCATCTTGTAGTCAACAAAAGGTAAGGTAAAATTAAGATTTTGTTTCTGAGAGATCAAAAGACGCTATCAGGAAAAAAGACAAAATGCATACTTAGAATGATGGAAAACAATAATAATTCATATTTACCCAATTTATGAAGTATGCCTGGGTAAATTTCACCACTTCTAATGTCACCAACAAGCTGATAGGAATGAGATTGTTGAAAAGGATGATGAAGGTCAAGAAATTCAGTCCAAAATTATTAGCACCACCATCTGTTGGGGGAGGTGGGAAGAAAGTCATTTACCGTTTTATTTTTCATCTGCATTGGCCAGAACTTTAGCGTAACAAAAATTTTCCGTATCATACAACAGATGCATATAGTTAGGCGGGATTCACTGTGCTGATAACATCTCCTTATTTTCAAATACATTCAGGATGAAACAGCACTATTTGTGTTCAATATGTTGTTAGTCCTGTTAAGAGCTTCATAATGGTATGAAAGAATGAAGCACTACCAAGTATTTCAAATCCTGTTCCAAACAGGAAGTTTAGAGATAGCAGGGATAGGATTGTGGGTTTATAAATGTAAAATCTCAATTGGGTAGAATCACTTTTATATAAACTCTTAAAAAAGATTTTAAAGCATGCCTGAAAAGCAATCAAACAAAAACAGCAGCAGGAAAACTAACCCAAGTAGCAAAAACAATGTAGGGCTGTACTTTAGGTAAACTACATTCTTCCTCTTCAATAAAGAAAATGGAACAGCTACCCCAGACACACAAGAAACAAACTGATGGTACTCATAACAGTTCTAATGTTGAAACAGTAAATCAATGACTGTAAAAAAAAAAAAAAAAAGTTGGAACAGCTGCAAAACTAAATCAATATAATAAAAACTGAAAAAAATCAATTTTGCTACCAGGTTTTACTAGAATTTGTTTTTGTACGTTTGGAAATTAAATATTTATTGGCAATCAAAAGATAATGCAAACTTATTTTCCAGAAATATTCAGAGATGGTACATTAATCCCATAACAGTAAAAGGATAGATGGTCCAAAAAGAACCTATTTAATAGGACTTTCCCTGAGACAGGATGACCATTAACATGGAATTTACTGCATTCATAGATTCAAGTGAAAGTACGTTCAATTTAAACATTTTACAAGCATGTGGTTTACTTTTGGTGCTTTAAATATAATCAATCTGCTTTCTTTACACAGATAGCTACCTAACCACCTGTGTTAAAATATTTTAAAGAATAAATGAATAACATTAAATAAAATACAAAATAACATTTTATGTTATTACAGAGTGCTCATTATATTTTTAAGAATTCTCAAATTTTAGAGACTCTAACATTTTACTTCCTTTTGCTGGAAACTGCATTGAAAAATAAAAATTAAATGCCCAGTTATCTTGGCAACAAGGTTTCCTTTTTAGGAATAATAGGAAATCTCAAGTCAGCCGTGAAATAAATACACGTTTTAATGAAAGAAAAACTAAGTACAATAGGCACTTTAATGCTTACAGTTTAGATTGAGATACCAGTGCTTTCCAGAATGCCTCCGATTCCAAATGGCTGAACCCACAGAACAGATAAGAGACATGGCAATTAAGATACAAAATAAAATCAAAATTTGTACATTTGTAATCCGTTCCACATTTGAGAGTTTAAGTGGTGGACTTGTTGAATTCTGTAAAAAGAAACAATATGAGCAATAAAAATGTGGACACATTGATTTAGTAATGTATATTTGGTATTTTGATGAAGACGACAGAGTAAGTCACACCTCAAAATCTAGACATGAGTAGATACATGAAAATTACACAGAAATAAGCTGTCAAATGTTAACCACCTTTCCCTCCCCACCCCGCCCGTATCTTTATCTAACGTAAAACAATAAAAAGAGAAGGAAATGATATTCCTTTATAGACACGACTTTTGCATTGAGGCAGGCAAGATGAACAATGCATTACTTGACTACTTAGACTAGAAGCATCTAGCATCTCAGCTCTGGAAGAGAGGCAGAGAGGGTGGCCTATGCACCCACAACCAGAGACCTGGAAGTTCCAAACTATGAAGACCACATTTAAAGGATCTCTGGTTTCCACATTTCTGGTGGCAGTTAGCAACTCTTTTACTGAATACGGCAACCATCTAAGTGGCCCTGGCTGTAGGAAATGACAGAGGTTTCCTCAGCTGTATTTAATGATAAAAATCATCACGCTAGGTCAGTGCTAACCAAGGCGTCCACAGAAGAGAAAATTAAATCTGTGATAATAGATATAAAATAATGGCTTACAGAATTTATAGAATGGCTAGGGGTGGAATCATTAATAGCAGTCCTGTCTGCCTGTCGATAACGTCTCCACGACTTTACAAAGTTATCAGAACTGAAACCAGTTTTTCATTTAGTATCTTAAAATGGTATTCCCTACCCACCTAACCAGTGAACACTCCTATTATATCCCCAGGCGCATGTAAACACTAGAAGTGCGAAGACTAAAGTTGATTAAACGTGGGCTAACGTTAAAAATGTTACCAAAAAATGGTCAACATTTGACTCTCAGATTCTTTTCATTTTATGAAAAAGTGAAACCAAGTTCTAAAATTTGATCACTGTATTAAAATAAAATTATAAGACAAATACTTTAACATAGAGCACTCGTCATTACATAGACATCTAGTATTAATCACTGCAATAGTTAGTAAATGCTGCCAACGGGCCAACACACAAAATCATTAAGAGTTCATGCACTGTTGATGCCTGATGAAACTTTCCACTGTTCTTGTGTGCATGAACCATTTCATAGCCCCACACACCGAAGAATGAGATTCTGAATGTATAGAGTGGGGCTCAGGAATCTGTGACAGATGGTCTGCTATGTTTCACACTACTGCATAGAGAGCTACAAATAGCACATTTTTCAAGAGAATAGGTCCAAAAAGTTTTCATAGATAAGAATCCCACCTGCATCAGCTTGGTATCATGTCCGGTGTAGACAACTATTCCATGAACCCACTGTGTGTTTCTCAACTGGGCGCCTCGAAGAAGAATCTGATCTGCTCCCAGGGGGACAGTGCTAGGACAGATCATGTTGTGACATTAGAAACATTTTCTAAAATGCTTAAGAATTCTATAGTTATTACATAGTTCCAACAAAGGTTCTGTTATTAAAATAACCCTTCTCACATTCACTTTATTTTTAGAAAAGAAGTAATTTTCCTACCAGTAAGAATAATTTTCTTACCCAAGGACAGCTGGAAGGAAGCATTCCAGTTGCTTCTCCTTAGCACCAAACCAGCCATTTCCTACAACTTCATTATCCAAGACAGTAGGCAATATTTTAGAACTCAGAGGTTAATTTTCAAACCTATTTTAGACTCTTCCTGATTTAGTAAGTCTGTTTAGGTTTCTAAGATGTTTGGAAGCGGTGAGGTTAGGGGATCTGCTCCCCTCCCACACCTAATTAAAAACAGCTTTGTGCATAATAAAGGTAAATACATAGATCTCATCATCCACTTGCACTGCCACCCCTGCCCTGCAGAGATAAATCCCTGTATTTAAAATCTCTAGGATAATTTATCATATTTGAATATCAATTATCTAAGAACTATGAATAAGTTTCCAATAAATGGTAAGCATCTAATGTCTTAAAACATTCCTCTGAAATGACAGCAAATTGAAGATATATATTCCATCTAATTTAAAACACATTTTTCATGAATAAAGGCCAACTTGAATCTTTTGCAAGTTCTTTGTAAAACTATCCACCCTGGTAGGTTGTTGGCTGACACAACCTTACACAGAGAGGTACAAGCTATCAGAGATATAGTGGGATTCTTGACGGAGATGTACTGCACAAAATGTAATGGCTTAAGGATTTCTATCACTAGGTCTTCATTTTAGGAAAAAAAGCAAGAAAGAAATGTCAAATATAAAGAAAAATACATTAAAAAAAAAACCTGGAAAAAGAAGGCAACAGTTGGTCCAAGTAAAGTCTCTGGAGAACCCAGAACTTCTTACAGAACTTCTTTGCCAGCAGAGGGCAAAGTGAGGTTGAGTCTTCCATTCCTGGTGGGCTTTCATGGTCTGTTAGGTGGCTAAAGCTAGTAGCAGCTTGGGCCTTAGACCTTCTTTCAAGAACTGCCCAACGATCACTGGCTCAGGTGACATCAGTTCAGGTCATAACAGCACCTGAAGGCCTCTACTTAAGCAAGCCTTTAAGAAACGGTGTATGCCAATTTAGAAAAAGACTACAGTATCTATAATTCTCATTCTTTCTGTAAACAGCATGCTTTTCAGACCCAGCTGGAAGGGAACCCTTTGTGTATATGTCTCAAGATGTTTCAGAGTGGGAGGGGACCTTAGGCCTAAAGCACGTTTCCAAGAAATTCTTGGGAAGCTGCTAGCCTATACTTGAAGCACGTAAGTGCCAACCATTCCTCACATATACAATGAGGTACAATAGGACAACTGTCACCTTGGCATTTGTGGTATGGATTGATTGGAATTAGGTACAGACTCTTCAAAAAAAAAAACAAAAACCAAAAATACTCTTTTTCAATTATGAAGATTCAACATAAGTTAGCTATTACTACATTTCATCAGAGGTGGAATTCCAAAGCTTCTGGCATTAGACAATGACCCTCATCCTTAATAATGGAATCAAAGTACACATGTTCCAAATAAAGGGGCTCCAAGAGCTCTGGGTAATCACTGTAAAAGTCAAATGTGCCACAATACGAAGGTATTGAAAATCTGTTTCCACCTTTCATATATATTAAAGCTTATTGTATAAATTCTATCTTACCCTAAGTCTTGGCACTATCATATAGTTTCTCTTTCACTGCATTGATTTGCTTGGCATTGATTTCATGGGGAACTGATAAGAAATGGAAGCTGGCCAGTTAGGAATGTCAGACTACAGAAACATTACTTATATAAGTGGCCAACTCTATTATTAGTCTATAACCATATGTTCACTCTGTGAGGTCACTCTGTGCAAATTTTAGAACAATATATAATTCATGAATTACAGGAAAGCTTTTGGTGGATCTGAATGAGGATGACAGTTTAGGGTATATCTTACATGTTCTTTAGAATTCAAACACTGTAATAATGCAATTATAAAATAATGAAGGCACTGATAATCTCTCAGGCTGGTGGAATGACTAGTGCATTTAGCTGGCCACTACCTATACCTGGGGGTAGAGGAGACAGAGGAGAAGTCAAGCGAGGGCAAGAGGAAGAAGTGGCAGATGGGAGAGACCCTACCCTTCCTTGCCAGGTTCTGCTCCATTTCTGCTCCCTTTTCTAACAAAGCTCCTTGAAAAGGCTGTCTACACTTGGTATTTTCAACTCCTCTTCTTCCACTATCTCAGACTCACTTCATCAGGCTCTGCCTGCTCTAACCAAGCTCAAGGATATCGACTTGCTAAACGGAACTGTTAATTCTCAGCCTCATTGTGCTTGACCAACAGCAACATCTGACCCATGTCTGTCACTCCCTTTGCCTTGGTAGACTTTCCTCACTCCATCTCAGCTTTCTTCCTACCAACCTGATTTTGGTTTCTTTGGCTGGTCTCTCCCTTTTCCCAACCTTAATGTTGCAGTCTTAGGACAGTCCTTGGGACTCCTCACCTTTCTCTCCATACCGTTTCACCTTCAGTGATTTCTTCCACTTCCATGGCTTTAATTATCTATGCCAACTATTCCCAAATTTATCTCATGACCCAGACTTCTATCCCAAGCTCTAGGCTTATATATTCATTTGCCTCCCTGACACAAACTTATTTGGCCCAAAACTGAACCGCTGATATCCCCTTTAAAAACCCTCCAATGGATCACCATTTCCCTCAGAGTAACACTCTACAATAGCCTTCAAAGCCTTGCATGGTCTGGCTTCCTCTTACTCCTCTACCCTTCTTTTATTACTCTTTCTTGGTAACTCTACTTCAACCACGCTGTCCTCCTTGAAATTTCATACCTACTCCAGGCACATTCCCACTTTAAAATGATGCAATAAATACAACTAATAATTTGCCCTGACTATTCCTTCTGTCTGGAATTCTCTCCCTCCAGTTGTATAAATGGCTAACTTGCTCTCCTCCTACTCACAGGCCTCAAATGTTACCTGATGAATGAGGCTTACTACAACCATTCTAACTCAAAAGTGATTTGCTCTCAAGGACACCCAATCTGCCTTGTCCTGGGCTATTTTTTTTTTTTTCAAAGCATTTATCACTTTCTAACCTAGAACAGAATTTTCTTATTTATCATTTGTTGTCTATTTGCCCTTTCCTTACTGCAAGAAAGTAAGCTCACAAGGGCGGGCATATTTATCTCTTTTGTTCACTGCAGTCTCCTGTTCCATCTCTGTACTTAGCCTACCTAGCCCACTGGGGGCTTGAGAAATACCAGTTGAATCTATGAAGAGAGAGACAGGAAAGAGAAGTGGGAAGGAATGAAGGGTAGAAAGGATGTAACAGTAAAGATAACTGTAGATGATAACACGGCCTAGAAAAGAGCATATGGAATTATACAGAGAAGACAAGACAGATAAGAAATTATCCAGTACAGTCAACTCCTTGCGGGTAGAATCTGATATCTTTGAGGCACCTAGAGATCACAGGAAAGGACCCAAGCCATGGAGATTGCAGATAGGCCTATGACATAAGTATTCTGGCCAAAGAATATGCCACTAATTAATGTGCCACAAGCCTGGCATATCCCTGAAAATATCCAATTGTCATCTTGAGGAAGTCTTCAGTTGCACCATATGCATGGAGTTAAGAGCTAACATTTCTGCAAAAAGACTCTTGGTAGAAGTAACACAGAAATACTTAAGAAGAGGTTTTGAGTGTTCAAACTTAGAGCATGAGAAAATAATATGCACCGAGGCTTGGAAAACACTCAGCAATACACTGAGACGCAGAGAATTCCGTTTTTTGTTTTGTTTTGTTTTTTATGTTTATTTTTGAGAGAGAGAGACACAAAGCATGAGCAGGGGAGGGGCAGAGAGAGAGGGAGACACAGAATCTGAAGCAGGATCCAGGCTCTGAGCTGTCAGCACAGAGCCTGACGTGGAGCTTGAACCCAGGAACTGTGAGATCATGACCTGAGCCGAAGTTGGACGCTTAACTGACTGAGCCACCCAGGCACCCCTGAATTCTGGGTTCTTATAAAGACCAATTTTACATACCTATGTCCATCAAGCCTTATGTTTCCAACAAAATCGTACAGATGTCTGTTTGGACTTTCACACTCGATTCTGCCAGAAATTCTCATCAAACTGTCAATGTCTTTTATATCTGATGTTGCTGGTAAGCCCTGTTCAGAAATTTTTTAAAAAGCAAAAGAGTATATTAATTGCATTGTGTGCAGGAGGAGGGGGGATTCTGAATTCATCTCAGTCTTAGGATCTAAGAGGTCCCACTATTTTATAAGCAAGTCTCCTCCCTTACACAATACTGTTTGTCAAATCATAATTAAGGGTCACCTTCCTCTCTACTTGAATACAAGAATAGGGTAGCTTTTGTGAAAGATCTAAAACATACTTGAGACTATTAACTTGACTGCAAAGGTATTTTGAAGTAAGTCCTCAAAGAACTATGTGTTTCCAAAAATAAAATTAATATTTAGCATTATACAGTCTGCCTGCTGAATCTCAAAAAGAGAATGCAAAATAAACAGAACTATGTCCAAAGAGAATCATTACATTTCTTTTCTGTTAGTCTACTGAGAAGGAAAACTCAAAAATAGTTCCTCCCTCTGGCCAACTAGCTTCTACTGGCTGGCAGTGAACAGGCCCCCGCTTCCTGGGGCACTCTGAGTTCAGGTGCCCTGATGACCTACTTCCATCACATCCCAAACTTCTCACTTGTCATTTCCATCATCCCCCTAGAACCCCAGACAGTACATTTTTAAAAGTCTCCTCCTTAAAAAGACCGTTGCTTTCTATCGGAGATGGTATGAGAAGCAAATACAGAAATCCTAACTATTCCCTGAGATTAGTGAGACTTTTAGAACAGCAATGGAAACTATGCCTTTTCGATACAGCAAAGCCAAATAATAATTTGGGCCAGGCGAATGGGGACGATTAAATACGCGAACACATGTCAAAGTACTTAGAACTACTAAAATTATCATCATCGGGCTGTTGGCTATTACATGAAATATTAAAAATGTTACAAATAATATCTGTGTGATGGACTATATTTAATCAGGCAAGTAAATCTGAGTCTTCATCTCAGTCAAAGACACCTCTTCATAGTGGCTCAGCAAGAAAGTATTTGCAATTAGATAGTCACTTCAATTCAAGACAACACCAGAAATAAAGCTCTTGATTCCATGTAATAAATCAGTAAAAATTACATAAACCTGTATTAGATCTTACCTGCCTAATTTTCAGGTTTGTTTCACCATCTAAGTTGGATGTTTCAATGTAGCACATGGCCTGGGGTTCACTGTTATTTAAAATTGAAAAGCAGAGAGATTTAGTGGGGGAAGAAAAGCATAATAATAACTTATTTAAATGCTTAGACTCACTGAAGCCTTTTGTTTTGAACAAAGCTTTAGTCGTCTAGTTTCATGATGATTTCCATTCTAAGTGCTAAATGCTGGGAGGCAGAACCCATGCGTCACAACTCATGGATCAGCTTTTCAGCTAGAACGACCACAAAGCAATTTCCTGATGCCAATCAGTACTGATCTTCAAGCTAATGTGGATGATTAGATTTGTCATGTGCACTTAAATTGCTCATCCATAATGACACGACACAGACTGTATCTGAAATGTAAAAGCAGTTTTGTGTCCAGATTTATCTTTAGCTCAAAAATATCAAGTGAGATTACATGCTTGTAGCCCATGTATAAATTGGTTAAGGAAAGTGATTAGAAAATTCCAGATTGCTGCTTCTATAAACTTTCAGTGACCACTTTTTAAGAAAAGATGAACAGGATCATATGAACCATAATATTTAAATTTTAAGGCTACTTTTAAAAACTGTGTGAGATTTTACAATGGAAGTAGATATATACTTTAGATACATACTTCTGTTTTTGTTTTTTTCTGCTCCTGTTCTCTTTCTTAAGGTTATGTCAGAGATTCTTGTGGCAGAAAAAGCTAAAACTAAAACCAGCCAACTTGGCCATATTGCTCCTTGACCTGTCCATTTCATGGGTCCCCACCAGAATGTGTTTGGAAAAGTTTAGTGAGTGGTGGCTGGCAGAAGGGATGCACATTCTCCAGCATTATCACAGGTACTACATCCTGGACTGTGTATATCCTTTCCCTTCACAATCTGACTTTATGTGCCCAGCAAGTATAGACAGGTGAGTCTGTCATCTAATTGTATCCTCAAGTGTAAGGGAAAACGTTCTGAAGTTAAATCAATCTCATTAGCACTTGGTTATACAATAAGCCTTAGTAACATCATGGAAGTATAAATGTAATCTCTGATAAGCATATGTATTCAAAGTTAGAATGGAAAAAGTTTGTCAGTTACAAATACCTGAATCTTCTAATCAACTTCCAATTTGTACATGTGCAAAACACATTATTTCAAGTTTCAGAAATGGGCAGGTAGCTTAGTTTTGTGGCCTGGAGATTTGTGAAAATTGCTGAAACATACGGTCAATGATCAAATATTTTACAGATTCATTTTAATGTAACTTTCCAAGTTCTTCAATTCACTCAGTGGATTTTTTTTTCTCCCATAAAGGCTTATATTTTTTTCCCAACTGGAGAAATTTTTCAGTATTTATATTTTCGCTCTATTATATTCAACATATCAGCTATCCAACATTTAACTTGGCTCTAGTAACTGCTAATTTGTAACTTATATATACATTTGAAACATAAATGGCTTATGAAATTTTAAAACATATCTTCCGACAATATAGAAGCATGGTGACAGATGTTAGGTGAACAATGCAGATTCCATACTTTGCCAGTAAAATGCATTAAAATATTACTGATCAATATGTCCAAGGCCATTCTCACATTAAAATGAGACTACCATTCTATCTTTTTTTTCACAAAGCAATTTTTCTAGGACTTTACATGGCTAGGAAGTTAAAAAGTTAAACGGCTGACTTCTATTTGAAGTGGGGCAAATAAAATATGCATCCGAATTCAGAACATTCTTAATCCCTTAAGACAGCTGTTACTGAAGCAGTTCTTAATAGTGTTATGAAAAAGCAGCAAGAAGTTTTACATAAGGGATCATGCTACATAATAAATATTTCAGCAAATTATGGTGACATCCAAACGCAAGCTACAGTCAGAGAGGCAAAGCAGGCTTTTTGATTAGTAAGTGGAAAGATGAAACAAGATGCATATCACAATACAGACACTGGTAGACGGCTGAACTTTACCACGGGAACATGCACTTTGCCACTAGTAACAAGTGGGATAAAAACTGATCCCAAAGCATGCGGTACAAAAGGTACAACATCCAGCTTTGTGCAGGGGGTCCTCTGTAAACCCTATACAAGCCCAAATTATAGTCATAATTGCTGAAGGGATTCTACAGAACTCACAGTAAGTTTCAAATATAAGAATAAGGCAAAATTTCAATGACTTCATTTCATGAAAAGCTTAACACTGTTCAAAACAGTATCCTGGAGAGGTATTAAATTCAGCCTCGGTATTTAGGCATGTTGTTAAATATGGATATATATTAATGATGCACAGGAAATTAAAATCTACCTTTACTGGCATGCCTCATGAACTCCTATTGAGAACAATAGGAGCTGAATCTTCCCACCTGAGGGACAAACAGCATCCAATGTTGCATTCATAAAAGGCCTTTAAAACATTTGTGAAATGTCTATCTCCAAGAAGTATAAACATTTTTGTGTTTTACAGGAAGAGACATAGAACTCAACCATCTTTGGGTGTAATTGTTCTCTGCTGTAGGGTGAGGATCCACATACACACATCCTGTACGACTCAGTGGTTCTAACCTTGAGGACAGGCTGATGAGATCTGCTGGGAGATGTTCCCCATTGGTCACTTTCACTATTTCCCCTACTGCCACCTACAGGTCCCAGTTTAAAATAATTGAAACGGAAAAAAAAAAAAAAGAAAAAAACAGAAAAAAGAAGAACCAAACAAATGGACAAAAGAGACAGAAAGTTTGAAATTATTATAGAAAATAATACATGTTAATAAAAATGTCTAATGTCCATTTTTTCAAAATTTATTTTGATCAGGTCTAAAGGCACAAGAAAATGTGAAATATTAAAGGTTTACTCAATTTGAAGCCCAATTTTCAATTTTTAATGTGGAAACTTTTGCTCCTTTTTTAAAGTTTATTCACAAGACTGTCTTCTCAAAAACAAAATTTTATATAGTTACTTTATCTTACAGATTTTCCTTTCTCCAATTCCTCACCCTCACGCCATCTAGTGTATGACCACTCCTACCCAAAAAGGAAAGAACTGTGGGAACAATTCTCTGAAAAACCAAGTATATTAGTCCTCTCCACCACCATCCCCAATACACTTAAAAAAAAAAGTATTAGAAATTTTCTGATTCCGAAACATTTTGAAAGTTAACTGCATACATATCATTACCTTTAATGCAAAGCTGTAAAGACATGGGTTTTAGAAGGCATAATCGCAGCCTTTTGAGTTGTTCAATAATTCATTAAGTCTTGGTGATGCATTGTCTTAAAAGGGTAATAAGCCTTTGAACCCAGGAGAAGTTTTTCAGAGAGGGTATGAAATAGACATGCCAGGAACCTGTGTGGACTTGAATTAACAGCTTGAGTTATTTTACTCTATATCTTACTTTCTAAACTTATATATGTATTTGTTATAAACTAAAACTTGTTTCTTCAAATGGAAGTGAAAAATCAATGAAACACCATAACTTTCAACAATGTTCATGCTTTATTTTCAAACTACCCCAGAAAGGGTACACTATTAGTATTAATAATTGAAAATATTTGGAAATTAAAATGTTACAAACTGTTGTTTATGTTTACTGTTAAATAATGCTCATCTGCAGGTGAGAATCACCATGTCCTTATTCTGATAGTGGACAGTGTGGCATAATGAAGAGATCAGATTAATTAGGGATTAAATATTCCCACCTTGACTTAGTCGTTAGGTAAAGTTAAATGGCAAAAAATAAGACTTGAAGTCAAAATTACGCTTTCTGTTCAATGAGGACACAAACTTCTACCTATTTGTTAAGGTTAACGTACATTCACAAGAGTAGTGCAAAACTTGAGAAAAAACAACCCTGGAAGGTGGCACTTTGCCACTGGGATATAAATACATAATGGAAGAGGCTTTATACTTTGAGTCCTACTAAATAACTAAATACAATGAGTCACACAATCTTTTAAGAAGTAATAATCTTTGGAGGAAGTTAATCTCTGTGGCTGCTATAGTAAGATATAGAAACTATTGGGGCACCTGGCTGGCTTAGTTGGTGAAATATGAGACTTGATCTTGGGGTTGTGAGTTTGAGCCCTACGTTGGGTGTAGAGATTACTTAAAAATCTTTAAAAAAAAAAAAGATAGAAACTATTTCCATCTACCGTATCTATAGTTATACTACAGTATCTGTGAGCCACCAGTGAGTGTTTTTAACGTTGAGGAAATAACTCCTGTAAAAATGCTCCAAACTTTAAAAAAATATGAGCACAGAGCTTTCTGGGGGTGGATAGAGGCTGATGAAAAGTATTTTTTAAAACTTTCAATTCAAAATTATGTATAAAGTCAGGGCAATATAGTCAAGTATCTTCATGCTTTGGAGCATACAAAAAATAAAAACTGTAATTAATGGTACACATACATGATATTCTCTATGGTAAATTATGTCTCTCTGATAGGCGTAATCAGGAAAACACGATTACCTTCTTAAATTGCTGGAATGCTGTATTATCACTTTGAACTTTGACCATTCAGATGGTCAGTCATCCACTACATTTATCAAACTTTTATTTAGTACCACCGAGTGCCCATTGTTCTGTTGGCTAGGCATTCTTACAACTTAAATAAATAAAAACTTACTGAATCTAAAGAAGAAGGAGAATCAGGGAATATCAGAGTTTCGTCATCTACTCCTTCTTCCTCACTTTAAAAGATGTGAAATCAAGGCCTGGGAGATGAAGTCTTTTGTTCAAAATCACCAAGCCAGGGTAAGAATCCTGATTTCCTGTCTCCTAGGCAGAGTGTTCTCTAGTACCTGATGCCATCTGGTATGTTGAGGCAGTGACAGCAAGCTCAACCGTTAAACTCATTCTCACACAGCCACATGTGGACCAGTACCTCTACTTCAGTTTTAGAAACCGACCCTAATTAAAGCTATGAGCAAAGAAAAATTAGTAACGAAAAGGCTGATTTAGAAACCCATTAATTTTAATTTTTCCGGAAATAAAATCTATAGGTGACACAAAAATCTCCCAGCTATAAAGTATGAAAGTACAACTACCTACAGTACTTCAACTACCCATAGACTTATTTCTATAAGTATCTGGAGAACTTCTGGCTCGGTTAAGTGTCACTAACTTGTTATAAATCCAATCACTTTAAATAATGACCTGATTAAATAGATTTTGAAAAAAGGACACTGTCCATATTTATATGTGGATTTTACAAATAAAACTGTCCAAGGAAATGATGATAAACAACCTCTAAGATATTAAAAAACATTTTTCTTAATTTATATTAGGACCAGTTTTACAGTTTTTAAACCCCAAACCATTTGAAAACCGCATTCTTTAAAAGGTAACGGTGCCATATGTTCTGAATACTAATTCATGACTGTCTTAAATATGAATAAAACAAAAATTATCTAAATTCAGTCATGGAAAGAATTTAAAAGAGCAAAATACTTCAATTTTTTTTTGTTGTTGTTGTTGGAAGAGTATGGCGTTTCAAAAGGTATGACGACAAAAAAGAAATCATTCATCCATTTTCTTGCACTAATGTCCCATAAAGATCAAGAAAGTTTGGAGGGATATATTAATGCATCATAGAAGAATTTATCATGAACAAGGACTGCAAGATAAAAATCAATAGAACCCCATCCATGTATTATATAAAATAAACAACAGGAAATCTCATGAGTTAGTGGTCCACACACAAGGATCTGGATGTAGCCAGAGAGAGAGCAGACTTCTAATTGTAATGATAACTTTTGAATTACACAGGATAGTACCTATCACTTATTCTATATGGCAAATAAGAAAGAGTCCATTAAGTCCAATCAATTTTTTAATGTTTAATTCAAAATCATTAGAGAGGTTTGAAATTCTTCGTTTATTCCTTATTTCCTTGGAGAAATCACAAGGTCAATGCAGGGTAGAGAAACCATCCTCTACACTGTTTGAGCATCAGTAGGTAATCTCTACCTTGATGAGAGAAGTACAGTGTCAGCAGGTATATACTCTTTGCCTTTTATTATAACTATATCTCCAACATTTACCTGAAAGAAAACTGGGAATTGGTTAATTATCTGCATTGAAAGATAGTTACAAATATACAACCCACTGTATTTAAGCATAGAACACAGTAAAAAATGGTTACTGGCAAACAAGAACCACTTATCTTCACAAAATGGCATAAAATGATCTAGGAGTGAGGCCAAGGATGGGACAGTCCTTTAAAATATTAACACTGTATCTTTTTTTTCCAACTACAGGGCTTAGCTTAATAAATCCATCCATTTTATCCACTGACATCTCAACTTCTCACATTCTCTATGACATAAAAATAAAAAGGAGGAATTTACCAAAGATGATCTTTACCCTGCTTAAGGAAATCTCAGTGCAACTGGAAAAGCTAACTACCATATATATGATCATTATTCCTCATGATGGTCCTATAAAATAGGTTTTGGTTATAATTTACAGTTTAGAGAGGAAAAAAAAAGAGTCTTATTAGCTTCTAAGTTATTTCTCTAAGATCACAGTGAGAGGAAGAGGTTAGACTCAAACCCTTATCTGACTGGCTGCAAAGCTTGATTTTGCGTAAGTAAATAAACCTATGCTGTATTTTAAATTAAAAAAAAAAAAACAGCTTAATATCTTCCTGGCTTTTCTACCCAGTAGCATTTTTGTGAACATGTCCTAAAGACACATTAAAGATATAATAAGCCCAGAACCTTTCTAGAGGTGATTTAAGTGATAGGTGTGTCATAGAGTTTTGAGCAAACATTAGGTCTCCAACTAAGTTACAACTGGACCAAGTTACACTGATAACCACTCTCATTAGATCACGAAAGTGCCCTGTTAGGAGCCAAATAAACCTCCAAATAAGCTTCAATATTTAATCAAGAGAAGAAAAGTCTTTTTTTGTTATTGTTAAAGCCTTTTTGTTCTTTCCTCTCTCAACTTTTCCTTGAACCCTAAAATAACACTTTATTGGATGGGGGGGGGGAGGAGAGAATTGTGTCCTCAGCAGGAATCACAATAAGAAATTATTGCAGAGACAGACCACTGTGGTTACTTTACATGCCGGGGGAGGAAGTTAGGCAAGGTTGGAGGGGGTCTTCTCGTGTATGGTATGTATGTTGGCTATCCAGGTAGGGAAGCTCCAATTCAAGGGAGATTTTAGCTGAAATCTGGATGATTGGAAACGGACAAATTTCCAGGGACGTTGGAATCAAACACACCAACCCTCAAAAAAGGGGAAGTAACAAAACCCCAGCAAGTATAGGTGTAAACAGGCCTGTTATGTGTTGTGATTGTACTCTGATCGCACCCAAGATCAGGAAGTATAAGGTCAATGGAGCTACGGCATTTGGAGAGAATGTTACCCAGGCTACCATTTAAATGCTCTTTAATCTCCTATTGCATGTTAATGTTTGCTATCCAATCAGACTATATGCTTCATAAAATCGAATAGTTGTCCACATTATAGTGTAAGAGTTTAACAGTCAGACTTACAAAAATCCCTTACTGATCCCACTGCTTTTCCACATCTTTATTCATTGTTAAGACAAAAGCCAGGCTTGTGGTCATTCAACTGAGGACTGAAAGAAACTATTAGCACCTTACACAGTGGTATGAAGTAGTTAGTTACTCAGGGGCCTGTGAAAACCAAAGGCTCACCACCGAGAGCTAAAGCAGGTCTTGCAGTACTATGAGGACAGCAGGGAACTTACCTGCCCCCTCCTTATGATGCCTGTTTTAGATCGCTTCTCAAACACGACCAAGCACCTCTCTTTCTTTTTTTGGTTTTGCATTCCTAAAGTGGCATTCCCCCTTTCCAGCCTAGTGTGTGCATAAGATTAATGGACAGAAGAGAAAGTCAAGTTGGTACAAATTGCTTGACCACATGTTCTCAGTGGAGGAACATCATGACAGAGCACTTAGTTCCTCAAATACTGATGTTAAGGAAATATTCAGGGCTTTAGACCATCACCTTGAGCCTTCTCAAGTCACTGACATTCATACCTACAACTGAGGATTATGTAAAAGAGTAAGTTTATCAAACTGTAATGGACTGATTTAGAATCTTTGTCCAATTACAGACCCCAGCATATTAATATTTTTACTAAGAAATTTTTGGAGATATAAATTCTAAATCCAAACAAAAGCATTTCAGGCTGGAAACTTCATGTCTTAAAGCAGCTTTAGGGAGTGACCTGTACACCTGCAAAGAGCCCACCACTCCATACTTCTCTACAAAGCCAGGAGAATGTGCTGAGTCTAAGATCCCTCCTAAATTCTCCACCTGCAACTCTCTCCAAAACCTGTGAACAATTTCAGCTGCATCTCAATTTGAAGAACTAGACTTTGCGGTCAGGGCCATGGAAGGCAGTAGCTTACACGTCAAGAATGGAGATGCAGTGCCTTGTATAGGGCTTTGTCACTGCAATACTTGCTTTGGAAGTCAGACAGTTTGTGCAACAGAGAAAAGTCTTCAGGGTAAAACTGGAGAGATGAACTATTAACGTCTGAGAGCTGAAGTGTGCCCATCTGTGAATGACTGGACGTATGCTGTGCAAAACTGTAGTTCCTCTGAGGACAATTAAAAGGTAGCTGCAGTAGCCACACATTTAGAAAAACAAAGAAATCAAGTCCTGAAAGAAAGCCCCATTAGCGCCGGTAAGGGTAATATGCTTATTGTATTACCCTGGCATGAGGATCAGACTCTTGGTTTCAGTTTATTGATTTTATTTTTAATTGTACAAAATGTGACATAAGCTAAAGAGAAGACTTGTCCCACAACCTGGCTAACCCAACAAGCAAGGCTGCTTGCCTGTCTACTCAGTGTTCAATAAACCATTTTTACATAGTTGACATCTTAGCATAAATGCCTCTGTTCTTCTCACCTATGATTATATTTCATGACACAGGGACCCTCATATGTCTTGCTTGCTGTTCATTGCTTGGCACATACACTCAATAAATATTTGCTGAATGAATGGTATAAAATCTTTCTATGATGCCACAGTATTTGAAATTACAGCTTTTACTTATCACAAAATATGCCAGAGTGTAGAATGTTGTAATTTAAAAAACATTTTCCCAGGGCACCTGGGTGGCTCAGTCAGTTGGGTGTCTGACTTTGGCTCAGGTCATGATCTCACAGTTCGTGGGTTTGAGCCCCATGTCGGGCTCTGTGCTGACAGCTCAGAGCCTGGATCCTGCTTCGGATTCTGTGTCTCCCTCTCTCTCTGCCCCTCCCCTGATCACTCTCTGTCTCTGTCTCTCAAAAATAAAGGTTAAAAAAAAAATTAAAAAACACTTTCCTTAATGGTGGATATCCACATTAGTCTACCTTTTCATCGTTATAAAAAATGTTACAATAAATATTTTTATGCATGTACAGGTTTTTTCCTCTACTTAATCATTATTTTCTCAGGTTAAATTCCCAGAATCCCCTTTTTATGATTCTCAATATGAAGACCTAAATTATTAATCCACAATAGTATGTGAATGAAATACTTCATAAAACAAAAAATCTTAAGTAAAGTAGAAGTATAGCAAATGAGACACCAATATTGCTTAAATTTGCAACTTTCATAACTAGGTTGAATATTACACTGAGTCTGGTTGCTTACTACAGATCTTCTTGCTTATTGCCAACTTTTATTTCCTATTTATATAACAATTTCAATCTTTTGTCCTATTTGGCACAACTATTTTTCCCTATTGTGCCTTATTTGTGCTTTTGCTGTGCATTTTTAAAAAAATTTATAGGATCAAATTCCAGACAGCTTGAGATCTTGCTCTTCTCCAAATATTTCTTAAAGTCTTTATTCTATTTGTATGTTTTTCAAGACCAACATTTTAACATTTAAGCCAGTTGGAATTTATTTTAGCATGGGATGTGACTTAGATATAAACTGCATTATTTCTTGAAACTTGCAAGTTGGTGATTTCCAACATCATTTATTAAATAATTATTTTATCAATGATTTTTTGCCCTCTTTATTAAATATTAAATGGGCTTTATTTCAGGGCATCCTTGTCCCTTTTCTTCTAGTCTATTTTACTCTATTTATCAATGCCTATTTTGGCAACAGAACCATACTATCTTAATAACTTCTGCTCTCCATTTTACTCATCCTTGCACACAGCTCATTTTCCCAAAATATTCTTCTATTTTCTTGACTGTTTCTTTTTGAAATTAAGATGAATAATTTAGTCAACTCTTGAGGAAAAAATAATAATTTCCCTGGGATTATATTACACCAGTACTTTGGAACAACTGGTACTTTTGGTTTTGCTAGGAATTTGACATAATTGCCCATTTATGTCAATCCTTAACACCTAAAAAGCTTTGATGTTGTCTTGACAAAGGTCATATACATACCTTAAATTTATTTGTAAGCATCTCACATGCCACTGGGAATGAGATCTTTCATTGTATTTTTCTAATTTGATATCTCCAACAAAAGAAATGCTGTTAATTTTTGAGTATTTATCTTGAATTCATCATTGAGCCAACTTTTAAAAATTCTAGCTAATTAAGTATCTAATACAAATTATTAAGTAACATCAGTTCATGCTGGCTGGGTAACTTTTGGCAACACTTTAAATTTTATTCCTCTGCTTCTGTAAGTGGGATGCGCAGGGAGGGTGTGGCACTGATCCCCAAGACAACAAAGAATGCTAACATTATGGGTAATCATGGGCTGCTGATTTCCTGTCTGTGAAAAACTGAGTTACAGTAATTCACTCAATCTTGAAATAATGAAAAAAAAAAAGACATCAGTAAAATAAGACATTGTAATAGGCTAATTTTAGAGGAAAGTCATGCATGCTTATCTCCTGACTTTATGACTGCTTACTTTGGATAAGATGGTAAGAAACTGATATATCAATTTATTAAGAAACGTGTCTAAGCTAATTACTATGACAAACCTAGTAAATGATACACATTTATAATACAATTCAATTCGTCATACTTGATTACATCCTACCAATCTTCTAAAATGTTTAAATCCACAAGTGCCAAAGAAGAGCAAAAGGAAACTTCTTTTGAAGCAATTTTTTGAGCTTTTTCATTTTTTTATTGTGCTTCTCTGAGCGGTGACTATGACAGGACTAAGGAAAGCACAGTCAAGGTATTTTCCTCTTTGTTACTTTTATGTCAAAGACCAGAGAGAGTAGTGAGTTTTTAAACATGCAGGAAGGGAGATGTCAATCTTTATTTTGGCCACTGATTTAAAATGAGAAAAATGCAATCAACTGAGAGGGAATTTGTTCCCTGCAGGGACACAAGGTGACTATGAACATCACAGGGCAGAATTAAGGGAATGGCCTTCAAGCTGCTGGGAAATACTGGAAGGCAAGTAACCAGCTGAGTGGGACACCTAAGCTGTTCCTAGCAATCTCAGAAAACATAATCCCCCAGGTAGAGTGGCTTTGCCTCCAAAAGTCTTTCACCAAGTTATAAAGGTTCTTTGCTTGCGAATAGAGTTAGACTCTAGTTAGACTAGAGTTAATGGTCTTCCAGGACTAAGGGAGAACTAGTAACAATTGCTTACCTTTTGAAACTGAGGTCTTAAAAGCACTTAGATAACACATGTTAAATGATGACTCAACTCACTAACTGCCATGTTACACGTCCTGTGAGCGTGTTAACCTCTCGAGACTATGGAATTGATTTCCAGTTCATTAGAAAATGATGTTTAGGTTAGTAAGTTGTTTTTTTGTTTTTTTTTTGTTTTTTTTTTTAAGGAACTCTAATTCTTAGTTTTGCTTGGACAGTAGATGATTAAAGCAAAAAGTTTCAACACAAAACAGTTCATGGTTAAATGAAATCTATGAAAAACAGTACTCAAAATATACTATGAAAAACAAAGAATTCCAAATATTACTTTTCAAGTCTTTCTAGCATATTTCAGAATTAAATGAGAGTGACTAAAGACTCCATGTATGTTTACAACATTAATTACTAAACAGCTTTCGTATCAGAATTCATGACATTTGTTTACATCACACACAAAAATTGTATCTATTAGAGTACACATCGATGCACTTCTTCTGGAACAAAATAAAAATCAATGCGTACCTTTTCCCAGTGCACAATTTCCCAAGCACCATTTCTCAAAACTGGAAAAAGAAAAGGTGACATTTTTAGAAACATTTTTACTACTTATTAAAAGCCTGCTTCTGAGGAAATGATCATTTTAAATGGACAGCTTCAAAAAATGAACCAGCAGCAATTTTTATAGATTTAAAAATTAATTATGACAGCAAAGATGCTATAAAATTTCACACAGAATTAAAAAAACAACCCATGCACATTTTAGATCCCACAATAAAACATTACTAGCAGAGGGTAATCTCACTGGTGCTCAGGGGCTTTCTTGAGCACAAAGAAGAATTACAGGCCACGGCTGGAGGAGAAAGCCACACAGATGATGTGAAAAGGGAGTGGCAAGCTAAAAGAGCATTTCAGAAGCCATACAGTAGCAATGTTTAAAAAAAAAAAAGAAAGGTTTACAGGCACAGAAGAAACAGATTTCACATTGGTTAGTAAAAATTTAACACATAAACAGATAAAGAATTTGCGCCTTTAGTTTTCTAATAGGGCAAAATTGCGTAAGTTTCCATATTTGGTTTACTGAGAAGAAATGAAAGAAGAGGCTACTATTAAATTATGATAGAGGGATACTTTATTAGTGTCTTATTATTGCTTCACAGCAGTAACGTTGCTCAGTACATCTTTTTTCATCCCCAGTATGTGTCTGTGGCATAATATTGAATATACCAATAGACACTAAAAGATAAAATAAAAAAAAAAAACAGTAAAGATAATAATGCAAGGTAGAAAGTACAGCACTTAGTACTTAAGGAATAGGTCAAGGTCAGTCAACAAATTATCCCCACAGTAAACTGCATGAGGGCAAAGCCAGTATTTGCACCATTTAATAATATTCCCTGGAAACAGCACAGTTCCTGGTGCAAAGGAGCTACTCAGTAAATATATGCAGGAGAAATAATTGATAGGTACAAAACTTTAGACTCAGATTCTTTTGATGTTAGAAAAGTTGAAACCTGAGCCCTCTGAGGTAAATCACAATGATAATAACCTCCAAAATGTTAAACAGCAAAAACAGCATTAGTCACATACCAACAGGTCTTGCAGTCAGTATTACGATATAAATTAGTTTAATGTAAATACAATCTTTTTTGCTTTTCAAAATTCCCTGAACACAAGGCTGTGTCTTATTCATTTTCTCATGGTACCTCACAGCACTCCTAGTAAGACACTCAAATGTTTGTTAAAGAAATGAATAAGTCCAACAATGAATATCCTACAGTGCATTTTGGTGAATCCACTTCATTAAATTAAAACAATAATAATTCCACGTTGAAGAGCTAACACTAAAATATTTCCAGTACAATTTCTGTAACTATATGACCAAGTTAAAGTTCCAATTTTTACAATATTGTACAGTTATGGGTCAAGGATCTGAACCGCAGGCATCCAAAAGTGATCACTACATTCTAAAACAGAACTCTAATGCCCGCAGAGTTTATCAAACTGATCCCAGGACTACACCTGCTCCTTCATGCTGTTCCCTGAGTACAAGAGGGTCAGGGCATGAGACAGAGTAAAAGGCCACGGGTACAGATGTCGTCTGTCGCTGCTTAGCAGTGTCTTTCTCACAATTAGTTGTTACAAAGAATAAAGAATAAATGAGAGGGCTCTGCCTTTTAATGGCTTAATCCAGTAGCTACAATATAGTAAGTACACTTCTCAACAAAGACAGCTAGCCAAGTGCTGCTCAAATCAACTATAACTAAGATTAACTGACACTGCATAATGGGGTCAAATTGCAGTATTTTAAATTAGAAAAATATTATTCAACAGCAGCCAGAGTCCTTTACTGCCATTTAGTTTCTTCTGATCCTATCTCATATATTCTCTCAATTGCAGTACTTAGGTTTTTAAAAAAAATCAGTGCCCAATATTTCTAGAATTGAAATTTGGCATGAAAATGAAGACTTCAGCTTATCTGGAAAGCTCAGAAGGTCACTCAATTCCCGCCTAAGCCTCGAACAGAGCAGTGGCCACCTTTCTCCATGGGGCTCACCGCATTCATGGTTTCCTGTGTTCTCATACCCAGCCTGCTTCCCTTATTTAGGGCAACTGCCTGGCTCATGCCTACGAGGTCTTCTTTTATTAACTGAGGTATAACAAAATGTACAGATCTTAAGTGTTCAATGAGTTTTGAAAACTGTAAACACCTGTGAATCTACCACTCATCACAACATATAAAACTTCAGAAAGATCCCTCACGCTCTTTTACAATCCATCCCTCCATCTCTAGAGGCAAATATAAATTAGTCACCATAGATTAGTCTTACATTTCGTATACATGGACTCATACAGTATGTGTGTACCTCAGATTCTGTCTATCTGTAAGTGACGAATCATTAAATTCTATACCTGAAACTAATATTATACTGTATGTTAACTAACTGCAATTTAAATAAAAATCTGGAGAAAGAAAACATATATTTCTCCTTAAGGTGAAAATTAAAAAAAAAAAAAGATTTTACATTTTCCTAATTAAAGTAACGTGGTGCTGTACTAGGTAGATTTCTAGACTCTGTATTTATTTTACTGATCAATTTGCATATCTTCACAATACATGCCATCTTGATTATTGTAACTTTATGGCAAGTTTTGACATCAAGTAAATCTTCTCTTTTGTTCTTTTTTTATGTAGTTTTGGCTATTCTATGTCCTTTGCATTTCCACATAAATTTTAGAATCAAATCATTAATTCTTAAAACAATACCTCCTGAGATTTTTGATGTGGGGCTTGAGTCTTTCAATCCCTGGACAACCTCTATCTCTGTATTTATTTACATCTTCATTAATTTTTCTCAGATTTGTTTTTGTAGGTTACTGTATAGGAGTCTTTCATTAGATTTATCTATTGATATTTGATAACTTTTTCTTATATTGTAAATGGTATATTTACTTCATTTCCCACTGGTCACTGGTAGTCTATAGAAATGAATTAAACTTTCATACAATGACCTTGCTATCTGGTAATTTTGTTAAATTTACTTATTAATTTAGATAAGGTTTTCTCACTGTTTTTGTAGCAATACTTTTAAGAAACTTAAATTCTCCTGATTAGTGATGCTATATTGTTGTTTGAGGTGGTTTTATTGTTCTCATATGCCTCACTGTTCATCTCTTTATTTTTAAAATCTCTTCTGCTCTTATGTAAAAAAAAAAAAAAATCACTGAAAATTAGGAAGACGTTTTACTACTAAAAATTTCCTGTTGATTCTATGTCTTGAGCATCTCCAATTCGGCATCTCCTCCACCATCACCAACACCAGCACCCCTACTTGAAGCAACCATCATGTGCCCCCAGCTAGAGATCTGCATTAGCCTCACCATTAGTTTCCCACATTCATTCCTGATCTCTTTCAAATTTAGTGTCTATAGCATAGCTATAATAACTATATGTAATGATTATCTATATTTGTACAACTATGGATTATTATGTATCAGTCCACATATCCTTACATACACACAAATATATATATTTATATATATAAGCGATATATATATTATGTTATTTATATATTATATATTATATATATATTTTATATATATTTATATATTATATATTTACATATATATTTTATATATTTATATATATTTATATGTATATTATATACATATAAAATATGTATATATATACATATATATGCAATATAATATAAATTATAATATAAATATATTATATATATATTTATATGTATATTATATACATATAAATATATATAAAATATACATATATAATATACATATAAACGATGAGGTCACCCCTTGCTCAAAACTCTTCAACTGGCTCCCCTTGGTTCATAAAACAAGTCCAAACATCTAGAAGGCCTTTGATTAACAGCTCCTGTCTAGTCTACCACCACCTCCCATAGCTCCCTCTGCCCCTCATACCCTGTGGTGAAAGCAACATGCTGTTTCCTGCCTCAAATCCTTTGCACATTTCCATGACTGGAACCTTCTTTCCCTCCATCCTCACCTAGATAACTCCTACATAAGTTCCAGATCTCAGCTTTAACACAACTTTTCAAGGGACACTTCATGACACCCACTCCTTTACCACTCCCCTCAAGTCCAAATAAGCTTCCTGCACTTTTCCTTCAGAGTATTAAGGCAGTTCTACTATGTATTTAGTTGAGAGACAATTTATGTAAGGGCCATCTCCTGCCCAAGGCTGTAAGAGCTGTGACAATGGGAACATTTTCTATTCTGTTCACTGCTGAATACCCCGTGTTACAAAAGAGTGATACAAAGGCACTCAGTGAATACTTGCTGGATGGAAAGCTGGATTCACTAATGTGTTTGGGACCATATGAAGCCTCAGTAATAGTTACATAGATTTACTAAAGATACAACCCTGCCTCCCCAGTAAGTCCCATGTTAAAAACAACAGATACACAATGTTTAAAAAAGAGCTATATGACAAAACAAGTTGGTAATTCCTCAGAAAGTTAAGCACATAGCTACCATATGACTCAGAAATTCCACACCTAAGTATGTACTTAAGAGAACTGAAAACATATGTTCACATAAAAGCTTGTACACAAATGTTTATTGTAGCATTATTCATTCATAATACCCAAGAAGTAGAAACAACCCAAATGCCCATAAATTAATGAATGGGTGAATGAAATGGGGCACATCCACATGATGGAATATTATTGAGCCATAAAAAGGAATGAAATGCTGATACATGCTACAGCAAAATGAATCCTGAAGTATGCTAAATGGAAGCCAGACATAAAAGGCCACATATTGTATGATCTGATTTGTATAAAATGCCAAGAATAGATAAATCCATAGATACAGAATGTAGATTAGTGGATGTTGGAGGCTTGTGGAAGAGAGGAGTGGGGATTTAATGCCTATATGTATGGAGTTTCTTTTTGGGGTGATGAGAATATTCTGGAATCAGTGGTGATGGTGTATAACTATAAATACATGAAAAAACCAATGTATACTTGGAAATAATGAATTTATGCTATGTGAATTATAACTCAATAAGAAACAGCTATATTAAACGGTGCCAATGAACTCTTTAAACACTTGCTTAAAATAGACTTCTCAGTTTTGTAAGTTCCTAAAATGATTCCAGTGTATGGACTATATATATATATAGCCAGCGTGAGCAGTTGGAAATGTTTATGTAACCATCGGATGCACTAACATGAGTGTCCTCTGATGTCAGCTCCAGGCCACCCCTTCCAGATCTGTAATCTAAACGAGCCCTCCTTGAAATGCTGCCACTTCGCAGATGTTTGTTCGTTCACATCTAAAAATAGCCCTGAACCACTCTACTGGGTCCCACTGAACAGGATGGAAGTGTCATAACAGGCTTCCCAAACTCAGCAGACCAGCCAGGGAGTCTTTGCTCCACTAATGAGGGTGGAAACCTGTAGTACTTTCACAGAACCATGGAAAACAATCCTCCAAACCTGCTTCATGTCCCCCTTTTCCCTCTGCTCCTTCCTCGCATCCTTGCTCCCAAGGCTTCTTTCTGCACAATTGAATTGATCTACCTCCTTCCCTTAACCGACCTTTCTGCACTTCCTTCACTCTCAATCCACCTGTCCTCCTACTACCCCCTAGGGGCTCTCTGCCTCCACCCAAACGTTCCCTCAAAATTCATCGTTGAAGAGATACACTGGAAGATGTGGCTGGCTGCAAAAACGTGCACGTCTAAGAAACTTTTAAATACATATTCAGTGGACGGTGTTTTGTATCAATTATAAAATCAATGCAAGTTTGTAACAAGCCAGATAGAGCTATATAACAGGTGAGCTGACATTCTCTCATCACATGCCACTTTCTTCAGCTGAGGAATACTAATTGATGCATCGTCACATACCTTTCTCTAGACAAACATGAATATATGGGGGTGCCTGGGTGGCTCAGTCAGTTAAGTGTCCCACTCCTGAATTCGGCTCAGATTGCAGTCTCATGGCTCATGAGCTCAAGCCCCATGTTGGGCTCTGCACTGATAGTATGGAGCCTGCTTGGGATTCTCTCTCTTTACCTTTCTCTCTGCCTCTCCCCTGCTCACTTGCTCTCTCTCAAAATAAATAAATGAACTTTAAAAAAAGAACATGAACATATGGACTTTTGTTTTCTTTTCTCTAAAAATTTACTTCTCTGCAGCTTGGTTTTCCACTTAACATGCCACAGATGCTTTCAGAACAAAGCACAGAGATGAGCCAGTTTTGAAAAACAAGCCACTACATGGATACATCCATTACAATGGGTCAGCTAACTGAACAGTCTTGTAAGACTCCGTAGAACATATCCACAAAAAGCTTTATCAAGGGAGAGGATATGGTGCAGCAGAAACATGAAAGGACAGGGAAGCATCAGGAGTCTGAGAAACTTCCAGGCACAGTTCTCCAGGGTCTCTTCACACTCATCTAGGACACAGATTTTGAACCTCCATTAAATGTACAATAAATCTTAATTTTAAGGAAGCCTGGAGAAAAGTTTCCAAGAGGTCTTTTATAGCCCCGAGTCAATTAGCCAAAGCAGACTGTATAACAGGATAAACCAAGTAAGCCATCAATCTATACACATCCTTAAACTAAGTAGAGAAGCGGGTCTTGGGTGCCTCTAGGGGAGTTTCAAACCCTAGATAGCACTTTATAAATCACCAGCTAGTGCATCTTGTTCTGCTCATGGCCAGGTGTCCCAGAGATAAGCATTGGGTATTTCAGTCCAGCTGTGAAACAACTCTGGTTTACACAACAGCTACACACTAATGTATTTAACTATCTTTAATTTTTATTAAAAAATTTTTTTTATGTTTATTTTTGAGAAAGATAGTACGAGCAGGAGAGGGACAGAGAGAGAGAGACACACACACAAAATCTGAAGCAGGCTCCAGGCTCTGTGCTGACAGCTTACAGCCTGACACAGGGCTCGAGCTCACAAACCGTGAGATCATGACCTGAGCCAAAGTCAGATGCTTAACCGACTGAGCCACCCAGGCGTCCCTCAACTATCTTCCTCTTGATGGAAATTCTGATTTCTTTTTTTTCCCTACCACCTCAAACAACACCGAAATATATTTATATGACTGTATTCTATTGGACAGGATCCTAGAAGGAAGATTGCTGGCTCTGGGCATTTGTGTTTGTACTTTTATCAGACATCAGATATAAACCACATTACCGGCCCAAGAATCATGTGCAATCTATACTCTCACATGCAACATATGAAGTTCACTGACTAAACCTAGACAAGCGCAAATTGTTATCAATCATTTGGTTTTTGGCAATCTAAATGGGTATTTGTTATCTATTCTGAAGGCTATAATGGCCTGGATTAGTCAAAGTGTAAATTACCTTTATGTCTCTACACTGAGTTAGAATTCTAACCCAGTGTGGTAACATTGCTTTGAATGTACTACAGACCCTCGCTGCTCAACCAGTGGTCCAGGGACCTACAGCATCATCATCATTTGGAGGCTTGTGAGAACTGAGAATAGGTTTCTACCTTCTCCTTTTCCCTTTCTTTTGTTCTTGAACTATAAAACTAGAACCAGAAATAAAGACCGGAAGTGCATAGGTTTCTTCAAACTTGAGGCTAGACCCATCTTAGGATACAGAATTCTGGGGAAACTGAAAATCAGCTCATGACATATAAAATGTTTCTGTACAAATGAAGGCTTGAATACTGGCTAAAGATAAAAGTCGATCATATAATTCACTTTGTCTCTACTTCAGAACTGGTTCCTAAACACCTAACCATAGAACAATTAAAATAAGCAATATCACGTGTATTATGCTGGTGACTGAAACAACAACGCAGTTATTTTTAATCACTGACCTCCTCTGACCCAGCTCCAACCACGTTTAGAGGAAGTGAGAAATTACGCTGGGTGCTTTTCTAAGCTTTTAGCTTTCCCAGCACCCAAAGTACTTACCCCATACCTCTAGAATATCAGAGTTTAAGAAGGTGAGCTGTGGGGATGATTAGTGATGCCTAATGAAGGGGGCTGAAAGCAAGCCATGGCAGAATTGAGAATGGCCTGTCCTATGGTGCATTAATGGCTCATTCCTTTATTGTTTTTCATTTTTTAGTTTTTTTTTTAATGTTTATATTTGAGAGAGGGAGAGAGAGCGAGCGAGCATGAGTGGGGGAGGGGCAGCAAGAGGGGGTGTCAGAGGATCTGAAGCGGGCTCTGTGCTGACGCAGTGAGCTCGATGTGGGACTTGAACCCACAAACCATGAGATCGTGACCTGAGCTGAAGCTGGACGCTCAACCAACCGAACCAGCCAGGCACCCCTAGCTCATTCCTTTAAATGCAAAACTCCTCTCTCTGCAGTTCCAGCCAAATACACCTGCTACAGTTTTCACCCAGGCTAATTAGTCTGACAGCATGCAGAAGAGAGCTCAGACTTGCAACAAATACCTCAAATGTAACCTGTTTTTACTTAGCAGGATACTCCTTAACAGCTTTGTTGTAATGGATTTCTGTTTCGAAATGAAAACATTCTGTTAGAGTCCCTTGGGAGTTCCCTCATCAAAGGCCCTGGAGAAACTGGCAGGCTCTCAGGACCCAATCAAACGCTGCACAGGTACAGGTGCTCACTTAAGAGTCTAACACTGGGCTTCTCAGAGAGAAGCTGTCACCACTGTAAATGAAAGAGTTCATCACTGGGGCTGTTACTGAAAGTCGCTGGGGTGCCATTTGTGGGCAATCATGCTACTTCTTTAAGTGGGTAACAAGAGGCGAGTTATCCGAAAGGATGATGGGCACCAGCGAGGTCACAGAGGATGGAGAAACCACAGAAAACGTGGTACACTCTGGTTTCTACTTGGCTGTAGGCATTAGAGAGGAGTTTCAGTGCCTTGAGGAGGACAGGGCAGTGCTGAGACTGTGCCTTTGAGCTTCACGAAGAAAGAAAGCCATCATACCCATATTAAAGCATCAATTCAGTCACTATGTAGACCCTTGCATTCCAAAGACAGTTTTAAGGCAGAAACCTCTCTGCGGCATAAGCTGACATTGCACAAAACTCTCCTGTGTGATATCTGCACGGTCAGTGAGGAGCCTGCTTGGGATTCTCTCTCTCTCCCTCTCCTGCATGTGCACTCGCTCTCTCTCAGAATAAATAACTTAAAAAAAAAAAAAAAAAAAAAGGCAAGTCAAGCAACAATCTGCTTGGAGTCCGCCAACACAAAAGACAAAGGCAACTTTCTGAATTCTGCTCTTATCCCTGTTCTATATATGGCTTTTCCATCGGTGATACCACTTCCATTACCCACTTACAAAACTTGTAACAATGGGCCTCACTGGCAGCATCAGTGTTCCTGAGACCTTCTTAAGAATGAAATCCTGGGGCCCCTGGGGAGGCCTACAGAAACTCTAGGGGCATCTCCCAGAAAGCTGTTTTTGACCAGTGACTTATAAAAACGAAAATATGGGTGAGATGATGTGATCAGAGAGCACGAGGATCAGCAATCCCCTTTTCTCAAAATGTTTCCCCTCAATCCTGCTCACAGAGTCATCTATCATTTGCTTTTTCCCTCACTGACTTGAACAATTCCTTGAAGGAAAGATCTCCCTCCACTGCCGCAGTAATCAATCCATCCCACCATTCTTGCAGCCAGGCTCTAGCTCTGCAGCTTAGAGCTGGGGCACCCGGGAAGACTCACGACTTCTTAAATGCTGGACGTAGTGGGTGTCACAGTCTAATTCGGTGGTATTTGCTGCTTGATGAGGTTCCTTCTCCTTCGCCGAGCCCAGGTGGATCTGTTCGCTGTGCATTTTCCTGTGCCTTCCTGTCATCATTGCCCCACCCCTCTCCTTGATTCAGCAAGAGTCGATCTCTTGGGGCACCTGGGTGGCACAGCCAGTTAAGCATCTGACTCTTGATTTTAGCTCAGGTCATGATCTCATGGTTTGTGGGATTGAGCCCCATGTTGGGCTCTGTACCAACAGCATAGAGCCTGCTTGAGATTCTCTCTCCCTCCCTCTCTCTCTCTCTCCCCCTCCCCCACATACTCGCCTGCACACTCTCTCTTTCTCTTTCAAAATAAATTAAACTTAAAAAATAAAAGTTAATCTGTCTGCTCCCCGCACCACCCCAAATTCTTCTTTCAAAAGCACAACTGGGAACCTAGCCATGCTCTTCAGTATTTCTTTCCAACTTCTCCACGCTGGTTTTCAAAAGCCTCCAGAAAAGGACCCTAACTTGCCTTCCAATGCTTGCCTCCACTGCTCTGTGACAAGTATCTTATGCTCTAGCTGAAATAGACTATTTCCCAGAATACATCTCAGGCCTTCCCACCTCCTCCTGAATCACCCACTGCTACCATTCCAATAGCTCTGCTTACTGAAAGCCCACTCGTCCTTCACGAGCCTGGAAAATGACATTTTGGAATTCCCACCTCTCTCATTTGGTCCCTTCCAGTTTTTCGATCTTGTATCATAGTATTAGTGGGCATCTTATGTCTCTGCCAGATCATCATTTCCTGAAGAACAAGAACGCAGACTGGTTTCTTTCTGTGTTTTCTGCACTGGGTCTTATACAAGGTGGATTCGCGGTGAGGACTTACTCAAGTGAAATAACTAATGTTCGAACTTTGGATCACACCTGTTTTTCCTCTTTAACAATGGCCCTAAATTTCCTCAGTGGTTTTTTGCTCCTCAGTGTGCAACTTTTATTTATGGGACAAATGGAAGACAATCTGGGGTTGTATTCCCCTCATATAAATGCCTGGTCTCCATCGAGAGCTGTTGCTGAAAATACCTAACCAGTTCAATTTATACAACTCTAAGATCTTTGTGACAGTTTGAAAATATTAACAGTCTTACAAGTGTCTGAAAACATTATTTAGGCCATACATGTGCTCCATTTTTAAGCCCGATGTTTAAGATCATGGAAGCACTAGTTTCTAGGAACTATTTATAGGTAAGACAATGCACATGTGGCAGAGTATATGTTCAGGCCTACTGCACAGACCAGATGTGGGGAGACCTCCAGGGAGACAAAAACGCAGCACTCCGGCTTTTTCAACAAGCAGTACAGTGGTACTACCTTAAGTCCCTTAGCATGGGATGAACTTAACCAGATGGATTCAGCCTGATGGTAGGCCGTTTCAGGGTTAACGTCCTGAAACATATTCCACCCAGGCCAACTCAACACCTTTTTCACAAAGGGCTTTAAAGGTGAAATGGTTTCCAGTGGGAGACAGGCAACTACGTGCCCTGCAGGGAAGAAGCCCCTTAGTGGCTATCAGCCAGTACCAACTCAATTCCACTTCTGAAAAGGCTGATGTAGCTCCAGGGAAGGAAGACACAAGTAAAGCTGAGATCTCCTATTTTTAGCTACATGCCTACTTGTTGTTGTCCTTTTCTACATTAAAACTGAAAAACAACTATTAAAAACCTACTCTAGGGGTGCCTGGGTGGCTCAGTCCCTTTTAAGCTTCCGACTCGACATCAGCTCAGGTCATCTCATGGTTCATGGGTTCAAGCCCCATGTTGGGCTCTCTTCTGACAGCTTGGAGCCTGCTTGGGATTCTCTTTTCTCTCTGCCTCTCCCCTGCTCATGCACTCTGTCTCTTTCTCTCAAAATAAGTAAACCTTAAAAAAGTTAATCTCATGTCTGCTACATGATAGAGCAATGTATGAAACAATCTAACTAGGAATTTCTGGTGGTCCTCGTTCAACTATGGCATCAGATCAGGTGACTGATGGGCTGCCAGGTGTCACAGGTAGCTCCCATCCATTCTCCCCTGTGAAAGGTATACACTCCACCCTTCAGGGAAGACAGCCAAACCTGGGATTTTAAAAAAGCAAATCTGTTTCATTGGGGGATTTTTTAATTTTAAGATCCTAAATATCTCTCTCAGTCTGCACCTGAACCCCATTTTTCCCCAGGCGTCCGTAATGTGATCTTGTGTGAAACTAGTGTTCCACTTGAAATGCTGGCATGCTAGCCACAACAGCATTTCAAATATATGTTTACGTATTCAAAAGAGAAGCAGCTCAACCACTATAATAAATTCATACAGAGATTGCCTTCAATTTACGTATCATAATGATAATAACAAATTTATATTCTACAAATTCCTGCCAAGCTAAATTTGGCAAAACCACCCAGATTAGGGAAAACTATGAGAGACTGCTTCCAGTGTGTGTGTGTGTGTGTGTGTGTGTGTGTGTGTGTGTGTACACATGGAGTGAGGTATATCAAATACCGTGAGTTCAAATATAGAGGAAGAAATCAGAGAAAATGAAGGTAAGTTTAGATGCAAAGAAAACCAGGGCATTCTGAATGCCCTGCTCTGGAGCAGTGCTCTGGAGCTCTGGGTAATGCAAGTGATAAGTGGACCCAGTACTGTGTTCACAGGAGGCAAAGCAGAGTAAAATGATGATATGATGGCTTCAACAGACAAGGTGCAGAGGCAGCAAGAGCTTCTGTCACATTAGCATTTTATCAGTGCCTGCAGAACAGTCTGGGACACAGTGTTTTGAAAACACTGCTCTTCATCTTGCTTACAGCCCAGATAATGAATTTCTAAGGCGGCTCCTTTCATTTCTAGTCTCTTATTGCTTTTTGTCTGTACTCAAGTCTATAGATGGAGAGTGGTTCATTCATCCATACAGGCAGGCCCCTGAGCTAAGAGACATGGGGAACAGAAAGATGAGTAAAAGGGCCCACCTACCTAGTACACACAAACCATCACATAACAAAAACACAGGAAGCAATCACAATTTATTGGGAGGAGCGAACCACAAAACTCAAAGACTCACTCATCCTCCCTGGACTTCTGGCCATCAATTTACACTGCTCTCCCTCAGCAACCAGGACCTCAGAGACCAATATGCAGTTTTGCACTGGCCAGCCCACTGAACCATTTACCTAAGCAACTTCTCTATCTCTAGGACAAGAAATGCCTTGTTCCCGTAAGTACTGATGATAGACACAAAATGTAAAGTTTATGAAGTCATGCATTAGGTCCTAAATCCGTAATTTAATCCCTGCTTGGAATCATTAGTTCATGAAAATTAAGCATCAGACAATCTCCAGTTAAATGGTTGAAAATGTTGTAAATGAAATTATGAATTTATATTTCTGAAGTCATTAGGGAATGACAGAGATAAAAGTCACTCTCGAGTGTTTCAATGTAAAATGAAGAGACAAAATATTTATTTCTGTAAGAATATATGATTAATATTTGAATCTGACAGAATGGTGTCCTCTTAAATATTACATGGTCTTGAGAAACATTTATAAAATGAAAATTTAAGTTAAATACTTCAAATGTCTGTCAAAAATTAATTATCTTTCAAAAATACCCCCCTTCCCACTCCTATACCCATTCTTGCCTCCAATTCAGGAAGGCAAATTGAATTTCATTCTGGTCTAATGACAACAGATGGCTTTTATATCAAGCAGTTTGAGTTATCTGACAGCAAACAGTATCCTACTCAAACATTTCTGTTACCTCCTATTAACTAACTACAATACAAAAAGACAACCAACATTCAGCTAGGCAAAGAGGAAAAAAAGAAAAGTCTATTCCCTCAGAAAATAAATTCAAGTATCAAACTAAGAGCCATAGTTTCATGGAAATAGAATTTTCAAGTTTTCTGCTGACTTGAAGTGGTTTTTATAGCTACTAAGCTCTAATATTTTATTTTTGACATGAGTTTTATGTCACTACAGAAGCTTTCTCTTCTTCATTTTTAGCCAGAGAGCTAATCTTGTTAATCCAGGATAAACTGATGAACCAAGAAACAATATTTTCTCTAAATAGGAGAGAAAAGTGAGTATTTCCAGCAGTAGGTAGTACCTGGAAAATTGGAAAACCCATCAGTACAAGGTGTGGTAGCCTACAATCATCTTAGCTATGATGGCTGCTCTTCAATCGTACAATGTTGACTTCTTGGGCCAGTACTTGAAAATAAATAACTGCTAGTCCCTGAAGATAGCCCTTTGCTACAAGATACGCTATGTATTGGAAAAAAAAAACCAGTTACATATTTTTGGTTCAAAAGATGCTGCTGAATATTCTAAGCAACATGGCAACAAGCGCAAATGTATTTTCTCACATTGTCCAAAATACCAGAACCTGTAACGTGTGGATTTTTTTTCCCCTTTCAATTCCCAATGGTTGTCTCTTCACACCCAAATTCCTGGAGTACTTTGTCCCCAGGCTTCTAATAGCTTCCTATTCCATTCCACTCTGTTCTTTCAACTTTAATCTGGATGGTCATCCTGTCTCTTTTCCACTTGTAAACGTTCAATAGCTACTCAGTACACTCAAGAGAAGTTGGAATCTCCTTGGCTTGGCATTCAGGCCCTGGAAAATTTGACCTTGACCCTATTTTTTAATCATGTGTTTGCTTCCCTTTGATATGAATCTCCTTTCTTCATCTGGCAATCTGGTAACAGTTCAACAAAGCAATCCAGAAGCCTTTTTCATCTCTGTTCAGGATAACCTCTGTTCCCTCTTTCCCAACACACATGTAATATCTTCCCCATTTGGATGCCTCTGCTCATCCAAAGTGTTCCCCAAAATTCAAGATCTATCTCAAATTACCCCACAATTTCCTTTCCTTCTCTTGGACCCATATAGTATTTGACATAGGAACCATTATTTGCCACAAAAATCTACAGAGACATTGAGATCATGTATGCCAAAACTTTCATTTTCCACACAAGAGCATATTTTACCCTTGGGCTTTTATATAGTTCCCATCTTACACTTTTTCATATGTCCCATAATAAATATTATAAGCTCAGTAAATATTTTGTAAACGTATTAGAGGATACTTTAATTAATGTACCTTTCACAAATGTATCAAAAATCAGCAGATAATCCCTTTAGTGGAAGGTAAAAGCAGATGATCCCTTTGGAAGAAAAGCAGGGTGTTTGGCAGAGTCCCATAAAAATCACAGCAGTATAAAAATACTGTTTTTAATCACCAGCTGATTTGGGCACACATGACTGTTCCTCATCACATTAGGAAACTTCAGAGAAAAATGAGATTCTCAGATGGGGCAAGCTCAGGGATGGGTTAAGGTGTCTATTTCACGTGATCCTGGGTATTTTTTTTAAGAATATAAGAGCATTATGGTCTATTTACTTGTGTGAGAGGTCATTTTGATTCTTGCTGTGTCAAAATGAGACCCACAACAAAAAAGCCAGGTCAAATGCCATGTACTTCCCAGAAGCTGGCCTGGTTTTTGTTTTATTTATTTCTGGAGCATATATCATCTGTGTGTACAGTATAACACAAAGTGTTTCCAACATGCCTTTTAACAAGTAGCTTCACATCTGATTATTTTCTATAAATCTTACCTAGAGTAACATCTATTGATCACTAACAAAATATAGACATTTTGCAGCATTTAAACACAACTGATTTCATGGACAGTACTCGGGAATGCATTGCTATGAGGCACTTACGCATATTAAAAATGTTATCTTTCAAAAGTATTACTACTGTAAATCACTCTAATGTGAATTTAAGTATTATGCTAATAAATACTACAAAAAAAAAAAGAAAGAAAAAAAGAGTCTCCCCTGGAACAAAAACTTAAGAGATACAAGGTATTTAGGTATTTTCAATTGAATTACATTTCATTGATGTGATCTATATATATTACCAGAGTGTATTTGACAGATAAGAGAAATTAAAATGTAAAATTCCTACCTTGTGTCTGTTTCTTGTTCACTGCATTATCAGCTTTATGTCGTTTCTAAAGTTTAAAAGCAAAAAACAAAAACTATGAAAAAGTGGATGAGATGAATAAAACAAAGTAGCATCTTTATACAAAAAATATTTCTTTTAATTTATGTTTCTCAAGGCTTTTATCCTTTTATACCCATATCAATTTTATAAGCATGCTGGGGTGTGCCGATAAGAAGAATCAGAGGGTATGTGGGAATTTTAAAATTGAAAACACAATCCATAGAATGTTCACATAGTATTCCTCTTCTGGGAGCACAGAGTAGAGTCCTCAGAAGCATCCTACATTATTATACAGGTAAGACTAAAATTTTAATGTACTAGAAAAGGCTGATTTAGCCTTTTACTTAAATAATTCACTTAAAAAAGGCAACTGCCTAAGAGAATTATCTGTAATAACTACCGTTTAATAATGGTACTGAAGTATTTTCAGCTTCTTATGAAATTCCTTATCTAATTAGGCCAAGTACATCTTCCATAATTTAATGGCATGCTGATGTCTGCCAATGACTAGAACCAAACACATATACCATTTTCATAAAGCTTCTTCTATCCACTGCTTCTGAATGGTCCCTTCTCCCCATTATAAACCATTTAATCACAGGATATCCTATTCTCCTTCCTGTTAAAAGCATCAAAAAAAAAAAAAAAAAAGGTAAACAGGTGTGTTAGCCTAAGTCTAAGTGGGTGAGTTTGAAGAGTCACATAAGCCAAGGTTTTGGAGCAGAGAGTAAAAGAAACTAAAGGTCAGAGGAAAGGTGAGAATTTGAGTGGCCAAGGGAAGCTATCTTGTCTATGGTTCAACTAGAGGTTTTTCATAGCTTCTGTCTAAACTTACAGCATCAAGTGTAACACATCAGCCTTGGTTGACGTTGCAGGAAAGTGTTGAATTTAACTAACTCTGAGCTCAAAGATTCTATCATATAAAGCTCAAGGTCAGATTTAGCTGCATATACATGACTTTAAGGTGGGTTGGAATGCACATAAAACAACTGAGTTCCTAATTTTTTCATTTGAGAAGAAATACAGTTTTTAGAATCACAGTACACAAATGACAATACTCTCCAAGAGAAAAGGCCAGAGTTGTGGATTAGCCCTCCTCCCAAACACAGCAATACTCAGGAGGGATGACATAATAGCAGGCAGTGTGAACTCAGTTTAGCCAAACAATCAGCCACTGAACTGTACAAAGTGCAAACAGGGCATTCAAAACGCCTCTGTGGAAGGCTTGTAGAAGATAATTCTTGCCATATCCATATGTAGGAACACACTACAATTCTTTCTCAGAACAAAACACTCACTAACAAAACTGGAATAATGTAGACTTTCATTAGGCAAATTACTGCTTCCAAAAGTAAGCTTATGATTTACCAGCAAATGTTCTTAAATGAATTTTTAAAGTTTGTTTAAATTTGTAGCATTAGGGGCGCCTGGGTGGCTCAGTCAGTTGAGCGTCCGACTTTGGCTCAGGTCAGGATCTTGCTGTTCCTGAGTTCAAGCCCCGCGTCAGGCTCTGTGCTGACAGCTCAGAGCCTGGAGCTTGCTTTGGTTTCTGTGTCTCCCTCTCTCCACCTCCAACCCCCCTCAAAAATAAGTAAACATTAAAAAAAATTCAAATTTGTAGAATCAGTAGAGAATATTTTACAATTGATAAAACTCTAACATACTCTTGTTAGCAATGATCTTAAGAAAATTAGAAAGTAACCCAAAATAAATTTTGGTCCAAAATAATGGTCCAAAGCAAATTTAGATATTTGAATGAAGTACAAATACTTCCAAAACAATGCATATCTATGACAGACAATGGTTAGACTTCCAACTGAAGGAGACAAATAAAAGCTAATTAATGAAACATTCCACTTAAACAGGAAATTTAATCTTAGTGAAACCTAAGGAGATCCTAAACATTACTTTCCATCTACAGAGAATTCTTGTATAGGAGCAGCCCTTTCCTCAGCCTTCCCTCCACAGAATAAATTAGGTTGCTTGCAAGAAACAATTGTGTTGAGTATACATAAGGATCCAGCCAGACAGGCAGGTTCTAACCTTAGTACTGTAAAAAGATCATATCTTTAATCCCAAACAGATCATTATTCCTTCTAAAATGAACAGTTCAAAGAATATTAATGGAGTTACTCTGTGAGTTCAAATAACTCCACTGTCCTATAACGAGAATTCACTTAATGTCACTGAGGGCTCGTGAACTATTTAATATTATCAATATTTAGTTGACAGTGCACCAATAAACTACTGTGTAAATAGTGCCATGAACTTCAGGATACTTAAGTACGTAATGCTGACCACACCCTCCTGGGAGCTGTCTCCTGCTTCCTAAGCATTTATCACATCATTGTCCAGGTGTTCCATCTGTAGCTTGGCCCCTTCTTTGTCTCTTCTCTTGTTACTCAGTGATGGAATTGTTCAAGGCTTATACCCAGCCCTCTTCGCTTCTTATTCTATACTCTCTCCCTGGCTCAGCTCATCCATACCTGCAGTTTCAATTATAATTGATACATACATATTTACCAGCCAACATTCTCACTGGAGCTCCAGATGGTTATATCCAGTTGCCTCCTTGACATCTCCCTCTGGCAGTCTCAGAGGCATCTTGAACTATGACCAAAAAGCAATCTAGGACTTTAACCCCCAAGACGTGGTCCTTGTTTCAGACATGGAACCACATACCATCTACTTGCACAAACCAGGAACTTGAGAGTTAACCTTAGCATTTTCTTCTCCTTCTCACTTCCATCCAATCTATTTCTTATTCATTCAATAATGTTTACAAAACAATATGAGCCAGGCCCTGTTACTGAGGGTAACATCCCTGAGGATGCAGCAGTGAAAAAGCACAAAACTCTTAGTCTTTATGGAGCTTACATTCTAGTGGTTGGAGAGAAAATATGAACAAAATAAGCATGTTGGATGGTGATAAGTCTTGTCAATTCTACTCCTAAATATATATAGAATTCATTTTTCTGTATTGCTTTATCTACAATACCACTCGGTCTCAGACCTCTTCATTTTTTTATAGCAACTACCAGAATATTATTCTAACTAGTCTACCCAAATCCTCTCTTTCCTTACAATCCATTTTCTATATTTTAGTCAAAAGGATATTTGGATGATGACAATACAGTTAGCATTTATTCATCACCTTACTATAACTAGGCATTGTTCTAAGGACTTCAGTGTATCATTTAATTCTTTTGTTTAAATTTTTTTAAAATTTTATTTATTTTTGATAGAGAGAGCACAAGTGGGGGAGGGGCAGAGAGAGAAGGAGACACAGAATCCGAAGCAGGCTCCAGGCTTGGAGCTGTCAGCACAGAGCCCGACGCGGGGCTCGAACTCACAAATTGCGAGATCATGACCTGAGCCAAAGTCGGACGCTCAACTGACTGAGCCACCCAGGTGCCCCAGTGCATCATTTAATTCTTATGATAGCTGATAGCCGGTGTGGTTACTTGATTGTCTGTCTCCTCTACTGGGCTGCAAGTTCCATCATGGCTACTTTTATTCACTAACACATTCCCAGTAGTTGGTCTCTGAATATTGTAGACTTTAAAAAAGCATCTGTTTTATAATGAATAAAGTTAATCAGAGCTTAAGTTAACAAGTGTATAGCAAAGAAGGCATGTTTTCTGTGGTGAATATCATCATTTAGCAACCAACCTTGACCCTTATCATAAGAGTTGACATTTGACACGATGCTTTTTTTTTTTTAAATGAAAAGTTCTCCACTAATTTCAGAATATTTTCAAGTAGGTATTTATGTCATTTGCTACCTGCACATTAAAAACAGGAAACTGCATTTTGTTGAGCTGGGCAAAGCATCAGGTGTTAAAATGCACTGGGTGCATAAGTCTTAGGTGTCTCACCTGGAGTGTTCAATATAAAAGAAGGTTTACTGTAATGTAAGCTGTGTTTTATTCACTGATGAAAGAGTGGCAGACATTACTGGTCTTCACCACTATCTAGTTCTCCTCTATTTTCATGGACACTGAGATTAGCCTCCTTTTTGTTTTGTCACTAGTTCTGGTATCAGACTGTAAGCAGATGTGATGTGCTTTATTTTTGGGGCAAAAACTTCTGGACCTCCATTCTCTCTCCCTCTGCTCTGGTGACCACCAACGTTCCACACAGTAGACCCTTGATTCAGCTGCATCCCTGAGTGACTACATGGTGCGTCCTGCCCTCCCTTCCTCCCAGAAAAAATACCTGCAGTGTCTTTGAGTACGTGAAAAGAAACTTAGGTTTAAGCCACTGATATTTGGGACATGATTACTACTGCAACAAAAGTTCAGCACATCCTATACGTAACCTAGTAAATTCTTGGCACCGAAGTACTGCTTCATACATTTCATTGAAGGAATGGACAAATATATGTATTCACTGCAATTACTGATAAAGATACATTACTGATAAAGATACTCCTTGGGCAATCATCTAAACCATTTGATTTTTTTCCCCCTAGGGAGTACTTTTTCAAACTTTCTATCACCTTACAAGTTGACATAAATGTCTTGTTAAACCATTCTTAAGGACTTATTTTACTCAGTTTTGTTTTTTTCCAGTTTATTTACCTTGTGAGAGAGAGAGAGAGAGAGAGAGTGTGCGCGCGAGCACACATGCATGCGCCCACAAGCAAGGCAGGAGCAGAGAAGGAGGGACAGAAAGAATCCCAAGCAAGCTCCATGCTGGCAGCACAGAGCCCAATGCAGGGCTCGAACTCACAAACCAGGAGATCATGACCTGAGCCCAAATCAAGACTCAGATGCTTAACCAACTGGGCCACCCAGGTGCCCCTATTTTACTCAATTTCTTAACAATGATTTTATTGGAAAAGCACTCCATGTAATACTATTTCTCCCCACAAGTATTATTATATCCTCCAGGAATTGCCTGGCAAGCTGCTTTCTGATAGTACACAATTATTACATTGTGCCAACAAGAGTTCTATTTAAAATAAAAACACCTTTTGGATAATATTTTATTCACCTTTTAATAATATTTATACGTTTCCATAGAGAGGGGTTCTAAAAACCATAGCTAGAGAACTTAGAGGTTTGTTAGAAGGAAAAGAAGAAAGATAGGCAGCTTCCAGCAGGGATGATAATGCAGGGCTCTGGAGCCAAACCTTCTTTTGAATTCTGACAGCCCCAGTTATTAACTGGATGACCCTGAGCAAGTGACCTTGCTCCTCTGTGCCTCCTCTTCCTCATCCGTAAAATGGGAGCAATATCAATAATCCTTTAAAGAGTTGCTGTAAGACTTAAAAATGTAAAGGATATCGAACCAGCACATGGATCCCAGAAGCTCAATAAATGTGATCGATCCTACTGTTGGTGACTTGCCACAATATAGAGGAGCACTGGATGAGACAGAGCTCTGATCCCAACTGCGTTCTTGGACAGGCTCATGACCTCCCTAAACCCCAGTTTCCTTACCTTTAAAACGGGATTAATATCCAACTTTTAAAGGTACTGAAGAAATGAAATGGGAAAAACATGTACAAAAACAACAGCACAATGTCTAGTAAATAACCTATGCTTAATCAAAATTATGTCAAAGAGAGAAAAGGGACTACATAAAGCAAAGAAAGTGACAAATTATAGTAAAGACCGATCCTTATGGACTGCCAAATCCAAGTACAATTTAAAGGATTTAAAGGTAAGTCTGTGTGGAACAATACAGGTAAAAAGAGAGTCCCTGACATTTTCAGTTTGTGGTCCCCTTCAAGCATGTTATTTCCAGGGAAGAGGATAGTGATGTTTTACAGACATGCAAACAGACAACCTCTGTCTATACTCCTACACACTTGGAGGTTTTTGAGACTGATGCTTCAAATGGACATTTGACCCATTTCAAATGAGTCTAGTGAAGCTATGGCTCATGCGTTCTTATGAGTTCCCAATTTGATTCTCTACAGAAATAATATTAATGTTTGTGCAACTTTAAATTGGAGCTTCCCAGAGAATGTCTCAGCCTTTCCTCACCTTACCATCTGACTTGCCTAAGGCCTGACAGAAAGTCATTTCAGATTGGCCAAGTATTTAAAGAGCATAGGAAAAAATACATTCGCTTCCTCAACTGAGGTAGTTAAGATAACGGTAAAACAGAGGAAAAAAGAAAAGTCTGAATTTATTTTGGGGAACTTATTTTATTTTATTTTATTTTATTTTATTTTTAATTTTTTTTTTTAACGTTTATTTATTTTTGAGACAGAGAGAGACAGAGCATGAACGGGGGAGGGGCAGAGGGAGGGAGACACAGAATCTGAAACAGGCTCCAGGCTCTGACCGTCAGCACAGAGCCCGATGCGGGGCTCGAACTCACAGACCGCGAGATAGTGACCTGAGCCGAAGTCGGCCGCTTAACCGACTGAGCCACCTAGGCGCCCCGGGGGAACTTATTTTATAAAAGGGAAATGGACTTCCTCTTTTCTCAGCTACTACAGAATAATAATAAAAATAGCATATATGTTGGTACTTTCTTTTAAGAAAATAAAAGGAAACTTAGAACTACTAATGATGAAAAGGAATCAAAAGTATTTAATAAAGTAAAAACCATGCCTATAAATTAAAAATACATTAAAAGCCCTTTACATTTAGATAATTTGGAGGGTACCATGTTTAACTTGAAATAAAGTTCAAATTGAAAACTGGGCATAATTGAAATTAATGTTCAAATATAGTTTTCTCTCCAAGCCAATTATTACATTTAATTTCTTGGGGCACATGGGTGGCTCAGTCAGTTAAATGTCCAACTTCGGCTCAGGTCATGAGCTCGCAGTTCGTGAGTTCAATCCCCGCATTGGGCTCTGTGCTGACAGCTCAGAGCCTGGAGCCTGCTTCGGATTCTGTGTCTCCCTCTCTCTCTCTGCCCCTTCCCTGCTCACACTCTTTCTGTTTCTCAAAAATAAATAAACACTAAAAAAATGTTTTTAATTAATTTCTTTTATTACTAAACTACAAACATGGAGAACACTCTAACAAGTGGTCTGTAACAGTAAAACTGTAGAAACTAAGAGGAATGAGCTCCAGAATACATTCTACATATTTTTAAGTTGAATAAGCATTTTAAATAGCCTCTGCCAAGAATTAAACTTAAAGAAAAATGTATAAAAATATGTATATAAAATAACCATCACATTTGTTTATGAAAAAAATCAAATACTTACAATATCTTCTATTATCTCTTTGATAGCTGCCACAGCTAAGATAAATAACAGAGGAACCAGTGTTGTGTAGCGACCTGTTGGTGATACATCAGGTATTTGCTATTTGGGGGGGGGGAAAAAAAAGAAATCCAGTGAGAACCAGCAAGTTTATAACATATTTAAAAACAACCCCGTCCTAGTGCCTCTTAAAATATGCTTCAGTGATTTTACTCTCACGGCAGACTAACACTGGGTGAGGCAATTGGCTCGTATCTAGTAAGTGGCTGGAAGAACATGATAGCTCGCTTCATGGCAAGCTGTTGTATGTAGGGGAGTTAAATTAATACCATACCATCTTTAAAACTGATATTTTAAAAACACACTGAACCACATGGGAAAATAGCCACGCATTGCTGTATGGTTAAAGCAGAATGTAAAACATATGTATTATACGATCTTCTTTTTGTAGGCTAAATGAATAAATAATATTTAGGGTTGGGAGGGGCAGGGGGAAAGATGGCCAGGAGAAAATACACCCCAAATTTTAGGGTAGTTGTCTCTGAGTGGTGGAAAAATAATAGTTTTAATTTTTTTACGCTTTGTTGTGTTTTCTTATTATTTTTACAATGAATGTATGCTTTTTAATACAATGAAACTTGTTTTCCCTGAATTACTACTCAATTACAAAAGGAAATGTTTAAAAAAAAATTTTTTTTAATGTTTATTTATTTTTGAGACAGAGAGACAGAGCATGAACGGGGGAGGGTCAGAAAGAGAGGGAGACACAGAATCTGAAACAGGCTCCAGGCTCCGAGCTGTCGGCACAGAGCCCAATGCGGGGCTCGAACTCATGGACCGTGAGATCATGACCTGAGCCAAAGTTGGAGGCTCAACTGACTGAGCCACTCAGGCACCCCAAAAAGAAATGTTTTAAAATGGTAATTCTTATATTCTAAGGTTCAGAACTATTACTGTTACTAAAATAAATTAATATTTAATTACTATTTGAAGAAAAACTTCCCTCCCTCTTTACCATCAAATGTCCTCCCTGCCATATTGAATGTATAGAATGCTAAAAATAAGCTGACAAAAATGAATCAAAAGGCTTGAAGAAGTAGTGGAATTCTGATATTGCCTGCAGCAGGAGTTGGAAATGTCCACCCCAGCCAGCTTGTCTCTCTGTGTTTTAGATGCGCTTCAGGAGATGGGTCATGGGCTTAACAAAAACATTTATTAATATCTGAACACTTGACTTTGAACTAAAGTTTTATGACATGACTTTACCTGCAGCAGTGCAATAAAGAGAAAAAATGAGTTAGCAGCTCTTCTGAACTGAGAGTAGAGAAATCTTGGAAGGAAGGTGATTATGTTGTATTTCGCAGTGCTAGAAAACAAAATGAAAGGTAGCATAAAAAATTAATCCATAATTAGCACCCACATTTACAAAATTCTATTACCATCATATAAAAAATGAGATGGACAGCTGCCCTCTATTTCAACTTGGGAGAATACTGCAAATGGTCATTAACCTAGATGAAAGTAAATGAAAAGACTTATCTAATTAAGTAGTAAGAGTTTAATTTTTCTGCATAATCTCTTTTGTTCTTTTTGGCCGATCATCCTTTTTAACATACTAGGAGTAGCTTACAAAGAAAAGCAACTTTAGTTAGGAGAGTATATAATACACTAATAAAAAATAAAATCTTACCAAAAAATCAGGAATTTGAGCAAGGCCAGAAACTTTTTCTTTTAATATTACTTATTTTTGAGAGAGAGACAGACAGAGACAGAGTGTGAGTGGGAGAGGAGCAGAGAGAGGGAGACACAGAATCCAAAGCAGGTTCCAGGCTCGGAGCTGTCAGCATAGAGCCCACCGTGGGGCTCGAATTCACGAGCCTTGAGATTGTGACCTGAGCCGAAGTCGGACACTTAACCGACTGAGCCACACAGGCGCCCCTGTAATTATTAATATTAAATGGTTATTTCTCAAATCCAGGAATTTGGCCACTGGAGAAACACTGGGCTCGTGAGAGGGGTGATGGGGTACTCACTCCATCCAGAGGCCACTCAGTGAACAGTGTTTACAACGGTGATAATTTTTATGCTGTTGTTGGAAGGCAAATGTACCAGTGCAGGAACGCAACAGCCCTCCATTCCTCAGCACCATACTCAATCTTACAGCTATCAAAAGCCAGAATTTAAAGACTATTTAACCAAAAGGAGTTCTTGGTGAGGGACTGCAAAGGCCTCTTACCAAATCTTGAATTTTGTTAGCCAAATAACTGACTAACAATAACCACTCCTTCTTGTAACAGCTTTACGACAAAGGCATTTACCCATGAGCAGCTTTCGCCATGCAGACACTATACATAGAATTGGTACAGTTGGTAGGGTATGGCTGTTTACCCTTTCTGTTTACCTCCTTCCAGCTTCCAGATTCTTATTAATATCTCCTTATTGACTAGAGGATGCAGAAAACAGCAAATTCACACTGCCTCCAGTAAGTTCTCAAATATGAACCGATTTCACCGAAAGCTCTTGGTGAGCATTTTTGTTTCGGCCAGAGAGGAGAAATGGCCTATCGGGTGTCGCTGTGATGGCTGGCCTGACAAGCCATCTTTGGCAGTTCCTACCTGACTTGGTTATTGCAGAATTTTGTCAGCTGGGGCTGGTTGATGAATATAGTCCGTATTTCCTCCTGGTCAGCCAGTGAAGTCTTCTCTGAAACATCATCTGTCTTCTCATAACCTTGAAGAGAGACAGTCTTTTGATTCAATAAGAAACGTTTCATTTTATCATCCAGACCACAACATACTTCATAACTACTTGAGATTCTAAAATTTGTTCAGAGCTATAAGCTTCTCCCTGATTGGTGTTCTTGTTTCTTTCATAATAGAAAAGGAAAATCCCCACATCTAATATTTCAACTAAAAGTCAGCATTTAATAATCATATAAAAACTGACCCATTTTAAAATCTTTGCAAATTTTGCAAATTCTTACTCATTGTTCCCCCATAAATGGTCAACTTATTTCCTTCTGTTATGTAAGAATCCATCCAAAAGTAACAAAACATTTTAAACTAGTTGACCTTACAGTTTTAGAGAAGAAGAATAAGACAGAGGTAATTCAAAATATATTTAAAAAACTTAAGTATACATATTTAATACCTCTCTGGGATTTTTTTTTCCTTTTTGGGTGAAGACAGAAACAAGATAAACATTAAGGTTTACAGAGGCAACCACCATGTTCTGATATGACCACAACTCACTGTAATCATCTTAATCTTTCCACTAACTGCAATTTATGTTCATAAAGAGCTTCAAATTTCTTAAGACCATTTCAAGTCATCTCAGGGTCATTCCTTCTTTTTATGTTTCTTTTTTTTTAATGTTTTTTTGTTTTTTAGTGTTTATTTTTGAGAGAGAGAGACAGAGTGCAAGCAGGGGAGGGGCAGAAAGAGAGGGAAACACAGAATCTGAAGCAGGCTCCAGGCTCTGAGCTGTTAGCACAGAGCCTGATACAGGGCTCGAACTCATGGACAGTGAGATCATCATGACCTGAGCTGAAGTCGGATGCTTAACTGACTGAACCACGTAGGCGCCCCTAAAAATTTTTTTTTAATGTTTATTTATTTTTGAGAGGCAGAGTGTGAATAGGGGAGGGGCAGAGAGAGGAAGATACAGAATCTGAAGCAGGCTCCAGGCTGGCAGCAAAGAGTCTGATGGCGGGGCTCGAACTCACAAACAGTGAGATCATGACCTGAGCCAAATTCGTCCATTTAACCGACTGAGCTACCCAGGTGCCCCTGTTTATTTATTTATTTTGAGAGACAGAAAGAGAGATAGAGAGAGACAGAAAAAGAGGGATGGAACAAGTGGGGGAAAGGCAGAGAGAGAGGGGGAGAGAGAGTCCTAAGGAGACTCCATAGTGCAGAGTCCAACTCAGGGCTCGATCTCACAAACCATGAGATCCTGACCTGAGCTGAAGTCAAAAGTCAGGCACTTAATGGACTGAGCCACCTAGGCGTCCCTCAGGATCATTCTAACAATGCAACAGATTCAAGCAATTTCAACTGGGTAACGTCTTATCGCAAAGTTGACAACACTTTAAAAATACAAATACATACAAATTCTCAGGGTACCGGGATGGCTCAGTCAGTTGAGCATCTGACTTTAGCTCAGGTCATGTTCTCATGGTTCATGAAATTGAGCTCCATGTCGGGCTCTGTGCTGACAGCTCACAACCTAGAGCCTGGTTCAGATTCTGTGTCTTCTTCTCTCTCTGCCCCTCCCCTGCACGTACTCTCTCTCTCTCTTAAAAATAAATAAACATTAAAAAAAATACATAGAAGTTCTAAAAGAACATAAAACATTAAACTGCTTCTTTTACCTTCTAGTAAGAATTAACTGAGACTAGATTAAATCAGTCCTTACTCCTTTCCTAGAAAGAGCCACCAACAGTATTCTATTAAAAACCCAGTTTTCTTCTCTTTTTATTCAGGCAATTCCAACTCCTCCTATAAAACCTGCTGACAGGGTTTCTTCTTAAGTACTCTAAGATGCTAAGTCAGTGTTTCTTCTCTGTATTCCCATAGCCCTCTGCACTTCCCAGTCCCCAGCAAAACACCCAAATCAGAAGATTTTGTTACTGCCTGCTTCTGAGTCTGTCTCTCCTTCCCAGAATGGGAACTCCCAGAGGCCACACCCAGAGGGTGTGTTACTCATCATCCGAACACCAGTACCAACCAACAGCAGGTACTCAATAAATGTTTGCTGAATAAACACCAAATGACAAAGGAGTGGTTATTTGGCCTTTTCTTTTCTTTTCTTTTTTTTTTTTTTGAGGGCAAGTAAATGCTTCTCCACCCATTGATAAAGAACTAATGGCAGCCAAGTGCTGGTAACAAAATGTATAAGAAAAGCTTGCCTGTGGGGTCTGTTGCTATATGAAACCAGAAAATCACTTAGGCTTTCTACAGAGGTGGGCAACACGAGTATGGGGACGCAGTTGTGTGCAGAGGACGCAACAGAGCTGAAGCATAGACAAAGGGCAAGGTAAAGGCAGTGCGATGTGCTGAAAAAGCACACGGGCAGATCTCGGGAGACCTCTCATGCTGGCGAAGAAGTCTGGAACGCATCCTCTGGTTGGCAGCGAGCCACTGAAAGCTTTCCAAGTAGAGAGGCGCAGAGTGAGGATGGTCACTCTGGAGGCCACATGGCTCCCAAGTGAGTGCTGTCATATCCATTTTACAGTCTGAATGAAGCACACGGGCAGCTTTGCCTCTGCTCACATGGTTAATAACTCTCTTTCACCGCACCACGTTTTAGATACAGGTTTCCCCCCTAGTTTTATATAATCAAAATTTTATATATGGATTGCTATAGACTGGACATTTGCATCTCCCCCAGATTCATATGTAGACAGGTAATCCCAAATTGATGGCATTAGGAGGTGGGACCTTTGGCAGGTGATCAGGTCATGAACCCTTGGGGCTCAGGCAGTGGGATGCCCTGCGCAGGTGTGATACTGAAGGAGGGAGGGAGAGCTGCACTGAAAGCAGGGAGCCAGGCACTCCACCAATGGGAGCTGCCAGTCACCCTGTCCTATCTCTTCAGGGCTCCAGGGAGCTCAGCCACCCAAGCTCCTCCATCAGCAGTGATAGAGAGACCCCGCAGGCACCTGAAGCCCGTTCCCATGATGTCGAAAGCCAGGTGTCACAAGTACCACCTAGCATTTGGCCCAGAATCCCTAGTTACTCCTTGCAGGTGGCAGCAAGCCAGCAGTAAGTAGACACAGGGACCTCAGGAACTCTCAGGAATATCTCAGTGAATGTACCTAACCTCACAGGTCCTCAGGAATAATCCATGAAGGCATCTGGGAGAAAGGCTGGTATTCTTACTAAACTGGAATGGGAAAGTCTGTAACTGTTATACTTAGAATCTTCAAGGAACTCTCATCTTACATTATAGAAATAAGCAGGTTAGGTCTGGACATATGGGTAACATATCAATCCCTCAACATCTGATGAATTAACCCACTGGTAGATGACAAGAGTCTAACAGCATCGGGCTAGCACAGCCTGACGCACCCAATCTCACAACAGGGGTAGACGCACCCGTAGAGCCCAAATCTTCAAAGTCTGTTGGGATACCTGGCAATGGGGCCGTGCTTCAAATCTGTTGCACACAACTAATTCTCTGCCCCTCCACAGAGCTGAGAAGGGTGCTACCAATGTTTAACTCCCTGACTCACCTCTTTCCTGACCATCTCCTTCTCCAAGTTGAAATTGACATTTAATCTGTGAATGGGATTTTTACCATCAAACCTTACAGGCCTAGGAACAGATATGTCTCTCTTGCAGGCGAGTCTGCTCCTATCATGAGTTGAGCTTACAAAAAAAATAAGAAAGCAAACTCATTTCCTGCATTTTCAAGTTCTTGGGGGAGCGGGGGCGGGGGGGGGCATCTCAATATGGTCCCAAGTACAGACACAGAAATTAATGATAGTGACACCAGATCCACACTCCTTCAACACATCTTGAATATTCCAGGAAAACCACCCCTAGTCACCCCCGTGTCCTCAGTGTTCACTCAGGCATTTGACATCTGCTAATAGCATCATTACTCTTCCTAAACTAAAAGTGCTACAGGGCGAACCCTGGCAGGCACAGTCACACACAGCACTGTAAGGAACAGACATGAAGCAAGTCTCAACGGTGTCTTCTGAACCACATTAGCTTCTTTCAACATTGCACCCTCCAATGTCCGTAATGTCTTAAAACCAATCAGAAGGAAACCAGTCTCCTAAAATAAACTATTCTGCACTAGCTTTTACGGAAATGAATAAGTAGGATACTTTTCCCTATTTATGCAAGAAAGAATAGGCAATGATTCAGTAATTCAGAATTCCAGGTACAGTGAAAATTCTATATGTAGTGTCATATCCTGCTTATTATTTCCCCAGCAGAAAAGCACTTTTGTTTTCCGAATTGTTTTTAACTATTTCAATTAATGACAAAGTTAGTATTTAAATGATAAAATTACTTCACAAACCAGGGATTTTACCAGGCTCATTTCTGCATTCTTAGTTATAACAGAACCAAATGCTATTTCTAGACTTCTGAAGGACCAAGAGTTTCAATATAGGGAAGCAAAGAGTCACATATCACTTTTAGCCACTGAACGTGCTACAAGAAGATACTACTTTGTATTACTAAAGAGGGATATAGAAGCAACATCCTCCTGGTGACCATTTCGGCTTTCAGCAATAATTTTCATTACCGAGTAAATAGAAGGTGCTGACGAGTCAGCATTCTAATCATGGCCCTGAAGTGAACAAGCGTTCATCTTCCCCTAACGGTGTTTGATCATTAAACCCACTTGGTGGTTGTGAGGCAAGCTGTGGTTCTTCCACTGAGTACTTATGTGACCCTGTGAAAACCATGCAATCCCTGGGGGTTATTTCTCTCCCCTTGTAAAAATGAGGAAGGTAGGCTAAGGTTCTGAAGTTCTTTTTCAGCTCCAAAGTCTTATGAGATTAGTATTTGCCAGGAACCAGGGAGAAAAAAGTCAATACGTCATTTGTTCAGAAAAGCAATGAAATTTAAAAACAAAACAAACATTTCCCTACTTCAGCCAGATGATTCACAGCAACAGCTGCCTTATATGGCCTGCAGTAGAACTCAGTTACAAAGTCAGACTGCGGTCCATGTTTGAAAAGGTAAGTAGTGACTATCATCTATTGCCAGCAACTACCTGGCACCCACTTATGACCAGGGACTACTGGGTTAATTAGTATATTCACATATAGTCTTTCTTCCTCTGCCCAGATTCATGGTCGCATGCTTGTATGCACACAATATAATGCGACAGAGAAGAAAAATGTCTAACAGATTATTAAAGTGAAGAGCTTTGAGTCCTTTTCATACAATTAGAGCCGAAGTATCATCTTTGAAATTTTCTATTTCTCACCACAAATATCATGCCCCAATAAGACTGATCATGTGTTCGTTCATTTGTTCATTCATTCATGCATTCACTCAACATATTTCAGCATAAGTGCCTACTATGTCCCAGCAAAAAGCTTCAGGAACAGCAGAAAATTAGACACAGTCCCTTCTCTCAGGAACTGGCTTTCTAGAGTAGAGCAAGATAAATATAGATCATGGTAAGTGTGATGAAGAAAATAAACCAAGTGATTGACGGAACCCTCTGTGCTTCAGTTTCATCATCTTATGATGGAGATGATAATAGCGTCTACTTCAAAGGGAGGTCATGAGGCTCCCATGAGCTAATAAATACAGAAAACAATGCCTGGTATATAGTAAAAGCTCACTAAACGTTAGCTGTTCTCATTGTTGCTGTTGTTACCACTACCGCTACTGTGGCTTTATACTGAGTGGTAAGGGAAGGCCTCCCCAAGGAGAGGCTGAGGAGGGACCTCAACCAGGAATTAAATAAGGGACAGGGTAAACCCAGCTGGGGAAGAGCAGGATGCGGTCCGTGTTTGAAAAGGTAAGTAGTGACTATCATCTATTGCCAGCAACTACCTGGCACCCACTTATGACCCAGCTGGGGAAGAGCCTTAAAGACAAGAATAAGGTTGGCATTTCCAGGTACATAAGGATCAGTAACAGTGAATAGGAAGGCATCAAATAAGGAGACGCAGGGCCAGATTGGAAAACAGTAAGAAGCCTGAATATATATTCTTAACGTGGTAGGAATCCACTGAAAAGTTGTAGGCAGGAAGATCGTTTTGAGGCTACTGGGACAATTCAGGTAAAAGATGATGGGGCCTGCGTGCCATAGCGGTGACAGGAGATGAAATGGATGCATACACATTTTTTTTTGGAGGTGGAGCTGCTCTGACCCTTACAGCCTCTCCAGAGCACACATTACCATCGTACCCCTGTATGATGCCACATATACACGCTGTCTGAAGCTAAAGCCCAAGATGAGGGAGACCTTTAGGATTTTAAATGCAACAAAACTGGGGTGCCTGGGTAGCTCAGTCGGTTGAGCATCCAACTTTGGCTCTGGTCATAATCTCATGGTTCATGAGTTTGAGCCCTGCGTCGGGCTCACTGTGTCAGTGTGGGGCCTGCTTCGGATCCTGTGTCCCCCTCTCTCCCTGCCCCTCCTCTGCTTGCACTATCACTCAAACAAACAAAAATAACAAATGCAACAAATGATCAACCCCTTAACAGAATCTCCATACAAACACTCCTATCCTTAAAAATCATGCATCATTTTCCTTTTACAACATACCAATTGATAATACTAAAACCAAAGGTATACTCAAGGAAGGCATGACAGAATCATAACTGGGAGCACAGACCATGGAGTGAGAGATACAGTTTAGGTCCATCCATCAGTTATGAACTAGGGTCATCTTTTAAAAAGCTTTTTTAAATATATATATATATATATATATATATATTTATTTATTTATTTATTTATTTATTTATTTATGGGGGGGAATGCAAGCAGGGAAGGGGCAGGGAGACACACACACACACACACACACACACACACACACACACACACAATATCTGAAGCAGGCTCCAGGCCCTCAGCTGTCAGTACAGAGCCTGATGCGGGGCTTGAACTCCTGACCCACGAGATCATGACCTGAGCCACCAGGCGCCCTGAGCTAGGGTTGTCTTAAGCAAATTACTTAACTCTAGCTGCCGACTTTGTTTCATAGGTTTTTGTGGGGAATAAATGAAATAATGCATGTGTATAAAGTACTTGGGATAGTGCCTAGCTCCTCATGCTCATACAACAATTCTAGCTATTATTTTTATTACTATAATCAGAGAGGCAGACTGTGGGGAAAAGGAATAGGCTTTATGGTCAGATATGTACACAAATTTGTACAGAACACCACAAATTATTGTGTTCTGAGCCTCAGCATCCTCATGCATAAAACAGTTATTAAGAGAATTAAATGGCATTATGTTAGCACAATGTAGCACAATACTTGTCACTCGTACATTTCCTGTCAGCCCATCCTACATCCAGATATTATAAAATTAATCTCCCTTTCAAAATACTTGAAATGAGAAAAACAAGTCTTAAGGACATCAATGTAGGTATTAATATTTAAAAAACATTTTAATGTTTATTTTTTTTTAAAGAGTGAGTGAGAGACAGAGCACAAGTTAAGGAGGGGCAGAGAGAGGGGGAGACACAGAATCTGAAGCAGGCTCCGGGCTCCAAGCTGTCAGCACAGAGCCTGATGGGGGGCTTGAACTCAGGAACCGTGAGATCATGACCTGAGCCGAAGTTGGACGCTTAACCGACTGAGCCACCCAGGCACCCTGGTATTAACATTTTTAAAATTTGTGGATAAATTATAATGAAAATTGTGACCAGTGTCTAAGTATAGATAGCAAAATAATGTATTTTACCCTATGATTTTATAAATTAATATTAAGTAAGTAAATGTTTTCCCCCAAATTGTCATCTGTGTGGGGGGTTATGCAACAGAAAAGCAGGGGTGGGTAGGTAGGAGGGAGAAAAGAACAAAATACAAAATCATTCTGTTGCCTGGTAATATGGTTATAGCACCACTGAGTTTCTGTAGTCTCAAGTTTATTGCAGTTATAAGTAAGGCTAAAACTGGAATCAGAGTTATCTATTACGTTATCTCCTAACATATTCAGGAGAGTCCAACTGTATATCCTTTTGCTCAGTGGCCTCAAATATTAGACATTAAAGAGGTCATATTAATTGCTCATGGTTTTTGACACAAAATGGGGTCATCAGACAAACAGTCTTGCTTGCAAGAGTCATTGGATCTAATAAAAGAATATGAACTGGAAAACTGGCCAGAGACTTTAGAGGCACAACTACAAACTTAGGTGTAATTAAAGTTAAGGGCTACTTATTGGGAAACCATGAGCATTATCCTTTCCAAAATTTTAGTATGTTTTTATTCTGTGAGAAAAATAACAATTAGAAGTCATCATGTAATAGTAGTTTTGCTTTGTTTTTGGCTCAAGTTTCTGGAACAAAGCAATCTTTGGCTAAATATAATTTACAGGCTTGTATTTATTTTGTTTTTAATGGTATCTTACTATATATATAGTTTATTAGAAACATAGAAGCAGTTACTAGAGGTACAAAAGAGATTTGAAATCCCATATCCTGTGCTGTTGGAGCAGAAGAGCGATTTCAAATGTTCGATTGTGAGCTTGGCAGCAGCTGCTGAGGGAAAGAACAAAGGGAAGAAAAACAACGGGGCTGGGAACAAGGAACGGGGTGCTTTAGAGGTTAAGACTCACACGCTACATTTTCAAAGATGGCATTGAAGAAATCAAACACCTTTAAAAGTATGGAAAATAGAAATTATTTAGCAATCTGTCTCAAATTTCTAGATCATGGTTGCAATAGCCAGAAGGGAAATGAAATTTTCAATTGCAGCAATATACCTTCCTGTTGATTTATACCTGACTGTTGATTTAGGCTCAGTGCAGTGGACATCTGCTGCTCATTTCAGCTCAGCATCTGCTTCTCCTGAAAAATCCTTGGTTTTCTTTGGAGAACTCTTCTTGCACAACTGCTGGCAGTCTTTAGGATCTGCTGCATCAAGTTAGTGTTCCCCTTTTTGACTTAAAGGTGGGCACATGGCCCATGGTCGACTAGAAATGGTCAATGTGCAATCTGGATGTATGGAAAGGTTGAGCACACATAAGACTGATCTGAGCTATCCATCTATTAGTCAAATTGCCTTGGAGCATCCTTGGCTTTCTTGCCCACAAAATCACCAGGCTGCCTAGAACCTTCCCCAACTGGCCCTACTTGCTAGAGCAGATCTCCTCTGATGTTAACAGCTGTCCTAACCAAGCCCCGCGTCCAGCATGTTCTGAGATAACTATGGGTTGTCACCCTAAAGAATTTGCACTACAGTCAAAAAGCTTTCCACATCCCTCGCTTTCCTAACTTCCCCTCCTTTTTTTTATCATTCATGCAAATGGTAGCTCATTACCCTCAAGCCCAACTGAGTTACAACAAAATGTTGTAACAAAGGACATCCACTTACTCCACTGATGTAAAATACGGTTATCTGCTTCAAAAATGGGTTGCTTTCAGTCTTTAAAAAAAGGAGTGAACCCTTCTGTAAGGGTTTTAAAGAATTTTCTCAAAATGATGAAGATACAGGAACTACTTCTAATGGAGAACTGCTCATGGTCAGAGCCAGTGAGTATCATACCCAAGACAATACAGGGAAACCGATTAAAGTACAACCTAGCTCTAAAGCTTTAACACTAATGGAGGTATTCATTCATTCAACAAATAAGCTTGACCTGACTTCTAACTCTATTTCTCCTCTACTTTCCCTGTTTCATATCAATAGTTTTTCCAACCATAAATCTCTCCTACCCTCATGGTCTTGTTAGATGCTACTTAGATGTGAAAGCACCCTCTCTGACCATTCCTCCTTGAAGTATCACTTACAAAAGTTTTGAATATAAAGTGGTCTTGTGATCACTCCAATATTAATCTTTTGACCTATAGTTTAGGTATATTGTGGTAGGGTCCCCTCACTAAGGAATGGAAACAAACAAACAAACAAAACCTTAAGGCAACCTGGCTATACCAGTATGTGACAACATCCCTCATGACCTTGTAACATGAGACCACTTAATCAGACTGCATGTTTGTGTGTTACCATATATGGGAGACAAAGAAATAGAAAATGTATAAAAAAAAAACTGCCACGTGGTGTTCGGGGCTCACTTCTTCGGGTACGAACCCAACTGAACAGTGCCGGCATGAATAAAGCTGCTTCCTGGAAAGAAAAGCCTCAGTGTCACAACTCTCTGTGTAAGAATACTGCTACATTACAGCAGCTGAGAATAATAGATGTTACAGATAAACCTAACTTATGCACTGAGACAGGACAGGCATAAGGGCACATGAAAGTAACTGTCTGGTATGTTACTCTAATATCAGGAAGAGACGAAGAACACATCAGGAAATTTTCTTCCATGTAATAAATGTTCACTAAATTTTCTATTTTAATATCAGGCATCCAAAAATTCCCAGTAGTTTACAGTTTTTTTGCCTGTCTTGATACCCACTAATATATTCTTCTATCAGGACCTGTCATACAATAAATGGTAAAGATATTTTTCTTTAAGTGTCTTTGTGGGAACTGATCTAAAAATAAATAAGCGTGAAACCACATAGACAACATTTCTTATCTAGAATAGGAAAAAAAAATGGCTATTTCCTGAACTCATGCTGAATTGCAGCAAACTCCAAAAGCAGTACTATCAATTCTAAGTGGTGGACGCTAAAATAAGTATTCCTGACATCAGGAAGAAAGGCTTTCCTTAAGCAGCATCACATGAAAATCTAGGGCCTGCCTAGTGTTGAACCTCACACATAGTAAGCACCCAATTTCCTTGGCCGTCAGCCTTGCATGTTAACCTTGGAAAATAATCATCTTGGGCATGCTGAATTGTTAGAAATAATAAACATTTTTATTAATGCTAAATCATGCTTAACAGGAAAGGAAGAAGAACAATAAAAGATGGAAGGAATTTAATGATACCTCCTTGAGAACAGGCCATAGATCACTTGGTCAGATAAAAGCAATAAATGGTATGTTCCCGAGAATACATATATTAGATACAGACTTAAAACTTGGCACAGAAACAGACTGCACTAGCAGTGAGGGGTTTCAACTGCCAGACATCCACCAGGCATCTCCTCGAAGTCTCAATTAGCTAAAAGCACCATTGACTTGTCTCGCATTCAAATTCATCTCTGAGAAGGCACAGACACAAGATGAGGAATTGCCACCATGGATTGGACTCTAATCAGTGCAAAAGTGATAAAACAGAACTGAAACTGTAGAAAACATAACTGTACCAAAGAGCTTTTGACAGGCAAAAAAGGGGAATACCAGGCTAAACCAGACACGTATGTATTCTAGACTTTGGGAGGACACATTTTAAGTTATCATCGAGACCCAAAAAGGACAGAAGTCTGGAAGGCTGTCTAAAGCAACATGCTGACTGACTGTGGAAGTCCTGACACAGGGGAAAGGGAGGTGTATTCAAAGAGAGCAGTGCCACTGCACCAGTAAAACATAAACAAGATCATGGAAAAGGTTGGAAATCGGCTCACAAGTTCAAGAGTGAATAATAACAGATGCACAGACATCTGAGAACAAAGGAAAGGTGTTTTTAAAAATGTTAGACTGGGGCGACTGGGTGGCTCAGTCCGTTAAGCGTCCGACTTCGGCTCAGGTCACCATCTCAAGGTTTGTGGGTTCAAGTGCCATGTTGGGCTCTGTGCTGACAGCTCAGAGCCTGAAGCCTTCTTCGGATTCGGTGCCTCCCCCTCTCCCTCGGCCCCTCCCCCATGTATTTTTTTCTCTCAAAAATAAAAATAAACATTAAAAAAAATGTTAGAGACTACTAAATGTTTTCTTGCCTTCCATGTGGAGTACAAGGAATTGCTGGGACAGGTGTGCTGCCTGCAACTGATGGCATACTGTTAACAGAAAATAAAAGAAATAACAGCACTTCTCAACTCCTACTTTTCCTACTTCATTCTCTATCAAGGGTGATCAACTTAAGACTTTCTTAGAAAAGTTGGAACAAACATTAGTTGGAGGAATGAGGCACAAAAGAAGGTAGAGGCTTGCTAAAAAAAGAAAAGCCCGCACCTAGCTGCTCTAAATGAACTCATATCTGACAGCATATCTAGGCCTGCATCTACATACACACACACGCTTTCAAACCTGCAGAGCTATGAGAACCTGCAGAATCATTCTGTGGATTGTCACTCATCATAGAAGACACCATGGTGAATGCGAGAGGTTACAGAAGTGGAAGGCAAGAAACAGCTGTCCCAGTGCTCTAAACAGAAAAGAAAGAGAATCCTGTACTTTAGAAACTGTTTACGAACATAGTCTACAGAGGTGCTTTTAGAGTTCACAGATTTACATAATGGGAACTACAATTTCTAAAGGTTATGGTAAAAATCTGAAAATAAATTCTCCGGCTAAAAACATTTCCCTTTAGCATTGAGAATTCAGTTAACATTGAATAGGACGTCACTGTTTAAAAAAAAAAAAAAAAAATTTTTAATGTTTGTTTATTTTTGAGAGACACACACAGAACACATGTGGGGGAGGTGCAGAGATGGAGGGAGACACAGAATCCGAAGCAGGCTCTAGGCTCTGAGCTGTCAGCATACAGCCCGATGTGGGACTCAAACCCACAAACCACGAGATCATGATCTGAGCTGTAGTTGGGCTCCCAACTGAGTGAGCCACCTAGGCACCTGGATTTCACTCTTTTAAAAGCAGCATTTCTCAGGGCGCCTGGATGGCTCAGTTGGTTAAGCATCTGATTCCTGATTTCAACTCAGGTCATGATCTCACGGTTCATGAGTTTGAGTCCCACGTCGGGCTCTGAACTGACAGTGTGGAGAATCCCTGCTTGGGGTTCTCTCTCTCCCTCTCTCTCTGCCCCTCTCCTGCTTGTGTTCTCTCTCATTCTCAAAAATAAATAAACTTTAAAAAAAGGGGTATTTCTCATACATGGGATATATACTCAGATTTTTAAAAAATTTCCCCTTTGGGGTGCCTGGGTGGCTCAGTCGGTTAAGCATCCAACTTTGGCTCAGGTCATGGTTGGTCTCACGGTTTGTGGGTTTGACACCCACATCGGGCTCTGTGCTAGCAGCTCAGAGCCTGGAGCCTGCTTCGGATTCTGTGTCTCCCTCTCTCTCTGCTCCACCCCCACTCACACTCTGTCTCTGTCTCTCTCAAAAATAAATAAACATTAAAATTTTTTTTTTAATTTCCCCTTCAAAAAAAGGTCTTTTATATTACCTAGGTCTGAACAATACTGTTACTGGCCAATGAGTTTGGGGTCAATGCCAGTCAAAAATCAAGTGTAGAGGACTAAAAGAATGGTTTAAAGGAAGGAGGAGACCATCGGGGACCAGCAAGCCCACAGACTCTTTCCTTTTTAAAAATGGAGACTTTAGCATATGGATTTCAACAAGGCTTTCAGCTAGGCTCTATTCTTTTAAACACAGACATATAGGTTTCATGATCATGTAACGATGTAGATTCTCAACTAGTTGACCAACATCGTCAGACAGGGCTCACATTGGAAATTTCCTTTGGTTCCCCCTTGCCTTCAAGCCCTTCTGAAGGAGCTTACCCTGAGATACCCTTGGTTCCTGCCCCTCTACTCCTCTCCTGACCTACTACCCTGGCCTGGGGTGTCAGGGTTAACAAGGGGCACCTGACCAGCTAGGCCAATCAGATCCCCTCCTGGGAATATGGACTTATGGTCCAGAGACATAGGCAGGCAGACTCAGCACTGAGCAGGGACCGTCACAGAGAGTGGGGCTGGAGGGGGTCACACTACCCTGAAGCCACATGCAGGCCAAAGGTACAAAGTATCTTTGAAATAAAGTACATTACAGGGAGGAAAACACAGGACAATACTGTCCAGAATGAGTGACCCCGAAGACTGAGTCCCATGAATCTATGCTCTGATACAAAAGGATCCCTTGGGACAGTTAAAATAAAAACATAAGTTCAAGAGGGCTCTGGAGCCAGACTGCCTGGATCCCAATGACAGAATAAGGACATACATGGTACTACTAATAAACGTGCAAATGACATAAAAAATCAGAATTGGAGAGGGTTTTGGGAGTTTGGATAAACTGAAGGTTCTAGAAAGCACTTGCTAAGAATTAGACGTGGCTGAGAATGGAATGGACTGTCTATTTTCACACTGAGAGGTATTCAAGCAGGAACTGGGTAACCAATTGCTAGGCCAGCTGTGTCAGGGACTGTGTTGCACTGTATAATCTCTCAGCTCCCTCCCACTCTGCAATTCTACAAGGCTATCTTTTTAAAATGATTTTTTTTTCTAAGAAAATTCTGAGGTCATCAGAGAACCATAAATACAGTGCCAATACATGACCAAGTTTTAATCACTTTATACATGGAGAAAAGCATTAATGAATTGATAAAAATCCTTGCAAGCTAGTCAACCTCTTCGGTAGCAAAGCGTTCCTAGGAAGATATAACTGAATGACCCAGCCCTGAAAACATACTGGGGAAAAAATACAAATAAACAATCATGAAAATTATCTGAATTATTACGACTTTCATTTTTAGAGCCATTTATGCATTTTATAATGTAAAAACAGGTAGACACATGACTGGTTCCAACAGACTAGTTCTCATTTTATTAAAAGAAGCAGAAACAGTCAAATAACATTGTTTTGCTGCTGTATTATTCTCAGGATGAGTCAGCGGAGTTTGACAGCCACCTGCTTCTTACCTCCATTGTGACTTTGCAAGAGAGAAATAATACTTCTTTATTTTTTAACAAGGCCTCAACCATCAAAAACACCCTGCAAAGAACATAAAGCCTACCTGCTAATTACGACTTTGGCAGAGAAGTCGGTTTAGCACACACAGCAACATAAAATGCCCACAAGCAAGAATAGCATTTTACTCTACAGGACGCTGCCCAGGGTAAGGAAAGGGGTGAAACTCTCATCTGCCTACTGAAGATGAGCAGTGTCACAATCTGGCATGCAAAGTATCCAACAAGTCCACTGAACAAGGCTAGAAAAAGGGGAAATCCATAAAGGAACACCAGAGAACTCCACCAAATCCCAACGTGACCTTAAGAATGGGTGTGGCTGGGGAGGGCTGGTCTGCAGTAGGCACTGTGGTTAGTATTAAAGAACCTACCAAGACTGGTTAGACAAGATAGGCTCAAAGATCTAGGAGTCACCTTCACAAAAGCAAATAAGGCAGAGCTGGCTTCCTTCAGGATGTGGCTAAAGAACAAGGGAGAAACTTCCACCGAGCAGATTAAACCAGGGTGTGTGAATGACAGCTGGTGGGCTGCAGAGACTGAGGAGACCCAGCACTGTGCTCAGTGACATCAAAGCAATGACACCTACACATGTGTGAGACTGCCATCAACCCTACCCAGTTAGCAGGTGGAACAAGAATGATGCAAGGATGGATGGAACAGATGCTTCAAGAACCTTCTAGCACTCTAAATAAAAATCACCCACTGCAGGGAGACCCTAGTAATTCAGTGCTAGTGTCTCCACAGGCTATCACCACTAATTAGAATCACAAAGTCAGCCCTGTAGATCTGCTGGAATGGCTTGGCCATTGTTGAGCAAAGGGGAAAATACTGAGATTTTAAAACCACTCCAGCCCATTAAAAACCTCAGCTTCCAAAATCTGAACAGCTTGATCTTATCCCAATCACTCAACAGACACAGGTTCAAGTCTTATTTGCTTAGCTTAGCGCCTACTTTATAGGAAGTGCTTTCATTTAATTTCTCCACTCTGAAGGATGTCCCTGCAGCTTGGAATACCTCAAGAACCAAAAGAACATGATGAGGACATGAAAGAAAGTTCTCATTGACTCTGATTATGGAGTGAAAAGTCATGACAGAAGTATCAATCCCAAATAGATTAAATCCATACAGTTCCTGGACTTCTAAAATCCATTGCAGCAGGTAAGACACTGATAGTTATGTTTACTGAGGTTCTAAAGAATATTCAAAGAAGATAAAGGAGGTAGAAGATGGAAATCCTGATTTTAGAATAAGTGCAATATTCTAAGAAAATTTAAAGAAATGCACACAAACATACATATGGGCACATGTGGGCTTCCCACTCTTTTCTAAGATGCAAGGATATTTTCAGTCCTTCATGCCGGTGTTTTCTATCTCAGTAAATGGCACGATCGTTCTGGGCTGAGGGCCTAAAATTTTATTAATTCTTGACTCCTCTTTTTCTCTAATGCTCCACATCCTATCCATAAACGAATCTGTTAAATCTACCTTCAGACCATGTTCTCAATTTGACCACTTCTTGTCGCCTCCACTGATACCTAGTAGTCAAAGCCACTATCACTGCTCCTTGTTTCATCTCCTATCCCCAAGGTGAAATCAGAATCTCCGGGGGTCAGTGTGCTTCAAGCTCCTTGGGAGGTCCCAGCATGCAGCCAGTCTACACAACAGGCAGAGGATTTACCGGTAGGTATTACGACCATTCTGTCAAAGGAAAATGGAGTCTCAGGTTATGTGACTTGCCCAAGGCCACACAGCTTGGGAGAGCCAGAAGTCAGTTATCACTCCAAGCCTATTGGGAGCCCAAATGCTTCATTTTCTCTTAAGCCAACTATTATTACAAGGTGACAGTGTAAGGTGCTGAGGAGAGTGGTGACAGTGCTAAGAAAGTTATAGTCTCAAGTTCTGTTGTGCCACTGAAAACAAAGGCACTCCACTTTTTAAGTGGCTACCATGTTAAATAGTCTGGTACCAAATAGACTAATAACACACGAAGTATAAAGAGTAAAGATGTTGATTCTAGTTTGAGTCAACAGAATTTTTTAAAAAGGACAATTCCAGGGGCACCTAGGTGGCTCAGTCAGTTAAGCAGCCAACTTCGGCTCAGGTCATGATCTCGTGGTCCGTGAGTTTGAGCCCTGCGTCAGGCTCTGTGCTGACAGCTTGGAGCCTGGAGCCTGTTTTGGATTCTGTGTCTCCCTCTCTCTGACCCTACCCCATTCATGCTCTGTCTCTCTCTGTCTCAAAAATAAATAAATGTTAAAAAAATTTTTTAAAAATATTAAAAAAAAAGGACAATTCCAGCTGAACATATGGAAAAAATGTCTGATATCTCATAAGGAAAACTATTATACATATTGAAATCTTGGTATTCAGACTTAGTTAAAATTAAAACATAAGGGAGTAGTTCACCAACCATACGGATAAATTCCACAGGGAAAGCCACTTAATAAGATCAAGAAAGATTCAACTTGGCATTTGGGAAAATTAAGAGAGTTTTTTTTCCTTCTTTCCTAATTCACTAAGAAGTCAACAAAAGGCCAACTCGTGTAATGATTCTTTCATTGAACTTTAAACAAAAAGACAAGAATAAGTAGCCATCTGGGGTTAAATTGAGCCAACAATTTGTAACTTTCCCTCAATTCCTAGGTCAAAATCAGGCTTTTAAAAAAGATTTCCATCTGTGGAGTACAAGTCACATTATCACCTTGGAAAAAAACAAAGTCTAAATGCCGAGACAACAAGGATAGAAGAGAACAATAAAAAACAGTCACATAACAATCGGACACGATGCATTGGCTCTAAGGCACCGTGGAGTTTCTTTTCTAATCCTCAGTTTGAAATAATCACATCCTGAAGCTAGACACCCAGCACCCATACATGTGGCCACAGAGAAACCCCACTGGCTAAATTCAGTGTCTCAAAAGTGAGTTTCATCTCGGCAACCAGAGAAAGCAGGTAAAGGACTTGTAAGTTTTCATTTTCTGTACATTAACTGGTAAAAGACTGAACATCATTGTGGGATAAATGAAAGAATACAAAAATACTAATTCAAAGGGATACATGCACCCTGATGTCTACAGCAGCATTATCTACCATAGCCACATTATGGAAACAGCCCAAGTGTCCTTCAACTGATGAATGCATAAGGAAGAAGATATATACATGCATGCACACAAGGGAATACTACACAGCCATAAAAAGAATGAAATCTTGCCATTTGCAAAGATGTGGATGGAGTTAGAGAGTGTTATGCTACGCAAAGTAAGTCAGAGAAAGACAAATACCAAATAATTTCACTCATGTGTGGGATTTAAGAAGCAAAACGAACAAGCAAAGGGAAAAAAAAAGCTAGAGGCAAACCAAGAAACAAACATTTAACTACAGAGAACAAACTGATGGCCACCAGAGGGGAGGTGGTTGGGGGGATGGGTGAAATACGTGATGGGGATTAAGGAGGGCACTTGTGATGAGCACCAGGTGATGTATGGAAGGGTTGAACCACTATATTGTACACCTGAAACTAATATTTCACTGTATGTTAATTGGAATTTAAATAAAAACTTTAAAAAAAAGAAAAAATTATAAACTGAAGAAAATAAACCCTTTAACATAAAGTTTCAGACCCTTAGCAAAGCATTCAGGTATTTCTTCTAGGTGCAGATGATTACATACGTAGGCTATAAATATAGGCTGAATAAAGAGATTAATTAACTACCACACACTAAAAGTAGGTAGGCTAGCAAAAAACTAGTAATGACACTACAGAAAGGCTCAAATTCATCACACTCCCAGAGTAGACATAACAACAGCTAAAAATAAGCTGAATGTATTTACTCCTCATTTGGTTATACAAATTAAGCATTCAGAATTTTAAAGAAAGTCTTCAAAATCTAATAATCGAGTATCATCCTATAAATGTTACCATTTCTGAGAAGGGTAAGCAAGGGGAGGATAATTAGACCCAGTAGGTAACTGGGAAATAGACAAAAAATTTTACCCTAATACCTACATGCACTTGGTTTATGGCTGGCAACCTACATGGCTTTATATATAGTCTGTTCCTCCTCCTCTCTGCAAAGTAAGCAAATTCACTACACCAGTATTTTTCAGCATTGCTGCACTTCAGAATTACCTGGGAGAGAAAATATCAGTGCTTGATCCATATGCCCAATGGACCAGACTGATTCCACTGGTCTGTGATGCATCCAGGTATCAGTATTACTTAGAAGCTCCCAATCTGATTCGCTGTGCAACCCGGGTCGAGCAGCACTGAGGTACACACAACAAGGCTATAAAACAATCCACAGTACACAAGCCTCCCCCTGCCTGACCACGTCGGACACACATTAAAGATGGCAGACAGAATCATTCTTCTTCACGTCATTTCTCTAACCACTATTCATAACTGTGAAAATAAAGTTACAAAAGTGGAGTAAGTCCACCTGCGAACTTTTATCACAATCATTCTGGCATTGATGGTGGAATGAGCCCAACTTAAGCTTAAGGTATAGAGCACCATATCAAATTTGGGTAAAATCTATACACAGAGATCTTGTTTTATTGATTTAATTTTGTCAGATAGGACATGGCCTGGGTTATAAAAAAAAAAAAAAGTAAAGTAAGATAGACTAGATAGGTGGGAACTGGAAAGGGTCAAACTTGTCACAGCCATTAGGATAACAATACAGTGGCAGGGCAAGGGAGGGATCCAGGAAAAATGGTCATGGACTACAGATGCACCCAGAATCAAAGAGCTCCAACATGGAGCGACGGGTTTGTCCAGACAGCTGGCCAAGAGCAATAGTGGGGAAGGTGAAAGCAAATGATATCCAGAACTCTTGGCAGGCCTGGTTTGGCATCAGACTTGCTCACAAGTACAGTTTCAAGCTATGGTCAGGAAGGAGGGTCTCCTCTCCCAGAGTAAGGAAGGCAGGGCCCCACTCCAGGAGCTCTGAGCTGCTGTGATAGGTACCAAGGTCAAGGAAATGGTGACAGGGTGATTCATGCCATATCCTTAGAGTGCTAAGTCAGAGCTCCTTAAATGTCTCCTATCTTTAAGGTTTGCAGGGCTGGGGCAGGGCTAAGTCCACACAAAGGTGAGGGAGAGATCAGAGGAAAAGTTGGGACGCAGATGCTGGAAAGGGATTTCTTTGACACCAAGCTGCATTTCTTTTAGGACCTGAGGTAAGCAATGAGACCCAAGCCATTTGCAGAAGCTATTCTAGATTGTGTCAGAATAAACCAACTCTCAGATCCACCCTCGTATACCACTGTTTGCCTGCTTCCCTCATGAAAGCCAATCTTGTATTCTAAATAGGTCTGGCCTACTAAAGTGGTTTCCTGGTCGAGAATCCAGGCTAACTCTGGCCTTCTTAATAATAACCTCTGCCTCAACTGTCACCTGACTAATCGGATCCTGTTAAATACAACCCCAGATAGATCAAGATCAGTCATCTTCAGGGCACCTGGGTGGCTCCCTCAGACTCCGGATCAGGTCATAATCTCACAGTTCGTGAATTCAAACCCTGCGTCGGGCTCTGGGCTGACAGCTCAGCGCCTGCAGCCTGCTTCAGATTCTGTCTGTCTGTCTGTCTGTCTGTCTCTCTCTCTCTCTCTGCCCCTCCCCCGCACGCACTCTCTTTCAAAAATAAACATTGAAAAAATCTTTTAAAAAAAGATCACTGATCTTCAAAGATGTCTCACACAAAATAATGAACGGAGGCTCAATTTAAAATGGACATTTTCGGGGTGCCTGGGTGGCTCAGTCGGTTGAGCGTCCGACTTTGGCTCAGGTCATGATCTCACAGCTCGTGAGTTCGAGCCCCGTGTCGGGCTCTGTGCTGACAGCTCAGAGCCTGGAGCCTGCTTGGGATTCTGTGTCTCCCTCTCTCTCTGCCCCTAACCCACTCCCATTCTGTCTTTGTTTCTCTCAAAAATAAATAAACATTAAAAAAAAATTAAAAAAATAAAATAAAATGGACATTTCCCTTTGCCCAGTTAGCTGTGTAAATGACTGGGAAGCCAAGTGCTACAGTCCCCTTAGATTAACCAAAGTGATGGCAATGCTGTATATAAAAGCATACTACTCAAAGTTACTATCTATGTATACACATCACGTGTTAACATTTAAGCGGAAAATAATAGGAAGGTAGAGCAGGATGGCTTTTGCTCATTAAAGAGATTTAAAAAGAGAATTAAAAAAAGAAAAACAAAAAACAATAGCTCCAAAAGATGCCATGATGTACTTACATAAAACCTCTAAATTGCCACAAGAGCCATGTCAAAAGCAGTATCATTTAAGCACTGATAAGGTTTTATGAGCGTATTCTTGACAGCCTTCTATTGTAAGAAAAGAAGCTGAGAGGCACAGCCACACACATATTTTTAATACGCTTACTTCGAGCCATGATTTCCACTGTGAAGTTTTATTCTGAAGAATGCTAGTAAATCCTAACATGTAAACACATGGTAGAGGTGTAGTTTGCAAACTGTGCTGCCCAGAATGACAGCCACTGGCCACGTGGGCAACTGACAACATGAGACTAGTGCAAACTGAGATGTGCTATAAATACAAAATATGCAGCACTCTGAAACATAACACGAAAACTGAATGCAAAGTACCTCATTATTAATTTTTATATCCAAAATACGGTGAAATAGTATTCTGGATATACTAGGTAAAAGAAAATATATTATTAAAATTAATTTCACCTGTTTCTTTTCATTTTTAAACTATGGCCACCAGATTATTAAAAACTACACGTGTCTAGCATTTGTAGCTCACATTCTATTTCTCTTAGTGTTGATCTGAGATAGGAATGCCAATTTGACATAAACAGATTCCATGGAATCATTAGTTAAATCCCAGTCGGTCTAAATTCTGACCTGTACTCGTAGCAGAAGAGTAGTATCTCTGCTACTTTGTAAGGGCTCTTATGTGAAACCTTCAAAGTAGTCTGTTGGAACCAGAGTCCACAAGACTTCAGCAGATGAAAATGAACCAATCTTGCTAAAAAAAAATAGTGTAACCAAAACATACCTGATCAAGTTTAATTGAAAACCCCATTTAAAAATACTTTGTTTCATGACATACAATATAACTTTACAACTTCTAAAGATGAAAATTATCTGAAAAACTACTCAAAGAATTCAGACTGATGGTCAGTGTCAAAATCAAACACCTCACATGTGTTAGCAGTCAAACAAGAACACACAACGTAGAAAGGATTCTATTGACAATATCTTCATAAAATATAAATCTATGAACAAATTATTGAAGTAGACAGGATTTATTTGAAGATAAATACCAGGAGAGAATACAGGAGAGAAATACCAATAAATGGAGAAAAGAAACCAACCTTCAATGACCCAACATATGAAAGATGTCAACTTTCTCAGTAAATTCATAACAATGCAATCCCAATAAATATCCCAACACATTTTTTTAAGTGTTTACTTATTTTTGAGAGAGAGAGAGAGAGAATAGGGGAGGGGCAGAGAGAGAGAAAGACACAGAGTCTGAAGCAGGCTCCAGGCTCTGAGCTGTCAGCATATATCCCAACGCAGGGCTCAAACCCACAAACTGCACGATCATAACCTAAGCCCAAGTGGGACGCTTAACCAACTGAGCCACCTAGGTGCCCCTCTCAAAACATTTTTAATCTTGACTGAGTGATGCATTCACTGGGTCAAGTGGAAAAATAAACACGAAAAAAATCAGATAAAAGAGCAGCGAGAGTAAGAGAGCTATGAGGATAGTTCCTAATTGCGGAATGGAAGTTGATAGCAGGGGTCAAAAGAGACCAAAACAGAGAGGGGAGGGCAGAGAAAAGGGGGAGAGAATGCTCCCAGAAGTGACTCAACTACATATGTCAATTTAGTAGATAAAAGAAACACCTCAAAGCAATATGAAAAGAATGTAGTATTAAATACATGATTATTATCTCACGTGGATTATAATTTGAGGAAAAATAAAATTAGATCCCTACCTCCCAGTTCACAACAAAATAAACCCCACAGGAATTGCACATACAGCTGTTTAAACTGAAATGCAAAAGTACTAGAAGAAAAATGTAAGTGAAAAATTACCTTTACCTTGAAATGAGAAATATGACATTAAAGTATAAATTTTAATGACAAAACTGAAAGATGATACATCATAAAAATTAACTTGGATGTAGGGAAGGGTCCAAGCTGGCGACGTAGAAAGACCTTAAAATCCCCTCTTTGGTGGACACACTGAATCTACACCTACATATGGATGACTGCAGCTTCTGTACAACAAAAGTTAGAGAAACCACATAGAGGGTGGCAGGAGAGTCAGAGACATGGTAACAACTGGGAACGCCTACCTCCAACACCATGAACAGCAGTACTGAGGGACTGTAAGCAGACTCATCTGTCCTGGGGCACAGAAAAAAAGCTTCAGTTTAAAAGAACTGTATCCACCAAGCACTGGCGGGCCTGCTGGAACTCCCCAAGTCAGTGGGGTTGGCCACCAGCAGCCCTGTTACATTATATTACCCCTCCACCTGGATAGTGCAGACAAAATTGGGGTCTGGGCACCCTGGCTGGTCTGCTGCCTCCGTGAGCGTGGGCCCATAACCCTGTCCAGCCACAGTTTAAAACAGCAAATAGAATATAAAGGAAGTTATCCAGAAATGTGCTAAACCACAAGGGAGCCATGGAATACTCTCCAGAGTTAGACGGGTTGATGAGCGCCACTGTTTGTGCCACTGTTTGTTGACAGAGCAGATGGGAGCTGAGTCTGAGCACCCCAGCTGGCCTGCTGCCTCAGTGAGCCTGGACCCCTCGCCGACACCAGCTCAAGCCATCCCACCAAAGTGGGCCCCAGTGCGGTACATGCTGGGACACCCTAGACAGTACCCACGATAGCTACAGCCATCTTGCCAAGGGCACTCAAGGGCAAAGCATCCCAGAACACTCCAGGCTTGCACAGCCCCAGCTACAGATCCTCACTCAGCAGCCAGGCCATATGAGGCCAATATTCCTGATAAACATATATGCAAAAATCCTCAACTAAATATTGGCAAACCACATTCAACAATACATTAGAAGAATCATTTACCATGATCAACTGATATTTATCCCAGGATGCAATAATGGTTCAATATCCAAAAATCAATCAACATGATGCACCACATTTGGGGCATCTGGGTGGCTCAGTAGGTTGAGTGTCTGACTTTGGCTCAGGTCACAATCTCATGCCTTCTGAGTTTAAGCCCTGCATTGGGGCTCTGTGCTGACAGCTCGGAGACTGGAGCCTGGAGCCTACTTCAGATTCTGTCTCCATCTCTCTCTCTTGGCCCCTTCCCTGCTCACACACTGTCACTGCCCCTCTCTCTCTGAAATATAAATTAACATTAAAAAAAATTTAAAAACATGATGCATCACATTAACAAAATGAAGGAAAAAACCCATATAATCATCTCAACAGATGCAGAAAAAGCATTTGACAAAATTCAATATCCATGGATAAAACTCTTAAAGTGGGTTTAGAAGGAATATATCTCAACATAATAAAGGCCATATACGACAAACCCACAGCTAACATCATACTCCATGGGGAAAAGCTGAAGGCCTTTCCTTTAAGATCAGAAATAAGACAAGTATGTCAATGCATGTCACATTTACTTATGATAATACTGGAAGTCCTAGCCACAGCAATCACACAAGAAAAAGAAAGAAAAGGCATCCAAATTGGTAAGGAAGAAGTAAAACTATTTGCAGATTACATGATTATACACACATACTATATATGCACATATACACAAATATATATAAAACCCTGAAGACTTCACCAAGAAATTGGAATAAATGAAGTCAGGAAAGTTGCAGGATACAAAATACACAGAAATCTGTTGTGTTTCTATACACTAATAACAAAATAGCAGAAAGAGAAACTAAGAAAACAATTCTACTCACAACTGAACTCCCCCCCACCCCACCGAAAATACCTAAAAACCAAAGAAGTAAAAGACTTGTACTCTGAAACCTAAAACACTGATTGAAGAAATTGAAGATGACACATGAAGATGGAAAGATATACTGTGCTCATAGATGGAAGAATATTGTTAAAAAATCCATACTGCCCAAAGCAATCTATAGATTCAATGCAATGCCTATCAAAAACCAATAGTATTTTAAACAGAACTAGAACAAAGAATCCTAAAATTTATAAGAAACCACAAAGGACCCTGAATAGCCAAAGTAATCTTGAAAAAGAAGAACAAAGTAGGAGGGGACCACAATCCTAGATTTCAAGCCATACTACATACAAAGCTATGGTAATCAAAACAGTATGGCATTGGCACAAAAATATATACATCAATGGAACAGGATAGAGAGCCCAGAAATAAGCCCATGCTTATATGGTTAATTAATCTAAAACAAAGGTGGGGCACCTGGGTGGCTCAGTTGGTTAAGCATCCAACTTCAGGTCAGGTCACGATCTCATGGTTTGTGGGTTGGAGCCCCATGTTGGGCTCTGTGCTGACAGCTCAGAACCTGTAGCCTGCTTCAGATTCTGTGTCTCCCTCTTTCTCTGCTCCTACCCTGCTTGTGCTCTCTCTCTTAAAAAATGAATAAATAGCCAGTTAAGCATTGAACTTTAGCTCAGGTAATGATCTCAGGGTTCGTGGGTTGGAGCTCCACATCAGGCTCTATGCTGACAGCTCAGAGCCTGGAGCCTGCTTCAGATTCTGTGTCTCCCTCTCTCTCTGCCCCTCACCTGCTCATGCTGTGTCTCTCTCAAAAGTGAATAACATTTAAAAAAAATTATTTTTAAAATTACAACAAGGGAAGCCAGAATACACAAAGGGGAAAAAGACAGCCTCTTCAATAAATGGTGTTTGGAGAACCAGAGAGCTACATGCAAAATAATGAAACTAGACCACTTGTTTATGTCATACACCAAAACAAACTCAAAATGGATTAAAGAGATGAGATATGTAAGATATGAAAGAATAAAACTCCTTAAAGAAAAAATAAGCATGGAGCACCTGGGTGGCTCAGTCGGTTAAGCATCTGACTCTTGATTTCGGCTGAGGTCATGATCTCATGGTTTGGGAGATTGAGCACAGAGCCTCCTTGGGATTCTCCCTCTCCCCCTCTCTCTGCCCATCCCCAAATTGCCTGTGCACACACATGTGCGCTCTCTCTCTCTCTCTCTCTCAAAATAAATAAGTAAACTTAAAAAAAAAAAAGAAAGAAAAGAAAAAGTAGGCAATAATCTCTTGGACATTAGCCTTAGCAACATTTTTCTAGAGATGTCTCCTGAGGCAAGAGAATCAAAAGCAAAAATAAACTATTGGGATCCCACCAAAACAAACACACAAACAAACAAACTTTTGCATAATGAAGAAAATCATCAACAAAATGAAAAAGAAACCTAGTGAATGGGAGAAGATATTTGCAAATAAATATATCTGATTAGGGGTTAATATCCAACATATATAAAGAAGTTATACAACTATCAAGAAGACAAATAATCTGATTAAAAATGGGCAGATGACATGAAGAGACATTTTTCCAAAGATGTACAGAAGGCCAAGAGACACATGAGAGTATCTCAACATCACTAACCATCAGGGGAATGCAAATCAAAACCACAATGAGATATCACCTTACACCTGTCAGAATGGCTGTTATTGGAAAGACAAATAAGTGTTGGCGAGGATGTGAAGAAAAAGGAACCCTCATTTACCATTAAGGAGAATGTAAACTGGTATAGCCACTATGGAAAACAATAAGGAGATTGTGCAAAAAAATTGAAAATGTAAATACCATGTGATCCAGTAATACTACCACTGGGTACTTACCCAAAGGAAACGAAAACACTAATTTGAAAAGATATATGCACCCCTATGTTTATTGCAGCACTATTTACCATACTGAAGATATGGAAGCAACCCAAGAATCCACCGATGGATGGATCCACACACACATACATACATATAATGGAATATTACTCAGCCATAAAGAAGAATGAAATCTTGCCATTTGAGACAACACATCCCTGTGGGATGGGCCTACAGACTCCAGGACCTACAGGACCTGCTAAGTGAAAAAGGTCAGAGGAAGACAAATTACATGATTTCACTTATGTGTGGAATTTCATAAATAAAAGAAATGAACAAAGAAACAAAAAACAGAAACAGACTCACAGATACAGAGAACAAACCAATGGTTGTCAGAGGCAAGGGGGGTAGAAAGGATGGGCAAAACGGGTGAAGGGGAGTGGGAGGTACAGGCTTCCAGATATGGAATGAAAAAGTCATAGGAATGAAAAGTACAGCATAGGGATTATAGTCAATTGTATTGTAACAGTACTGTGAGGTGACAGAAGGTGGCTACACTTGGCAGTGAGCAGAGCATAATGCATGGAGAAGTTCAATCATTATGTTATACATCTGAAACTAATGTAACATTGTATGCCAACTACAATGATTTTTTTAATTTAAAAAATGCTTCTGAAAATTAACATACACTAGAAAACACTATAAAGAAGTTAACAAACTATAAGCAGCGAAAAATTACTATCTTTAACATATGAGAAGCTCTTAAATTTCAATACAAAACAAATTCCATGTCATTTTATGACAAAATATATTTAACCTAATAACTGAAAGCAATGTAAACTTAGAGATTCATTTTTTGCATCAGATATTCATAAGGGTGAGAAAGGTGGCAATACAATGTTGGAGAAGGAATAGAGAAGTATGCACTCTTGGTTACTTTTAGTAGATGCATAAATTGATACAATCTTTCCAGCAATTTTGAAATATGTATCAATAGCCATTTAAAAGATGCATACTTTTGATCCAGAAATCCCTTTCCTAGGGCCTTTTTACAAAGAAATAATCAGAAAAGTGTACAAATGTCTAAAAATGCTTATTCAAGAATCCTTTTTAAAAACCTGAAATGACCTAAATGCCATAGAAAATCCCTTAGTAATTATACACTAACATAAAAATGTTAAGATTTCATGAAATTAATGATCTATGTATTCAGCAAATAGTATTGAGCCCCTACTAAATTCTAGGCTCAGCTCTAGGCAGAGAATATAAACTATCACTGTTTCCCACTGGAAAATAGTTGCAAATATATACATATATATATATTAAAATGTTAACAGTAGTTATATTTGGAAGGCATAGTTTGGGGTGATTTTTACTGTCTTTCTGACACCTTTTACAGTGCGCATTTTTTTCCAATGAGCAAGTGTGAAACTTCTAAGATCCAGAGAACAATGTTAGGCTTTTCCATTAAAAACAAAGTTCAGAGTTATCCATTCATGTGACAAACATGGAGGGCCACTACCCGAAGTGCAGTGTAGAGCAGTAAACAGATCACACTGTTCACACTGTTGTTTTTGTTTGTTTTTTGTTTTGTTTTTAAATTGCTCTCGCAGGAGGAGGGTGTCAAATAGGTCTAGTTGTAAGGCATCTCTAGATCATCTTACCTCTAAGTCATAAGATTAATTTATTCATTCAACAATATCTGAGCTTCTATTACATTCCAGGCAACGTCCTCAGTGGGAGCCATGTATCGGTAAACAAAATAGACAAAAATCCCCGCCTTTAGTTTAGGGAATTGACGATCCAGAGAATAATAGCTTTGAAAGGTACGGGCTCCAGCTAGCAGTGAAGAATGAGACTGCTGCCTTTACAACATTTACATTCTAATGAAACTCTGTGAACAGAAACCTATACTGTAGGGTTCATACTAGAGAAACTCAACTTCAAAACTATACTCACCACACAAACTTTCCTATGGTTGTAAAGTAGCACATGATTCAGTTCTCACTGTTTTTGAAATGACATGATGAAAATGTGAACGATATGCTATATTTTAGAAAACCTTAAAAATTTTAGTTCTGCCACACTTACTATCTCTAGAATTGCACTAAGCGAAATGAAATATATTGGGGATTCTCAAATACTGATTTTGTGAAGTATCACTATACTCACATTCCCACTCTCTCACAATGCCGTATCAGTTCTAAATCTAAAACCGATCTCCAGGTTTCCTTTGGGATCTCATTCATTCACCACACCTTTTTGTCTCATCACCCAACTAGCTGGCACACAGCAGGTGCATAATACATGCTTATTAAAGGAACAGGTATTCTTAGTCATCTTTTACCTGGACAAATGAAACCTCCCCCAAATTTCCCTTTAATAATTCTTACAGAAACTACCCGAATGTTCCTTTCACTATCTTTTAAGTAAATAAAACACAATATGCTATAAAATTGCAAACATTTTAAAGTTGCCATTTACACTGACTAGTTTAGGAAAACAATGCCTAAAACAACTAAATTGATCACTTCGCACATATTTTACACAACCAAATGAATGCCTTACATTTTAGCCTAATATTCAGCAGAAGAAAATGCAAACTATTGGACAGGTGTGTGTGTATGTATACATTTCCTTAGTTTTGAACAATTAAATGCTTATTATTTTATCAATTATGAGCTCGAGAACACTCCTTTATTTCAAGCAAGAGCCTTTGCCAATCTCAACACCTGAAGGTCTCTGTGCCTGTTAGCTGTGTACCCAATAGCCATTCTTTCTTTCTCCTTTAGTAATAAAACACTGAGTAATGTGGCTAGCTAGAAAATTCCATTCCCAGCTTCCCTTGCAGATGGAAGCCACAGTAAAATAAACAAGAGTCTTTGTGTGGTACTTCCAGGAAAACCTTTTGGTCTTTCATCTTTCTGTGTTTTCCTACCTGGAGCTTTTCCATGATGGTTGGAACCCCAGCAACCACGTTATGACTTCATGGAAGATGGTGAAGCAGAAAGGTGTAAGGAGACAATGTCCCTTCCAATTTTATGTATCAAGCATAGCTGCTCTGGACTGCTTACCTCCATTCTAGTGTTACAAGAGAAAATTCTGTATAAACCACCACAATTTCCATCCCTGATTCTAACATTCCTAATGTTGTATTCAGAGACTCATTTGATTTAGCTGGGGTAAAAATGAAGAAATTCAGGATTCTTAGTCTTCTGTTTCATCCTGTTTTGCCCTCTGGAAAATTTATCTAGTCTCAGGGATTACCTATTACCTCTGAACTCAAGATTCCCATTTGATTTTGCCCACATCTACCTTCCAATTCTAAGTATCTTCAAAACACATCCCCTTGGATATCCCACAATTACTACTTCTCATTGTATTGACTCTCCTCAAGTTCCTTATCTTTTAATAATTTTCCCAATCAGTCAGATTCAAGACAAGAGCAGAGGTCCTCAAAATGTGTTTCACTTATACCAGAACATCCTAGGACGTTCATTAAGAATGTAGATTCTCAGTCCTGCAGATCTAATGAAGAAAATCTTCATGAGTAACACCCCCAAAATGTGGCTTTAATGAGATACTAGAGATCTTACAAACATTAGAATTCAAAATTCCTGCTTTAGAATTTCCTTTTATTTTAATCCATTTGTCTCCCGATCTATATTGCTATGTTCTATGATGTGACTTTTGTGACCTCCTTTCCTACTATTCTCCCCCACACTGTTCCTTTAACACTCCTGACTCTCTTGTCTTGGGGGCCTGTGCTGTGACTATTCCCTCTACCTAGAACACTCTTCCTTCCCCTAGATCTCCACAAGGCTAATTCCTTCACTTTCTCCATGGCATCTTTTCAGTGAAGGCCAGCCTAATCAACCTATTTAAAATTGTAATCCAGGGGCGCCTGGGTGGCTCAGTCGGTTGAGCATCCGACTTCGGCTCAGGTCATGATCTCACAGTCCGTGAGTTCAAGCCCCGCGTCGGGCTCTGTGCTGACAGCTCAGAGCCTGGAGCCCATTTCGGATTCTGTGTCTCCCTCTCTCTCTGCCCCTCCCCTGTTCATACTCTGTCTCTCTCTGTCTCAAAAATAAATAAACGTTAAAAAATTAAAAAAAAAAATTGTAATCCATCCACCAACCTTATGCATCATACCTTCCTGTTATATTTCCTGTAGTACTTACTACATAACAAATTCTATAATTTGCTAATTCATTGTGTTTTCCTGGTCTCTTAACTCACTAAAATGTAAGCACCTCCAGGGCAGAGCTTTTTTCTATCCTGTTCACCAATGTATCCCAAGTACCTGAAATAGAACTTGTAGGAGCTCAACAGATACCTGCTGAATGAGTTAATGTTTTACTCAGCAATATCTCAGATTCCTCCCTTCCCATTCTCACTGCTGTACTTCAAAACTAATCCTGACCTTTGTCATTACTAGATTTTTTTTTTAATGATAAGAGTCTATCTTGCCATTCTCTCCAAACCATCCAACATGCTTCCAGATGCATCTTTCTAAGACATTTACTTTTTTGGGGATGTCATTCCCCTATGATGATTTGGGGCCTAACTGGCCCTGTTACATATATTACACACTGGACTCATGCTTGAAGGAGAAATGGATTAGACAAACTCTAAGATCTCCTTCAAATACTTGATTCTGTATCCAAATGACTCATCTTGGCATTTGAAATACCTTGTAATCTAGCAGTAATTTACCTATACATATTTATATCCTGCTCCTTCCAAGTCTCCTCTGCTCCTGGCTAATTTCCTTAATATCTCTCAAATAAGCTATGTTGACTTTCACCATTTTTTCAATTGGTTACTCTCTACCTTTAACACCCTCCCAACTACTGAAAGAAAAAAAAAAAGGCAATATCCTTTGAAATCTTGCTACACAGACCTGAAGGCCAGTGCCATCCAGCATTATCTGGGAGTTTGTCAGAAATGCAACAGCTGCAGCCCCATCCCAGACCTACCAACTTGGAATCTATACCTAACAAGATCCCTAGATGACTGATGTGTTCCTTAAAGTTTGGGAAGCACTCATCTCAAATTATTCCTCAATGAAGTATTCACTCAGTAGGCCTCATGTTCTATGTCCTGACCTCCAATGGTATGTATGTCAGCCATAGAAAGCACAATGTTCAATTAATAGCATCCCCTCGTGGACTATTTATTCCTTATTTCTTGTAAGTTCTCTAGCCCTAATTGGGATGTAAATAACTTGTACACAGGAAAGCCGTGCATCTGGCCAATCTGGCTGCAGGGAACAGAAACCCATTTAAGTCACTTGGAGGGAAAAAAAGAGCTTATTCTAACACTGCTTGGGAACAGTGACTAGAAAACTCAGGGAGGGAGGAGTTCCAAGGCTGGGCTACTGCCTGTCAGCATCTGTCTCTCTGCCCCATTCTCTCCATCCAATCCATTCTCTCTCCTATTTTTCTCTGTTTACCATAGTTCCTGCTTCCTCATGACAGCAGCATTCATGTGACCTATTAGAGCCAGCCATTCTTTCCTCCACTAGCCTATTCACCTCTGTCCCTTTCTGTTTCAATTTTCACCCTCCGGCTTAACTCTTCCCATGAGAGAGATGCTCACCACAGAGAATCTTTTTGAGCCAAACCACAAGGTTACAAGTGTCTGCACTACCTTGTAGGATTGTCTGCCCTTGAGTCATGAGACCACCCTGGTCCAATCAGCTGAGCCAAAGGCGTTGCAGTTCAGAACAAGGCCCTTTAGGCAGCAGGAGCTGTCAAAGGAGAATATGCCTTAGGAAAGAAAAGTGTGGGCAGGGCGGGCAATGAGCCATATCTCCAGCCTACAGAGTCATTATTTATGTTGTCCTCACCATAGTCCTGAGCAACCTACTGAGCACATAATAAACTGAAATCAACCACTATGCGAGGGAAGAGTCATTCACCAAGCTCCATTATGGCCCTGACCCCGGGATGCACAGGGAATACAAAGATTAAATTAAAAAGTCCTTATTTTCCCAGAGCTGTAAGTCCAAACGTGTCACTGAACTAGCTACTTGACCTTGGGCAAGTACCTCAACGTGGGCCACGGTTTCCTCAACTATCGGATGAGACCACCTTCACTTACTTCCAGAAGTGTTGAGAAAATGCTTGGAAAAATACACATAACAATAAAAAAACAATACTGTAGCATTTCGGTATTAATAACACCCACTCACATGCCACAGGTTTTGCATTGTTTTCTGGTCTTTTCTCTTTTTCTGATTTCCCACGATACATGGTTCATTAGTTGCTGCTATTTGAAAAAACAATCCCAATTATTACCACTCTATTTTCATTACCTGTATGGCTCACTCAGATGATTAGAAATATTCATTCATTTCACTCAGATGGATAAGATGAAAAAGAACGAATAAATTTTTTACCATGTACTTTTAAAAAATGATACTACCATTTATTCACCTTGTATCCAAAATTGTCATGTCTTACATACTTTTCCATTACAGTACAAATAACAATAAGTATGTACGAAATTCCTATGTAGGACACAGGTCAGCTTTGACTCCTGTGTGGCCACTACTCAGAACCATTTCATTTAGTATTGCCTAAACGCTGTAACAAATAAACCACAGATACTACAACTCGATGTCCCCATTTTTTTTTTTTTTTTTTTTTTTAACATGAAGATTCTGAGGAGGAAAAACAGTAAAATGGCCTGTCTCAAGCCCTGGAGTCCTAGTCTCCTAACTGCTAGACCTTTCTAAAACCACTTTACCACCTGCCTCACATTAAGGGAGGGGGGTGGAGGGGGGAGGGTGGGAACCAGTGATGACGGCAAGATAGACTAGTTCTCAAAACCATGTTATTCCACCCTTTGCAAATTCAAGTCCTGGTTTATGGGAGAGAAAAACAAAACAAAACTCGAGATATGTACAACCTTGGCTTTGCCATAAGCAAAATCAAGAAATGTTTACCGAGTGACTGTCACTTGCCAGGAAGAATGCTGAGGGCTCCTGAGATAAGATGAAGAGGGTGTCTCAGCCCTCCAAAAGCTTACTTGCTATACCCTTGGGCATCTGTTGCTCACTGCTGACAGGTGTAGCCATTCAACAGCTGGCCCTGGGTGGAGCAAAGAAAACGGCTTCCACCTAGCTAAAAAGTCAGCTTAGCTGGCCAAAGTGAGGACATCAAGGAAAAGGAAAAACAAAAATGAGATCGCAGACGGAAGCTGGGTGGACTCCACTGCAGGAGGGAGAATTGCAGACCGTAATGCACAGAACCCGCTGGGCACCCAGCCGCAATTAAGGCTCCTCACGCTGTCAGAGGCAAGGGGCTGTGGATCAAAGGATCCTGAATCTGGAAAACGCACCCCGCTCCTTGGGGAACCGCGGGGAGGGAGCTGCAAAAAGGTGGGTGCCAGAGGCGGGGGCGGCGGGCTGGGGTCTGTTCTATAGGGTGAAGAAGCCAAGTGGAGACAGGGTGGCTGGTGCGCTAGCGGGGAGGGCGGTGGGCAGGACGAGAGCCCTCGGTGACAGGAACCGAGTTGTCACGCTGCGGTGTAAAGCAAGCCCTGGGGCTCCCGCCGAGGACACCAATTTCAGGGCTCTAGAGCCGGGAAGGGGTCTGCGAATGCACTGCAGGCGGCGCTGGGAGAAGGATCTGCCAGGGCAGGCACGACAGCCAGACTTACCTAGGGGAAGAGGTGGGACGGGGGCATCTTTTCCCTAACACACACACGGCCCGACCCCAAGCTGGCCCTGAGCCACCCCCGTGCGCGCTGCGCGCACAGCCCCGCGCTGCGGCGGCCGCTCACCCTCCGCGCGGGAGCGGATTTCCGACACGGTCCTCCGCATGGTGGGCATCGCTGCGCCCGCCGCAGGTGGATCCTCAGCTGGGACTCTGCACCTGTCACGGCGCCGCGCGGGCGGGAGACCTGGCTGCGCGGCGCCGAGTGCTCAGCGGCCGCGCGGGCCCCGCAGCCCACCCAGGGCAGCGCCGCCGCCGGACGGCCCCCGCACGCCGGAGCTGGAGGAAGAGACTACGAAGGTGGTGGCGTCTGCGGCGCTAGCGAGCTCTCCCGGCAGCCGCCGAGGGGGCGGCTCGGCGAGGGGCGGAGCTCGGGTGCCGACGCCGGGGGAGGGGTCGCCGAGGCGCGCGCTCACTCGCTCCCGCGGCAGCCCGGCAGGGAAGTCGGGAGAGGGGCGGGGAGAGAGCCGGGAGAACCTCCTCCGCCCCGCCCCGCCCCGCCCCGCCCCGGACCGTACCATTCCTGCGGGGGAAGGGTGGTCAGCTCCCAGCCCCCTCTTCACCCCCCGGGCGCCCTCGCTCCGTCTCGCAGCTTCGGCTCGTCCCGTCCTTGCTCCACACGGTTCTGACTCTGCCGAAGTCTTGACCAGAGAGGAAGGTGTGCTTTGGCCCCTTTATCTCCGTGTATCTCCTTCCCACTACCCTGCGGCTTTTAATAGCAATGGAGTTGGCCTTGGTCTAGAAAGTGGTGTTGGGTCCGAGTGGACCGGCGAAGGGGGCGAGAAGGCTTGGGACGCCAAGGGTTAAGTCCCAGTCCGGGCAATGGAAAGGGACCGCGAGTTCGCCGCCTGGGTGGAATTCTAGCCTCCCAGAGCGGCCGGCAACCCTCACTGCCTGAGCCTTACTTGCCCCATAGCCCGACCCGCGAGCAACAGGCTCTGAGGCCGGGCTTCCCACCCCCGCGCCAGTGCTCCTCCGGCCACGGTGCTTGGTTGTAGGCGGACTGCTTGCGAGTGGGCAGTAGCGTCCCGCCAGTGTGTGCGCTCAGTCCGACGACGCTCGGGAATTGCAGTAAATTCAACAATTGTGCTAGGTGGTTCACAAAGGACTTTCTTGTTTTGGGTTTTTGCGTGGAGTCAAACCTGCAGGAAGTTGAGTGCAGTAGTTTTACTTGAAAAGGGGAAGTGCCCTAGCATAAAATCCATAAATGCTACATTTTAATTTGCTCCATACCCTAGTGATCATCCTAACCTCATTACCTTTTATTTTGTATAGCAAGGTCTATGCTAACAAGTTTTTGAAACTAGTACCGTATTCTTTTATTGCTGATTTTATCTTCAAGTTAGGATGTAAGGTTTTATGTAGATTCTGGTGAGCTGCTGAAATGGCAAGAAAGGAATAAATTAAATTAAAAGCAATTTGCTTCTTCCTTCATCTTGTGCTCTTCCTCCAGTATCCTGTGGAAGAGAGGCCTTTTATGTGAGTTGTTTTCAGATCCTGAAGGGAGAGATCTGAGGAGGTTTGACCAGAGAGATAAGTGATTATTCCCAACCCTCAAGATAAAATGAAATCCACTAACAGCATCTTATCTCCATTTGTGGTATTTCCTTTGCCTCCTGCAGGTAACATTTGCTAATCAGAGCTCTGCCCTACATTAATACTCCCCGTTATGTGGTCAATGCATATTTATGAAGAGCCCACTCTCCTAGGCTCTGATTCAAAGGCTGGGATTAGAACAAAGAAAATGTATTTCCAGTATTCCTGAAACATCAGCAAGGGTAGAGCAGGGCTCAAGATAATTGTGTTTTAGTGATGGTCATGATTTGCAAGTATGGTCTTCGAAAAGTAAGAAATAAGCAGTCTTGTTAGGACTGTCATCACTGGCCATTTTTATTTCTTCCAGGTCCAGGACTTCCTGTATAAAGCAGGTATCCTCTGGCTTGATGAACATGAGTCTGGAACAAATTAAAAGGGTAAGTACAACCATGGAGACAGTAAAAATAAAACAAAACAAAACATCGGCTTTAAAAGTTAGTGAACAGAAACCAGAGAAAATGCTGTGCTTTTATGATTAACATTTTAGGTATAGTTTTATAAAAAGCCAGAGCCAGTTTTTATTCAAAATCAGTGCACAGCAGCATGACGGTTTCTGATTTATGAGCAATCACCTTTGTAATTCCTAACGAGCCCTCAAGTGAAGTTCAATTCTGCTTAACTGAAGGGAGTTTCAGAGATTACCTGTATTTTCTAGAGAAATCTGTTTTATATGGTTCTGTGCGTGTGTGTGTCCCATTACCAACCCATCAGGAAAGTTGACAACATATGCGATTCATATAGGAAATGACCACTGTCTTTCATACAGAGACGATCATTGCATGGTACGGTCTAGCTTACTGTGTGTCCTTTTCCCAGATCATTCTATCACTATCCATAATGGTGATAGTATGCCAATCAACTCATTTCTGAAAAACCACTCATTCCTGATGGCTAGAAACCATACACATTCGTATTGGGGCAGAAACCTGACTGAAGTAGAATATTGAACTAATCTGCATCTGCTTGATTTCAATTTTTTTTTAAATGTTTATTTATTTTTGAGAAAGAGAGAGACAGAGCATGAACGGGGGAGGGTCAGAGAGAGAGGGAGACACAGAATCTGAAACAGGCTCCAGGCTCTGAGCTGTCAGCACAGAGCCCGACGCGGGGCTCGAACTCATGCACCGCAAGATCATGACGTGAGCGAAGTCGGACGCTTAACCGACTGAGCCACCCAGGTGCCCCTGCATCTGCTTGATTTAAAAGCCCTCTCAGATATTCTCACCTTCCATTGTTGTGTGAAGTACAACGTGCCAGCCTCTGGCAGGGAACTCTGATTCCGGCAACATGACCTTGTCACAGAATCTGTGGTACAATTTAGATGTCAGCAAGATCATTTTAAAACTTTCAGGTTCTATGACCATGCTACTGGTGGATTTAGGAGGGAGAGGGTTCTTCAAGGACAGCTTCTCTAAGGACCAGGTTTTATCATCCTCCACAAGATATGTATCGGATGCATAAAATGTGTGAGGCACCAAGCCAGAGTGCTAGGTGACAAAGACACATAATGCACATGTGAAAGCTAACCAGCAATATGACAAAATGGCTGACACTTAAAGTCCAATAGACTATAGACATCGAGAGAAGGAGAGAGTCCAAGAGCTGAGGTGATCAACATGATTAAACTAGGTCTTAAAGTCAGAGTTAAGGATGTAGAAATGGAGGGAGACATCATTTCAGGTAGGGATGCTTGACATACAGTAAATACTCAATAATGATTGTTTAGTGAATGTTTAAGGTAACTGGAATGATAGAAAAGCATATATCCTTGGGAGGAACAGAGAGATCAATTTGACTACAACAAAGCTTCTCCTCGGGAATCTGTACACCTTAAATGGATGAATTGTGTGTTATATGAATGATAACTTAATAAAGATGTTAAAAAAAATATCTCCAAAGTTGTCAGCCAAAAATTATCAAGGCCAGAAAGTCAAAAAGAGATGTCAGAGGATATTCCTACCTTAGTGGGTTTTCACTTACCTGATATTGCCTGGGTCTTTTGTTGTTTGGGGCCACCAAGGGTTAAGAATTTGGTCTCCTTTGGGAGGAACTCATAGTCATATAGGTGCTCACTAATATACTGATTTATAATAAAGGCTGATGTGTTTTGTGAACTTGTGGCCCAAAGGTAGAGACATGCCTGAGAACCCTGCATCTGATTAGGACTGAGGTGTGGAAAGTTGATTTCCACACTCCTATAAAATACAGACACTGAATAGTGCTGGCCACCAAATTCTATATTCTTTTGCAGGTGCATAAAATAATTGGATAAATTAATCTTAAATTGTAGATAATTACAATTATCTTTTAGTTTAAAATTGAGTTATGACAAAATTCTATCAGATTGCAAATCTGCCTGCTTATTTCAAGGAAAGATGCTTGTTACCTTTGGTATATAGTTGCTATTATATTGATTCAACAGATAGTATAAGGTTAAGATAATATATTGTTAGATTTGTAAGGCACGTTCCCAAAGTCTTCCCATCTTGATTGCTCTCTTTGTGTCACCATCCCTTAACATGCATACCCCTCCAACAAACCAGCACATTCTTTAGGCTCTGTTTCTAAAATATATCTTAATTCTACCCACTTCTTTTCATCTTTGCCACTCTTGTACAAGTCACCATGATCTCTCGCCTGTAAAAGCCTCCTTACTCATCTGTCTGCTTTTATTTTTGTCACACATTCATCTTCTAGAAGCCATGGTTATTATTTTAAAGCACAAATCAGTTTATGTTATTTCTTAAGACTCTTCAGTGGCTTGCCAGAACACTTGGAATGAAACTCAGACCCTTTATGATTTTCTCCTTGCCTGCCTCTCAGACTCCTCTCCTTCTGCTTCCTCATTCAGTCATTGGAGTCAGATGATTCCAGCCCACCCAGCTTAGATTTCCCCACTTCGCCCCCAGTGCCAGCCCCCACCACGTTGCCTTATTCTGTCTTTCTCATAACACTTATCTCTATCTGAAGTTTTCTTATTTGCTTACCTGTTTAGGAGAACTAGGTCTTGCTACGTTTCTCTCATTCCAATTTGTGTCTGTCATATAGCACAGTATCAATACATATTTGTAGAATGAATGGATGAGCTTAAAATTGTGTGCACTGTGATTGATCTGGTTCCTTAAGATTCGAAACTGGAAATAGGTAGAAGAATGGGTAGCATGCTATTTAAAGATACAAGAGGTTGTGCCCTTCATAAACATATATACTGGAATATATTACTTTGTCAGAGTCATTTACATGAAATAATTTAGAGCATATTTATTGTGAAGTACTTGATATTGAAAAAATCTTGTGAATACCATATTGGCTTTTGTCAAAATTAAGTGATGAAATTTTAAAAACGAACCAGTTTCAACTAAAAGCTCTAACTCTGTTGTCATTGAATAATTCAGGCACTTACTCTTACTCATAATGATAAGATCAATACTTTTCTCTCATGCCTGTGATTCATTTCTCATGACTGTATCATCATTCTCTTTTCAAACACCTTGGCAAGTTTTTAATTCAGAATTATAATGTCTTTATTATAATGTCTTTAAACATTATTATCTTCTTCATATACTGGGAATTCCCAACAAAAAGTACAATGATTTTTTCTTGACTATAATTGAAAATACTCTACTCATGTTTAAATGAAACTAGAGTTTTAAAATGTGGCTTGGTATTATAAGAAAGAACTTTTAATAGAAATTTTAAAAACTAAAAAAAAAAAAAAATAAGAAAATTTAAAAACTATCATCCAATATATTTAAAATAGCATTAAGTTCACATACAATCATTTTGGAAAATAATTTTCCGAATATTTTACTGAAAAAGTAAATGAACATTCAAGGGGAAACAATCCTGTTGAGAACTTAAATTCATATTTCTTATTTGAAACTGGTAAGAAACTAATTAAAAACAATCCTAGTGTTGAGAACTTAAATTCATACTTCTTATTTGAAACTGGTAAGAGACTAATTAAATGGTAAGATTTTTACTTCAAAAGTCTCTTTCCTATCAAAGCCAGGAATTGAAAATTAATACTGTTAATGCTTCCCCCCAACCCCATTACATTCTAGTAATGCTGATCCTTTGTAAAATGCTGTTGTAAAATACCCCATGAACTTCATGGGTAATACATTTAGCATATCATGTTATAGATTTTGACATTTTAAAAAAGCAGCTTTATTGAGGTATAATTGACATAAGCTTCATATGTTTAAAGTGTAGAACTTGACAAGGTTAGACATATATGCACCTGTGAAGCCATCACTGCGTTCAAGATAACATATCTATTACTTTCAAAAGTTTCCTTCTGTCCCTTGGTGTGGTTGTTATGTATAACTAGAGATGCTTTTTCTCCACTTTATTGAGTGCCCACCATGTTCTAGATACTGAGCTGAGTATTGGAGATTGAGTAGTCAGCTAAAACAAATAAGTTTCAGGCCCTTATAGAACTTACGACATTAGTCAAATAATTATGTAAACAAATATAAATATATATCATACTCTAAGGAAATGTAGTCTACACCTGTATATATTGAGTGTATTACAAAGCATTTCTGGGTTTTCACATTGTATCTAGAAGTCTTCAAATTTGTTTATATGTGGCTTTGTTATAGATCTAAAAAAGATATACTAACAGTTTGTTTCTACTGGATGTGATGGCTTTTATCTTGAAAAAAGTGTGGTATTTGTTATATGGAAAGGATAACCACTAAAAGCAAGAACTTTTATTATAATCTATTTCCTTGATGTTGCCCAGAAAGCCAATATTGGAAATAAAAAGAAACACCCAAGAAAATCTCTTTTTTTTTCTTGCCATGTCAATTAGGTGCTCTTTCAGGGAGGAAAGATGACAATACTGAGGAAAAAACTATTGAAAGAGATGAAAATCTCAGAACTTTTTTTGAACAATTGAGTATAACAGTAAATGAGATAAATATAATTATAAATACAGTTTTGTAACTCCATGACTTTTAATTTAGAAAGAATGCCAGGCTTAAAAAATGATTTCCTGATTAACTGAAATAAGCCATAACTTTCAACTATGAAATATTTGCCAGTTGTGTTTTGGCCTCTTGGATGATGTAGCCTCTGCTCGGGTTCATAATTCACTGCAGTGTTTAGCAGATTTATTGGAGAATAACAATGTTTTTTTCCTCCCTCTGACCCTAAAAAATCGGAAACAACATCTGCTGGAAAGAGGAATTATTTATCACCGTAGTTTCTTGGCAACTTTGAACTCTAAGGAAATCTACCAAATGGAGAAAGAGAATCAATCCAGGGTTACATTTTAGTCATTCCCCAAAGAAAAGAAGGTAGGGGAACACTATAAAGGAAGGATGTAAAGGAAGTGAAGTGACTGCAGGTTCAAGGTTTGTGGAGCTAGAGACACTGGAGGTGAGAGCACAGTGAGCAAGTGCTAAGTAGGAGAGCAGACGCTTGGACTTTTGTATAGATGGGCTTCCCTATGCCAGACTTTAAATGTGGGCCCCTCTTCCCTGCCTTTTTCTCTTGTCTATTTTTTTTTCCCATTTGGTTTGTACTCTTAAAACTGACCTCAGCCTGTTAAATTGGAACCTCTTTCCTCCTATTCCTGCATCCATGCTATTCTGACTCCCGCTTGATGCTCATGCTTTCAGAAGTCATATACTGTCTAACTGAGGCAGCTGCAATCTGTGGCCTGCATCACCCCTCAGTTTCCTGTGCCCACTGGCTTCATCTTATACCTCCTTCTGGCTCCTGTTGGCTTCTGACTTGTTCTTGATCTACAAAGTGCAGGAGGCAAAGGGAAACCCGTAGTTTGGGAAATACTGAGAGATAAATTTGAATAAATGCACAGGAACCAAATTAGGGAGGACCATGCAAACCAGCAAAAGTGATGGACTGTATGCACAGAATGAAATGAGAGGCAGTGTGGGGTCTGGATGCAGAATAAAATTGGGCTTTAAAAAGATCCTTGTGATAACAGAATGAGGAGCATGAATTAGAAGCAGAGACTCCAAGCTGGAAAGGACAAAGATCTGTTCAATTAGCAGAGAAAAAGGTGATTTTTATTTTTATTTATTTTATTTATTTTCTTAAGTTTATTTGAAAGGGAGGGAGAGCGAGAGATTGAGAGAACATGAGTGGGGAAAGAGAAGAGAGAGGGGGAGAGAATCCCAAGCAGGCTCCACGCTCACAGTGTGGAGGCTGATGTGGGCTTGAACTCACAAATCCAGAGGTCATGACCTGAGCTGGAATCAAGAGTCGGATGCTTAACTCACTGAGCTACCCACACACATGGAATAGGTAGTTTTTGAAAAAATTGAACTTGAACATAACATGAGGAATTTTTAGTAATACTTATGGGACTATGGAGAATAAAGGACATGTTAATCTGAAAAATATAGATAATTTTCTCTGTATAGTATAGATATAACTATAGACATAGATAATGGCTGTATTTGAACTTTTTAGATGTTGAGTCGATTTCCTATTGAATCAATTTATGACATTCAAAGAGGGGAGATTGCCTTTGCTACTTGCTTTGAAATGTTACGTATGTTATATTTGAGCATATGCTTAATTAATGGAAGTGTTTCATTTATCTTTTAAAGCTACTATACATTTCAGTAGCCCAGAGAAAATGTATGATTAATCTAAAAACCTCATTGGTATCAACACTGATGTAATGAAAATCACTGGACTCAAAAGACCTGGTTTGCATCTCAGTTCTGGCCGTTTCTAGTGGCTTGATTTGGGGAATGCCATTAAAAACCTTTCTGAACTTCAGGTTTGCTTAGTGGGTTACATGGAGGCTTTGCAATCAAACAGCTAGATTCATATTCACATTCTATCTCTTACCAGGTTACCTAATTTCTCTCTGCCTCAGTTTCCTCATCTGTAAAATGGAAAATAATTATAATGTCGATTTTATAGGAATATTGTGAGAAATACATGAGGTAATTTATTACAATGTAATAGACAAATTTTAGTTAATAAATTTGTTAGTTAATAAATTATTACCATTTAATTAACCCAACATCTCTTTCTACTCCGAGTGACAGAAAATTAAATGATTTTAGGTATCAGAGGCATATTCCTAACGCCTTCTTTTTTTGTATAGTCAAATAACACAAGTTTACTTAATTTATCACTTGTATGACAAATAGCACAAATGTTGGATATATAATTTTAATGCAGGATTCTATTTATTGATTTTCAGAGACTTGTTGGGAGGAATACTCATTAGTAGTATTTATTAAGATGCCAGGGGTGCCTGGGTGGCTCAGTCGGTTAAGCGCCGGACTTCAGCTCAGGTTATGATCTCACGGTTCGTGTGTTCGATCCCTGCATCGGGCTCTGTGCTGACAGCTCAGAGCCTGGAGCCTGCTTCAGTTCTGTGTCTCCCTTTCTCTCTCTCTCTGCCCCTAGCCCCCCTAAAATAAATAAACATTAATTTTTTTTTAAAAAAGATGTTAAAAAATATGCCTGTATGTGTCACTTAGAATAAGATTCAGTTGCCCATAATATTATGAAAACCCCAAAATAACAGTGGTTTTTACGAAGTTGAAGTTTGTTTCTTTGTCATATAAAAGAAGTCTGAAGATAGGCTCTATACTGTCATCAGAGGTCCAGGGTCTCCCCTTTCTGCTCTGCCATGTTTACAAGTGGTTTCCATCCTCAAGGTCACCTCTGGGTCCTGTCTGGCTTCTGTTGTGCCAGCCAGAACATCCACATTGAAGATGGGGAAAGGAATAAGGATAAAAAGGGATCCCAGCATGCTTTAAGCATCTGTTACTGAAATCTTACCTAAAAGTTATGCTCGTATCTTACTGGCTAGAACTCAGTCACATGGCCACAGCTGAAAAGGAGGCTGGTAAATTTAGTTTTTTATTCATCTGGCAATGTACCTGGATAAAACATGAGGTTCTGAGGAAGAAGAGAGTGGATTTGAGAGTAGGCAACCTACATTCTCTGGTATACTTTCAGTTAAATCTCAGAAATCATTCTCAAGGTTGCATTATTAAAATTTTGGAGTTCTTCATGGACATTGTAGTGGAACTATGTTTTGGTCAAATAGTGTTTTAAATATGTATAAGAAAAAAAAGATTTTACTTCTTTTTAGAAACAGGCTTGATTAAACAGGTTTGTAACTGCTGAGGCTTAGCCCCAAATTTATTAAATGCTAATTGAAAATAATATTGAATTGAGGACAGTTGAAAATAGAGAGGGAAATTAATTTAATGAGGTAGTAACTTAGTTGTTAAAGTGACTTCCTGGTTAAAAACAAATAGAATCTGAGAGATGAAAAAGAGATGGGGCAATGGATGACGTAGAAACACAGAAAGATCTTCTATTTCAGCTTTTCCCCCTTCTGTTCACATCAGAAAACAGAAAGATCAGAGAATTCGAGGTGTGAAGAGAGACAATATATAATGGCATTTGGGGAACATAAGTCTGTCAGCTGTACACAGATTGTACTTTGTGGGAAAAGGCCCAGACCTTGCTAGGAAGCTATTGGGGCCCTGTTGTCCATGGGGGTTTTCTGTGTTCTTGACAATGGCTTTTGGATCCTGAAAGGACTATCTGAAGCAAACTTTATTTTCTAAAAATTAGTATTTAATGTACTAAATACATATGTTAAAAAATAGAGTTCTTTTTTAAGCTTTAAAATTCAACTTGATCGGGGCACTTGGTGGCTCAGTCGGTTAAGCATCCTACTCTTGATTTCAGCTCATGTCATGATCTACGGTTTGTGGGTTTGAGCCCCACGTCCGGCTCTGTGCTGACAGTGTGGAGTCAGCTTGGGACTCTCTGTCTCCCTCTCTTTTGGCCCCTCCCTTGCTCTCTCTCTCTCTCTCCTTCCCTCTCAAAATAGATAAACTTAAAAAAATAAAATTCAACTTGATCATTTTATTCTATTTAAAAATCTAGCAGATTTTAAGAATTACTTTTGAGGACATGGTTGATTAATGTTTGATTCCATTCATAAACTAAAATGACTTTAAGCATTTTAAACTACACTTATGAAGTTGAATTTTGTTTTCTTTTTAAGTCCTTCAGTCATCTGTAGGCTTTCAAGTGTTTAAGTAACCATTATAATAAGATAAATTTAACTTATGAAAATAAGTCTTAGGCTTTCTCAAATTTTCAAATAACTGATGGATTTCAGCATAAAATCTTTGGTATAAATCAATTTTCCTGTCCCATCAATTTAATTTGGAATCATAACATGACATATTTTTGGAGTAGGTCCAATTCTCTGGATTATTATTTCTAAACTTTACTAAACGATATTAGTACTTATAGGTTTGATGTACTTAGTCATATATAGACTTAATTCTCCAAGTTTAAAGCTACTAATTCTCTTGGAAACAATTATGCCATCCAAACAATTTTACGGTTAGCATTCCAAGTACTTCTGGAGGTTACACTTTAAATTAGCTGAGGCTGAATATTAACCAGAGATATCAACTGAGACATCTGAGCTCTGGAACTACGGATACCCTTGAAATTTGTTTTAGATCTTTGGCTGTCAATGGGCCTCAGTCCTCAAGATTCAAGTCCCCATTACCTCACATTTCTCCTCACATGCAGAAGTTATATTTGATCCATTTGATTGGCTTCAGCTAATCTATTACTGTATTATTTTACTTCAAATTATTTTCAAATTTTTTTCCTGCTAGTACTAATATGTATAGTTCTTTTCATGACATTGGATTGAGTTTTATTTATCTTCCAAGACTTTTTATAATTGGCTCCTTTTAGTTTTAAGGTCTAAGCTTATAGTCAAGGGACCCTGAACTAGGGTGGTGGCAATTGGAATGGAAACAAAGGGAGAAATGGAGAGGTGTCACGAGAGGAGAATGGAGAGTAGATGTTAGGATGAGGAATGGATTCGTAGAAGAGGAAACATCGAAGAAAGATCCCAGAGGTAAGTTGGAGATTGGCAGTTCCAAACCCTCAGTCCATATCTATTCCCCCTACAAATCCCCTGCAGTTGGTGATATGCTCTCCTACTGACCCCTATGAGAACACACAACCTGGAGTATTTATCCAGACTAAGGTATAGAAAATCTATAATTCCAGAGTTTCTTCTGGGTCTTCTGGTAGCTATAATTTGGCAAGCAAGGACAGATAACTGTTGTTTGAAATGATGGATTTTTCTTCCTCACCAATAGGCTCTTCCCTGTGTTTTAGAAAGTGGAGGCTGAATATGAGAGTAGAAGTTGGAATGTACGTTTGTAATGACAAGTGCTGTCTTCTTACTGAAAGAGGGACTGTGTGAAGATTATTCAATGTTTAGGGAACTCTCTCTTCTTTAGTATGAACCTATTCTGTATGGTCTCAGAAAATCACTCTCAGGGGGTGTGTGTGGTAGAAACAGAGATGTACAAGTTCAGTACAATTTTTATTTTTTAATTGATCAGGGAGAATGAGGAGGCATGTTGTCTCACACTGATGGAAGGATGTCCTATCAGGCAGGTCCTTAAAGTACCACTATTCATCCATCTACAGTCCTCACTGTTTATTTCATTCTAGACTGAGTTATTCAGTATTTGGAAAGTAGGCGATCGAGTCCACTGTATTCCACTGGTTTCAGGAGAATGGGGATTTTCTTAAGTAGAAATGGAAGTTAGCACTGAAGGTTTAAACATTTGGGGGAGAGGGGCGCCTGGGTGGCTCAGTCGGTTAAGTGTCCGACTTTGGCTCAGGTCATGATCTCATGGTTTGTGAATTCGAGCCCTGCATCAGGCTCTGTGCTGACAGCTCGGAGCCTGGAGCCTGCTTCAGATTCTGTGTCTTCCTCTCTCTCTGTCCCTCACCCACTTGTGCTCTGTCTCTCTCTTTCAAAAATAAATAAACATTAAAAAAAAGCATTTGGGGGAGAAAGGAAGAAGGGGTAGTGAGACAGGTAAGCAAGTCTAGAAACTACAGTATTCCTTCAAAGAGATTCCCTGTGAATGGATTCAGCTACCTTTTTTCCTTTCCCATTAGACTATGGAAGCATATTTATCTTAATGTTTTATGTTATAAATTTTCAACAGAATTTTGACATGTTTCAGATTTACAGAAAGTTGCTAAATGTAACAAAGAATATTTTACTATTTTTGCTTTATCCTTCTCTGTTGTTTTTCTGAAAAGTTTGAGAGTAATTTCCTGACATGATACCCCTTACTCCTAAGTAATTCAATGTGTGGTTTCCTGAAGTAAGTGCATTCTTTTACATAGCCACAACACAATGATTAAAATCAGGAATTTAATGTTAAAATGATACTTGTCTCTAATCCCCAGACCTTACTCAGATTTTGACATCTGTTCCAACAATGTTCTCCAGAAAGTGTGTTGCATTCAGTTGTCATGTTCCTTCTGTCTTCTGTAATCTGGACCAGTTCTTCAGTCTTTCTTTGTATTTCATCACCTTGACACTTCTGGAGAGTGCAGGACAGTTGTTCTGTACTATCTCTTTCAGTCTGGGTTTGTTTGATATCTCCTTGTGGTTTGGGCACGATTACTGAGGAAGTGAGGCTGTGTTCTTCTCAGTGCACCCTATCAGGAGGCACACGATGTGGATGCTTCAGTACTATCGATGTTAATCTTGATCACCTGGTTAAGGTTGTAACTACCAGGCTGTCACTATTTGTCCTCTTGTAATTAGCAGTATCTGTGCAGGAGACCGGTTTTACATTTTTAAAACATTTTTTAATACATTGTACAGTTTAATTCTACTCTCCATATTTGGAAAGGAAGTTTTGTTTCTTTTTCATTTTTCCCAGATATGCTCTTTGCTTGTCCATTCTCCGCTGTGCCACTGGTACCCACCCCTTACATCTCTGCCCTGGGTCTGTTCACACTGCCTCAGTGGAGTATTGAGGGGTGGGAGGGAGAGCCCACAATTCCCATCACTCCCCCCATCTCTTCAATTCCCAGGACACAACTGGGAATTGTAAAATGTAAAATTGTAAAAAATCCGTAAAAATGACAGGAACATTTGGGAGTTTTTTGAAAGGGAGTATATGAAATGGAAAATAAAAGGATATTTGATGTACTTTTCTCACTCTGTGACATTTCTGAAAGCTTTCCCTGCTGAGTAGTTTTCTGAACACCTTTCTTACAAAAGACACTGAGCCAATTTGTTCTGTAGACCTTACGTACCCCTCCTCTTCTGTTATGTGGGAAGCTTAGTTCCTACATGAGATCAAACTCACTGAACTTAAAAAGTACTACAATCACACCGAAAAACTAATATGTTAATATTATTACACATCTAGTAAAAGCTCAGAATTCCTTCTCATTTAGCAACTCTTTGTAGACAAATTAAATATAAAGCTAGAGGAAATGTTCTCATTATAGAAAAACTCAGCATAATGAACAGTCATGGTGAAAGGGAAGATTTTACTCTGACCTATAAGATATCTTGTTGCTTCTGGTTTTTCTTTACAGGTTAGTGGGAAATTTATAGGGTAAAACATGGGTATTTCAATGTCTGTTTCTATAACACGTGAGATAACATGTTCAGGGAATGTGCGTGTGAGAAATGAGATACCACTTTCACTGAGAGGTAATCAAAAGAGTTGCATGCTTACTGAAATTTCCATTCTGCCAAAAACCTGCTCCAATAAATATTTCATTCTAAATAGGAAGAGGAAAAGCTAATCTCACATTCTCTCAATTTCATTTTAGATTGTTTTCCGGCATTGGGAAATAAATAGGGAGACTTTTGTTTTTGCTTTTGTTTTTTCTTATCACAACACAGGGTGTCTTGGAACTACTGACAGTTGAGAGCGTTGAAACAATGAGTGAATTATTTGGATTGGTTACCTTGAAGAAGCCTCAAGGATTTGGCAGGCATTCAAAAGCCAGAGATTGAACGAGTTAAGGATAAAATTGATCTGCCTTACAGCTTTCTGTCCAAAAGACTGCCTGGTTTTGTTGCAGCTTTGGAGTCTGATCTGTCTTGTCTAGAACCCTGAGAAATTTTGAAATCTGTTCTCTTATTTCCTCAGTACATGCAACTGTCTGAGCTTCTGACTTAGACATAGCAGAGATACTGTTGCTGCCGGAGGGTAATAGTTTGTTCTGTTATCCTGGAATGCCCTTGCATTGAGAAAATTAGAAGCTGGAGAGCTCAATGAATTTTCCCACTGTACATTTCTCGTTAGCTCTTCCTGCCTCTGATTCTTCCTGCCATTTTAGAGGGAAGAGCCATCCCACTTCTCAGGCTTCCAGCTTGCCCATGGAATCAGTTGGGTACATTTAATGCACACAGAGGAAATGCTTATAGAGCAGGTAGCAAAAATAAGGACAGAATGTTTTGTTTTTCTGATCCCTCAGAGAATGGGATATTCCATGTAAGTGTATTTTCTAGACAACTGAATGAAACTTCTGCCTTAAACATCAAAGTCTATTTTTAACTGTGAGAAGCAGTGTAGCATAATGATTAAGCACATAGACTCTGAGGCAGATTATCTGTAAATAAATCCTGACTCTACCACTTTCTAGCTTTGGAACTTTTCGTCCTGTACTTAACCTCTTTTAGCTCAGTTTCCTCATCTGTAAAGTGGGGGTGAAAGTAGAGTTATTGTAAGAATTAAATAGGATTAGATGAATTAAAATATGTAAAGCATGGGGCGCCTGGGTGGCGCAGTCGGTTAAGCGTCCGACTTCAGCCAGGTCACGATCTCGCGGTCTGTGAGTTCGAGCCCCGCGTCAGGCTCTGGGCTGATGGCTCGGAGCCTGGAGCCTGTTTCCGATTCTGTGTGTCTCCCTCTCTCTCTGCCCCTCCCCCGTTCATGCTCTGTCTCTCTCTGTCCCAAAAATAAATAAAAAACGTTGAAAAAAAAATTTTTTTTAAATAAAAAAATAAAAAAAAAATAAAAATAAAAAAAAATATGTAAAGCATGTAAAACAGTGTTAAGTATGTTGAGTCCCAGAAGTTATTATTAATTCAACTATTCATATGCAAATCTTGCTATAAAATTGTACCCACCTTCTTTTTTTATTTTATAAAACACATTGAACATTGAGTACTTGGTGCCTTCATACCCAGAGAAATAATAGTCATGCCTTCAGACCCTGCTATGATGACGCTAATGGTGAAAGATAGCTAATATTGTTTATTTTGCAGGTTTCGTGAATGTTATTGGTAATCCCTATGGTACACCTCTAAGATACGTACACTTATAAATAGGCTGAGAGGATTTACGTGCTTTCCCAATTTCACACCACGAGAAGTAAAGATTTGAGATGCAGATCCAGAGGCTGTGGGTTGGGAGCTGGTGCTCTTGGTCACCTCACCCCACTTTCTGGTGGCTGGGCTTTCTTGTCACCACACCAGTCGTTCTCAGACCTGAGCATGCATTAGAGCTCCTGGCGGCCTTGTGAGAGCATTTGCTGGATGGCTGGCCTCCTACCCCAGAGGTTCAGATTCAGTAGTTCTGGCATGGAGCCCGGCACTGGGGTGCTAGCTTGCTTGGTGCCATGGATGCTGCTGGTCCAGATTACCCTTTGAAAACTGCTATCCTGCACCCAATGACTCCATACTATTTCTAATTCCAACTTTTTTTTTTTATTGCCCCATTACTGTTAACGGCACTTGAAGCTATCTCTGTTCTTTTGCTCTCAAACCCTATTAAACATACGTTCAGCTGTTTTAAAACCCTCTGCAGCTTACCTCCTGTGGTATTGAATGTGTGCATTTTATGGCAGCAGTTGCCGCTGAGAGGTTCCTACACTTGTAGCTCAGCTCCTTGGAGCATTTGGTTCATTAACTCTGCGAGGAGCTTCACTTACTTCTTTGCATAGTGCTTCCTTTTATTTAAATGTGGGAAAAGTGTTGAGTAACTAAGCTTAATAGATTTAAAATGCCCATCATATGCCACTTTTCTCTTCTCAATGTTGAAGCCTTCACACCCATCGGAGGATATTCTCTGATATCGCATAGTACAACCTAGCACACCGATGACTTGGGTTTTTAGCCTCCTCAACTCGGGAGTCTAGCTCCCGGACCTAGAAGGACCTCTCCTTCTCTCTCTGCCCCTCCCCTGCTTGCACATGCTCGCTCTCGCTCTCTCTCTCAAAATAAATAAACTTAAAAAAATTTAAATCTAATTTTTATATCATCTCTTCTAGAAAATAGAAGAGAGGGAACACTTTTCAATTCATTATGAAGCTAGTATCACCCTGGCACCAAAATCAAAGACCATACAAAGAAAAGAAACCATATACAATATTCCTCATGAATATAAATGCAAAATCTTTAACAAAATCCTGGCCAATAGAATTCATCAATATATAAAAAGAATTACATTCCATGATCAAGTGGGTTTTATTCTGGGGATGCAATCAATGAATTTTTTTTAAAGGATTTGAGAATAGAATAAGATCAGGACTAAATATAAGACTATGGAAAATTTTGTATTTATTTCCTTTCTTTAAACACAGAATGTGTTTGGGACCCCTGGGTGGCTCAGTCAGTTAAGCCTCTGACTTGGGCTTAGGTCATGATCTTGTGGTTTACAAGTTCGAGCTCCTCGTTGGACTCTGGGCTGACAGCTCAGAGTCTGCAGCCTGCTTCAGATTCTGTGTCTCCCCCTCTCTCTGCCCCTCCCCTGCTCATGCTCGCTTTCTCTTTCAAAAAAAAAATGAACATTAAAAAAAAGTTTAAGCCCAGAATGTGTTCAACAGTGCTATAAAATGCACCATGCTGTTTAGTTATTGTGTGAGCTCTGTGCACCCAGGAATATAATCCATGGTGTTGATTCTGTTTTCTTTTACTAGTTATATAATTTTACCTCAGGCAAACTTACAGCAATTTTGTGTGTGATTTTTTTTTCATAAATAGCATTTGTAAAAGAAATATAACTACTACATTGTTTTCAAAATGAAAGTAAGGGGTGCCTGGATGGCTCAGTTGGTTGAGCGTCTGACTCTTGATTTTGGCTCAGGTCATGATCTCACGGTTCATGAGTTTGAGTGCTGCATCAGGCTCTGTGCTGACAGAGAGGAGCCTGCTTGAGATTCTCTTTCTCCCTCTCTCTGCCCCTGCCCCACTCACTCGCATGTGTGCCTGCACGCTTTCTCTCAAAATACATAAATGAAAACCTAAAATCACTGCATTGCTTCATTAATGATATGCACAATTTGGCTTTTTAAAAAAACATATCTTAGTAAATGATTATACTTATGAATACAATTTTAGTTAAATTATTGACTCTATTGAACACCAAGTGATCAAGCATTGTCAATTTTAAAAGGCTTTTAAGGGGCGCCTGGGTGGCTCAGTCGGTTAAGTGTCTGACTTCGGCTCAGGTCATGATCTCACAGCTTGTGAGCCCTGCGTTGGGTTTGCTGTTGTCAGCTAGGAGCCCAGAACCTGCTTCAGATTCGATGTCTCCCTCTGTCTCTGCCCCTTCCCTGCTAATGCTCTGTCTCTCTGTGTCTCTCTCTTAAATAAACATTAAAAAAAAATTTTTTTAAAGGCTGTTAAAGCAGTCTTTTCCCTACTCCCTCTTTGAAACAAGTTATGAAAATGGAAGGACATGCAGTGTCCTTTTTTCTCATGTGAAATTAATAAAGCACTATGGAATTATTTTTAATATTCCAGCGTCTTATTGTGATCAAGATCCAAGCAATTTTGTGGCTACCTTAGAATGTAATGTGCCAGTACCAGGCATCAACTTTATTTTTCCATATATCTGTATAGACATTATTTCTAGAAGTTTCTATGTTACTTGTGGTAAGGTTACCTAGAATACATCCCAATGATTAGAACAGATGAAGACACAGTTTACACAGCTGAATATTATCATTTTTCACTGGTAGAAAGTATAAACAAGAATAGAATGACCAAAACAAGAATGACAGAAGCAACAACAACAACAAAACAAATTAAAAATTACATTTATCTAGGCAAATGTTACTTACTATACTTATTTCTGGAGATGAGTGTAATATTGGTAGGCGAGAATGTGTAGTAGTTTATTATTGTGTTTAATATTCCTTTGTATAAAACAATATTGGCACTCATATTCATAGGACCACTGTGGTTTTTATTTTTATGAAGGCCCAGTAGCAAGCACATTTGTAACATGAAAAATTTGTATTCAGTTCCCTTTATATGAAAGCAACTTAGTACACAGAGCTCATTAATTTATCCTCATCTGATATATAAATGATTAATCTTGATTTGCCAGCTAAATGGAATATGAGATCTCAACAGGCAATATTTATTAATTTTTACACTGGGCTTTAAATATTTCTACCCTGCTTCTGAAAGATACAAAGAGGAAATTACAGCTGTTGTGGTTTCTTAAGACATTAGTATAATCCAGTTGGTCCTAAATTGCAGAGTAGAAATTAAACTTTAAGATTTCTTTTGTATTGGTTTACCTCTGGCTACCTCATCAGAGGAACATGCTTTTTGGTTAAGATTTATACTTTCAGGTGTTAATTCATCCCCTTCCTTCCTTCCTTGATTTTGTCTTTTCATTTAAAAGGATATCTTTCATGAATTGCTGAATTGTTAGAATCATGCATTCATTTGCTCTTTTTCTTGTATTACAGACTTTTTCCAGAAAATGATATGAGATTCCTGGCAGATGATTAGATTGGCAAGTAATAAGGGCACATGTGAAAATATATATCAAAAGCAAATTAGAAAAACTCAATATTGGGGCGCCTGGGTGGCTCAGTTGGTTGGGCATCCGACTTCGGCTCACGTCATGATCTTGCCGTTTGTGAGTTTGAGCCCTGCGTCGGGCTCTGTGCTGACAGCTCCGAGCCTGGAGCCTGCTTCGGATTCTGTATCTCCCTCTCTTTCTCTCCCTCCCCTGTTCATGCTCTGTCTCTCTCTGTCTCAAAAATAAATAAAAACATTAAAGAAAAGAAAAGAAACACTCAATGTATATAATGATACCAAATAATAGTAAGGGGGTGGGGGTCAATGAAATCACACACATGGTGCTTGAAGTATAGCTTGGTTTGATGATTTTGGAGAGCAATTTGGGAATCCTTTGTAAAGCTGAAGATCATCTACCTTACCAAGACACTACTCCATCTCTCTACCCTAGAACAACCCAGGCATTTGTGCACAGGGATATTCTTTCAGAAAATTTGTAATACAGGAAATAATCCACTTAACAATGAATAAATAGAGGCGCCTGGGTGGCTCAGTTGGTTAAGTGTCTGACTTCTCATCTCTCCTTAGGTCATGATCTCGGGGTTCATGGGATCGAGCCATATGTTGGGCTCTGCGCTGAAAGCACTGAGCCTGCTTGGAATCCTCTCTCTGCCTCTCTCTCTCTCTCTCAAAATAAGTAAACAAACTTAAAAAAACCCAGTGAATATTTTTATTTATTCAAACAGTTAGTATGCAAGATTTATAATGAATGGTCCAGGTCTACATGAGTAGACAGTTAATTTCAAAAGTGCAATGCTGAGTTAAGAAAAAAAAGTGCATTGTAAACGATACTTAAAGTATAATTTATGTAAAATTTAGCAATAGTACTATTTATGGAATCTAGATACATAATAAAAGTAAAAAAAAAAAAAAAAAGCCATGAACACAATACACACCAACAATAGGATAGTAGTTACTACTGGGGAAGAAAATGGCAGGTTGAGGATATAGACGTTATCTGTAGCATTTCACTTTTTAGAAAGCAAAGTAAGAATTGAAGTAGAGAAAGCAGAGTATTAACATACGTTAAACTTGGCATTTTAGCATTGCTTCATTTACATGTGTCTTTCACATTATCTTTTGTACTCTCTTATGTTTAAATGGTTTCCTGATTAAAAAGAAAAATAATTTCTAATTACCCACTGTGAAGGACTGAGTTCAACCAGGTGAATATAACTCCCATTGGTTTAAAACCAAAGTAGGGGAATTAAAGAGGTTTTCTCTTAAGCTGGCCAAGGAATAGCAAGAGGAATAATTTGTCAAGGAATGAACTTTGAAAATAGACCAGGATACATTGTTCTTTTCGTGGGAAATTATTCTGATACAGTCTTCTTTTAAAAAAAATCTTGATGAATTAACTTGTCCAGTGCTTATATTTTTCTCAGCAATAAAAAGTAATGATAACAATATTGCATAACACTTAATGAGCCCTTATTATATTCAGATTCTACTAAATTATTTCTATACTTTCTCACCTAATTCTCACAATGTCTCTGTGAAGTAGGTATTATTATAAACCACTTTTAAAGATGGGCTAAGTACTTTCCCTATTCACATAGTAGGGCTAGTGCATTACTGGCAAGAGTAACCGTTAGTATCATTTACTCTGTGAGAACAACGAATTAATAAGTAAGTCTGAAATATTTAAGGTAATGGAAACAGTCCTTCCAGCATCCCTCTGTCCTCATTTTGTATTGGATTACTCCATCGGTTGCTACTGAAGTAGTTTGATAATTAACTTTAGGGAGATTAAATTTATGTACTAACAGACCGTGTGCCATCCCCATTGAATATTCTATTTAATGGTCCTGTTTTTGTTTCAGTGTTAGGAAGTTAAAAACTAATTTTTGAATATGTAAACATTAGTTTAGATTAACAGGCATCTGTCTGAATGGAAAAGATATGCCTACATCTAAATTTTCTTCCAGCTCGAAAAATTTTGTGTTTGTATGGTTAGATTGATTAGAAACTAATTATACTTCTGAGAAATAATAATCTTTTTATTAAGAAATAGGAATAGTTCATTTGAGCATTTAAAGGATCTTCAAATTTAGAAACTGTAGGTAGAGTTTTAATATATTAAAATCAAAGCAGAAATATTGCCTAAAGTGTTACTCAAGTGTATTTGTTGCTCTCAGAAATTGGGAAAAGCTGGGGCATCTGGAGCCTCAGTGTGTTAAGCATCTAGCTCTTGGTTTCGGCTCAGGTTGTGATCTCAGAGTTCAAGCCCTGCATTGGGCTCTGAGCTGGCAGTGCTAAGCCTGCTTGGGATTCTCTCTCTCTCTCTCTCTCTCTCTCTCTCTCTCTCTCTGTCAAAATAAATAAATAAACTTAAAAATTAAAAAAAAATAGGCAAAAGCTGAGAATGGGATTGTCTTTAGGATCGGACTGTCGAAGTTTAGTTTCTAAAGTTATTTGGGAAGGAGCCTAATTTTTATTTTAGAATTAATTATAGTTAAATTTATTGGGCCTTCAAATGCTCCAATAAGCACCCGTTGCTTTTCAGATACTGAACTGTGCCTCTTTACAAGTGGGATTTCATTTAGGCCTAGCAACATTGTATACTCACTCTGCAGATGAGAAAACTGAGGATATGAGAGGGTGAGTAAAAGGCTCAAGGTTGCACAGCTTGAGAATAGCAGAGTCATGATTCAACCTGGAGCGGATCCATGTTGTCAACTCTCTACTTTTCTGCTCCCTTCAAGCTGTTAAGGGAACTCAATGTAAAAACCTCCCTATACTAGTTCAAGGAAAAAGAGGTGAATCTGAGCTCTGAAATCTGCAACACCTTTTGACGGCAGGCTGAACACATACTTACTTTTTATGAGAAACAGTCACAATTAAGGATAGCAACTTAAGGGACCTCAATAAGAGAATTTTAAAGGACTGGGGTAGAGTTTCCTGGAAAAAAATGTTCTGCTTGGAAGGCATGCTAGGGAACTATGAATGGCTTTTCTTCTTTTTAGCCATGAAAAGATTAGAAGTATAATATTCTGAACTATTTTCCAGGCAGAGAAACTGTATAAGAGTGTAAGAGAGAGAGCAGGATTCAGAATATTTTGTTTTCCTTATTATTACAAAAGCAAAATATGCATATGGTAGAAAATAAAATATTGACAAAGAAAAGAAAAAATTAAAAAATCTATAGGTATCACTGAGTGATAAATACCATTATTACCTTAGTGTTTACAACTCTCTCTGTATTCTTTAAAAATAAAATCATGCTGCTCAACCTGTTTTGTCACCTGACTAATCTTTTAAAGGTTAAAAGCATTTCTTTTTATTCTTTAGGGCATAAATGGAGCTATAGAAATGTCAATACAGTAAGTATATATCCACGAAGTTTTTAACTACCTTTCCATAAAACTTACTTTAATGAAGCATTATTTTCTTCTGTTCTGTATTCAATGTAGTTCATGACAATTGTGGTCAGGACTTTCATGAATTGAACAAACCTGTATGTCAATCATATGATTCTCCTTCCAGGTTAGAAGGCTAATCCAGGGCCAAAGTTAAAACAGAAATAACGATAATTTGTGAAAGGTAGAGGAGATCCTATAGAATGAATATTTACCTTACATGTGAGGAAAGTGAGAACTTCAAAATAATGTCCAAAGCCATACAACTTGTTGGTGAGAGCCCCTGACTGAAATCTAGCTGTGCTAACTTGGTCCATTGTTTTCTCTTCTACTGCACAAGGTTTCTCACTTAGGATCCCATCTCATGAGATTGCAGAATAGAGCACTGTGTTCTAGCTTTATGAGGAGCAATGTTTCCAACCTCCACACTCGGGGCCCTGCATAAAGAGGGCCTTGGAAACATCTCCACCATTAAGAAATTCCATGAAGCATAGTAATTGTTCCCATTACTCCTTAAAAGGCCTTTCTACCATTGGAGGAACAGAATGTCCATTCATTAATCTTAGAATTTAAGATAGCCATTGGAAAGATTTTTAATTTAGTTTTCAAAGTCCTATTACTGGCCTGTGAAGCATGGGGAGAGTTTAAGGTAGAGGGAGAAATGTGGAGCAGAAGCTGGCCAGGGAATAGCCAAAGGTTTAACTTCACCAATAGGAATGTTTTTCTTCTTTTTCCTTCCTTTATCAATTGTCATTGTCCCTTTGAAATCAGTAGTATTATTTTTTTAAATCTAACATATACTTACTGTAGTCAGATAATGAGCTCAGTGCTTTTATATACATTATCTCCTTTAATCTTATGAATCAAATTATGTTTTTTCCCATTGTACAGATTAGCTAACTGAAGCTCAAGTGACCTTAAAAGCCTCCTAGCTAGTAATTGCACTAGGATTCTTTGGATCTCTGGAACCCACGCTCTTTACTCTGCTGTTCTTTTCCTCTGATAAGCATCCATGAGGGGTTGAGGCCCAAAAACCCCAATCAAGGTGCAGAGTAAGCTTAGAATTGATCTGAACAGTGGTATGAAAAGGGAGGATCTAAGCCAAGACGCACGAAGCCCATGGCAATGAACTTTCTGAGTCCAGTACTAGGATTTTGATTTGTCTCACCATCCCGAGGTCAGGCCCCTGGGGTGGGGTGAGAAGGATCTAGTAACATCAGAATGACACTCCCAGCTGTACTTTTTGTCTAACAAGAGACGATGAAAGTTAGGAATCAGGGCAGACATCCAGCAGGTGTGCCGGCTCTGGGATTTATGCTAGATGTCCATTGTCACAAGGTATAGTTCACTCTGAACACCGTGTACCCAGGCACTGACCGATGGAACAGACCGATTCCAGAGCTCGTTCTTCCAGGTGTTGCTGTTGGATTGGAATCTAGAGAAGGTTGAAGCAAACGGAAGTCATCAGTCTGGGCTGTTGGGGGAGTCCTAAGCAGAGGGAAGCAGACCTCCCTTACCCACTGGAGCAATATTAATAGACATCATTAACAGGGATTTTTGATTCTATGGAATGACTTCTCTTTCTTGGACCAAGTTTATTTTATGTGTATTTGTTTTATTTTGTATATTTATAAATATATACAAACTTATGTATACATGTGTATGTATATACATACATATATATAAACATACGTATGTGTTTGTTTTGTTTTACATATGATCCCTATTTCCAAAGAAGAAACAGTGGTGGAACTGAGTCGGTGCAATTTACATGCTGTGTGTGGTTCTTGGCAAGTGAGAGGCAAAAGAGAGTGTGGTAAGGGTCAGGGTAGGGATGGGAATAGTGAGGATCTTCCAACTGAAGAAAACATATGTGCAAGTCACAATAGGGCGGTGAAGGAGCACATTCAAGGTAATAGATGCCACTCTGAGGGGTGGTGGGCCAGCTTTCTCTCTGTAGTGTTGTTGGTGGGGTATGCATATTTTTTAATTTGAATATTTGTAGCCAGAATTCTCAAAGTGTGGTCTCCAGACCAGCAGGACCAGAACCACCTAAGAACTTGTTGGTAATGCACATTCTCGCGCTCCATCCCAGACCTACTGAATTACAAAACTTGGAGTGGGACAGGTCTTGGATCCAGGTGACTGATGCAACTAACATTTGAGATTCATGGACCTGCAGTATTACAACATTTCATTGTCAGAGCAGTTGTATGGGTCAAGAAATATTATCTTTGTTTTACAGAAAAAAAAAATCAAGACATGTCCAGTTAGTGTTAGGTATCATGCCCAATTAATAAAAGAGCAAAGCTGAGCTTAAAATTCACTGTTACATGGTACAGTTTAGGCGCCGTGCTGCCTCCAGATAATTTTAACTATTAATTGAATTTAATCTTTGACTTAATCTGTTTGGACATTTTCTTCAGACGTTATTACACTTTCCTATTATATGTCCTCAAGTATTGTACCATGATATATATGTTACCTCTCACATAGCATTTAGATGATATAATAGGAGCTACCTTCTATATGAAATTATCTGGAAGAACTTTCAGATCAACTAACTTTCCTTCCTTTTCCCTTTAGCTCTTTTTCTTCCACAATTTATTTAAAAAATTCTCAATGCTGGGGCGCCTGGGTGGTTCAGTCCGTTAAGCCTCCAACTCTTCATTTTGGCTCAGGTCATGATCTCATGGTTCGTGAGTTCAAGCCCCTCATCGGGCTCTGCACTGGCAGTGCAGAGTCTGCTTGGGATTCTCTTTCCTTCTCTTTCTGCCCTTCCCTGCTCCTTTACTTTCTCTTTTGCAGAATAAATAAACAAACAAAAAGAAATACAGTTGTCAGTGCTATAAAAGTTCAAAGAATAGTCAAATAAGCAACACGTGTTTTTGCTAGAGTTACCAGTTACCATTTTTGCACATAAACTTTTCTCTCTTCCTGTGTGTATATCCGTGTGTATATGTGTTTGCATATCATACATGTTTTCCTGAGCTATTTGAAGATAAGTTGCAGATGTTATAACAATTCACCTCTAAATGATTTAGCATGTACCTCCAAGAAGAATAACTTTTTTTACACAACCACAGTACTACTCATACACCCTATTAAAGTGGCAGTTCATATTCAAATTTCTTTAATTATTAAAGAACAAGTCCCTTATAGTTTTTTACTTCAAGATCCAACAAAAATCATGCAATGCATTTTGCTGTCATGTCTTTTTAATCTCCTTTATCTACAATAGTCCCTCTGTCTTTTTTGTTTGCTTTCATGCCCTTGACATTTTTGGAATATGGGCTCATTGTCTAGAAGAATGTCCCGCTTCCCATTTGTGTATTTCCTGTTGCATCACGTTAGGAAGCACATGATGTCTGTTTGTGCCATTCTAGATTACGAACAATTTGGTTATTTACTTATTTGCTGTCTGCTAGATGTCTGCAACATAAAGGAATCCCTTCCTCTTGTAAATGCCAAGTGATATGTGAGATGATGCTTTTTTCAGCTTTTTTTTTTCAACTTTTCACTCAATGGTATAAGCATCAGTTTCACATAGGGAGTTGCAAAATGGTGATTTTTCTAATTCTATTTCTTTTTTTTTAAATTTTTTCATGTTTATTTATTTTTGAGAGAGAGACAAAGAGAGGCAGAGCATGAGCAGGGGAGGGGCAGACAGAGAGGGAGACACAGAATCCTAAGTATGCTCCAGTCTCCGAGCTGTCAGCACAGAGCCCTACATGGGGCTAGAACTCAAAAACCGTGAGATCATGACCTGAGCCCAAGTCGGTCACTCAACTGACTGAGCCACCCAGGTGCCCCTTTCTAATTCTATTTCTACATTTATTAACTGACATTCTTCTGTTCCATCATTTCCCCCTTTCTCCCCTTTATTTTGTGTGTATTATGTATTAGGTATGTATATACAAATTTAGATATGAATATGTATGTCTATATATGTTATCACCATTTACTATAATTTACATTATTCTTAATATTTTTTTTATTTAAGTCTAAGGTTAATCTATCATTTTTTGAAATATAAATGCATCATAATTTTTAATGAACGATACTATATGGTCACTGGGTTTGTACTAGATAGAAAAAATAGAAGAGATAAGATGATTTGTGTAGCCAATGGGACAGATCAGCCCTTTACTGGTCTAGTCTTTGTTACTCTTTACGATTTTGTTGAGAGATTTTGGGCAGAGTCAGGGGAGGAAAGATGGCCAGAGAGAATCTTTTAGATCGGGTTTTCCCCCCCAATTCCCGTATTTATAGCCTACTTTTATTTTTAAGAGAAATTTGCTTTGAATTAGGGTGCATTTTTACATTTTTGTGAGTTTAGTGGTTTTCAACAAGTATTTTATATACATGTGGATATGGTATATGTTATATAATTATGCTTTATATCTATACATATTCAATTTTTATGAGAAGAGGATCTCTATATTTTCTCTGAAATATGAGTCATCATCAGGTTTTAATATTGCTAAGGGGAAAAGAAATAACGAAGATTCAGAGACTCTTTTATGTTTTTTGAATAAAAGTTGTAAAATAGATCACAGTGGTTAGAGACAACTTTTACAATACATGAAAAATGTAAGCATGATGAGTTGTGAGAAAATAAAATTTGATTTGTGCTAGAGTGAGTGAATTGAGTTAAAGGTAGTAAGTTACTTCATTATTTTGAAGAGACTCAAAGCATTATTTAAAAAGTAGACTTGTTTTAGATAAAAAATGCCATGTTAAAGTTAAATTATTAAAAAAATCTTAGGGGGGTGTCTGGTGGCTCAATCGGTTAAGCCTCTGACTTCAGCCCAGGTCAGGATCTCAAGATTTGAGCCCTGCCTAGGGCTCTCTGCCCTCAGCACAGAGCCTGCTTTGGATCCATTGTTCCTCTCCGCCCCTCCCGCCCCCCTCCTCCAGCCCCTCCCCCACATGCATGTGCATGCTTTACACTCAAAAATAAATAAATATTTTAAAAGATCTTATCATTTAGACTTAGTCTTGTGAATTAATATTACATACACTTTAAAAAGCACAATAGAAAAAAAAACTTGGGAAAAGTAGGATTCTCTTCAAAATAGAGATTAAGAAAAATCAAAGTAGCTGAATATAATGATTTCCTAGCTGTGTTCCTTCTGGTTTTCTTGAAAACTGTGCCCTCTAAGTGCTGGTAAAGCTCAGAAAAAGCTTAAATCAGTGGTTGGGTAAGTGGGTTGGATATTAGAAGTGCATCTGCAAAACTTCAGAACAAATCTGTTACTTTAAGTAAAGCTCCCAGGAATTCATTCTCCTGATTCTTTCATTAAAGGATGTATAAGTGTAGGATAACCACTTAGGGGATGGAAATTTCTCAGAGTTTTTTGAGAAAAGAATTCGAGGCAAAATATCTCAATCTTTTAGGTGCAAGCAAGGCTGCCGTGGACTGTTGGACAGTTTGTGCCCTGCACTAGGGCTCCTGGCTGGGAGGAGAGTGGGGGCCATGCTCTGGGTGGCAATCTATGTACGGGGGCAAAGATCAAGAGGTTCAGTCTGGAAGAAAGGATGCCTTTCTGTAATTTGCACAGAGGGCACATAATGGCCTATGTTAAACCTGGCCACAATATTGGTGAAATTTAGAAATAATTCTCTCTCTTTCTTTTTTGAAGTAATTTTTGTTTTTTTTTTTAAAATCTTCATTTATTTTGAGAGAGAGAGAGAGAGAGAGAGAGATCAAGGGAGGGGGCGAAGAAAGAGGGAGAGAGAGAATCACAGGCAGGTGCCCTGCTGTGAGCACAGAGTTCAGTGCAGGGCTCCAGCTCAGGAGAACTGTGAGATCATGACATGAGCCAAAATCAAGAGTCAGACATTTAACTGACTGAGCAACCCAGGCACCCCTGAAATAATTCTCTTTTAAGTGCTGTTCCATATGACTGTGTCAGAAGGAGACATGGGGAGGGAGAGTGAAGGTTTAAAGGTTATACTCCTTGATTAAAATGACAGGAATTGATTATCATTTTTTATCTTTCCTGGTCTCTTCCAGAAGAGGAAAGAGAGTTTTCAAATCTCTTTATGATGAAAAGTAGTGCCTGTGTTTAAAGAAGTATTTCTGGTGTTCAAAGTGAACAACACATTATTAATGGAATCTTAGTTTGGGGTATGTCTACTTTCATTTTTAGTTCCTAAATTTTAGAATTTCAAAAGAAAACCATTTAAAAGTACTATTTGTGGTTGTTTTTAAACTACTTTCAACTTTACTATTCTTTATATTTACTCTCTGAAATCATGTTAAGGTATCTTGTAATAATAATCAGTGACTTTCAAGGGACCAAAAAAGCTTAACCACAATAGGTTAAGGGATTAATAAAAAAAAAAAAAAAAAGATCTTAAAAGAGGCATCTGGTACTATTAATTTTTCATCATCCGATAGGTCAACCTTAAAAGTAAAACAGCCAGTTATTTTACCAGCAAAATTGGTTTATTCAGGAATAGCAGAGGAATTGCAATTTGGGGCAAGCATGTGATAACCAAAGCCATAGGTAAGTCTGGAGAATAAAAGAAAGTAACACTCTTTTATAGAGGAGAGTGGGTAGTTGGGAAGGGCTGTTATAAACAAAAAGCCCAGTGGAGTAAACTGGGAGTCGAAAGTGTAGTGGTGTTTCATTGGCTGAATTTTAGAGTCTCTTCATTGGCTGGGCTGTTGTCAGACAAAGGGAAAACCTTCCCTCTTTCTGGGGTAGTAAAACAGGCTTTTTCCTGTTGGGAATGTAAGGTACATCTCTTCATTTGGGTCTGCCATTGATGACAAGTAGTGATATGTGAGAGGGCCCCCTTTTGGCTTCCTGACTCCATGTTAAATGGGTGTCTTTTCTTTAGTTTCACACATTGTTATTTATTATTAATATGGCTGATTCTCATTGTTACTTCTTGATTTTTTTTTTCTGAGAGCTTTTGAAAACTATTCCCTTCAGAAGGAAACAAGGCAAAGCAACAGTTAACTAGTCTATTTCTTTATCAGACTTTAATATTTTAACAATTAATTTAAGCAAATTTTATATAAAATTATATTGCCATTATTGTTATGCTCAGAGTGGTTACTGATGTTTAGTAATCTTTGAATTGCACTGAAGTTAGTTGTCTTTGTATCCCTTAGGGAGAAATTTACGAAATGATGGTGGATTATTGATAATAGATAGTTACTCCACTTTTTTTTTGAGACATACCTGTTGAACTTCTTTTTTATTATGTGTATGTGAGTAGCAATACTTATACATATAGGTCATTTATAGATAATCAAATTCCCTCAATCTTCTGAATTCTTTGTACTCTCCAGTAGCTATGCCTGATTCATTTCTGCCATCATCCCCACTAAATGCCTCACTACCATACCAGATGGGCCATATGGCTTGTTTCTCTGTGACTCCTAACATGCTACCCTGGAGACATGCCTAAATCCTGTCATCGTTTGTGGTTTTCAGTGGTTCATACACCTGAAGTGAGTGTTAGAGTAACTAACAGTAACCTTTTTGAAATTAGTTTTTCAGCAGGAAATTTCTTTCTAGAACTCAAGCATGGAGAGACCAGGAATATATACAGTAGGTCCTTCTCTTCTCACACTGTCCAGCTGGGGCATGTTTTTCTGGTTTCAACAAAATATTCAATACATTTCAGTCCGGGCCAATTGCCAGATTTTTCATGGCACTGCAAATCTTTACAATTGATTTTTGAAAGTAGCTATATTTTTAATTTTTCTCTTATAACATAGGAGGATAAGTTAATTCTCCAGAGTACACTATAAAATAACAAAGCAGTGATTTCACTGTTTTTTTAATGAGTCAGCAGGAGAGGCTATGACTGAGGAACTTTTACGGATCACAGGATTTATAATTTGGAGAACTAAAAGAAGAGATAAAGAAATAACTAACTGGTATTCTTGAGGTCTTGTAACTGATATTCTTGAGGTGTTGCTGACCTGGGATAATGGCTCCCATGTTAAATTCCCTTAATTATGCATTGATTTTTTTCATAGTAGTAAGTTTTATATTGTCTGGATTCCCTTCTGATACTTTTGGGAGCACAGAATAATGATATGTTTCTGATCTTTGTAATATTTAGGATTAACAGGAAGCCCAAAGTGAGGGTGGCTTAAAGAAGGCAGAGGTTTATTTCTCCTTCTCATAAACAGGAAGCAGAAGTAGGCAATCTACAACTAATAAGGAAACTCCACAAACATGGAGGACTCAGGTTCCTTCCATCAGGTCTCTCTGTCATCTTAACATACAGCTTCTAACTCAGGATCCACGATGACTGCCCCAGATACAAATGTCACATCTGCTTTGAGCCAGAGTGAGGGAGGAAGGATACACCCTTCCCTATAAGGAAGAACACATGCTAGAGTTGTCATAGACCATTTCTGCTTATATCCTGTTGGCCAGAATCTAGTTACATCGCTTTGTCTGGCTATAAGGAATACTGTGAAACGTAAATCTCATTCTGGGCAGCCCTGTCGCCAGTTAAGTATTGGTGGTTCTATTATCAAAGAAATAGAGGAAGATGAAGATTGAGGCACAATTAGCAATCCCTGCCATAACTTTTCATAGTTTGCTTGAGAGGCTTTATTTATTCATACTTTCCAGGGGCAGTTGTCAACTTGTACACTATTTTCACAGTTGGCAAATTTTCCTTAAGACCTTGATCTGTTTTCTGCGATAGTTCAATGCATTTTGTTAATGACAGTTTTAAAGGGAGATTCTGGTCTTTCTTAAATGGTACAAGAAGAATGGGGCACAGATTACACACTCTTTCTCATCCATCTGCTCTAGCACAAGATGTACCCAAACCTCCACAGGTGTGTGGCCAAATTTTGATCAGTGAGAAAAGCTTACTAATTTTGGTAGCTGATTATGTATACAGTTATGCAGTGTTGTCATTTAGAACATTGACTCACTCAGTAGATGCCCAGAGGTCGTATACAGCAGGTACAGACATCAAGAGCAGTATGGGGAGAGCTCAGTGTCGGAGATGCTCGCTCTACCTTGTGGATTTGCTGTCATTGACATGGGCTTCCATTTTCTACCATCCTTCCCACATTCCAGACAATAGGAAGGAAATTAGAGAGAGGAGTGCACGCCTTCCCTTTAGTGGCAGAATCTGGAATTTGCACACATTACACAGGTAGATCTTCCTCCCTCCCTTCCTCCCTTCCTTCCTTCCTTCCTTCCTTCCTTCCTTGGTTCCTTCCTCTCTCTCTCTCTTTCTCTTCCTTTCTTTCTACCATCTTCTACACTGGGCACCCGGGTGGCTCAATCAGTTAAGCATCCGACTTCAGCTCAGGGCACTCTCTCATGGTTCATGAGTTCGAGCCCCACATCAGGCTCTGTGCTGACAGCTCAGAGCCTGGAGCCTTCTTCAGATTCTGTGTCTCCCTCTCGCTCTGCTCCTTCCCTGCTCTTTCTCTCTGTCTCAAAAATAAATAAATAATAAAAAAGAAATTAAAAAAAATATAACCATCTCCTACACTCAGACTGTTATATTGCTTAAATCTAAGATGATTACATCTAAGGCTCTTCAACTTTTACATTGTTTGCTATTATTCATGATTACAAACAGTAGCATATATACTTTGAAATATATAAATCTAAATGTATTTAAAGATAAGTATTTATGTGTTTCACAGTATAAATTTATTGTCTGCATTTCGAATGGTTTCTTTAGATTGTGTTAGTAGAATTGGGCAAACATAGATTTGATAAATATTTCCAGTTTACTTTTTTAAAACGTTAAACATTTACACTCTTATCAACTATATTTGAGAGTGTTTATTGCAAATTTACTAGCATCAAGTTTTCTCATACAGTTATAAGAAATATGTAAAATGTCTTCATTTTAAGTGAAGATAAATATTTATTGTCTATCCCTAGCTTGTTCCATTTTGTTTTTTTCTTCAGCAATCATATTAGATGTTTATTTTTAAATAATGCTAATTTTTATTCTGTCATATTTATCACTTAAAATCTCAATATATTCTAAGTCTTTTGAATTCTTATTGAAGAATTTAATGACAGCTTAATTATTATTCTTATTGAAAGAGACATAAAATGCTTACATAGGTCAACTTATTAATCATAAACATTGTAATTTTCGTTCTACTGTTTGAAAGTATACAAGATAATTACCATCCTGGGATTCAGAATTGCATAAATATTCGCCTTAATTATGTTCTATTTTATTTTTTCTTTAATTTAATTTGGTAGATGTTATGAGGTAAGGCTCTAAATCTATGTTGTTCCCAAATAGCAAACTGTGAATCCCCGCTGTTCATTGAATAGTCTTTTTCATTCCCATCAATTTGTAGTGTTTTATATATTATTTAAATGCCCAAAGTATAATATGTATTTTCAACCTATCTATTCTGTCTTGGTGCCAGAAATGTTTTTGTGGCAGAATATTTGCATGTATTAAAAAATGTTGTTGTAGAGAGTGTTTTGATGTCCTTAGAGCACAGTTATTACCATTTTGAGCCAAAAAGCAAAAACAAGCATTTTTTTTAATGCCAATTTAGAAAGTGCTTTTCCATATGAATGTCCTGCAGGCACTTCAAACTCAATGCATCCAGAAGAAACCCATCATTGGCGGCCCCATTACAAGTCTCCTCTTCTAATGGTTCCTAGTGCAGTTAATGGCATAGCTTTCATCCAGTTCCCTCGCTACAAACCTCAGTGCCATTTCTGACTTTTCCCTCTGCTTTTCACCCTCCATACAATTATTTCCTAGTGTTTTCTAACTCTGTCCTGAAATATTACTAGAATCCACTTTTTCCCTTTGCTTGCCACTGCCTCTCCTTTCAGGGCTGTGCTCTCTCTCCCTTGGACCTTGACAATGGCTTCGGGGTCTTGTCTCCAGCCTCCCATCTGTCTGCCTTCTGCATAGGTACCAGTTGTCTCTCTAGATTACAGACACAAACACATTACTCCTTCTGCTCCTAATTCTTGGGTGGCTTCCCGGTGGCTTCAGAATAGAGTTCAAACTCATTACCATGCTACTCAAAGCTGAACAGAAGATGAGTCTCCTTCTAACTTTACTTTATCAGCTCCCTTCATTCCTGGCCACCCACACACCCTGTGTTTCTGTCACCCTGGTAAATGGTTCACCTTTACTTTGAAATATTTAGACATCCTTTTCCCTTGGGCTGTTTTGTCCATAGCACCTCACTCTGTTTTCATAATCCACACTTTAACTCCTAGATCAAATATCATTGGCTTTGGGAAGCTCTCCTTATTTATGCAGTCAAACTTAATTGCCCTGTATTCTGTGCTCCTACTGAATTTGTGTACACATTTATCACAGCCCAGATTACTTTCTAAATTATTTAAGATGCAGTATATCTGGTGAGACTGTACATTTTAAGTGGGCCAACGTAGCCCATCTGTCTTTGTAGACACAGAATATGACCTCACAGCAGATTTTCTGTTCTGGGAGAATAACTTAAGCATTCCCTCTTAACTGAAATGTGAGTTCGCAGCTACAGCATGGACAGTATCTAAGCCTCCAGCCCTCTGGGATTCCTTAACATGCATTCTTCATTCCTGGGGAAGATTTAGGTATGTTTACAGACATCCAAAGACTATCCTAGGAGACTTGCTGAGGTACCATCCTCTTTCCTTCCAAGGTTTAATGGGGTAACTTTTCTGATGGATTGAAAAGTTCCTGATGGATTTACTGGCCCTCTGTCACTAAAGCTTATGAAAGACCTGAAAGGGAGCAGCATACCGTGAAGGAAGATGGTCCTGATTAGTGACCCAGATTCATTGCCACTGTCCCTATATGTGGGATTTGATTGGTGCTGACAGAGCTTGAGTTTGGACTGGAAACTTTTATGACCTGGCATCCTGGCTTGGATCCTGACCCCCATTCATGATGGGCTTCTGAGTACAAAGGAAAGGAGGTAAAACCTTGGGAGCCTAAGCATAAGGCATCACTGCAGCCTTTGGCAAGGATCTGGCCCAGCAAGGATGACTTAGCAGCCAGAGACCAGGACCCATTTTCAATTTCACTAGCAAAAGAAATACAGAAACTTATAAATTGAGGCTCATAGCGTCCTGATCAAACTCACCAGTTTTGTCTTATGAACTTAATGTGGTCTTCCTTAAACTGAGTAAGCACCTCGCCCGCACGCCTAGATTTCTGCTGGAGAAAGAGCTGAGATAATTCAGGTGGGGGGTAATTGGATTATTAAAGGAGCACTCCATGTTTGTATCTCAAGCTGGCTACGCAGGTTATCCAGGTGACACTTACGAGTGTAAGGTAAATATCTGCAAAGTGGATCTCCCTGGTGATGAGAACAGTGATTTGAACATGGCAAGTATGTGAGTTTAATTGCTTCTCCCCCATGTTTATTTTAATGTTTAGAACTATAGCCATAACAGGTAACATTTTAAAGTTCTGTATAAAAAAGGTATTTTTTATTTGCAAGTATTCTTATAGAAGACACAGGCTGCCTGGAATACTGCATGAAGCAGGGCTGCCTCTGTTCCTTGGGGTCTCAAGCTACAGTCTCTGCTGTATGTTGTCATTAAAACCCAGAAATATGCGGTGCCATTACAGTCTTCAAAAACAATTTGGTCTACTGAGGTTGGCACTGGAGAGGATTGCCCCACAAAATCAGCCCCCAGTGTTCTAGTTGACAACTTTTGCGAATTTGCTTGGTCTTGCTGTCTTATGTAGAAACTGGTTACCCTTTGTTGCAATTTAAAATATCATTTTTTCTTATTTAGAGAGGAGGTTTCTAAGTGTACCCTACTATTGGAGAATGTTTATGCTGACCACCTATGATTTAGCATATATAAATGTGCTCCCTGGGGCTTGTGCTGGCTCAGCATTTCCCCCCAAACTCTTCAAAGAGACTTGTGCCAAGTCTATGTGGTTTGTAAAGTTAGTTGCCCTCCCTATTCTTGTCTGTTTCTGTGAAACGGGTGTTGCTTGAGTGTTGCTTTTGTGCCCTGTATGAAACCATGTGTGCTACATTCCAATAATATGCAGTAGTTCAGCTGAAATTTAGAAGAATTTTTGTTAAAGAAAATATAGAGGTGTTTTGCAAGGCAAATAGTGTTGATCTATTTATATATGTATGCATCTATATATCTACCTATCAACCAACTGCCTAGCGGTAGGCTAAATGTTTAGCAGTAGACTCCCCAGGAAAGAATAATGACTAATTTTAAACTTTTGCCAATTTCTCAAGCATCAGTACTCTACCATAGCTCATTTCAAGCTACCCATATGATGTCATTGAACACAGAGTTGGGAAGTGATGCATGGTAGAACACTTTTATATGATATTTTCACCTTAAAGATACAATACATGCAAATAATCTCAAGATCACACATAATTGTAAAATATAGTAAAATAACAAGGAAGTGATCAGTTTTGATTATTATCTTTGTTTTAATGCAATTTATTTCATTGTAAATTTATGTAATTTGTTTTTTAATAACAGTTGTGTTTAAGAACTCTTGCAAAGTTCCTGAAAATTTAGCAACTGGTCTTGCAAACCAGTATAAACTGGCTCCAATACAACACTGAATTAATCTATTTACTTCTATTCACTCCTTTCCTTTTTCTAAGTAGAGTGGGCCCTGTGGCTGGGGAGATCTCTGTTTGTTGAACTTTTTGGTGGGAGTTTAGGTAAGCAAGTCTGGAGGCAGAAGCAGGAGTAAATTGCAGATGTTTAGTAAAGGATGCAAGGTTTTGTGTGTGGAGTAGGTGGATGCTAAGATTACAGGGGACTGGAGGCAAGAGTTAGCTTGCTCTGTGGTGGGATGGAGAAGGAAACTCTATTATTGAGAAAGCCTCAACATATACATATTATTTATTTTGTGCAATTCTAAACTACTTGAATTTGAAAGTGTTGCCTAAAATATTAATAAGCTTTCCTGTCAAAATGTTTTTAAATAGTATAATCTGATCTTGCACTTAAATCTGTGGAATAACTATCTTCCAAGTTGCCAGAGTAAAATGATCAGAGTATTTAGGAATGCAGCCGTTGCGTAAAACACTGCAGTCTGCCACGAGGTATTTGGTGCAAATCCCTTCTTCTGTTTCTTATGAAATCTTTGGTAAAATCTACACTGCTTCATAATGCCCTTTAAGGAAATGGATTCTTTTTGGAGAGGGAAATAATATAGAGTTTTATGTCAAAGTTGCGGCAAGGCAAAAATGGAGACTATGTTCTGGTTTACACGAGGTATTTGAAAATAATATATCTGGGACTGAAAATGAAATCACATTAGGTGAAGTACAGAATCATTTGTTAAAACGTGAATGTGGGCAGCATAGGATGGGACTTCAGGGTAGAGATTCTACCGCCCAACTTTTGGAGTTTGATTACAGATTCTATCACTCATTATCTGTGTGACCTTGGACAGGTTATATAACATCTCTGAGTTTCAGTTTTCCTGGCTGTAAACTTGGAATCTTCACAATACATATTGCATTGACTTGAGGATTAATGAGCTATATGGAAAACACTTAGAATAATTCCTGGCACAATGCAAGCAACAGGGTCAGCTATTATTTTTAATTGATTTAGTGACTTAGGGATACAATTAATCAGAATATAACATGTATATAAATATTATGTATGCTGTTTTGCTGAGGAGTCCAGATAAGGATCCTTTTCCCTGTGTGAGTTTTGAACCAACTGAGATAAAAGAAGTGACAGTAATAGAGATGAGAGAATCAAAACATTACCTTTAATACTGGTAATGCTGATAATAGCACAATGTAGTTGCATCTGTAGGCAGGTGGGCTTCCTAATTCAGAAATTTAAAATTAGGCAGATTTCTGCAGCCCCAGTCAGCTCTGGAAACCTACGAGAATCCTCTTTAGGGGCAGACCCTCTCACCATGTGGCTGAGAGCAGAACAGAACACACACTCATTGAGGGCGGGCTGACTTGAAGAGGAAAGGGGAAGGAGAGAGGCTGGGATCTGTGTGCCCGGTTTCTCCTTGCACACTCTTCGTTAAATTCATTACCTCCTCTGTCAGTGGGTAAGTCGGTACAGGACAGAGAGAAGTCAGGATTATTTCATAACTGGAGCTCCTTCCATATGGTAGGGAATTATAGGAAAAAGGAACGCCTTCCCTTCCATATCACTGTTCAGTAACACAGAACTACTGATGTTTTTAACAGAGGACAGTGTAATTTACTCAGGCCAGGAAGGAGTTGAGAGGCCCAACCAGAGACGGTGAGAGAAGTCAGAGATTAGTAGCCGCAGGAAGACATTACCCTCCTTGAACAAAGGGAGTTTATGCTGTTACCAGAGACCAGAGTCTGAAATCACCCAGCAGAATCCTGAACCGTAGTGGGTCTGTGGAGCAGGAGCTGGAGCCATGAAGATACTGACTAAGGAAAGAAATACCCTGACTTCTCCCTCCTCCAGGTCTCCCGTCTCTCTCCTGTGCCTCTCATTGGTTGCCCTCAGCGGGCAGCCATTTAACAGGGGACCCTGGGAAATACAGCCTCACAGGGCAGCCCCATTGCTGTACAAAGCAGAGAGGGGAAGGACAAGGAACTGATCTGTGGGCAAAGGGGGCCAGGACCTGCATGCCCCCGCAGGCACATACACACACGCACACATTCGTACACACACATTTAAACACCTTCTGTTTTGTAGGACTCTGCTTTTGAACTCTCTGGACTAAGTAGATCAAAATGCTCTTTCAGATGGTACAATTTTAACATTGCTTAGAGACACTGTCTATGGAAGTAAATTGAAGAAAGTTGAAAATCAATATACAATTTGGCCCATCTTTAAAGTTCTGGCAAACATCCTCTGCAATAGTTCTAGATAATAAATCTCCAGACCGCTGCCTGACAGTGTCAGATTATTGCCTAAATTCTTTATTTTTTGTTGTTCTTTTAAAGAAAGACACAGATATAGAATTCTGCTCTCAGAGTGCAACTTGATACAAGTCAGACAACATTGACTCTCTGCCTATTCAATTTCTTGTACCAGTTAAAAACTTATAGCAGTTATCGGGCAACTTCGGCCTTGGTTCCTCCATGAGGCGTTCATGCGTGCGGTCCTCAGGGAGGTCTCCAACACTGAGTCTACTGCACTTACTTTCTGTTTTGGCCACGTGCAGTTGTTTTATGTGTCTAGTCTCGTGTGCCAGTCACCTTAAGAATAGGCGCTGTGTTGAGGCACCTGACTGGCTCGATACAGTGTGTGACTCTTGATCGTGTGGTTTTGAGTCTGAGCCCCATACTGGGTATAGCGACTACAAAAAGAATTGGCACTCTGTCATTAAAGTCTGTCATAAATTTCCCAAGAAGTTAGCTGGTTCAAAGCCAAATTATGTGGTTCTAATTAAAAGTCCACTCTTATACTGTTGCTGAACAAAGTTTTCTTGAAAGCATTTCATTTTCAGACTTATTTAGTACTCACAGACAATTCCGGAAAGTGTTGAACCCAAACAGTTACAGAAATGGAAGCCTTGAATTGCATTTGCTTTCCAGAGAATTGTGAGGACACCAGGTCAGAATTACTCACTGTCAAGGTCTGGTGTGAGAACCGTCTACAGTAGTAGAAAGATTAAAAGCCAGATGGCTTGTATTAGGTCTTGAGGTAAAGGAAAATCGGCAGATCAAATAACTTCTGTATGCGTCAGTTTCCTTACACGAAAAGTAACGACAGAGACGGTATCTTTCTCATGGTTGTATTATATGAGATAGCCTGTGCCTATTGCTGCATCCATGCCTAGCACTCGGTGTTATTATAATCCAGTGTGTTGTCTGTAGAAGGTCATTTTTAGATAAAATCCTCAGAAATATAAAAAGTTGATTTTCTACTTTGTGCGGAACAGTTTATCTCATATGCCTGTCTGTAGGAGTGCATCAGGGGAGCAGAGACGCTGAGTAGCTGCCTGGGGCACCAAACTCTCAGGGATGGTGAAACATCACTGGAATTGAAGCAAGAGGGAGAAAATTGTCATTATTGGAATTGCTGTTGCAGGCCTATTGTGCTTTGATGGAGGGGGCTTTAAAAAGGTCCTTGGGTTGGGGGCACCTGGGTGACTTAGTTGCAGCTCAGGTCATGGTCTCACAGTTTATGAGTTTGAGCCCTGCATCGGGCTCTCTGCTGTCAGCATGGAGCCCGCTTTGGATCCTCTGTCCCCCTCTCTGCACCTACTCATTCATTTGCGCTCTCTCTGTCAAAAATAAATACACGTTAAAAAAAAAAAAGAAGGCCTTAGGTTGGGGGAGTGAGAGACCCGAAGAGGCATGTTTATGTAAGGATAGATGATTGCTAAATCGCCTTTTCGGGAAAGGGCCCAGATGACTGTAGGGATTTTGCTTTGCTGATGCAAATGTGGGCTAGTTGAGAGTAATAGTGCAAAGGCTGAGAGCCCCCCAGGGATGGTCCTTTGCTACCCCACCTCCCAAGTGCCACTAAGCTCCAGAGTTCCTCAAAAAATAATATATAAAACAATATTTTCCCAGAATGGAGCACCAATATATTAGCTCCGTGGTATATATGTTTAATGCCATGAATTAGTAAAATGGGGGAATTTTAAATCCCATCAGTCAGGGACCAAGGAATTGGAACACAGAAATTCAACATAAAAAATTGTTAACTAGGCATAAGTTTGTTAACTAGGTAAGTGAAAGGGCCAGACGAAGCTTTAATGTGTTCTGGAGGAAGCAATTGCCAAAGATCAGCTAGGGTTGAGGGACCAAGGGAGTGAGGCTGGAATTCTAAAATGTAGAGTTCTAGAAGGCACCTGTAGGGCTGGAACACACCTGTAGGGAGGAGGTGTGCTGCTCAGGGGGCGCTGGTGTCTCCAAGCTCCAGGGAGAGGCCTGAGCAGGAGGTGTCCCTGGAGTCCCTGGAGAGGGTGGGACTTGAAGCTGGTTCTGTAAGCGCTGGAAAAACTACCAGCTGGGTTCAGCAGCTGCTACAAGAAAGAACTGCTCACTGGAGAAGCAGATAGGAAAGAGCAAGTCTGTTCTTCCTCCCCCCGCACCTTGAGGCCTCCCCCCACTGTCCCTCTTGGCAGAGCTAAGTCCAGGTGGCAAAACATGTTGCATCCACACGACTCCTGAAACAGAATGCTACAGGCACCAGTGACAGTCACAACAAAGTTTATTGCAATGAGAGGCAAGGCCGACCGATCGGGACCAACACTCTTGATAAGAGTGCGGCCCCGAACAGCCGGGGTACAGAGTTTTTATAACCGATCACATCATTTTATCATCACCTGGGAACAGAACAAAGAAACAGGTTCCAGATGAGTTAGAAACAGTTGCCTAATGAGGTGTTTACTTTAGACTTTCTGCCTCTAAGTTGCAACCAGTGGATCTCCTTGACCCTGCCTCTGATGCTCTTTTCTTTGAACTTTTGTTTCCTTAATTGGTGAAGCCTAATTTACAAGGGTATGAGGCGTAGTTTACCAGAGCAAAGCAAGGCTGTTATCTCTTAACCTTCAGTGTCAACACAAAGCTGTTATTTTTCAATCTAAGCATTAGCCCTACACTACAATTTAACCCTTGCAAACAGGATACATAGAAGGGTGGCTTCGGAGCTGAGACATAGTCACTTAATAAATGGGACGTAAATATCCTGCAAAATGGAACAAGCTACTCAGTAGACATTGGTTACTCGGTCTTGGGCAAATAAATCCTTTCTGGAGTATTTGCTACATGCTTCTGGGAGTACAGAGCTGAATGTGACCTGTCTCTGCCCTCAAGGAAGAGGGAAGGAGGCCAATTTATAGTATCAGTTATAGTATACCATGATAAATGGTCCAACACAATTATGATGGGAGCATAGAGAGGGGAATCAACTGAATAGGTAGTGAACCTAATAATCTTTTTTTTTTTTTCACTAGTTAGGTGCTATTTAGGTAGTTTAATTATATGAAAATAGAAAAGCGGCATCAATGTTCATGCCAGTTTAAAGGTAATTGGTAAAGGTTGTGCAGCACAATTTTGAATGTTTTCCTTATGTTTCCTCCAACTTAGTCTCCCCAAACCGGTACAATCTACTTTGTGTTTGTGTGTGTGTGTTTAAATTTCAAAGAGTTCTAATCCTGCCCATAGGAGTGTGGACAATACTGACTCCATCTTTGGCCCTCTACCTTGCTCATGTCCTTGCAAAGACCTCCCTCAGGGTTCTATGTTCTAGGCCCCATGGAAGTTAATGTGTGCCCTGACCAGAATTCAAGTTGCACCGAGAAGGCTCTACTTTAGACAACTAGTAGAGATGACTGGCACAAAGATCCACTTTAGATAACTACCCCCGTGACCTCACCACCATGCCCCTTGCTCCATAAAAGCTCAAGATTAAGGTCTGGAATGGGCAGAGAATAGCTGTGAAGATTGGGGGTGAAGAATGAGTTTAGCGCCTGCATCCTACATTTGTGCAATCCCCCGTGTCAGTAAGTTACTCAAAACATACACACACACACACACACACACACACACACACACACACCAGTGTAAATGGTATGGAGTGGCTTGCTTCATTTGTTGGTCTTAAAGTGCCTTCTCCATCTGGAAGATATTTTACTGACCCTCTTCCACCTTCTAACACTAATTCAAGACATTTCTTCATTCAGAGAAATAATTATAAATTTATTTTGTTGAGTGTTACCTTTTAGTATGCTGTAAAATAGGATAATATTTCATAGGCCTTGAGTCATCTTAGTACATGTAATGTGCCGGTGATATTTTACAAAGGTATTCCAATATTTGCTCTAATTTATTAACTTAGTCCGCAAATATTTGCTTTGTACTTCACTAGATTCTGGGGAAATATACATTGAATAAGACGTGATGTGGTAGACACCTGGCTAACACATCAGCCATTGCAGTGTGCTTCCCTTGCCGACAGAACCTGGATTTTGTTCGGGTGTTGGGAAGCAATAAGACCAACCCAGGGGCAAATCATGGTTTAAGACAATTATAGTAATCCTGTTCCCCTTTACTAATGGTTTAGGGTGGGGTTTGTGACCAGTTCTGACAAATCCATTATAGGTGATTTCTGCTGTGGGCTTCTGGGAAATATTTTCTTCCCTGATAAAATGTCCTATTGGACATTGTTGTTGGAGGACATGATATTTGGAGTTATGACAGCTATGTGAAAACTTTTAAGAGGACAGCTCTGAAAGTCAGAAATGCCACCTGGAGTCCTGTCATTGTTGACTCACTAAATTAATCACCCTGGACTGGCCTAATTTGCTACTTATTTTGTGAATAATACCCTATTGTTGAAGCATTTTTAGTGGGGTTTGGTTTTAGATAAAACAAAAGTAATCCTAAACAATGAACATGGTTTTTGCCTTACACAAATCTTCAATTTTTTAAAAGAATTCTAAAAGTGAAGTAGTATTTTGTTGCATATATGTTATTCTAAACAAGCAAGTGAAAGTCTCAGGGAGTAGATATCATATAAAACTATTAATAGGGTATCTTGCTCAATAAGGGACCTTCTCTCTTTTTTTGTGATATACTAATTTTTTTCTTTTAATTCTGAAGTGGATGAGATTTAGACTTGGAAAACCCACCTGGAACTCTTCATCCCCCTCTTCTCACCCAAGCTATAATTCTATGTTGAGTTTTATTTTTATGACATCATCCATTTGCCTTTATTTAACTACTCCCAAGCAAAACCAAACAAAATAAACAAATAAAAAAACACGGTATGCTTGTTATTTTGTTCTTGAGTCAAACAAAGCTGTTAACAGGGTGAAGAGTCAGTATACAAAGTATTCAATGAAAATTGTATGAAGCCACTCTAAAAATGTCATTAGTACAAATCCATTTGTGATGCATATTCTTGAGAACAAATAACTGGTGAAAATCAGTTCTTCATCTCACAGTGGTAGCTCTTAGGGAACCTGTCTCTTTCAAAGAGAATTGTCTCCATGGACATCCAATAGACTAGGAACATTGGTATTACTGGAGCATGTTCTTGGTTCTGCTCTGCTGACCTCCCTTTCCTTCTGTTAGAGACTGCCTAGATAAGGTATAGCTAGACTTCTTCAGAACCACCAACTTGCTCTTGAACGTAAGAATTTCTAAGAAGTGTTGATGGGAGACCTACTTCATTCCCTAGGCAACTTTGTCAGTACAAACACTAAATTTTGGGGGATATTTGGAAGGGCTTCTCTGGAGGCAGAGAGCAGGGTCTTTACAGTATTTATGTGGTTGCTATTACTTGCTTGTCAGAGAAGATGCTCCCTGGGTTATCTGTTCTGAAACTGACCCCATAATAAACTATTTGCTTTTGTCATTCACTCAGTATCTCTCCTGCCTCTGCTGTAAACTCTAATAGAAATTAACCCTAAAGAACAAATTAACAAATCTTGCGACTAGAAAATCTACAAAACAGGACATATACAGTGAACCAAGTGTTTAACCTAACCAAAAAGTACATGTAAATAAATATAAAGTATTATTTTCCTGTTCATCAGATTCACAAAGATTTGAAATAATAAAACACTCAATAAAACACAAAGGCAACTTATTGAATGGCAGAAGATAGTTGCAAATAATATATCTGATAGGGGTTACTATCCAAAATACATAAAGAACATATACAACTCAATATAAAAAAACAAACAAACAATTTGATTAAGAAATGAGCAGAGGACCTGAGTAGACATTTTTCCAAAGAAGACCTACAAATGGCCAGCAGACACATGAAAAGATGCCCAACATCACTCATCATCAGCAAAATGCAAACCAAAATGACAATGAGACAATCACCTCCCACCCACCTGTCCTAGTGGCTATAATAAAAAAGGCAAGAAAAAAACCAGTGCTGGTGATCATGTGGAGAAAAATGAATTGTGCACTATTGGTGGAAATGCAAATTGGTACAGCCACTGTAAAAAAAAAACCAACAACAGTATGGAAATTCCTCAAAAGAATTAAAAATAGCATCACCATACAACCCAGTAATTCCAGTACAAGGTGTTTACTCAAAGAAAACAAAGACACTCATTCAAAAAGATATACATACCCCTATGTTTATTGAAGCATTATTTATAATAGCCAAGATATAGAAGAAACCTAAGTGTCCATCAATAGATAAATGGATAAAGAAGGGGTGGTGTGTACATATGTATGTGTGTGTGTGTGTGTGTATACACATATATACACATATATACACACACGCACACATATACATGTATATATACATACATACACACACAATACATACATACACACACACACAATGGAATAGTACTTAGCCATGAAAAAAATGAGATCTTGCCATTTGCCACAACATGCGTGGATTTAGAAGGTATAAAGTTAAGTGGAGTAAGTCAAAGAGAAATACCATATGATTTCACTAATCTATGGAAATTAAGAAGTAAAACAAATGAACAAAGAAAAAAAGAGACAAAGAACAAAAAAACAAAAAAAAAAACAGACTCAAATATAGAGAACAAACTGGCAGTTGCCACAGGGGAGGTGGAGGGGGGTGGTGGGCGAAATGGGTGAAATAGACAAGGTGATTAAGAGTACACTTACTGTGATGAGCACTGAGTAGTGTGTAGAATTGTTGGGAAGATAAAAGGAAGGGATGATCACAGTGATGGTATAGAACACATGACAAATAAGTTGTAGAAAGCCTGTCTCCCAAGATGACATTCTCCATGTGGGGTCTGAGGTTTTGGATAAAGAGAGATTACATGTACTTTGCAGGAAGGATATAAATACACACTAATAGGTGCAATAGTACTTTAATGGTAATGATGATAATGTTAGCTACCACTGATTATTTACCATGTGGCAGATATTAAGCATTCTACAAGGATTGTCCCGTTAAGTCCTCATCACAACACTATATTTTGGAGTAAATTATTATTTTCTCTCCCATTTTAGAAAAGAGAATATTGAGGGTTAGAGAGGTATCTGCCCAAGATTACATAGCTAAGAAATGGTGAAGATAGCATACAAATCCAAGGTGGTATAATTCTAGGTCTGTTTCAGCTCTAGGAAGGGGGTCAGAAAAGACAAATTGTATCTACTTTTGATCCTTTTGCCTTAATTTAAAATTGTTATGTCTTAAATTATGCTCAAGTTAGTGAACCAATATCCCTGGATTTGGTTGCGTGAGGATAAAAATGTATATCTTTAGGAAGAATTATAGCCATATATATTAAATTCTCAAAAATATTCTTACATTTTCAGTCAACTATTACACTTCTAAATTATTTTATTCCACTTCCACTGATCCTAAAGAAATAATCTTTAATGTAGAAAAAATTTTGTGTGAAGTTATTTGTTGCAGCATTATTTATAAATAGTGAATGGTTAGAAACAACCTAATTATTCAACACTAGAGAAAGTAAATATATTTTGGTACATCCACATAATGGATGCAAATATAAAATTTATGCAATATAAAAATTATGGCTATATAGGGATGCTTGTGTGGCTCAGTTGGTTAAGCATCTTTTTTCTTTTTTACTTTTTTAATGTTTATTTTGAGAGAGAGAGAGACAGACAGACAAATGGGCAGAGAGAGAGAGGGAGAGAGAGAGAATTCCAAGAGAGAAAATCTGTGCTGATAGCACAGAGCCCAACACGGGACTCAAACCCACCGAACTGTGAGATCCTGACCTGAGCCAAAATCAAGAATTGGATATTTAACTGATGCCCCAGGCATCCAACTCTTGAGCTTGGCTTAGGTCGTGATCTCACGGTCCATGGGATCAAGCCTTGCATTGAGCTCTGTGCTGACAATGCAGAGCCTGCTTGGGATTCTCTGTCTCTGTCTCTCTCAAAATAAATAAACAAACTTAAAAAAATTATGGGTATACAATTTTACATTCTGAGTTAAAGGCTGTTGTTTTAATGTTAACCAAAGGAAGCTAAAAATTGTATGTACTATATATAATATCTTTACTATGAAAAAAGCCTATGGGAGAAAATACAGCAAAAGTTTTAGCAGTGGTTTCCTCTGAATATGAATGATTAATATTTTTTCCTATGTACTTTTCTATATTCTCTGAATTTTCTCCAGTGAGCATGTATTACTTTCCTAATCAGGAAGGAAATACACGATTTAAGAAAATGCTCATAAGCGTTTTCTTATAAGAATGACTTAGCTTCTGTTGTTTAAAGAAGGTTTTCCAACTGCTTTTTTTCTCATCTTTAGAAAATATCAAACCACTACAACGTACAGCTTTTTTAGCACTTGAGGTTTCAAAAGTACAATGAAATACAAAGGAATTTGGTTCAATTTCATTCTTTTTCCAATCGTCATCATGACAGTGCATTTATAACAGGCAATTTTCTGTTCTCTGGAAAACTAGGTGCATCACATTAGAAACAGATTTTTATCTGGTGTCTCAGAACATTTCCTGCTGTTCAAACATTGATGTTGTATTGGCACATATCTTTTTGATATGTCTTTCCCTTTTACGGTTTGATTTTATTGTTTCTTGTAAAATTTGCACTTCTGCTGAAGGCTAGGTATATATGGGATGCTTGATGTCTGTGGAGCTGTGAGTGAATAGCTAGGGAGTGAGAAGAATGAAAAATAACAATACAGGAGTGTGGGAGCACATACTTCTCTTCTTTGTGCCTTTTGAAGATTGCCTTTGTGCCCTGGGGCCAAGTCTCTGACTAATCACAAGTTAATGGTGTCTATCATCTCATATATACAAGCACATGTAATTTAGTACTCTGGTCACATTTCAAGTTTGTATGTAATTATACATTTTTTAATCTTATTTTTTTTCCTGATTATTAAAGTAATATGTACATTCTCATTATTTAAAACATGAGGAACATATTAGTAACCTATTGCTACAAATTATCACAAATGTAGTGGCTTAAAACAACACAAACTTATTATATTAAATACTGGAGGTCAGAGCTCCAAAATGGGGCTCACTGGGTTAAAATCAAAGAGCTGGCAGGGCTATGTTCCTTTCTGGAGGTTCTTGCCTTTTATAGCTTCTGTAAGCTGCATGCAACCTTGGTACATTGTCCCTTTCCACCTTGCTCAACCAGCAGTGGCCGCTTGAGTCTTTCTCACGTGGCATCACCCTGACTCTTCTGCTTCTCTCTTCCACATTTAAGGACTCATAACTCTATTGGGCCCACCCAGATAATCCAGGAGAATCTCTCTATTTAAGGGTCAACTATTAGTCACCTTAATTCCATGTGCAACCTCAATTCTTCTTTGCTCTGTAACCTAACATATTTATGGTTCTTTAAGTGTTCTTCCAGGTTTTTTATGAAAACACATGTGCCATAGCATTGTTGTTCCTCGTCCCATGTTTAGCCCTTACCTTATTCCATAGTGGGAGTGGACGTAGGGAATTCTCCATGCACCAGACATTGCAATAAGTGCAATCTTAACAACCCTATGAGTGGGTACAGTTACTATCTTTATTGTTAAGATGGAGAACCCGAGACGAGAAGTTAAGTAATTTACCCATGGTCATATACGTGATAAATTATAAGGTGGGATTTGAACCCAGACAGTTTGCTTTCATAGCCCTCATGCTTAATTACTGTTCTCTATTCCCTATCCTATATGATGAGCATATTACTTGCTAATTTAAAGAATTGGTTACAATTTCTTTGTCATCTCTAGAAATCCTGTGTATAGTAGTGACCACATCAGTATGTTTACCTCACAAAGTCATGTGTTTCTGGGGAGGTATGCCAGACACTCTTGATTGGCTACTCAAGACCTATACCCAACAGCCATTCCCAACCCTTTTCTCTGTTGCAGGTACCCAAAAAAGAACTCACAAAGCAGGACATGCTTTCAAAGCCTCCATGGAACTAGGAGTAGCTATATGGCTCAATTCTGGCCAAAGGGACTGGAACATTTCAGAGAGACTTCTGGGAAATGGTTCCCTCCTAATGACATGATATGGGTCAGTCAGGAATCCTCTCTCACTCCTCTTTCTACACCTTTGCCTCCCTATGGACATAACCACAAGAAACTATATTCAGAGCTCAGGCAGATCTTTTGCAACCATGCAGAGGAAGGTAAGAGAATTTCAGATATTTTGAAACAGTGCCTGACACTGTGGAGTTGCCAAACTTGGGACCAGCTGTCAGCTATTTCCAGGGCTTCTTGTTAAGCAAAATGATAAATAGTCTTTTTTAAAAGATTTTTTTAGAGTTTGTTTATTTTGAGCAAGAGAGAGTGGGGGAAGGGCAGAGAGAGGGGGAAAGAGAGAATCCCAAACAGGCTCCACACCAGCCGCACAAGCCTGATGTGGGGCTCAAACTCATGAACCGTGAGATTATGACCTGGGCTGAAGCCACGAGTCAGATGCTTAACTGACTGAGCCACCCAGGCACCCCAAATAATAAATAGTCTTATTTTAAAGCCCCTGTTAGTCATGTTTTCTATTACTTGCAGTGAGACACAGCTTCATGGATACAGAACCCAATAGCACTACTGAAGAGAAAGCATTTGGAGGGTGTACCTTTTAAGAGGGATGTGGACAAATTGTAATATAATGAGAGAGCAGCCTATATGCAAGGGGTTTTGAAACCTTTTACAGGAATTGGGAGGAATTATCCTAGAAAGGATGATCAATGGGGGGATATTATAATAAATGTCATATACTTGAAGGGCTTTTTGGCATATTGAAAACATGGTTGCAAACTCTTCCCATCTCCATGTGCACAATCACTTTGCAATGTAACATTTTACTTCCTCCTGTTTAGTGGTGAAGTTTTTTTCTCCATCCCTTGAATCTCTGCTTGACCATGTGATTTAGTTTCCTGGGGCTGCCATTACAAACTGCCACAAACTGGGTAGCTTAAAACAATAGAAATTTATTCTCTTATAGTTTGGGTGCTGGAAATCTGGAATCTAGGTATTGGCAAGGCTGTGTGCTCTAGGGGAGAATTTGTTCCATGCCTTTCTCTTATCCTGTGATGGTGTAGCCTTGGGCTCTTTTGAGTCTTCACTTGGCATTCTCCCTGTGTGTTTCTGTGTCTCTTCTTTTCTTCTCACAAGGATATAAATTGTATTGGATTAAAGGCCCAACATACCCCAGTATGACCTCACTTTAACTCAACTAATTCCATCGGCAATAATGTTATTTCCAAATTAAATCATGTTGTGTGTTTCTGAATAGGACGTGAATCTTAGTGGGGACACTGTCTAACCCAATACACTGGTGTTACTGCCTTGGCCAAAAAGATATTAGCAAACATGGCATATCAGAGGCTGGGAAAGCATTGATCTTAGTTACCCTGCAGAAGCCCAGCTGAGACCACCTCTAGAACCACCAGCCTGATAACTGCCAGATGTGCGAATTAGGCCATTCTAGACTATCCAGCCACAGCTGAGCCAGCCAGACTGGAAGTTACCCAGTTGACCCTCAAAATCTTGAGAAATAGTAAGTGTTTGTTGTTTAGGATGTTTGGGATGATATATTACTCAGCAAAAGGCTCTAACGTGGAAAGGAGACTTAACTTGTTTGTGGAAATTCTACAGAACAGAATACTCTTAAGATTCTTGCCAACTTTGAAATGCTGTGGCTTTAGGATTGATTTTCTGAACAGCACCTGAAAGGTACCGAATGGGAGATTTCAACTGAATGTACCTATGGACTTTCTGATAAGTGGATCTGTCAAACACTATAGCCGGCTGCCACCTGAGGGGAGTGTTACAAAGGCGGATGTTGTTTGGGAGATGGAGTCAGAACCTCTAATGTCCATTTCAAACCTAAGACTTTAAGGAGAAAAGGTTTGGATGGTGGAGTTTTAGAAACGAGAAAAAAAAAATCATTGTTGGTTTAATAGTCTTTTAATGCACTGTTCATGCCAGAAATTGTGAAAAAGCCCCACACTGCTCAGCATGCTCTATAAAATTCCAGTGCCTACTGGCATTATTGCACACAGTCTTTCTAAATTGAGTCTTGCACCAAGAGTTGAAAGTGAGCCTTTGACTTTGGGTTTCTACATTGCCCTTTCCATTTTATCACTGGTAGTTCCTAGGGCTAGAAACACACTGGTTTCTTGCCAACTGATGAATCAGTCCTGGGATTGGTCCAGGACTGAAAGTGGTAGTGGTAGAAAAAAAGTCAGAGACAGGACCACCAGGCAACCCTCTAGAATGATGTCATTTATCTCTTGACGTAACACAAAAGGAGGATAATGGAAAGAGCCAGAGAGAAATGAATGAGCTGACTTAGTAAAAAAGTGAGATGGCTTCGAAACACAGGTATCTGGAATGGAACATTCTTGGGATGTGGTACATTGAGTATAGTTATGCTAACCGAAACAAAAGAGGATTTAATTAATAAATGTTCTAGTTATGTTTTATTGCCCAGTATCCTACCCTTGTCAGACTGTAGCTATAATAAGATTTTCTATGCTATCTCAAGCAAATCAAGAACTTCTTTAAGCTTCAGTTTCTTGGAGGAATTATTCTTAAATTATCACTAAAATTTTATCTATGAATATAATTCTAGTACTATGCATAAGCAGTACTCTCAGATATTCAAGTTAAGGCTTAAAAAGTATTCAATTCACTTATATTTCATTTATAATGTTGAAATTATAATTGATTAATTTTTTCCTGAATGCCTGGAACTGAGAAAAGAACTTTATATTCGTTATCACATGTATAGAACACAGTGACCATATTATATAAATTAAACATCTGAAACTTAGAGTGATCACAGAACTAGTAGTAACTAGATTTCTAGTCTGTAATTCACACTGAAATTATTTCAGGATAAACAGTGTTATCTAAGTGCGTATACAGGTACATACTCTATTCCTTAGCAATGCATCTGAAAGACCCTAAGAAGAATCAACATCCAAACAACCATCCAGAGGTAGTTGCTTAGTATCTAAGTTAGTTTGGGCTGTTATAATAAAATACCATAGATTGGGTGGCTTAACTAACAAACATTTATTTCTTACAGTTCTGAAAGCTGAGAACTCAAAGATCAAGTGCTGGCAGATTCTGTGTCTGGTTAGGACCATCTTCCTGGTTTGCAGTGGCCTGCCTTCTTGCTGTGTCCTTACATGGCAGAGACAGAGGACTGGTCTCTTTCTGTTTTCGTAAGGGCATTAATTCCATCATTGCACTCTTACTCTTATAACCTCATCCTAATCTAGAGGCTCTACTTCCAAATACCATCACATTGAGGATTAGGGCTTCCATTTATAATTTTTTGAGGGATACAATCGTTTAGTCCATAGCACTTAGCATTTTAAATATCATTATCAAAATTTGTGTCTGACCAGTAGCACCATTATGGAAAGCAGTATAGAGGTTCCTCAAAAAATTAAAAATATAACTACCATATTATCTAGCAATCTCACTTCTTAGTAAATCTCCAAAGGAAACAAAATAGGTATCTGGAAGAGATGTCTGCACTGCCATGTTAATTGCAGCCTTATTCACAATAGCCAAGATATGGACACAATGTATGTGTCCATTGACAGATAAATGGATTAAAAATGTGATATATATATATATAATATAAATACATAATGTTATATGAATGATATATTAAAGCATAAAAAAGAAGGAAACCCTGCCACTTGTGACAATACAGGTGAACCTGGATGGCATTATATGCTAAGTGAAATAAACCAGACAGAGAAAGACAAATACTATACGGTATCACTTATATGTGGAATCTAAAAAAAAAAAAAAGAAAAGAAAAAAGAAGCCAGTCTCATAGAAACAGATAGTTGAATGGTGGTTGCCAGAAGCTAGGGGTTAGGAGAAGTAGGGAAAGACAGGTCAAAGGGAACACACTTGAAGTTATAAGATAAATAAGTTCTAAGGTTCTAATATATAGCATGGTGACTATGGTTAACAATACTGTATTATATACTTGAATTTGCTGAGAGTAAATCTCACATGCCTTTACCACATACACAAAAAAGAGTTTAACTATGAAGTAGTAATTAACTTGATTACGGTGATTACCATAATCTCACAATGTAATCACCGCACGTTCACTTTAAATATATACTATTTTTTGTCAATTATTTTGTCAATTATTCCTCAATAAAGCTGGAAAAAAGTTTATATTAGAGTTTATAAGTTGGCATAAGGATGGTAGAAATGATTTTTCCTTGATGAATGAATGGCATTCAACATACATAGCTGGTTACACATTTGCATAGATTCCATTACTGTTGCACAAACTCAGCTGTCTACTAACAACTTCAGTAGTGGGGGGCTAGGTTCTGGCCTCTCACTCATCCTGCATCTCTCCAATTCATGGAAGATTCTCCTCACCCAACTTCAAGACTGACCAATTCTGCTTTTAGACATCCTTATATTTGGCACAGACCAAAATTTTCATTCAAGGAATGAGGCAGTGTGCTATTTTAAGAGAATATGGGAAAACAAATAGAATAAGGTTATAAATTTGCTCCCTTGCCCTCAATTGTGACGACTGTCATATTTATTTTTGTAAATCAGCATTGAGTGATTTAGTCCCCACCCAATCGTTTCTGGGGAAACCACCTTCAATGATTTTAAGAATCGTCCCTGTTTTGGGAATCCATATGAATACCACCTCTGGTCTTAGTTTCATGGTCACTGCTGAACTGCTTTTTGGTTTCCCTGAGTGTCAGGGCATCCATTACCCACAGTCCCAAAGAGTTTTGCTCTGTTCCAGTCTTGACCAACAGGGTCTTTTGCTCAGTTTCCAAGGTATCTGTGCATGCTCAACTTGAGTTCCTGCCACACCTGCCACATTGGTGAGACGTGAGAGCCCTGGCCTATGCTGTTCACAAAATGAAACTTCTTCCCAACCCCTTCACTTTTTGGGGAACCAGTTCTCCCTGCGTTGTACCTTCTCTTTCTACATAACCATCAGACCTCCCTCCTTCTCCGATAATCAGACCTTTGTACTTAGGCTTTCAAAACAAAGGTGTGTTAATTTTTCTCTGGGGCAAAGATGTCCTATAGAATTCCGGAGCTAGGTGGATCTTGTAGTAAAGGTAGGAGGATGAATTGGGAGGAAAACTTTTTTTTCTTCTTATTTTCAAGTTTCTTACAGAAGAAATTATAAGAATTACTCTCTCAAGAAAGTATCTAGCTATGCTTGTAATGCCATCCAAAGACAAATTTACATGGTTTTTGGCTTATTTGGTATTTGGTGTTATTCATGTTCCCATTCATTAGAAGAGGCAAAGCTACCTAAAATCAAACCAAATCAAACCAAACCAAATTATATTATCCATATACTGCTTTGCCTTGGAAGGTATCATTGATTCTTTCTTGACTATGGGAAAAGTCCCAAATTCCTGAGTTTGGCTTTTAAATCCATCCAATAATCTAAGCAGACCCTTATCTTTGGCTTCTCCATTACTGTCTTTACTTCCTCACTTGTAGAGACAATTCTCTTGAGTTGGCCTTTCTCAATTGTAGTCTCTCTGACTGCACATGAAATCTTTTCTTTTTAATGTAAATAATACCCTTTTTCAAGTTCTAGCCCATGCCCCTCCTCTTGTGATAAGGTCTGCTATTGCTCCTAAGTTTCTCTCACAGTGCTTTCTCTCAATAATACTACTGCTTCTAACATTCATTTTGACATTTAATTGTGTACCGTCTTGCACGGTGACTTATTCTTTCACAGACACAGGTCTTATCTTCCCAAATGGATTTTAATCTTGCAGGCAAGAGGGCATAGAATTAGGCACTGTATATCATCTCTTTCTTTTACCTTTAGGAGCATTCATTCCATTGCTGCACACATAACTAAATGAATGGGTAACTGAGAATTAATGCTACTCATCTGTCTCCACATGTACATCACACATGGGAACAGGCAATAACTACGCACTGAGGTATTTGCCAAACCTAAAAGTCAGGGACAACAGTTTCTTTCTTAGTAGCTGTGTTACTATCACCTCTGAGCACTACAGATCATGTTAACTGACAAAGAAACTTTTAAAAAGGGATTTAATTACATTGGGATACGCAGGATCACAACTGAAGTGAGTGGCAAATAAAAACCATTCAGTGTAAAGTTGTGGAAGATAGGCCATTGTACGCTTGAATATTTTTGTAATATAAACTCTCATCTTCTAGCTCTAACCATGCAAATTGTAATTCTGTGCTCTTGGCCATTTATCTTGAGATAAACATGCATCTGTGCACTTTCCATAGTCTCTTACCCTGCTTAGTGATTCTGTAGAGGATGGATGTGTAGGAATTAGTGAACTAGTGGATAAATTTGTTTCTAAGCCATCCGTGCCGCTTTCTTCCTATTATGCTGTTGATTCTGGTATAGTCACTGCTATAGTAATCTATTTTTAAGATTGGAAAAGGGTCTCTTCCTTGTCTCCTTTAGGGTAGATAAAACATTGCAAATTGTTGTCACATATTCTTCAAGATGCAGCTCAAATGATTCTACTGTAGAAACTTCCTAAACCTCAGTCCCTTTCCCCTTGCTTACCTACCTCCTCCAGTACATGGTAGTCTCCCTGCTCTGCCCCACCCCCATGAACTTTTGTTCACCTTGTGGAATTTATACTTTGTGGCCTTTAATTATGGTTTTCTAAAATTATTTTTCTATTTTGCAATTACTGATATAAACATCTGTTGAGTGGCTAGACCAGAAGAACATTTTAAGGGCTATGTTAGGGTGGCTGAAGGCTCTTAGTTTTTATGTTTATTTATTTTTGAGAGAGAGAGAGAGAGAGAGAGAGAGAGCAAGTGGGGGAAGAGCAGAGAGAGAGGGAGACACAGAATCTGAAGTAGGCTCCAGGCTCTGAGCTGTCAGCACAGAGCCCAATGCTGAAATCGAACTCACAAACTGTGAGATCATGACCTGAGCTGAAGTCAGACCATCAACTGACTGAGCCACCCAGGTGCCCTGGCTCTTAGTTTTTAGATGTGTTTTCAGGTTCTTGTAACTTGGGTTGTATCTAACACCAAGAAACCAAAACACACATGCTTTCAGGTTAAACAACTACAGCACAACAATGAGATTGATTCTCATTCTCCCCTAATCTAGAAGGAGATAGAGGGAAAGTCCCTAATAGATGTTGGGATCTATAGTCTCAACTGTCTGGCAAAAGGAAGTCTGTGCATGTTGAGGGAAAGTAGGAGGTAGTCTTGGTAAGCTGAGTGTGCACCAGGCTGCTCTTCTGTTTAGCAAAGTGCTTCCAAAACCTTTCCAACAGGATCAGTATGGTCACAGAGCATCTTCCTGGTGGGCAGAGCTACTCTGCAAAGAGAGATCAGTGTTTGCCTTTTAGGAAGCTTATTGGGTAGAATGCATGTTCAGCTGCTTCACTGCCCACTCCATGCCAACAGAGAAATATGCTTGCTTAAAGTTCAAATCAACACTTAACATCACAGCAAAATAGTGTACTGTTAAGTTAAAAATTTCTAATAATGGCTAGCATTTATGTTTAGTATGTGCCAGGCATTGTTCCAAATAGCCTATAGGTATTAAAGTACTTAATCTGCACAGAACTCCATGAAGCAAGTACTGTTGGCACAACCATTTTGCTTAAGAGGCAAGTGAGATACAGAAAGGTCAAATGATTTGCTCAAGGTCACATAGCCAGTAAGTGCCAGAAATGAGATTTGTACCCACATATTTAGTTCAGAGTCTGTGCACCACACTGTTGAAACAGTTGATTTCCCTGGTGTGTAAAGCTGGGCAAAGACAGACCGCAGGGATGTTCTGGGTATTTCCTCTAGCTACTAGGTGTTTCCAATCTTGAAATTCTCTGATTTATGTGGTCATTTTCCCTACTAATTTACAAAACCAATTAAGAGACAGATCAAAGAGCTTCCTGGGGATCCAATTAATCAGGAGATACTAAAATCTCACTGGAATGAATGGGAAATATGGTATTCATTAAGTCTCAGTTCTATGAATAATCCTTACACAACTGGAAAAATGCATACTGTTCTTGCTCTCTACCTCCTAATATACAGGGCCAATAAATGGAAAATTTTCAGAGGTCTCTCTTAGGTGTTCTTTTATCTCCTTGCACTATGTTTGGGATACATGGGTACACGGGGTTGTGCTACCACTCCGACACCAGCCATTGACAGCTCCCTACAGGCAGCAGTGAGTCAGCTGGAAGTCTAGTATAATACTATTTGATGAGAATGAGTGATTTATTTTGAACTTTTAAGTATACCTCCCAAGATTTTATCTAGTTTGACGATTGCAAAGGAAAACTAAAGAGAAATAAAGAACTATAGAAATATAGGAACTATTTTGCCAAAAAACCCTCTCAAATATTTGTTGAACAATTATCTGTAACTATAGTCTTGTTACCTACCTTGACCCTTAGTGAATAGGAATTGTTAACATTATTCAGGTATGAATGACAGAAAACTATGACCAGGAAGATTTTCCCAAGTAGAAGTAAATGTTATTTTAAGTTTAATGCATAATTTTGAAGTGAAGAAAGTATATAATTTTATTAATAATTTATCAGTTTCTTTCTACTGCTACTAAAATAAATGTTGAATGAGCATTTAAAAAAGTTATTAGTTTGTGCAGCACATAAAGCATGAGTCAGGTTGTCCCTAATGATGTATATACTCTGTTATCCTCTATTATGCCCTATATGTCACTGGTATTTATTCATCATTTTCTTGAATGCATGCATGAATGAATTATTGAAATGAAATAGATGTATAGAACTTAGATATGTAGAGTTCCTCCTTCTAATTTGATTTGGGTTTTTTTCCTGCCTTGTGTATGTCCTGGATGATTGAATATGTATACCACAGGAGCAAATTATCTTAATTCCTGTTACGCATTGAGTTGTTACCACCAAAATTCAGTGTTGAAGTCCTAACCTCTCATACCACAGAATAGGACCTCATTTGGAAATAGGGTCATTGCAGATATAATTAGTTCAGTTAGATGAGGTCATCCTGGAGTGGAGTTGGCACCTAATCCATGAGTGGCGTCTTTATAAAAAGGGGAGATTTGGACCCAAATAGGTGAAATGCCATGTGAAAATGAAGGCAGAGGGCAGGGTGATGCTTCTGCAAGCCAGTGAATGCCACAGATTGTTAGCAAACCTCCAGAAGTTGGGGCTGGAGATAGAGGGGCAGACGGAACAAATTCTTCCTCACAGCCAACAGAAAGCACCAGCCTTGCTGATACTTGACGTTGGGCTTTTAGCTTCTGGAACTGCAAGACAACTCACTTCTGTTGTTTAGGTCGCTCAGTTTGTGACACTTTGTTACTGCAGCCCCAGCACATTAATATGATTTCCATCATTTAATGAAAGGAGGATAGATTCATGTGGTTGAGGTGGAATGACTGGGATTTTCTCTTCATTTTATCTGGGACATCGTGTGATGATAGAACTACATTTAAACTGCTACGGGTTTTAAGAATTGAAGCAAAAGTGGTGTATATAGCTGGGTGGACTGGGTTCTATTCAGGACTTTTGAGGTTGAGTATTTAAAGATACATTTTTATTTTCAGTGTACAAGTTCCAAAATTTTATATATATATATATATTATATTATATTATATATGTCTATATATATCAATAAGACATATATTATATATTACATATTATATATTACATATTATATATTACATATTATATATTATATATTATATATATAGTATTATATATGTATATCTGATATATATATAGAGAGAGAGAGAGAGAGAGAAAGTGTGTATGAAGCATAGATGCTCTGAAGCCTCTTGTAGTTAATATTATGATTATTTAATCTGCTAAAAATAGAGATGTTGGCTGATAATTTGCTCTCAACCACTTAGAAATCTAGCATTTCAAAAATTTTAATCAGCATGAATGACTTTATGGACTATAAAGTTTAACAGGGAAAATAATTTGCACCTGAAATGTATTTGTAGCATATGTAGTCCAGGGTCTGGGAGCCTGAAGAACAAATAGTATACCACAAACCAGTTTTGAAAAGTACCTTGAGAACACTTTGTTTTTTTGAGGTTTATGGCTTAGTGGGCATAGATCTCTCACAAGAGTTCCTGAGATTTCCTTAATGATTACAACAATAAAGCCCACACTTAACCATTATGCTTTGAAAAAAGTATCAGTTAAATTAAAAGGCTGTGGTCTGAAAGTGTCCAGTCTGCAATGGAAATAAACAGATATTCCTCTCACTGATGCATGGCTAAGAGCTCAAAGTTTAGTATTAAAAAAAAATCACAAGTTTCTATGTTTTGTGATTTCTGACTTTTGAGGTCTTGTTAGAACTTGTGATAGTGTAAATTATGCTTGTGATGGGTGAATATTAGGTCACTCCACAGGGAGCATAGCATATTCAAGATTTTTCTCTTTCTTAAAAATGTTTATTTATTTTGAGAGAGAGAGAGTGGGGGGAGGGGACAGAGAGTGAGAGGGAGACTGAGAATCCCAGGCAGGCTCAGTGCTACCAGTACGGAGCCCGAGGTGGGGCCTGAACCCACAAACCATGAGATCATGACCTAAGCTGAAACCAAGAGTCAGATGCCTCACCAAATAAGCCACCCAGGTGCCGCCAAGATTTTTCTAAATAATTCTTACACTTTTTCCCACTTCTACCTGCACCTCTTCCAGCCAAAAAGACCACACCTTCTGGTCTTTTTGAGGAGACCAGACATTATGTCATTTCATCCAAGAACATTTCAGTTTGTATCTGTAAATTGCTTAAAAACATAACTACAATATCACTGTCACACGTAAAACATTGACAATAATTCCTTAATATCAACAAATATCCAGTCGGTGTTCAGATTTCCTGTTTGTGTCCAAAATGATTTTTAAAAATTTTGGTTTGTTTGAATCAATTTCCAGTGTTCTTGCATGCATTTGGTTCTCACATGTGTCTTAAGTCTGTTGTAATCCATAGATTCCACCCCCCTGCCTTTTTTTTTTTTTTTTTTAACCCTTACCAGTATGTTAAAGAAAGGCAGCAATTTATCTTATAGAATGTCTTTAATTCTGGACTTTGGTGTTTGCTTCCTTGTGGTGTCATTTAAAATGTACTTTTGCCTCCTATATATTTCCTGAAAACTGGAAATTAGATCTAGAGGTTTGGCTTAATGGTTTGATCCAATTTAGGTTCTTTTTCCCCCCCCCTTTAGGAATCCCTCATAGATAATGTCTGTCTCTCTCTTTTTTGTGTGATGTTAGTAGCCATTGTTGAGTATTGCCTAGATTCATTATTTTATTAGGGTTTGAAAAAAGTGATGCTCTAACATGTCTTCACTATTTAACAGCTGGAGTATTACATTTTCTACTTTGTACCATATATTGTATTTATAGAATTACACAACATCCCTGAGAGATCTTGGGCTCTTTACACATTTATGTGATCTAAATGGATCCTGAAAACAATCCTGAGAAATGTTTATGGTGAAGAACTACTGTCATTTTACAGAGAAGTTAAATCCCTTATTTAAAATTCCACAGCAAAGCTGGAACTTTTGGAGCCAGGTTTCCTGCTCTTTCTATGCTGCCTCACTAACGAGGCACAGAGATCGTGACCTTACATTTGGAAAGGAATGAACAGTTCCATGCTTAGACAGTGCTCAGTGTGTGCAGCATGTGCCCAACATTACTTATCATTCAACACATGAAAGGACATAATGTGTATCTTGAAAAAGCCTGAAGAAAATAGGGCAGGCTGACTCCAGAGTCCCTGACTACTTTCCTTTCAGCTGCCCTCCTGTCGGAGAGTGATACTTCTTGCTTTTACGGGGTTTACTTTCAAGGGACAATGAAATCTGGTTATCATCTGCACAGGTGGTAACACTATAGCCCTCCCTCACAGTGTGTTAATAACATTGAGCTGATATCTCATTGTACTTCCCTGATGATTAGTGATGTCGTGCACCTTTTCACATACCTGTTGGCCATTTGTATGTCTTCTTTGGAGAGATTTCTATTCAGATCCTTTGCCCAAAATCATTTGTTTTTTGTTCTGGAGTCATAGGAATTCCTTATATATTTTGGATATTAACCCTTTATTAGACGTATGGTTTGTAAATATTTTCTCCCATTCCATAGGTTGTCTTTTGACTTTATTGATTGCTTCCTTTGCTGTGTAGATCTTTAGTTTTGTGTAACTCCCATTTGTTTGTTTTTGCTTTTGCTGCCTATGCTTTTGGCGTTATATTCAAGAAATCATTGCCAAGGCCAATATCAAGAAGCCCTTTTCCCTAGGTGTTCCTCTAGGAGTTTTACAGTTTTAGGCCTTATGTTTAAGTTTTTACCGCATTTGGGGTTGATTTTTGTGTATGGTGTAAGAAAATGGCCCAATTAAATTCCTTTCCATATGGATATCCAGTTTTTCCAACACCTTTTATTGACAAGACCACCCATTCTCCACTGTGTATTTTTGACACCTTTGTTGAAGATCAGTTGACCATATATGAGAAGGTTTATTTCTGGGCTCTCTATTCTGTTCCATTGGTATATGTGTCTGTTTTTATGTCGGTAACATGCTGTTTTGATTATTATACCTTTGTAACAAACTGTATGGTGTATTTACACATTTTCTAAGAGGGTAGCTGTTATGTTAAGGTCTTATTATACATACAAAAATAAAGAAGGTAGGAGGAAACTTTTGGTGGTAGTGAATATGTTTATGGAATTGATTGTGATGATGGTTTCATGCGTGTATACTTATGTCCAAACTTATCAGATTGTATACATCAAAGATGTACAGCTTTTTTGCATGTCAATAATATCTCAGTAAAGCATTAAAAAAAAGAATATTGAGCCAGCATGTGTATAGTAAATACTTACAGTACAAGATATGTTTAGTAGAGATAAAGGAGGGAGGAAGGACATGAAGGAAATCTTAGATAATGTGTATATATATGTATATACACATATACATGTAGAGATTATATACATAAATACATGTATATACATATATATACATGTATTTATGTATATAATCTATTTTTATCCTTTATGTCTTTGAGAATATTATTCTTGTTTAAAATTTTGGACCCATTAGTTCCAATAGTTCTAATTCATGTATATGTTTTGTTTGGTTCATTGTCTTTTTTTTTATTAATTCTTGGAAGTCTCATTATTTTGGCTTGTGAGTGAATGTGTATATAATGATCTCTCTTAATTTTGTAGCAATGGAGTAATACTCTATCAAGCTATATATAATTTATTTAAGGGAAAAAAACGATTTCTAACAATTCCTCTTTAATTGTAGAAGAATCATTCTCTAGGTTAAATTGTCTGAAGAAAAACTTGGTGGATATCAATTCAAATTGCTTTTCTGTTCAGAACTATTCTTCTATGAAGAATTTTTTCATTTTTACTGCTTCTTATGGGTAGGTTGAATCCCTAAATGTGATTTGGATATGGTGGTAGTCACAGACCACAAACAAGAAAGTGAAAAGGAAAAGGCATTTTCAAGTAACATGTGTGAGCGTAGGAGCTGAGTGGGCTGGATTCTGGCTCTGTACCTCTGGAATAAATTGGTTCACTAGGTATCTCCTTATAAAGACATAATGTAAGAGAACCAACAGCGTAAGCCCAGTGATAACCTGAAGCTAACTAGCTTCATGAAAACAAAAAATTATTTATCACACAGAAAGCTTATTTCAAATGAAACTGGTTCCAACATGAGGACATCTACCCATTTTTGCATTCTGAATTACCCAGGTCATCATGTTGATTTCTGAGTGAAGAGCTTTTCATAGCCACACACAATCCTGATTCTTCCAATATTGTCTTATACCCCCCATTTAACCACTGCCCTCCCATTTACAGAGGGATGATTAGCATTATTTTGCAGTCCCGTTTTGTCCGACATAGAAAAGAAAGTTAACAAAAATGGAAAACTCATATGAATTACTGATTCCTTATTTCAGTGTCTGCTTTGAAGAATCTCCAGAAGTAATAAGAAAGTTTGTGTATAAGGAATTGCCAGAAAAAAAAAAATTGAGAAAAGCCAATACAGGTACCAAAAGCTTAGGCTAAGGGTTACCAGACAGCAAAAGGAAGAGAGACTGGGGGACAGCACTTCAGTCCGCTTTTGCCTCTTACTCACATGGCCTCTGGGCATTCATTACCTGCCCCATAGCCACCAAAAATCTGCAGCAACAGCCCAGGGCCCCTGGGCCATCAGGCAGTGTTCCTTATCAGTTCCTATCAGGTACTGCTGGGACAAAGAGATGATTCAAGCAGGTGTATAATGAACACACTTTTATGGTTTTATTCCCTTACATCTTTTCTTTCAAACCTCAGGACAGGTGGACCACAATATGACTTCCTCTCCCCAGTATCACTTCATTTTAAGAGTTGCAAGGTCAGTCCCTGAACAGAGGAATTTCCTTGTGGAGTAGTCTACATTGAGTCTGCAGTGTCCAAGCTATACCCATGGGCTAACTTCCCTGCTCTTTTTTTAAAAGTTACCTAGGGGCATCTAGGTGCTAGATGGCTCAGTTGGTTGAGCATCCAACTGTTGATTCCAGCTCAGGTCATGATTTTGTGGTTAGTGAGTTCTGGCCTCACATCAGGCTCTGGGCTGAAAGCATGGAACCTGCTTGGGATTCTCTTTCTCTCTGTCTCTCTGTCCCTCCCCTCCTTGCTCTATCACTCTCAAATAAATAAATAAACTTAAAAAAAATAAAAAGATAAAGTCACCTGTAGTGATGCAGATTGGAGACTAGACTTCTCTTCTCCAGTACATATTAGCAGACAGACTAGCTGATAGCCCCAGGGGTGTACAAGCTCACAGAAAAAAAAAATAACTAGGTTCCCAGAGAGTTCATGAAAGACAGATAATGAAACGTTATATACCATACAAGTTAGAAACATGGGACAAATAAGTCAAGAATTTAAAAGGAGCACACTAAAGATCTTCAAAGAGATAAGGGGGTTGTGTTTGTTTCCCATTGCTGCTGTAACAGCAATTTAATTACAATTAAAGTTATAGCAAACTTGGTAATAAAAACATGTATGTATTTTCTTAACATACCAGAGGTCAGAGTCAAAGTGGGTCTGATGGGGTTAAAAATCAAGGTATCATCAAGGCTGGTTCCTTCTGGAGGCTCCAAGGAAAAAACTTGCTTTTCTTTTCCAGTTTCTGAAGACCACTTACATTGCATGGCATATGGTTCCTTCTTTGCTCAGAGCCAGCAGTATAGCATCTCTCTTTTGTAACTTCCTACTTGCCTCTTACAAGAATCTTGTGATTACACTGAGCCCACCTGGATAATCCAAGATAATATAATATCCCCATGTCAAAATATTTAAGTTAACCACAACTGCAAAATTCTTTTTGCCATGTGTACTGGGCTGAATAGTGTCCTCCAACAGGATACGTTCAGATCCTAACCTCCAGTAACTGTGAGTGTGACTTTATTTGAAAACAGGATCTTTTCAGATATTATCAAGATAAAATGAAGTCATACTGAATTAGAGTCAGCCCTAATCCAGTGACTGGTGTCCTTCTAAGAAGAGGGAAATTTTAACACAGACACACACAGAGGAATGCCAATTGATTACATTGGTATATTAGAGTGATATGTCTTGAAATCAAGGAATTCCAAGGATTACAGGCAACACCAAAAACTAAGAGAAAGGCATAGAACAGATTCTCTCCTAGACCCTTCAGAGGGAGCATGCCCTGCCAACACCTTGATTTTAGATATCTAGCTTCCAGGACTGTAAGAAAATACATTTCTCTTGTTTTAATCCATGCAGTTTGTGGTACTTTGTTATGGCATCCTTAGGAAATTAATATACCATGTAAAGTAACATATTCACAGGTTCTAGGGGCTAGAATATGGACATCTTTAGGAGAGCTAATATTCAGCCTACCACAGGAGTATGTTAGTAACACAAATTAACAACAACGAAACCAAAAAGAACCAAGTTGAGAATATTGGATATGAAAAAGAGTTGACGTAAAGAACTAATTAGATGGAATAAATAGCAGGATAACAAGAGCCAAAGACTGAGTTTGTGAGCGGGAAAATTGGTCAGGAAATCTTTCAGAAGGAGCAGTAAATAATGAAGGAAAGGATATAGAGAATAAAAGTCCCCAAATTGGGATTTAAGAGGATATCCCAGAAGGGGCAGAAGGAACAGAGAGGGCAAAATAATTATGGTAAATATCTCAGAATTAAAGAAAGATGTAAGCTTTCAGATTAAAAAGGACTAAAGGTTGCCATGCAGAATAGGTATTGAAAAACCTATGCTTAGACACATTGTATCAAAAGTTAACTGTACTGGGGCACCTGGATGGTGCAGTAGGTTAAGCATCTGACTCTTGATCTTGGCTCAGGTCATGATCTCACAGTTTGTGAGTTGGAGCTCAGCATCGGACTCTGTGCTGATGGCATGAAGTCTGCTTGGGATTCTGTCTCTCCTTCTCTCTGCCCCTCCTCTGCTTGTGCACATTCTCTCTCTCTCTCTTTCCCAAAATTTTAAATAAGCTTAAAAAATTAACTGTATTAATAAAGAGAAAATTCTAAAAGGCCACAGAAGAAGAACAGATCAACTAGAATAGTAATTGGACTGACGTTAGAATTCTCAGCATAAGTGCTGTAGGTATGTATCAGAGAAGAAAACTTGATGGAATTAATGGAAAGAAAGGACAAAAAAGATAAATGGCGAGAGTAAAATCACTGGAAATTATGAAAAAGTAATCCTAATATAATAATAGTTTTAATAAATGTGAATGGTCATCTCACCAGTTAAAATATGGAAGTTTAGATGATATTTTAAAAAATAAAATGCAAAAAATCAACAGTGCACTATTTAGATTCAAATCAGGCAAAAAGACACAGGAAATTTGAAAACAAAAGGATACAAACTGATATTGGTCATTATGAACCAAAAGAGAGAGGCCATCTTAATATCTGACTCCAGTTATGTCAGAGCAAAAAATGTTATATGGGGGAAAAGGGTGATGGTGACACATACTGGTAAAATAATAGAGCAAGGAGGTATAACCATCATGAATGCATATGCTTTAACAGTATAACATCAAACTATACAAAGCTGCAATAGCATAATGGCAGAGAGACATAGTTGTATCAATATATGTTGCAAGAGATTTTAACCTGCTTTCATCAGAAATTGATAAATAAATCAAACACTAAAAAAAAATAAATCAAACACTAATAGAGATGTAAAAGAACTGAGTAATGTAATGAACTATTTTATATATAATATAGACATATGTATGTGTATGTATATACATACACATGTGTATATACACATACGTGTGTGTATATGTGAGTTTGTATGTGTTTGTGTATTCCCCACATGGAAAATTTACTACACCATAAACGCAGTCTTAAATTCCAAAGAATCAATATCATGTATGCTGTATTCTCTGACCATAATCAATTAACACTAGAAATTTTAAACAGGAAAATAAGCATAGTTTACATAATCCTAAATGTCAGGTTTTATATTAATAAATAATCCTTGGATTAAAAGGAGATTATGAGGATTGAGGTAAGATGGCGGGCTTATGATGAGTGACTGTCAGGGATGAAAATAGGTATGCCTGGAAGCAGAATTTAAAAGCAGTTTCTCTTCAGATCATCTTCTTTCATACCACCTGATAAGCATCTTGAGTCACCATGGTATTAGCAGCAGTAAAATGGGAGATATCGAACAGAACTATCTGGAAACATTTATTTCCAATTCAAAACAGAGCTTTATATTGTGTTTGTCATAAACCTACGTATTCTCCTCTTCCAGATGACCATAATTGCAAGTAGAGTTTGCTTTGACATCTGATGACAGGATGACAGTATGCTACCACCCTTCTGTGGACATTCCGTATGAACATACAAAACCTACCCCACGGCCAGATCCTGTGCATAATAATGAAGAAACACATGATCAAGTGCTGAAAACCAGATTACAAGGAAAAAATGAACACTTTGAGCAAGAACCTATGATAGAACAACGTAGCAAAATGTTCTTTACTAAGCGTCGTTTGTGTCCTCGTGGACAGTATCATAGACGTTGTAGGAAACTGGATCCTCCAAAAGACAGATGATATTGAGGTTTTCAGGAATCAGAGATGTTATCTTGTGTCTTATTTGCCATTTGAGGAAATGCAATTGAGTATATTCACTGTTATGTAGCAAAACAATAATAAAATGTCTTTTTATATATTAAAAAAGGGGGGATCATGAAAGGAATTATGAAGTTTTAGGACTTAAACAACAATAAAACCTCACAAGTTACTGTTTGTAAGACACAGCTAACATAGTCCTTTGATGGAAATGTGTAGTTTCAAGTAATTTTACCAGAACACAGAAAGGTTGAAAACAAATAGGCTAAACATTCAGTTGAAGGAGTTGAAAATGTAGCAGAGAGAATACAAAGAAGCCAACTGAAAGAAACAAGGAAGAAGAATTAACAACATTAAAAAAGAAATTAATAAAATGAAGAAATAAAAATAATAAAAATATGGGGCACCTGGGTGGCCCAGTTTGTTGAGTGTACAGTACTTGATTTCAACTCAGGTCATGATCCCAGGGTCATGGAATCAAGTCCTGCATTGTGCTGAGCCTGGAACCTGCTTAAGATGATCTCTCTCTGCCCCTCTTCCCTGCTCGTGCTCTCTAAAATAAAAAAAATAAAAATAAAAATATCAACAAAACTAAAGCTCTCTAGCAAGATCAAGCAAGAAAATGAAAAAGAATGAAAACAGAAACTTGCAATGAAAAAGAAAAATAGCTACAGATATAACAGATTTTTAAGTAAAAAATATTATGAGTAACTACGTCAGAATATACTTGGTAATTTGCAAGATCTTAGCATAAGCTACTTGGAAAAATACAAAGGGCCCAAATTAGAAAAATTGAATAGGTCAATAAGCAGTAGAGACATTTAATGGTTGTAAAAGACCTCCCTGCCACCAAAACTTTGTAGCCCTTGGTCTCTTTCACATGGAATTTCTACTAAATTTTCAAGGAAATATTAATCTTATAATTTTTTTTTCCAGAAAAGAAGCAGTTCAGCTTATTTAATGAGATTAGTGCAATCTTGATTCCGGTATCAGATAAAAGCAATAAAAATATTATAAGCCAGTTTCACTTGTGGATGCATGTTCCAGTATTCTAAATTAAATATTAGCTATAGAAACATTTGATAATTAAAAATTAATTCATTGTTCAGATCAAGTTCTCCTAGGAATGCACTGAAGTCTCAGCATAAAAAAATATGTCAAGGGAATTCACCATATTAATAGACAAAAAAAGTGACTAAATTGATGCAGAAAAAGCATTTGATAAATGTAAACACTTATTTGTTGAATAATATGCACCAGGATATGTTAAAATCTAGAGGAACTATGCTAATGTAATATGTTCTAGGAATCTAGGACAAGCTTAGAGTTTGTTATGGCTTGGTCTCATCATTTAATTCTCTGTACTTTTATTGAAGTTGTTCTTCTATTCCCAGAGGTCCATTAAGGAAGGCAGTAAGAATTTTGCTGAAGCATAAAATGACTGGGCAGAAAATGGTCAAAACAGAGGATGGGTTTTAGCTGCAGCTTTTCAAATAGCCTAGGGCAGGGTGGGATGAGAACCAGGGAAATCAATACAAAGATGACTGTAAGCCAAGTGATACACCACTAGTTGCCTAGCCAAGTTTACTCATTCATTTCCTAAACAATAACTTTTAATTTTTGCTCTTATAAAAATAGTAGAACTTTGGGGGAAAAAGATCCTACTATTTCAGTAGGAAGAATATTGTATTTCCCGGCCACAATGTCTGTTAACATTTTGGTGGATAGCCAAATACATATAATATGAAGGAGGAAGAAAAATCCATAACCAGAGAACATTTTTTTTGAAATTATTGCCACCAGCATTTTTTTTTACATTTATTTTTGAGAGAGAGAGAGAGTGAGCACAAGTTGGGGAGGGGCAGAGAGAGAAGGAGACACAGAATCTGAGGCAGGCTCCAGGCTCTGAGCCATCAGCACAGAGCCTGACGCAGGGCTCGA